>NW_027103824.1:0-673632 GCF_902728285.1 Clytia hemisphaerica
ACCCACGCACCCACGCAACCCACGCAATTTAGCAGACTCACCTTTTACATAGTTATAAAATGTATGTTGATTCAGTAGATTGAAATAAATAGAACCTTTTGTAATGAATAAAGAAAAATGTGGAGCTAGATTATTTTCTTCCTTTTATTTACAAATTTGAAAGGACTCTTTTATTAAAATTTTGCTGACATCAGTTTCAGACGAGTCGGGTGTATATAACACCGTATAATTCCTTTAAGAACATAAACATTTTTGAAAGACTCTAACTAAGAAAATAAACGTGCGTTCATGGTACGTTTTATTAGGTCGTTGGTTGAGCTATTATCTGAGAATGTGAGTGTGTGTGTATGTCCCAAAACTTTGGGGTAGCCTGGAGACTTATTAAGAAATTGTCGGATTTGGCTGAAATTGTTCTTTGGAAGTTTTTTTCTTTTTTTTTTTAATTTTGATTTTTGGGGCCTGGAGACGAGTTTTTCACCAAAACGAGGCTAATAAAACTTTGGAGCAGTTTACAGGCCTAAACAATGGTCGGATTTGGCTGAATTCGGCACACTTGTTCATGCCGAAATTTAGTTCAATTTGCCATTTGAGTAAAAACCCGTCGGACCTTGCAACTTTGGTAGGATTTGTTAAGAGATTTAATTCTAACCCTTCAGGCTTATTGGATACAACATCTTTTTGAAATTTACCCCCCCCACCAGACGTTGTGACTTTTGATCCTCCGGACAACAGATCTAACCCTCAGATTTCATTTAACGGAAAAATATTCAAAGCTTTCGAATGTTCCCAAAAAGTTTACAGATTGTGAAGCTTTCATTCATTTTGGCGAGGTGAAATTAACTGCTAGTAATTGCAGGTTGCTTTTCCAGGGTGATGCAGCCATATTTTCCTTGGTAACCGGCTTCTAATATTAGGAGGTCTCCAAAAAGAGTTGGTACCGAGGGGTAAATCACTTGATTTCTTCCTTCTAAGAAGAGTTAAAAATCTTTCCTGGCGCGACCATCCCACTAAAAACACCATCTATGGTTCGATTAAGCCTATCTCAAACATCTTAAAGGCTAGACGTGTTCAGTTTGCTGGTCATTGCCTTCGTGCATCCACAGAAGTCATCCATCTCCTCTCTCTTACTCTGGAAACCCAAGCGGCTGGTTCAAAGATCGAGAAAGTTAACTTTTACTGACGCAGTTAGCAGGGATACTGGAATTCATTATAGTGACCTGGAGACTGCCATGCGCGACCGCGATTCTTGGCGCCAGAGGGTGGAATCATTGAGTTTCAAGCCGAAGGCTAGAGGTCAATCTCTAACCTTTCTCAGGCAAGAAAAATTGAAGCCTTAAAATATGCGCCGTATTTTTGATGACGGATTGAATCTAGCAATTCCTTTGTTTTCGAGTGATATATTTTTCGAAATTAAGCGGGAAATTTTAGTTTCAATCTGTCATTTGTGTAAAAACCAGGTGGGTCGCTCAAGGCCGCGCAACTTTGGTAGGATTTGTTGGCTTCAAATCCTACCAAGGAGATTGACCTCCTAGCCTTCGGCTTGAAACTCAATGGGTGGAATCCATCATCTCGACCGCGGTCGAAAGATGATGATGATGATGATGATGAAATCACTTGAAAAAAGGTGGACGATAGTTTTTGAATTTTCATTTGACTTTTTTCAAACTTTCATTTTGACTTTTTCCCGACAAACACGCCCACCGCCTTCGGGCGCCCAAATCTGTCCAAAAAAGCCAACCTCCCATAAATTTTGCTCCACCCATCCGCCCATTCAAGAAACTTTTTGACTTTTTGTAGAGGTGTACGATAATTTTTCGAGTGATTTACCCCCACGGTTGGTACTATGTACTACAATCATGGTTGAAATCTATTGAGAATTAAGCTTATTTCCTCGCTTTTCGAAATTTGGAATATTGGATTGGAGTTCGGGCGAGAAAGTCGATTTTGGACCATCTCTCAAATCTAATCGGATATTTCAATTTGGCTCGGCGGGTTTATAGACCCCAGGCTATAATATTATGAGCCTTATTAGTCGGTCGGATAGACAAAATTTTGGGCTCCGGAGAGGGAGTAAGCCTAAGGTGGTTTTTTGGTATCCTAAGACAACAGCCATCCCCGTAAAAAATTCCCGTCTTCACGTTTGTTCCTCTTAAATGAAACTCGTCTTAGACTATAGCATAGTCTACCTATTTTCATGCAAAGAAAAAAACAAACATTTGTTTTGATTGAAAGGTTCTTAAAAAACCGAATTAAAAAATTTTATTTTGTCATTCTCAGCCTCGGCATGTTTCTTGTTTTTAGGCATTCTGAGCCTCATTTTTCTTTTTAAAAAATATGTATTTCACAACTAACATGTATAGCAAAAGTGGCACAAATCAGTGAAAATATTACCCCATCTGCGAAATTAAGTCTCAGAGAAATCTTAAAATTTCGCGGGTGAGCTGGACCACGAAAATTAATCCCATTAAAGTAAAAGAAGACTTTTTTTAGGGAATGGAGTTCATAGTGGCGACCCCTTGCATTCTTGGGGGTTGAAGATTTGCGGCTCTTGTTTAAAGTGGGGGTTGGGTTGATAAGCGGTTTTAGGTGGAGTTTTTGTTTTATTTTGCACTTTTCTGTCTTTTTCAATCTTTTTTACACATACTAGAGAAAAAAAGAAAAGACGCATGCCAAAAATGTAATCTATGTTTGAAAGTTCACTTGCGTCCGAAGGTTTTTACAAATTTAGGTGGAGTTTTTCTAATATAGATAAGGGTTCTGATAAGTGATTTCATGTGGGGGCATCCCTATGTAGGAGGGATGGTTGTTTTCAGGCGGGGGTTGGAGGAGAACGGCCCACTAGGTAAGTTTTTCACTAGGGACAATTTTTGGCCGATTTTTCCATTGACGAGAGGATCCCAACAAGTCTGCAATACACGATTGTTTTCTTTTTGTATATAATCAACGTCATCAAATGAAAAAGCATGTATACTAATAAAGACCCTAGTAAATATCAAACTGCTTTAAGCACCAATCATATTGAGTACTTTGAAAAACAGGTATTAATATTAGTTGATAAAAAATAAATTCTTTGAGACTTAAAGCAAAAAAATAAATAAAATTTGTAGAAAAACAAAAAATGATAGTTTCTTGTAAATTTTGTTCAAGTTAAAACGAGTACCTTTTATCGGTCCTTTTTACGCCGGCCCTAATCTAACGCCAGCCCCTTTTACGCCACAGCCTAATTTTGGTCTTACGCCAATTAGGTCCGTTAATAACGCCAACATTCATTTGTAAAATGTCTGCTACTTATGCTTTAAATTAGTAAATATAATGACTAAAATTTAAGTTAAAATGTCATTTTTCAATAGTAAACTGTTGAAAATTCCATCGAAAATCACTGATTTTTAAATATATCAAATATTTCACTGAAGTTTTATGGAGTTAAAAAATGGATAGTTTTCGTCTTCGAATCATACCTAAAATCCTTTAAATTGAGAAATAATGATAAATAACGCCGCTTTTAGGTTAAAATTGCGAAATCTTGGCCCTTTGTACATTTACTATGCCACGAGTCCAAAAGTAACGCCAATAAGGGCCGGTGTAAAAAGGGCCGATAAGGTAAAAGGGCGTTGGAGTCGTGGCACAGTCTTTGGCACGAGTCTTTTTGAAGATCTTGAAAAGGTTTGTTGAGTGTTTTGGCCAGTTTCATCCAATTACCACAATTATTAAAAATCAAAAGCTGTTCCCAAATTATTGTAAAGAATTATCAAATTTGAGCTCAAAAGAAATTGAAAACTACAAGAAGGGAAGCTTATTCAGAAAGTCGTTCCATAAAGAGCTATTCTATAATCTAACTCGGTGCAAGGAGTCTGGTGAGAAAACGATTCCACAGATTTGATATAGGGCTCACTTTTCAGCCAAAACACGACATATAAATATAAACCTGTTGTCGATCCTCATATTAATACATATCTCCCTAGCCAAATTTTATTCTGTCTTTTCTTTTCCATCTTCACCGTTTGTCTGCATTTCCGTTTCCACTTCCGTTTCCGTTTCGTTTGTTTCCTTTTCTAACGAATCAGCAGAAGGAGTGAGTAAATTTTTGACGAACAAATTCAATTCCCATGCAAGTGCAAAGCCAACAAAAGGTGCCGCCCAAAACACAACAAAATGCATAAAATCAGAATCGTGACCATGGCAACGAAACGTAAACGAGGTTGCCAACATTGGATTCATCCAAGCTCCAGTCACATGACCAAAATAATTCAACGCGAAACACAACAAGAGCGGACGAGTGAAAGGTTTTGCGCTGACAGGCATCAAGAAATCGAATGCGGTACAACCAAAGGTACCCAACATTTCCAAAGCAAAACATTCGTACCAACTATGATGATGAGACATGGTTGTTAGACAATTCTCCTTTGAAGCTGCCTGGTGGACTGGATCCAAAAGTGGCCATGCATATTTGATATATAGTTGCCCAACAATGCAAGCTACACTCTGTACAACAATAATATTGAATATCTGCAGGCTTGTGAAGTGGTTCCGCCTTCCACGCCCGTAATAAAGATCGACAAAAATTAAAGGTGATTCGTAGAGTTGTAAATACGTGAAGTAAACATTTCGAACGAACAACACCAAATATGTTGAAGCGAAAAAAATGTAAGTATTGTGTTTTGCAAACGTCAGCACAAGAAGTTCCATCAAAGCTACAGCACATACGAAATTACCTGCGAATTCGTCATACAGTGTTCGCGCGGTAGTTGAGCGGAAAAATCGGTTGAATATGCTTCGTAGGATTGCTGTTAAAGCCATTGAGCTGAAAATGGTGCCGAGACACCATACTAGGTGATGCATGTTTGCTAATATCTTTGTTTTGGTTTATCGTTACACCTACAATAAAAAATGTGGAAAAATTAAATGTCTATGGAAAAAGAATTCACGTAAAAAAGTTTAGTTAATTTTGCAGCCCAGGAGAATTGAAATAAAACCTTTAAAAATGAGTTTTTTCCTCGTTTTTCTTTATTAAAATTCAAGATAATTAGTGTTTCGTTAAATTAAAAATACGTGCTCAGGGGATATATCATTGAAAAAGTAATAAGGCGTACAAACTTTCGCGAGCAGAAACTTTCGCGAGGACGAAAAATCGCGAAATTCACTACATTTACTTTTGCGAATTTAACGGAAAAATATGTTTCGCGAGCATAAACTTTCGCGAATCAAGACGTAAAATTGAGAATTTTCACATGAAAAAAATGGCTTAGAGGGACAAATACTTCTTGGATTGGCTTGAACCATTTGTCCTTTGACTTATTAGTCATTTAGCAGGTTAAAAAGTGCCATAAAAGTTACATTTTATTCAAAGTTTGAAGTTTTATAATCTGTAAATTCTATTGTGTAAAGAATTTTTCGCGAGCACAAGCTTTCGCGAATGGCCCTTCCTATAATTTTTTAAGACATTAACTTTCGCAAAAATCGCGAAAGTTTCTGCTCGCGAAAGTTTGTACGCCTAAAGTACATCCTCCATCCCAATGAAATTAACGCCAAATTAAAACTTAATATTCAACAAATAAGAGAATCTTAAATACACCCAGCAAATCCAAATGTATTTCAAGTAATTCCTTTGTGAAAAGAAGAATACAGTTTTGAAAAAAAATCCTGTTTGAAAAGTATTTCCTTTTTTAAATTTACTAGTTATTAAAATTTATTTTAAATTTTATAATATATAGCATAAGATTTTAAATCTATTTTCTATAGATAAAAATCTGCAGAAAAAAAAGCCATGAACACCCTTAAAATCCATAATGACGGTAATTTTCATTATAAAGATCCCTCGCGATGAGTAGACATGAAAAATGAGCCCTCTTTTCGTTTCTACAGTATTTTGGTTTGAGTAGTCCAACAAATCTGCTTGCTTATTGGTTTTCAAGAAACACAAGAAAACTGTCAAACTCAAAAAACGATTTCTATTTTGTAAAACTAAATCCTATTATGAAATGAAAGACAAAAAGTTTAGAGTTTATTAAAACTTATATGTGACAAATAATACTGTATTAAAGTTTAGTAGAAAAGTTATACAAATTACACTAAAATTAGATTTATATCTACCCACATTCTAAAACCCAAGTTTCTTCATTTTTAGAAACATTTCTAAAAATACAGCGTGTTCTTATTTAACAATGTGTTAAATGATTTGACATTCTGTTAGAGAAAATTTAATACTGCCACCCTGTTTGAAAATCTAGCTGTAAAGGTCAAATTACAAATTTCAATTTTCTGTACTGTTTCATAATATTAATATTTCGTTTATATTTAAAATTGATTTAAAATCAAGGATTGAATAATTTCGCTAAACAAAAGAAAAACAAATAAATCACTAAAATTTGATACTAAATGATAATATTGACAAATTCAAATGACATTAAGTTAAAAAAAAAACATTAATTGATCAACTTAAAAATCATTTAATTTGTTTTTAAATTGTAGATACCGGGTGTCCCAGAAAAAATTCCCCCTCTTTAAAGTGAACTTCCTCAAGTTGTATCAACTGTTAAAGAATCAATTTAATATATATACATAAATTTAAGTTTATCCTTCCTCTTTTCAATGCAAAATGATTGATTCGTTAACAGTTGATAGAACTTCAAAGAGGGGGACTTTTTTGGACACCTGGTATAATAACCTAAAATCTATTGGTGAACATCTAAAATCTCTAAAACATATCTCTACTCTTTCTTCTTTTTAGAAGTTTCTTTTTTCGTAAATAAACCTTTGAAAAATAATTGAATTTCCCAAGCCAATAATAGGCCAACAAGAGGTGCTATCCAGTAGATAGCCACGTGAAGTAAATCAGATGAATGTCCTTCACAGCGGAAAGTGAAAACTGTTGCCAACATTGGGTTCATCCAAGTGCCGGTGATGTGACCAAAACTGAGAATAACAATCAAAATCATGAGTGGACGAGTGACAGGCTTCAACGAGTCAAACATGTTGAAATCAACAAAAGCGCATAAAAAGGTACCAAACATTTCAACACCAAAGCATTCATACCATTCATGAATTTCCGATAAATTTGAAAGACAAGTTTCTTCAGCAGCATTGATGTGGACAGCATCTTCAAAAACCCAAACATATTTTGCGTAATAAATACCGAGTAGAGTGCCAACACTCTGTGTGACCAAAATCAAAACACATTCCAAGAAGGTAAAAGGGTGTTTACGGTTTTTAGCGTAATACAAATCAACAAAGGACAAGGGTGTAGAGTAGAGTTCTAAACTACTGAAGTACAGAACTTTCAAGAACACGTAGCCATAGACACATGAAAAATAAAACAAAGCATCATGTCTGACATAACTCAAAACGGATAGTTCCATTACTGTTACTGCAGCTACAAAATTTCCAGCCAATTCATCGTATAGTGCTTGGGTGTGTTGTGACTTTGCTAACCGGTATACTATCACACGTAATATAATTGAAAGTATCACTGATGAAAATATTGTAACACCACACCATGCTAAATGATGCATTTTTTCTTTATATTTTACTCTAATAAAGAGGATTTTTGAGGTTTTCTAAAAAAGAAACATGTGAACAGTTTAAACATAATAAAAGTTAGAAATTGAAGACAATACCCTTACATATTGGTTAACACCCATTCAAGTGGTACTGGTATCATCTGAGATCACTCAATTTTTCTGGTCCTGTACCGGTACAGATATCTTATATATATAAAACACTATATAGAGCTACTCTGTCTTTCTCAGCACATTACTTACGCCTCGAGTAGACCATTAAGCCACAATTTAGTACTACATTTGTACCGTGAAGTCGGGTAACTTGCATCAGTGGAGGCTAACATGCATAGCCCTCAAATGACTGACCAATCAAAGCAGCAAAATTTCAAAACAAATGAACTACGTAGCTTCACTCGCAGCTCTACTCTACCATTTTTGTTTTGATTTAACTTTGTATTTTAAGGACCAGACAGTTCATTCATTTGAGGGCTATGCATGTTAGCCTCGACTGATGCAAGTTACCTGACTTCACGGTAGTTCGGATTCGAAAAATGGTTCATTTCCCAAAACTAATTCCAAGGCTGGGATTCTGCAATTGTTTACAAGTTTGGGAAATGTAAAATCACGAAGCTAAATTCTGGATCCAAATTCTTTGAATTACAGGGTTAGGTAAAAAGGTTCCCCAGCCAAACTTGTTTAAGTTTGTTTCATAATACGGAAACGGCTATTAACAATGCTTAACAAATAGGTCATCCCTCAGGCATCTTAATTATTGGGAAAAACTAAAATCAGTAAAATTGTATAGCCTTGGAAAGACGGAGACAGCGCTATCAAATAATTTACACCTGGAACGTCATTGAAGGCAACGTCCCGAATTTTAATTACAGTATGACAAAAGAAAAGGAGGTATTTATTCCTGGCCTGCCACGCCACAAAAGTCAGAGATTGGGGAGAATTTGCAATCTAAAATTTTAGCTTTCTATTTCTATTCGATAATTTACAGGAGGTTACAAAACCTATTCTCACAAATATTATCTAGAAAAGAATATAAATATAAGGTAAATAAATAGTGATAAAAAATATATGTATCTGGCTTAAAAAAAATAAACTTAAAATTAAAAATTGCATATAAAAACAAGATTTATTTACTAAAAATAAATATAAAAACATCTTAAAAGGTATATAAAGCTTGGTGAGTAGAGAGATTCCAAATGATTTCAAGCTTTGAGTTCTAGATTTTGGATAGGTGTTGACAAAAATAATTCAAAATTAGATCCACATATTTAGGACTGAAGATAAGGGATAAAATTAGCATAAATGGAGTCAATGGTTTACTAGAAATCTAAGTTCAGACCACTAATTTTATCAATAAAAACAACAGTATCTTCAATAGATGTTGCTTCTTTTGGAAGGCTGTTCCATAGTTGAACCACATTTGGGAAAAAAGACATTGTGTATGACTGGATTGAGCCCAGTAATTGTTTATATTTTACGTTTTTACAACGCTGTCTCGTGGGGAGGATTGATTTGTCTACGTGTTTTGAACCAGACATGATGTTGTGAAAAAGTTTGAGGCGATTGATTTTGCGACGATTTTCAAGTATATCCAAATCAGCATCTTTCAATAACGAAGTGGGTGAACATTCCCTGTCCCACCTATTGTAAATCCAACGGATGGATTTTCGTTGGACGCTTTCTAACTGCGATGTTATATTCAATTTCCCAGGTGAGTCCCATACTGAAGATGCATATTCTACTAGGGGTCTGATGTATGTCTTATAGAAAACGAGACGAGTTTCTGTGTCTGTCATTTGAAGATTCCTTTGAAGAAATATCCTGGTGGAATTTGCCTTAGCAGTGATGACTGAAACATGATGTTTCCAAGAGAGATTCTTGGAAATGGTTACTCCAAGGTATTTCGCTTTATCAACTGCCTTCAAGTTTTGACCATGGATTGTATAGGTGTGGTCAATAATTTTATGTTTGTTTGTTATGCGAAGTACATAGCATTTCCCCGGGTGGAACTCCATTGACCATTGCTTTTCCCACTCCACTAACTTGTCAAGGTCTGCTTGTAATGAATATGCATCATTTAGGCATTTGATTACTTTGAATAAGTAGGAATCGTCAGCAAACAAAGCAATATTTGAATCAACATGCAAGGGCATATCGTTTATATAAACAAGAAACAAGAGGGGACCAAGAACTGAGCCTTGAGGGACACCTGAAGTGACCGCTATCCGCTTTGACAGAGTTCCTCTTACAGCTACACATTGACTACGATTGTTCAGAAAATCCGCTATCCATTTAAGCAAGGTTCCATGGATGCCATAATGTTCAAGTTTCAATAAAAGTTTTCTGTGACAAACCTTGTCGAAGGCTTTACTAAAATCCAACAAAATGGAGTCTGTTTGTTCGCGATTGTTCAAAGATTGCGCCAGCGTATTTATGGTTTGAATTAGCTGTGTCTCGCATGATCGAAATTTTCTAAAGCCATGTTGTGTATCAGAAAGTGTGTGGTCCTGATCAAAATGAGTCATTA
Source organism: Clytia hemisphaerica (assembly GCF_902728285.1). Lineage (NCBI taxonomy): Eukaryota > Metazoa > Cnidaria > Hydrozoa > Leptothecata > Clytiidae > Clytia > Clytia hemisphaerica. Next base: position 10,039 of record NW_027103824.1, read on the forward strand.
TATTGCTGTGGATTATGTGCTCCATAAGCTTGCAAGTGATCGATGTTAGGCTGATCGGCCTATAGTTCTCAGCTTTTGATCGGTCTTTATTCCCGCCTTTGTAAATTGGAGTCACTAATGCATGTCGCCAGTCGTTTGGAATGGCTCCTTGTTCGAGTGATGCCGTGAAAAGTAAAACAAGGATGTCAGGTAAAATGTCTGCACATACATGGAGAATCCTTGCTGAGACATTGTCGGGACCACAAGCTTTCTTAGGATTGATATTCGATAGCAATTTATGGATGCCGTTTCTGGTGAAAACAATGTCTTTGATGTTTGATCCTTTAGGACCTTTGATTTCAGGTAATAAGCCGTCGTCTTTAGAGAAGACACTTGCAAACTGTTGATTTAATATTTCAGCTATGTCGTTGTCATTTATATGTGTGATGTTATCTGCGTCCACAAGAGGAGAAACTCCAATAACGTCGTTCCTTTTTGATTTGATGTAGCTGAAAAGTTTTTTGTTTTTTTTGCCATCATCATTCATGATACTTCGTTTTATATGGTCATTTTTTACCTTTTCACATGTTTTATTTGCTTCTTTCTCACATTTTATATAATATTTCCAATCAGTAGGGTCCTTTGACACTTTATATTTGCGGTAAGATCGTTTCTTTTTACGAACTGCTTTTTTGCAGGCTCTGTTAAACCATGGTTGTTGAAATCTTTGTGAGGTGATTTTTGTAGGAACATGTGTGGCTTGCGCAGTAAGAAGAATGTCTTTCAAGTTTATCCAAATGTCATTAACAGAAGTATCAGGAGTTGTTGATGCGACTAAAGTCTTGATGTTGGTATCTATGTCTTTGCGAAGGTTCTGAATATTGGCTCTATTCCAACAATGCACTGTGCGTTGCACTGGTTTGAATTTTTGTGGATGACATACAATGTCAGCGATGGCGCATGTGTCATGATCACCAAAACCTGCCACTGGAAGACAGCGGACAAGGAATGTAGGTCTATTTGTGAGTAGCAGATCTAAGAGAGCTTCTTTTCTTGTATTGAAATTGATAAAATTGCTTTAAAGCTGTCAATATTAAATACAAAAATATCTGGTGAGGAAGTATTTCCCAAGAGGGCCCTCGTTTGCTCAACACCCTGCCCCTAGACCAATAAGAGATTTGACAAACTGCCCCCCCAAAGAAGTATTCAAAAAACACTTAGACACCTTGCCTTCCTCACAACTGTTCTGGACGAACCACTGCTTGCCCACTATTTCACCCTTAGGCAAGCTGACTCCAACAGCCTCTAGGGGTCAAGGAAATGTCCATCATCTTGACTTGTTAGGCAGCTAGCTATACACATTTATGTAACATCTAGATTTGTGGTTTCTATATAAAGCCCTCCTTTGACAAGACAGACGAACCTTATTCAAGATTTTTAGTAAAATAATTCTGTGATTCTTGGGACTTACCTCTTTTGCTGCTTGGCTGCTGGCAGAGACCTTGGCAATGTACAGTCTGACTCAACTGTAAAATAAAACATTTACTCCACAACTCTTTTAGCCCGGGGTCCACTTAGAGCTTTTTTATGGACTTTTTGGCGCTGATAAGTGGCCCGGTAGTATATGGTAATATGCTTTTGCCTAGGCGGACTGTAAAACAGTCCGCCAGATTTTAGTTGTTTTTGGAAGGTAAAAACAGTATGAAGCAATATGTTTATTTGAGAATAAGGGATTACAAATCTGTTAATCTGGAATGTTTCTAATTTGAAAATTTCGTGAAAATTAGCGTTTTCTAAGAAGAAGTCGTTGCAGTGTCAATCTTTCGCAAATTTAAAAACCCACTTTCCCTTGGAAAAAATTGACGTTTTTTGTTTTTTTGGGACCCTTGTAGCGAGCACCTCACTAAAAACCGGGATTTTTTATCTCGTTTCTTAGTGAGTTCCACTTTGACGATTTTCGAAAAATAGAAGCCTTTCAAGTGTTTTGACGCAAATTCGATTATTTTGCTACTGCAGGAGCTTCGAAAGTTAAAAGTGACGTCAAAAAATCGAATGTTTAGAGCCCGAAAACCCGGGCTCAAAACATTCGAAAAAGTCGCAAAGTGGAATAGACGTTAATTGCGTAAAAAAACGCGGGTGACGTCTAGTATAGGCTAGGACCCTTGGGGCATAAGGTACCTGTTGACCGCAAAAATTTCAAAATTCGCGAATTGACTGTTGACAATATTAGGGGTAAAGGGACCCACTGACGTCACGGGTTTGGGAAAAACTTCAAAATGCGATATCTCGAGTTTGAATAAGAGTGGAGAGCTCGTTGACCCCTCATTCTATCGGGAATTTTATGGGGAATGAGATGAAAGGGTTTATAAGGCTTGAGTAAGACTTTCAAATTCGGCTGAATTTTTAGCCATTTTCAGCTGATGACGTCATCATAACAAAAAAATACAATAACGTGAGATTGGAAAGGAGTTGGGAGGTCGTTGACCCCTCATTCTATCGGGAATTTTATGGGGAATGAGATTAGAGGGTTTATAACGCTTGAGTAGGACTTTCAAACTTGGCTGAATTTTTAGCCATTTTCAGCTGATGACGTCATCAAAACAAAAGAAATGCGCTAACTCGAGATTGGAAAGGAATTGGGAGGTCGTTGAACTCTCATTCTATCGGGAATTTTATGGGGAATAAGATGGAATTGGAAAGGAGTTTGGAAATGGCTAACCCCTCTTTGGATCGGAAAATTTATCGAGAATGCAATGAGAGAGGGGTGTTATGAGGCCTTAGGACGACTTTAAATAAAAATTGGTTAACATTTGGGTAAGCAGCGTGAGAAAATCAAAACAAAACAGCCGAAAAGAACTGAACTCTCGAAATAAATAATGAAAAAACGTAAAAAAACAATTTTTTGATGAGCTCTTACTCCATTCTTTCCAAAAAGTCAGTGAAATTAAAACTGATGAAATATATAGAAATTATACTCGACACACACACGACACGTGACACAAAGCAAATAAATTCAGCTTTCGGCACTTTCGTTTGTTTCGTGAAAACGAAACAGTTTTTTTATCAATGCATGCATAAAAACTTGAAATTCTTTAATACTTGTCAACAATATTTTCCATAACAAAACACGGGAATTTCAATGTCTTTGATTAAACCAGGTAACGAGGGATTTTTGTAAAAGCTCTCTCGTGCCTCTCCCAATTCTCCACAAAACTGCGTCTTTGACTTTTCAGCATCGATTCTTCAACAATTGACACTTCTTACTTCGAAAATTCGACACGTTTACAGCTTGACGATAGTTTAAAGTCGAGAAGTTCCCCCATTAGTTTTTTTTGCAAAAATGTTGTTTCAGACCATATTTTCTCTCAGCCATGCATCGAAACAAAAACATCGAAAAGTGTTATCAATCTGATAGAGAAACGCATTGATGAAGAATTTCTTCTCAATCGAAAAAATACAATACATCTTCCTTTTATGTGTATAATGTATAATAATTTCACATCTTTGAAAAAGCTGCTGCATTTATTTTGAAGCTTCTGAATCGAAATGATTTTTCTTTTTTGATGTGCATATTTTCGGCGGGAACTTGTTGTCGAATGTTTTTGTTCGAATCTAACAAGATTTTCGAACAAAAACATTCGAAATTATAGAGACCCGGAATTCCCAAGATATTTTTTCCGAGTTAAAAACCGAGTTACGAAAAAACCGAGTTATCCCGAGTTATGACGTCATTTTTGGAATACAGTGACGTCATTTTACATTTCATAACTCGGTTTATTTTGCTTCCTTTAACTTTCCGAGTTATCTTTCGTGTAACTCGTGAATTTTTGTTGAATTTGTTTCCTTTAGCTTCCGAGTTATTTTCGATTTTCTAACTCAGGAAATTGTGCTTCCTTTAACTATCCGTGTTATTTTTCCTTTTTTAACTCGGAAATTTTTGCTTCCTTTAACTTTCTGTAAATAGATTTACGTTACACTGATTGGCCTAATAAAAAGGCTCGCGCCTTGTAAAATATTTCTCGTATTGTTGCACTTAAAGTCATGCGATAACTATTACTTATTGAGTCTTCATTGGATTGGTAACTATCGATAGAATCTATCGGAACAATTAGAAATCGATTTCAGTAAAGTCAAACAAAAGTTTATTACCCTTTCGGTGACGTCATTTAGGGCCAAAATGACGTCATCATCACACATCATCACCTTACATAACTAGTGGGCTTGAGGCGTCTATAGAATCCCTTTCGCTTTGCGAACACGAGACTCGTTCTCCGTGCGTAACCCCTTTTACGATTGATCGTATTTGTTTCTAATTTTTGATTATATTCTTCAACTCCAAGTAGGTAGTTTTATTGTTATTTTGATTACGCACGGAGCGAGCGTTAGCGAGCGGAGTGCGACTCTTTTGGCAAACACATGCGCGTAAGCAAAATTTACAAAATTTCAATGATATGCGGGTACTAAAAATGGAAATTCACCTTTTTTTTCGTCTAGCCGCTATTCCGCTGTGTTTAGCCTCTGGAATGTTTCTAATTTGAAAATTTCGTGAAAATTAGCGTTTTTTGAGATGAAGTCGTTGCAGTGTCAATCCTTCGCAAATTTAAAAACCCACTTTCCCTTGGAAAAAATTGACGTTTTTTGTTTTTTTGGGACCCTTGGGGCACAAAGTACCTGTTGACCGCAAAAATTCCAAAATTCGCGAATTGACCGTTAATAACATTAGGGGTAAAGGGATACAGCCAATGACGTCACGGGTTTGGGAAAAACTTTAAAATGCGATGTCTCGAGTTTGAAGAGGAGTTGGGAGGTCGTTGACCCCTCATTCTATCGAGAAATTTATGGGGAACGAGATGAGAGGATTTATGAGACTTGAAAAGGACTTTCAAATTTGGCTGAATTTTTAGCCATTTTTAGTTGTGATGACGTCATCAAAACATAAAAATGCGATAACGTGAGATTGGAAAGGAGTTGAGAGGTCGTTGACCCCTCATTCTATCGGGAATTATATGGGGAATGAGATTGAAGAGTTTATAACTCTTGAGTAGGACTTTCAAATTTGGCTGAATCTTTAGCCATTTTCAGTTGATGACGTCATCAAGACAAAAAAAATGCGATAACTCGAGATTGGAAAGAAGTTCTGAAATGGCTAACCCCTCTTTGGATCGGAAAATTTATCGAGAATGCAATGAGAGAGAGGGGTGTTATATGGCTTTAGGACGACTTTAAATAGAAATTAGCTAACATTTGGGTAAGCGGTGTGAGAAAATCAAAACAAAACAGCGGAAAAGAACTGAACTCTCGGAATAAATAATGATAATGGGAAAATGTAAAAAAATACAACTATTTTTTGATGAGCTCTTATTCTATTCTTTCCAAAAAGTCAGTGAAATTAAATCTGATGAAATATAAAGAAATTATTACAAAACTACTCGACACACACGTGACACAACCCAAAGCAGATAAATTCAGCTTTTGGCACTTTCTTCGTTCGTGAAAACCAAACAGTTTTTTTTATCAATACAATAATAAATTCATAAAAACTTGAAATTCTCTAATACTTGTCAAGAATATTTTCCATAACAAAAACAAGGAAAATTCAATGTCTTTGATTAAACCATGTAACGAGGGATTTTTGTAAAAGGTCTCTCGTGTATCTCCCAGCCAATTCTCCACAAAACTGTGTCTTTGACTTTTCAGCATCAATTCTTCAACAATTTCGAAAATTCGACACGTTTACAGCTTGACAATTTCTTCTCAATCGAAAAAATACAATACATCTTCTTTTTCTACGTATAATGATAATTTCACATCTCTGAAAAAGCTGCTGCATTTATTTTGAAGCTTCTGGATCAAAAAAAAAATAGTTTATTTTGATGTGTATATTTTCGGCGGGAACTTAATTGTCGAATGTTTTTGTTCGAACAAAAACATTCGAAATTATAGAGACCCGGAGTTCCCGAGTTATTCTTTCCAAGTTAAAAAAAACGAGTAATCCCGAGTTATAACGTCATTTTACATTTCATAACTCGGTTTATTTTGCTTCCTTTAATTTTATTTTTCATTTTTTGACTTTTTGGAATTTTTGGTTCCTTTAGTATAGCTGTCCGAGTTATTTTTGATTATCTAATTCGGGAAATTGTGCTTCCTTTAAGTTAACTATCCGAGTTATTTTCCCTTTTTTAACTCGGGAATGGTTTGCTTCCTTTAACTTTCTGTAAATAGATTTACGTCATCATCACAAGATTCGCAGTATTTTGAGTTTTGGAATTTTAGATTTTCGGAATTTCTCTGGGATTTAGGATTTTCGGAAAAAAATAGACCCGGCGTCTATAGAATCCCTTTCGCTTTGCAAACAGGAGACTCGTTCTCCGTGCGTAACCCCTTTTACGATTGATTTTTAATTTTTTTTTTCAAAATGGCGACCTCGCCAAATGCTCCTAGTCTACTTCACTGGACTCAGCGTCATAAAAAATTATCAAAAAGCAAAGTTCAGCCAGAAGTAGACTCTAGTCTACAACTCTTTACAAAAAAGATGATATAGTATAGTCTAGTTATACCCGACAGTCCGGTTAACGAAGGTGCGTCAACACTTTCGATTTCAAAAATTTCTTAGGGCGTATAGTGTTCTGGCGCCCCTTTCTAGATCGTGGGCGTGCGTGTTTAGCCAAAAATCACCCGCTGCTCAACCTCGTTTCCTTGTATCCCAGACTTTATTCATACGTAGACTATGTTATAGTCTAAGACAAATCACTATCTAAGAAAAAAGCCCAAAGCCGAAGAAAATTCGCAAACGTTTTTTTTTGCCGAAAATAGTTTACAGTCGGTAGAGTTGTGCCAGTGTCTTTCTTCGCAACTCTCACGCCGATTTTTTCCCGTATTATACCGCCATAACGCCATATTTTCCCGCCTTTACTATCACACTGTAACGAACGATAACATCGTCTAATTTATACGTTACTTATGAATGCCAGAGAATATCTGGCGCTATCAATAAGAAGCATCAAGAGCTGATTGATAATACGCAGGGAACGAGGTTGCCACCCGCTTTCTTTCCAAATTACAGAGGAGCGGGCGTGATTAGGTTTTATCTTATACTTATCGGGGAAAAAAATGTTGGAGTTTTTTTTTTTATTTTTTTTAATATAAGTCTTTGTGATAATAACTTTGCCTATAAAGTATACACGATGGAAATATTAATGATAGCGATTTAAAATAAAAAAGTCCTAAGAGCTAAAAACATTCGCAGGAGATGAGGAGAGGAGATAAAAGAAGACATCAATCACTGTCTTTTCACCCATTCCCTTTTATTTAGTCGGGGAAAAATTTCGTCACCTAGAGACATTTTCGTCACTTTCCCCCGACCAAAATTTCAAATTCGTCACTTTTCCCGACGAAATTTACAATTTAGTCACTTTCACCCAACTGAAATGGTTTCCTTCACTAGCTCGAAAAAAGATCTTGTAATTCGGCGTTTAAAGCACTAATTTCGGTTAATAAAGGTGTAAAAAATTTAGATTTTAATTTTGGTTGGGGTTTAAAAAATTGGGTAAAAGTTTTGGTCGGGGATAAAATAATCGGGTAAAAGTTTTGGTCGGGTGATAAAATATCGGGGAAAAAATTCGTCGGGCTCGGGGGAAAATTTCGTCACCCCCTCAAAATTTTCGTCACTTTTCCCCGACATTTTTTCCCCCGATAAGGTATTTTTCGAAAGTTCGGACTATGCCTTATATCATTTTTATATATAGAAAAGCTTCAAAAACATTAAGTGAAACTTCATGCAGCCATTGGGGAGTGCCTTCTCTACGCATGCTGGAGCCGGAGTGAATTATAAAACCTCAGCAGTCTGTAAACGCCGTTCAGCCAAAAGAAGAAATTGATATAACATAAAACATGTTATTATCCGACGCGCGTAAATAGCGACATTTGATTGGCTTCTTTGCTGTCCAATATTTTCGAATATATAGCTTCCATGGAGGCTACATATTTCAAAAATTGACGTCACACAACGAGTTCAATGACAATTGAGCATCTTCTTTTTGACGTTACGTCCCAAAATAAAAATAAGACTTTTGAATAAAAAACTACCAAGAAACCAGATTTACAAACATATAAATTGGAATTATGTTTGAAAACAAGAAATATTTTAGCGATGAACGGATAATAAACCATTTATTTGGACGCAGTCTCATCCAATATGAAAAATATTAGGCTACGAGAAAAGATATTGGACTCGGCGAAGCCTCGTCCAATATCTTTTCTCGCACGCCAAATATTTTTGCATATTGGATTCGACTTTGTCCAATAACTGCTTAATATATGGTATCTGTTTTCACCAAAAAATAATGATAGGATGCATAATATATTCTACTTTCAATAAAAATAATACAAAAATCAAATAGTTTTCTTTTTTTTTAAGTTCATACAAATTTTCCCAAGTTCTATTTTGAAAACTTTTAGCTTTTAGAAGTTTTTTTGGATTAAAACTGCTTTGGTGCTTGTTGAAAAGAAAACCAAGAGCGGATGAAATCCTTTTTGTGCGTTTGTATCAAAACGTATAAATAAATTCTCATTAAAAATCTATTAAATATAAAATTCAATCACAATAAAATTCCCAAAAAATAAAAAAATTAAAAGACAAAATAATAAATTTTTTCACAATAATTCACATTTTTATAAATTAAAACAAAAATTCAACTAAATAAATCGAATAATAAGATGATCATACGATGTTTTACTAAGAATCTCATTAAAAAAATTTGTTTAAAAAATATCGCTTTCATGGTTTCTAAATTCTGTTCCAAAAAAGAATAATCCCGAAAACACTTTGAAAGGCTCCCGAAACATTTCTCATTCTAATGTTAATAACTGGTCAAAAATCTTGGAAAGATTTTACAAAAATTTACAACTTTTTGAAAGAATTTGTCACAAGACAATATATAATTGGCAAAAATTTGTAAGATTTTGCAAAAAATTTAATACAAGATCTTATAAAAATTTGTTAACAGTCAGTATTATATAAGATCTTACATTTACTTGGCAAGATCTTGCAAATATCTTGGCAGATCTTGTGTTTTGTAAGAACTTACAATCTCTTCCACAATCTTACAAAAACTTCCCAAGTTTTTTGACCAGGGATGACTTCGAACATTTCGACCGAATCTTGCAGCAAGACAATAGGCGAGGAAAATTTACTCTAAAAGGTAGAAACATAGGCCCGAAATATAATAACCCCAGGGTGCAGCAGGTAATTTAGTCGTTCTCGTGAAAGAAAATGTAGGCGATGTGCGATCAGACTTTTTGTTAGTTGAGCACAATCATTGTTGGTGGAATCTTTCAAGATGTCTTCCATTGCCATTGGATACACGACGAATCGAATGAATAGGGAAGGAAATAATCTACCCAATTGGCCTAAAATTCAAGATAAATAAAACATAGTTGAATCTTTTGAACTTGATTTTCATCAAGAGAGAATCTGCTTCAAATGGAGAGAACGATTTGATTTACAGACAGCATTTTATACAAGCTTAACACACCAAAATAAACGTTGCTCAAAACAATAACCTAAAACGCCCAATTGTCTTTTCTTTCTCACTTAGGAAAAAAACAACCACAATTCATCATTTTTTGGTTGAACAAGCAGATCAGAACATCAAATTCGCGACCAAACCCATTTCGAACAATTCGGTTAATCGTAGAATAGATGAGTTGAGAAATAGCTATCTATCTATCTATTTGTTAAGTAGCATAAGGCGTGAACCCATACTCGCCACATATAAAATTGAAAGTTTAAAATAAATATTATTGGATTATGTACATGTTTTATTGAAATTTAAAAGAATAAGGCTGAGTGTGATGCTTGAAGGTATAGGTAGTGTCTGATATAAATAAGTGCAGAGAATGTATAGAAGAAAAAAAGACAAGGGAATAGTTAGCAACGACACACCAGGATATACTTGAGCAAGACTAAAAAACAAAGGGGGCAATGGCTAAGGTGCTTTTTATAATAGAAAAAATAATAAGTTGAAAATTAATTGCTTAGTAAAAATTTTATTGCTATACAAGATAGATAAAAGTATTGGGCAATCTGGGAAGTGAGTACTAGGAGACGCTAAGCAGATGAGCAAGCAAGCATTGAAAAACTTACATAGTCTCGATGGCAATTTTGTTTGGCAAACCACTCTACGCTGTACATAGTCATCAAGATTCCACTTCCCATACACAACGATGTCCATAAATAAATATTCCATAATGGATTCATATTGCCTTTCTTTGGTTTCAAGAAGAAAAATAACCCTGAGGAGAAAGAAATTGAAAACAGAGATGTTAACGCAAAAACCGTGATTCGTAGCCGTAGCTGAATGGCTTATATATAGACTACAAACTACAGTATTAGAAGAAAGTCGATTTTGTCATTGCTGCTCTGCAGTCGATACAATGGATTTCACTTGCTGGTATAACGAGCCGTCTTAGTGTCCAGCCCACTAAGGTTCAGCCTCCTTTCTCTGTATCAAGTTTTTAGGATAGTTTAGGATAGTTTTTATACCATATCGGTAGAAAATTCGCTGGTCGAAAAATTTCACCAATTGTCGGTGATTTCGTCTCTTTTTACCGATGTATAGTTTTGCGGACGAATTTTCTACCGGTAAGGTATCTTTGGAGGGAATAATTCCCGTAGAAAACAACTTACAACCGACACCACCGAACATGAAAAATAAAGCTGGATAAAAGAATCGGAAAGTCAAGCCGAGGATGTATTCGTGAACGAGCGCCGAGATTAAGAAGACACTCGTAGCAGCGGCCGACCGATAACGATGACCGACGAGATATAACAGATCGCGATAGATGTATGTGTACAACCAATCATGAACAACCACATTCCACATTCGGTAATAACTCGAAAATGAATTCGAATTCCACCAATCCTGTGTAATGAAAGAAAGTCAGAACTATTTTTGCATTATTTTCATCTTTTTATACTTTGAAAAGGAACACATTCGCGTATGAGCAAATTTGTGCATTTCGTAGAAGAAAAAATTTTCGCGAATCGAGTTTTTCAAAAAAATTCATGCTTAAAAATGTTGCTAGTGGTCGATTCTTTCGCGAAATTTAGTTCAATTTAATTCAATTAGTCCAGGATTTCATTAGATGCCAGTGCACACTCTAAAATCATCATCAACCTACCCTGTAGAACATGCGATCACCGAATCTCATCATTTCAGCGAAAGCGTTCATCCAAGAGTGAAGGATAGCAAAGAAGCCAACCAATAAGACTAGAATACCAGGCAACATACAGGAGAAAGCGGACAGCACCAGCGTCCTATAAAAAGTAAACGTGTACAAATTGAATTTATGTCCTAATACCATAAGATCATGTCCAAATATATAATCCACACCGGGGCATTTGGGTGATTGAAATACTTCAGCTTTTTACAGTGAAAAAGGTCGCCATAAACTCATCGATTGGAAAGTATCTAGAAAAAGTCACAAAATCTCGTGACAAATTTTTCTCAAGCTAAACTGAACACATCGTACGAAATCATTGATGACAATTTAGAAGAGAAGCGGTCATAGGAAATGGAAATTCCCAACGCTACAGTTTTACAGGTTTTCTAAGTAGAAACAAACATTTACCGAAACCTAACCGTAGCCAGAACGTGAATCGAACGAAAGAAAGAAATCGTAAATCAAGAGAACGTTTTAAAATGAGGAAATTTAAAAAGTATTTTGTGAATGATGGACTGAATTCTGTCATAAACCTTTCGAGCACAGACATAACGTATCATCAAAAGGTTTTGTTATCCTTAGGATCAGGTTTTATTCCTTCATCAACTAATAACATCAAAGAGGAGGAAATCCTTATCTTAGAAGGTTTTCGTGCTATGGATCGAATAGGCGACCTTGACGAGAGATTGACAGAAACGCAGGATGAAAGTAACAACAACGATACCAATACAGTGAATGAGCAAGAAATAAATGATACACATGATAATTTTACCAGGGATAAACGTATACCACGTAATTTGAAGTATTCACAACCTCGAGAGAGAGACCTGCATAACGGTGTCACAAAGCAGCTTCATAAAGAACTTGATGAACTGAATCAAAAATGTATAAATCTTGCTCGTTCAAAAAGAAAGCAAGAAATGATAATCTACCGAAAGTGCTCCGCAACGCACTCTCAGAACTGAAATTATTAGTCAAACAAAAGACTATTGATATCAGAAAGGTTGATAAAGGAAATCTGATACTCATCATTGATTTTGAGCAGCGTAAGATAATTGAAGAAACGAACATAACAAAAATAGCAGAATTATGCCCCAACCAATCATCCAACTGGGAAGAAAATAGAAGATTTGTTGACCAAAAAATGACAGAACTTTATAAAGTTGATTTTATTACGAGAAATGAATTAACAGCAGTAACCGGTATCCTTCCTGGGGGTGCCAAGGGCAATTTGAAAAACAAGGATGGTACTAGAAAAGATACTCGTGCAATTGATTCCAATGAATGTTTTGTTCAACAGCCTACACCATATATCTACCCCCTACTTAAAGCTCATAAGTTAGATATCGAAGAATTGCGGAACATCAAACCGAATGAAGTTAGCCTCAGAATTCCTGCCCGTCTTGTCGTAGGTATGTCATCATGTCAGATGTCTCGTGCCCAATCCTGGCTAGAGGCATTTCTCACACCTCTATCGAAAGTGTATGGTAAATTTGAATACACAAAAGACTCGACCACTATCTTGATTGACTTTGATGAATTGAACAACGTTGCTAGAAATGAGTCATGGGATTTTACGGATTTGATTTTGTTTGGAATTGACGTCCAAGCATTGTACCCCTCAGTAAAATTTGAATATCTGAGAATCGCCTTAATGGACTGTTTTGATAAATGTACGACTTGGTCCCTTGAAATTAAATCAAGCTTATTAGATTTGATCATTTACACCCTTGAAAATCAACAAATCATTTGGGACAATAAATTTTATATTTTGAATAAAGGTATCCCTACCGGTGGTAAGCATTGTGTCCCACTGGCAAATATCTTTCTGAGCTATATCATGAGAGACTTACTGAATTCCAACCCAGACTTTAAAGCAACGTTTGATCAAAATTTGAAATTGTGGAAAAGATTCATTGATGACTGTGGAGGAGTTTTTCTTGGGAAAGAAGATTTTCGTGAATTCTTTGAACTCTTGAATAGACAATTCAACAAATTTGATCTTTTTCTTACCCATGAAATATCTTCAGAATCTATCCACCTACTCGACATTGAAATTTTCATCGAAAACGGCCAGTTCCATACCCGTGAATTTCGCAAACAAACAGCATCCAACTCCTTTGTTAAGTTCGGATCAGCGCACCCTAGCCACTGCTTTAAAGGTATCGTAAAAAGTCAGCTACTCAGACTCCGCCGCCTATGCTCTAGAGACTGTGATTTCCTTCAAGCCGTTGAAAAATTGAGAGAAAGATGTATCAATTCTGGATATTGTCCGCAAATGGTGGATAACATCTTACAACAAGCTCATACCCTCCAGAGAAACCTTACCCCTACTGGACGTTCAGAAAACGAAGTTAATGCTGTTAGATGGGTCATTCTCTCAGGTACATCATATGAAAAAAACAGTTGAACGCTTTGCTAGTCGTATCAACAAAACCCTCAGTCATCATCAAATTAAACTTGATATTGTAAAATGTAACGGTTCTTCAATCGGTAGTCTCTTGTTTCAAAACCATATCAAAAGTAACTTTCCACAAACTTGTTCTCGGCGTTGTGTTGTTTGCTCCAACGATATTCGTAACGAAAATAGTCATATTGAATCACCAACCAATGGTCGTAGTTATCCTGTTGACAGTTCTTTATCGTGTTCAAACTGTGGTATCTATTGTATTTCGTGCTCGTGCTTATCACTCTATGTTGGTAAAACTACCACAAAATTTGGTCAAAGGTTTAAGGAACATTTCCAAAAATCACGAACCTCGGCAGTTTTGGAACACTCGAAAACTTGTAGTGTTGGTAAAGAGAAAACTGACTTCTCAGTTCAGTACCTTGAAAACATGTACTCTAGAGGAAAGTACTCTTTGTCTGAAAGGGAGTACTTATGGAATGAACGTTTAAGAGGTGTCCTGAATATCCAGAAAACGTTGAAAAGTTAATTTGATAGTTTGATTATTTTGATTTTGTCCTTATACTTCGTCTCATTTTATCATTTTACTTGCACTTTTAATAACCTAATTTTTATTCATTTTTAGAACACTAAATAATTACTGATGATGATATTAACATATCGAAACATGTTTAAAAATAAAAATTAACATTACTCCTGTCAAGTTCGTTCGACTATGTCTTGCTATTGACTTATTATTGTTTTCTAAGTAACTTCCGCCATTATGAAAGCAAACGTTTGTAGAATGAATTATCTTTGTAAATTTAAACATTTCTTACTATAACGGCCGATTTTCCTTAAGTTAAGTAGCTTTGGCAAAACCTGAAAACCTGTAATCCCTCACCTTAAATTTCCGGGTTCCATCCCGGTTTTGCGGAACAGAGGTGCAGCAAACTTGGAAAGCATGAAATAAGTATAAAATACACAGCCCAAAACTTGAACCAAATTGACGACAACGAAATTCCACCGGATACTTGGCGTCCTGTGTGTAGAAGATAATGAAAACAATTAGAATATGAAATTGCATCTGAGTAATCTAAAATAATTTTCGGCTAACTTTAGTGGGAAAAAATTAAACACTTTTTTTCACTAATCGATGATTTTGTTCACCAAAGTTTTGCTAATCAATATCTTTTCACCATAATGGACCTTTTAACGCCAGCCTTTATTGGCGTTCTTTTTAAGCCTGTGGTGGAATTGAGACTGACGTAAAAGGGGCCAGCTTTAACTTAGGGATGAGAAGGACAGTCGATCAGGTAATATCTTGATTTTAAAATTCTCAAAACCTTGGAAAAACTACCAAAATGTTGAGAATTAGGGAGTCTGCAAAGCAATAAAAATAAAAATGTACTACCAAAATGAATTTTATTCTTATTTCGATATTTGGAGTTTTAGGGTAGGACGGGCGCGTAAAACAACTAATCAAATTGGTATGGCCTTACATTGGATAATGGTCACGATAGATCAATGTAGGTATGAATAGGAAATAAAGATATTGAGAGAAGCCAGCCAATTCGAACGGTTCAACAGATTCGTCATCAAAGTCGTCATCTATAAATAAAAAAACCGACCGTGGCGTAAATGTAGAGAACCGGGCGTGGGGTGTTCTTATGGTCCGATCCAAGACATGTACCGCCCTAGGTAAGGGGTAAACTGCCAGGGTCATCTGAATATTGTTGACTACTGAAAATCTAAGTTGAATTTAAGAAGAGACTTGAGATTTACATTGTGATGTCGTGTAGGGTTGGAGCTTGCAAGTGCATAATAAGGGTACCCTTAAGAGCTACACTGCCGACTTCAAAATCGAATGCCACGTGACGAAAGTAGTGTCCATTTGAAACAAAATGTTACCTTTTTTGTGTTTGTACTGATCAGAAGTATATTCAATAAGTCTGCCAGCATTCACGCGCACAAAAGCGTGAACCTTCATGATAAATCGAACCTAAAAAAGATAATTCTTAGCGACCTTAGTGAAATTAGAATTTAGTGAAAGACCTTAGTGAGAGATAGAGTGTCCAGTTACGATGCGACAGGTCGTAAGTTTCAATCCTCGGTCAGGATATGCCAAATACTTCGTACATCGTACACATATGTAATGACGCCTCTCTGCTTGTTGCTCGGCCAGCCAGGGAGAAAGCCAGGGAGAAAGAGTACCGCCCTCCCCTACCTTCGGGAAGATAGCTATCGAAAAAGGAGTCTTCGGATCGCTTCTGACTGCGGTCTTAAATCCCCTTTCGAATTTATGAATTCGGAGACTCAGTGACGCATCCAAGTCAAAGACTGCTGTGTGTACGTTAAGAAATAAAATTACCTGTTCACAAGCTAAAATGACGGATGCGATTGGCATCAGTTGGTATTCAAACATGGCAGCAACAGGGAAATACAGCAAGTATGATATGTACACCAAATATACCACACCCCAAACAGTGCATGGTAGCTTCATACTTGAGAATTGGTTGCTCGTGAAAGCTGCCAATAGAGGGTATAGCAACAAAACATAGCCTTGAAGAAGCACCCAATTCCATATGAGTAGAGAAACGTCGCCGAGTCCCCAGGCTAGGAAAGATAAATCAAGGATCCTGAAAGAGAATATAACGAAGGCTCATGATAAGCAATCGAAAGATGCCATCAGAAGTTAGGTGCTGCTACTTTGGACGGTGTCGCTTATAAATGGACTTGTAAAACCCACTACCTTCATTTTAGCAAGAATTAATTCTGGTAACGAGCAAAAATTAAAAAATGTTTAATTTTGTCGATAACTTTTTTTGGCGGGAACCGTAGTTTTTCAAGAACTTTGTCAAGAACTTGATTTGGCGAATGACGGGTAAATCAGTTCCCTAAAATTGAATGTTTTAATAAAAAAGTATAAGAGTACTGTGGACTCTCACTAGTTCGAAGTCGAACGAGAAAACTTATTTGTTCGAATTACAAAGGGATTCGAATTATTGCCCCCGCAGGAGCGTAGTGACGAGGAGGCTCTCATAGTTTCACGCATAGATATTGGACTGGAATCTCAAAATTTTGCGAATTGTTTTGTCGCGTAAGCATATCCGTAGTTAGTCTCTTCCGTAAATGTTCGGTTTTTTTCCGGGACGGTAGTATACATATTTTCATATTACGTTATATGGTATTATCATTATTACATATTACAATTTTAGTTTTGATTTAGCTTTGAAAAGCTGAAGCGAGTGTTATAAATGCAAATCAAAACAGTGTATGATATAACACGAATTACAATATTACTTGTGCAAATCAAAACAAACAAAATGGCAGACTGGTTATGATGATGATGAGCTGATTCATTGACTAGAAGTTCCCATTGACTAGAAAAAGTGTTTTGTATGTCAAATTTTGTTTCTTGTCTTTGAAACTGAATACTAACTACTGTAATTTAGTCAGAAGTTCACTTCAGCAAAGATTTCAATTCTTTTTCCAGAATCTTTAAAGAAATTTGCTTAAGTTTTCAAATGTACATTTGATATTTTTGTTCAAACTCTAATTTATTTTTGTCTGTCATTTTATTGATAACTACCTTTATTGTTTATAGGGCTTCTTGAGCTTTAAATACCATCATGTTCGTAACTCAAGAAAGTCCTTCTTAACTTAGTAAAACAACCGGCAAAGTACAAAAAAGATGAATGTACGCATTTGTAAAGTTGAATCCAAACGTGGTAGAATTTTTCTTTTAGTCTTCAAAATAATTTACCTCACTTAGAGTGTTTTTACGTCTTTTCAGTGTGGTAAAACTTTTTCAAAAACCTGAAAAAAGTTTGTTTACTCGTTAAACTTTACATGCGCACGTTAAACTTTTTCATGCAGTTGTGATGGCCTAAATAACTTACACTCCAGTGGTTTGGTGAAATAGCTCCAAATTCTGGCTTTCTAAGTTAGGAGAGACCTTCCCGAAGGCATTTAACGGTGGTTAGACTAGATACACAGACAGTCATACAGAAACACCATAAAGGGAAAGTATATCGCTAGCTATAAACTCAAAAAGTCTAGCTTCCTGAAGGCACGTCTCTTCATTGTCTGCGCCTGCGATCAGCTTGGAGAAAAGATTGCATCATGAAAAAGAACTATGCACTTGAAAAGAAATTTAGGCGCATTTTAAATTTTCTCGACTGTACGTCTGAATGAACCACAAGCACAATGGCATTCCTATACTTTTCGTTTTACCAACAACATAGAAGATTTTGCTTGAGAAGTCCAATCACAGCGTACGCTAGTGGAGCCCGGGCCTTAACTAGGATAAGTGAGTTTCTATTTCACCCAACTTAAGATGGCACAGAACTTTTTGATAAATTTTATACGCAGTATCCTCTTGACTATTGTTTATTAGGCAAAGTAGCAATAGAGAAATGTTGAAATATAGCAGCCAATGAAAAAGCTATTTCTGATTGGTTACCTTGTGGATTTATTCACTGCGTATGTCCATATATTTTGCCTACAATCTAAGATGTCTGCGACATTATTAGAAAAGGTCTATTTAGTGAATAATAATCATGACATATATCGTTATAAGAAAGAAACTAGGAGAAAAAAACAAACAGGAGATGTGAAAATCAGTAAGATAACGATACCATAACTTTTTAAATATATTTTTTAAATTTTATCAAGCTGCATGAATTCTTCAAGTATGTATTTTTTTATAATGGAATATAATTTTTTTTTTCAAGCAAACACCTCAATCAATAAATCAATCAATCAATCAATCAATCAATCAATCAATCAATAAATCAATCAATCAACCAATCAATCAATAATTAAATCAATCAATTATTCCTGATAATTTTTTAATGTTTAATATTTAAAGCATTAAAGCTTTATAAGTGCATGACATGATCTTTATGTGGGGGCATTTAGTGAAAGCTATGACTAGTAGAGATTATTCTCAACTTCAGATGAGCTATGAATCTGAGAATGTCTGTGTGTGTGTGTGTGTGTGTGTGTGTGTGTGTGTGTGTGTGTGTGTGTGTGTGTGTGTGTGTGTGTGTGTGTGTGTGTGTGTGTGTGTGTGTGTGTGTCTGTGTGTCTGTCACCAAAACTTTGGGGCAGGCTGGAGACTTCAAAAATGGTCCGATTGGGCTGAAATTTTGCACACTTGATCCTTGGGCAAATCCCTGGGGGTATTTTTTTCATTTTTTCAAAATCTTAATTTTTGGGGCCTGGGGACGAGTTTTTCGCCAAAACGAGGCTAAAACTTTGGGGCAGGCTGGAGACTTCAAAAATGGTCCGATTGGGCTGAAATTTTGCACACTTGATCCTTGGGCAAATCCCTGGGGGTGTTTTTTTTTCATTTTTTCAAAATTTTAATTTTTGGGGCCTGGGGACGAGTTTTTTCGCCAAAACGAGGCTAAAACTTGGGGCAGGCTGGAGACTTCAAAAATGGTCCGATTGGGCTGAAATTTTGCACACTTGATCCTTGGGCAAATCCCGGGGTGTGTTTTTTTTTCATTTTTTCAAAATTTTAATTTTTGGGGCCTGGGGACGAGTTTTTCGCCAAAACGAGGCTAAAACTTTGGGGCAGGCTGGAAACTTCAGAAATGGTCCGATTGGGCTGAAATTTTGCACACTTGATCCTTGGGCAAATCCCTAGGGGTGTCTTTTTCATTTTTTCAAAATTTTGATTTTTGGGGCCTGGGGACGAGTTTTTCGTCAAAACGAGGCTAAAACCCAAAATGCTATAATTTTTTTGAAGCCATTAAGTTTACAATTGGGCATACGGATGATTTCAAAGATACTGAAGTTGAGCCAGTGCGGTTAGCACGTTCGACAGTTTAAGAAGGGACTGGAAACAAACTCAAATTATAGAAATATTCGAATCATAGAAGTTCAAATAAGCGAGAGTTTACTGTAATAATTTTGCGAATTTACAAAAATATTTTTTTTTTAGCGAGAAATTCTTTTGGTGCGCGAGAAATTCTTTTGATGCGCGAGAAATCATTTTGGCGAGAAATCATTTTGAAATCAGTTATAATCTTACAGATTGTTGAAATAAATAATGGACTTACTTTTTGTTATCCAAGAAGTCAGCAACTGCAGTGTTTAGAAAGAATACGAAAAGAACCGCGATGAAAACGTTGTATATACTTTGTATGTGTGTAATGTTGAACAAGTCACTGTGCGGAAAATTATAAAAATGAAAGTTCATTTCGATTTGGATTAGTTGAAGTTTTTGACTTTTTCTTTCCTTGAAACAACTCTGGTAGACTTTTTATTAATGCCGAACTTTAAACCGAAATTCAAGTCTGACGTGTAAAAACATACTGAAGGCTCAAAATTTTCGGTTTGCTTCAGAAATGATAACACATTAGGAAAGATCTCAAGATTTCAAAACTATTTGAAGAATGGAAAACTAATTGACTTACGTTAAATACGAATCTCGATTATGAAATATTTTGTCTCCGTTCTTATCGTGGTCACTGAAAATGAAAAAACATCAAATCTACTTTTTATGAGAGAAATTTCAAAGTTTCAAGCATGAAATCAGAACAACCCCAGCCTCAGATTTCAGCAATGGTTAAGAAAAGAGTAATTTGAAGCTTTTTTTCGTCAATAAGTGATTCAAATAAGTTTATTAAAAAATTGAGTAAAGTAAAAGAGCCTCAGCAAAAATTCACTTTTTCTTATAAGAAGTGTCAACTTCACTGGGGTCAACACTTACTTTCACGAAAAAAATGCGAAGGTTTCTTTTTCGCAAAGTTTATAAGCCTAAAATGGCTTCTCTTGAAGCTTTTGAAGGTGGTCTTACTTTTGCTGTTTTTTCTTTCGTTTTTGACATGCTTCATTAACGGTGAAACTATCCACCATATCTTGAAATTGTGTTTCAAAATTATCAATGATTTGTTTGCCGAGCTCCTATTACAAAAAAAATTCATTATATTAAAACTCACAGTTAAGAAATCTTTCGACGACCTTCCTCATTAATATTATTCAAAATCTCAAGGATGGACTTCTTAGGCTCACTAATGAGAGTATATGTGACAATTCTAGGGGACGAATTGTATAAAATATTTCCATTTCTTTTGTCCTGGTCTCAGTAGCGAGACTTAGTTAGACGAATGGATATGTGTCATCTTAAACGAATTTGAACAACCAACCTCAGCTTGGCATTTGAAGTCGACAACTTTTGCAAGTATTTCGCCATCACTCGACGAATCACGCGAACTTCTTCGTGATGCTAGAATAATGGAAGAAAAATAGAAACTCTTTCTGACTCATCCTACACTACACCTGGGGGGGGTTGCAGTCGGATTTATGTGCGGGCTAAAAATTGGCTTTACAGCGCAGTTATTTTCTCCTGAAAAATACACTCTTTGTGCATTTTTACCAAGTTGAATACCTTCACAATACAGAAAAACTTTGACTAAAATTTTTCATTTTTGCTAGAATTTAGAAATTCGTACCCTTATAGTGTAGGGTCAAAAAGCCCGCCCTTACCGTGCATTTCGGGTGTCTTGAAGAATTCACCCTTAACGCCCGCACTTATCAATTAGAAAGGCGGGGAAAACATCGTCAGAAGTATTTCACTTACGTCATTTTGAATCTCCAGACAATCATATATTCAATATGTTCAAATTTAGCCACCATTCGAATATTTCAGTTTTTATCCTTACATGTTAGAAAAATCGCACTGAGTCAGTGAGACAGGGGTGGGGTAAAATACAGAAAATAAAATAAAAAATAATTTTACCATTCGAGGAGTGAGTTGATCCTGATGAAGTTGATTCGTTTTTCAATTTTTCAAAAGTTCGTTTGACACTGTTACCTGGTATTTCAATTCCGTTGCTCGCTGGTTTTTGAAAAAGCGGAGATATAAAATTTCTACTGAAAAATTCCAATCGGGATGAAAATTCTATCGTGCCAAGGTTAAAAAATATAGCGGGGATGGTTTTGGAGTGCAATATCTAAAAATTTAATTTCGAATGGGGATGAAATTAAGGTAATTTTCCCAGTGGGGCTGAAATTCTAGGATACTTTCCCAACGGGGACGAAATCTTTGCCAAATTTCCCGGCGGGTCTGTGACTGACTTGGAAAAGACGCTAGGGCCACAAACCAAAGGTTTTCCGTTCAGGTCCTCACTGCTCTCTGTTCTGTTAAATCTTATAGATAGCGGAGCCTGGTTAGACGTGAAGTGAAACATCACTGAAAGAATTCAGAGACTGTTAAGCTTTCCTTCTAACTACTTAACATTCTGTAACCTTACAATGATGGTCCAGAAAATTAGGTTAGACGATATAAAAAAGATAACATCATACTTGAAAAGTGTTCAACATCTCCCATTTTCTTTCTGTTGTCTTCTTCGAAATGATTCTCCGGATAACTCTGTTTCTTCACTAAGAAAAATAAAACAGAAGCTAGAAAATATTACACCGTTCGTGCTACCAGATATTATGGTTTGAAACAGAAAGATAAGTGTTGATTGAGATTTAATATTTCATGAGAGGCCACCCAATACAATATACTGTCCCAATTGAAAAAGGTGGGCTGTTTTACACTTTTTGAGGTTGAAAAGTGAAAATATTTAACAGCTTAAAACGAAGAAAAAATTAGTTACTTCTTTTCAAATTTCGCAACAAATATTTAACAGCTTAAAACGAAGAAAAAATTAGTTACTTCTTTTCAAATTTCGCAACAAAACTATTTTACAATATATCATCAACAATGAAAGTGTTAAAAATTTCGAAAAAATAAATTTGAAGCTGATATAATACTAGAATAAGATTTATAAATTTTTGAAAAAAAAAGCAAGAAATTTTCAACAACATCAGTACTGAAACAAAACAGTCAAATGAACACGTGACCCAGAGAGAAAGAATTTAAAGTCAGCAGTTCTTGTTTTGGAAACATGAAAGCTGTATCCAATTTCAAATGTTTTCTTGTTCAGAAATGATACAACCCTCAAACATGAAAGAAATAGACATGTCAACATGACGGCTGATGGTTTTGCCTGCTACTATTTCGTCTAACGCGTTATTTACATAAGAACCTTCAGACAGCTGGAATTATTACACGTTTTTTTTTTATAAGAACGTCAAAAATTTTCGAAGCCTTCGGATGTTCTTAGTTTTTAGGATTTGAAGCCTAAAAATGTTCTAAAAATGTTCTTATTTTCAGCATTTTTTGAGCATTTGATGTAATTTTTTAAGAAAATGCATGTTTTTAAGTCTCCAAAGCCTTAGAATGTTCTTAGCATGTTCTTAAATTTTTGGGCCTCGAAGCCTTATGTTCTTATATAGTTTGTTCTTATAAAAAAACGTGTATATGGAAGTGTACAAAGGGGCTTGCAAGCTTATAATTCAGAAGAATTAAAGCCATACTTTTTTTTCTAATTATCTCTCTAGATTTTTGAACCTTGTTTTAATGTGACGGTTACACCATATTTACAAAACAAAATATTTATAAAAATTATCAACGGTAGAAAATTATTTGAAATAAATGCTTTTTCCCAATAAAACCAAGCAATAAGGTCTGAACTATCACATCCAACATGTATCACGAAAGCTATGCATATTTACAAATTTATAGAAATATATTTTGATTATGTCAGCTCTTTAGAAGAAGTAATAAATCATTTTTTGTAATAATTATCATGTCTCTAATTCATTTGATTGCCGTATTGATGTAACAAAGAATGCTGAGAGGAGAGGATCATTCATACTAAAAGAACCAATACATAATTTTGCACGTGTAAGCAAAGTTCAAAAGTTCAAAATCCAACAATTTTGTACACTTGACACTTGTATTCCAAGGATATGAACTCATGAACTTTCAACTTCCTCCGTGATTTGTTTCCTGTTTCCGTTTATGTCTTGAGGACTGACACAATTTTCTTTACTTTTATTACTTTGTTGGACTGCAGAGGTTTGTCTCAAAGATGCTTTACTAAACGATCCTCTGCTAACGGTATTCGACATGGTCGTGGACGAATCCAAAAGAATAAGATAATTATTGCATCCACAAAACTCTGCAAACATTCGCAACATCTCCTTTCTAAACATTTGACCGGATAAACAGTATAAGACAAAATTGATTGATGAATTTAAAACAACACCAAGTCGAGCTGGGGCATAAGCTGAACTGATATCATACCATATTTCTTTATTGTTACTTTTGAAATGAAGCATATAGAAACATTGTGTTATGCATTGCCAAATCAGAAAGAAAAGGAATGCAAAAGATACGGTCAACAAAATGATAGTGGTTTGATGTTCTTTGCTGAATTTCTTTTTAGATACAGTCGGTCGGTTTGAATACAGTTTGTAAATAATGACACCATTTAAGATTGAGATTATTAACCAAGGAATGAGTACTAAAAGCATGCAATGTCCCCAAAAGTCATACATTGTTGCACCATATGTTTTACCGTAATTTGTTTTACCGGCTGCCCAATGACCATTCACGTCTTGAATGGGATGAAAATTGAAAAAGTGGGGCATGTTGATTGCAAAAGAGAAAAATAAGGTCAGAAAGATGATAATGTAGCTTTTTCGTATAGTGTTTAGAGATGATGTTTTGTGAGGGAAGACAACAGCCACAAATCGATTATATGTTATTGATATAACCATCCATATACTCGCCACAATGAAAAAGAAATACATCGGAAAACCAACAAAACAATAAAACCAAACATAGTAATAGGTGTACTTTACTTCCGTTGAAATGCTTTGAAAGCTTTCTGTCATTGTGAAAAATATCAAAAGTCCACTATCAACAATGGCAAGTGAAATGAGGAACATCCCTGCACTTTTTCCAGAGTCATATCTACGGTTATTGATGCGTCTCCACACAGATATCGAAATGATGTTCCCAAAGAAGCCAATAATGCAAATAGCTATGCCAACATATGCACTAAATATTGTGTGAAGCTGATTACTTCCATCTGTAATTTGAAGATTAGATGCTAATAAGCTCATTTTTATAACCTAAAATAATACTCAAATTTATCATTCTTAAAGAAATCACAAACAACTTATTTGATCTTTTTATCAACATTATTCTTTTAAGCTCAGCCTTCAAATGTAGACTCAAAACTTTTTAAGGAGAATATTGTCATGTTTGGTTTTTGTCTGGGCCTATACTACAAATTTTTCCTTGTCTTATATTTTCTGAAGTTGAGTGCCAATTGAATAATCTGTATATGGAAATTTATAATAGTGTTATGTCATTTTGTTTGTAGAACCTGACCCTTTACCAAATAAGTTAATAATAGATGATGTAAAAATTGTCAGATAATTCATTTGTCTATTAGGCAACTGCTCATAAAAAACTAATTGGCTCAGAATTCTGTTTGATTCCAACTATTCCAAACGTTGAAAAATGGGTCAGTTCGTCTGCTCAGAAGAAATTAAAAAGAGGCAGATAATAGTTGTTTGGGAGAACGTGACGGTCTTTTGAATAACTAATAACTCCATCAGATTTTTTTCAATGAAAGTGCAGGGACAAGATAGTTTATCACGTTTGTACTGGCTGAGTGAAAGTAATGTATATGGAGTAATTTGCTATTCAATAGGCCGTTGCGTTCTCCAAAACAACTATTGCTTAAATGACTATGGAACTTGTATAATGAAATAGTAGGTCTTATGGAGATTAACATTTAACCATCAGACCAAACAAAATGAAATTTTTAACTAACACACAACTCCAGACTTTCAAAGCAGCCTTACATTTTATTATAAGAAGCTGATTATAGGCTCAAATAGTGCATTTATCAGATAAAATATTTTAAAAATTAGCCTGATATGTTCAGATTCTTGAATTTTCAAAAACATCATTCACTGTCGAACGTGCTAACCGCACTGGCTCAACTTAGTATTTTTGAAATCATTCGTAGGCCCAATTGTAAACTTAATGGCTTAAGGAAAATTTTAGCATTTTCTTAAATAGGTTTTAGCCTTGTTTTGAGGCTAAAACTCGTAACCACGCCCCTAAAAATCAAAATTTTGAAAACATGAAAAAATAACCCCCAGATATTCACCCAAGGAACAAGTGTGCCAAATTTCAGCCAAATCCGACCATTTTTGAAGTCTCCAGCCTGCCCCAAAGTTTTAGCCTCGTTTTGGCGAAATATTGTGACCACGCCCTTAAAATTGAAAAATTTCAAAAAATGGAAAAAACAACCCCAGGGATTCACCCAAGGATCAAGTGTGCAAAATTTCAACAAAATCGGACAATTTTTAAAGTCTCCAGCCTGCCCCAAAGTTTTTGTGACAGACAGACACACAGACAGACACACAGACAGACATTCTCACATTCTAGCTCAACTGAAGTTGAGAATATACACATTTTCTGTTAGTACGGTAGAACTTTGTATGTTGAGGCAAATTTTTATTTCTAAAATTTTGGGTACCCAGGCTAGCATGTTGAACACAGTCAAAAATAAAGGGGGGTTTTGTGACATTTCTACCTTCTGTCATATCTGATACCATATCTGGTGAATTACGGGAAAGGTGTATTTTTTCCAATCATGCATGACGTCATAATCTAAAAACTTGAATAACTTTTAAATAAGTGATGGTGATCAAAAAAATTTGAAATTTCGACTATGAAATCTTTGGGAAGAGAGAAAAACTTTCTTGATTATTTATGATGTCAAAAACTTTAAAAAAACCTAAAAATAAAAAGTCGCAAAAAAGGCTGACATCGCCAAAATTCTAACAAAACTCTAAAACTCATTAAACGTTTATAGATGTCTGCCTCAATCTACCTTAACTTCGTAGAATGCCGACATACTTGTCTAATTCCGTCATATATCTAGCCTTTTAAATGTTTTTAAATAAAACCTTTTGAGTATAGCAAGCTGTTCAAAAAAATCACTCTAACCACATTACAGACCAGACAGGTCCAGATAATGTTGCCATGGCGGGCAGAAGCGCCAATAAATACTATCTTGTTTAAAACAAAACTATGTTGTTAAAAAGAAACTTTCATTCAGCAGATACTATCTCACTTAAAAAGAAACTATCTTGTTAAAAACGAAACTGTCTTGTTTAAAACGAAACTATCCCATTTAAAAAGAAACTATCCTATTTAAAAAGAAACTATCCCATTTAAAAAGAAACTATCCCATTTAAAAAGAAACTATCATTTTTAAACCAGTTCATCGGAAATTTACGTCCAGAAAAGACGGGTTACATTAAACGAGTTATAAATACTGTTTTATCAAAAAGCCGAGAAAGGAAGAAGTTATAACTCGAACTTAGAAGAAAAAAGTGTGTTTTCTTAATAACTACAATCATGGACGAAAATTGTGAGACAACCCTCCTTCCCCCCCCTTCCCCCCAGTGGCAATGTTGAACGGCATTGGAAAAGTCGGTGGGAAGGTCGTTCGCACTAAACATTGCCACTGGGGGGAAGGGGGGACCATTCCATGGTTTTTCCAGAGCATTTTCCAGTGTTTTTCTCAAACATTAAAGTCCATGATTGTAGCCAGAAAGGCCTTTTCTTCATAGTGTCTGTTCCTCCTTATGAATAATTATTTTACGTACTAGCCCCAGTCTGTTCGATTAGATAAATTTGTGAATGAGATAAGATAAAGTGGTGGAATGCAGTGGGGACAAGATCGTAAAACAATTGCGAGGTGAAGGGTATGTCCGAGCCAAAAATTAAAAATTGCACCCTTTGAGAGACAAAATTTTGACCTTTTTGGACCCTTGATTTTTACTAAGTTTTGATCGAAATTCCTGGTAATCATGACCCTTTCAGGTAACTTTTGATTTCTGTGATTTACCCTTTCGAAGACTAACCGATGGATTTGTTCCCCTTTGAGAGATTTTTTAGGTATGAAAAAGAATACCCTTATGGCTCGCACATGCCCAGCACTCATTTTGCCTATGTACCCCCCCCCCCACCTCGGGTGGCCAGGTGATTCTTCAGTAACAAATTTAGGTAAAAATACGGACCAGACAGTAACGCAACCCACGTGACTGAATGACTTATTAAAATTTTGACTTTTTGGTTACTTCAGAGAAAAGCACGTCTTTTTCCTTCCAAGCCCGAGTTACAACTCTTCCTTACTCGGCTTTTTGATAAAACCGTATTTATTACTTATTTACTGTAACTAGCCTTTTCTGGACGTAAGTTTCCGACAAACTGAGATAGTTTTGGTTAAATTTAATATGATAGTTTCTTTTTAAATGAGAAAGTTTTGTTTTAAAAAAGATAGTTTTGTTTTAAGCAAGATAGTTTTTTTTTAAACGAGATAGTTTCGTTTTAAACGAGATAGTTTTGTTTTAAACGAGATAGTTTTGTTTTAAATGAGATAGTTTTGTTTTAAATGAGATACTTTAACCGGATTAAATTTCGCGAGATTAAATTTCGCGAGATAAAAAAATCGCGAAATTTTTTGGATTTAATTTTGCGAGTCAGAGTTTTGAAATATTTCGCGTGGATTTAATTTCGCGAATAAGCCAGAAAACAGCTGAAAATAACATTTTTTGTCATAAATGGAGACTTGGAACTAGTTTCTCCGCCAAAAACACAATTTTGAAAGTTTTGTGGTGGATTTAATTTCGCATGTTCGCGAGTTTTAATTTCGCGAAAGTGGGAAAAATTCGCGAAATCGCGAAATTTAATCTCGCGAAAATTAATCCGATTAAAGTAGTTTCGTTTTAAACGAGATAGTTTTGTTTTAGATGAGATAGTTTTGTTTTAAATGAGATAGTTTTGTTTTAAATGAGATAGTTTCTCCTGAAATGAACTTGGTTTCTTTTTAAGGGAAATAGTATCCCCTGAATGAAACATAGTTTCTTTTTGAGATAGTATTTATTGGCACTTCCGCGCGCCATAGTATGTTGATTACATAAAGTTATGATATGATCAAAATTTGAAGCCCTTGACCAATGAATCAAAAGTTATTATCAAGCTTTTAGTTTTGACATCACCAAAATGACGCAGCCCTAACTGAGTTTCTAAGAATGAAATGCAATGTTTCAAGCATTTTGCCGCCTTGGATAACAGTCAGGAACAATGTCTTAGTTAGGACAATGGCCTAACTAGGACAAAGGCCTAAGAGGGACATTTTTTTATGTCCTAATTAGGCCATAGATGGCCTAAGTAGGACATTTTTAATTTGAACCCCCATTTTAGACATTTTAGAGGAAAATGCGCATGTTAAAAACATAACCAATCGAAAGAGCAACCTTTACTTGGTATATGTTGAAAATTTCTTCAAAATCTGCAGAAGGGTTTTTTGCGAAGCGAATTTATGAGCGAAGCAGTTTTGCTATATTGTGCACGTACCTTTAACTTCTATCCCAAGCGAAAATTTGCTATAAAAATTTGCTATATAAATCACATCTTCAAACCGATGATTTTATCAAAATGACCTCGAATGGTTTGGCTTGAAGCCATGAAAACTTTCTCGGTTTGGTAGCTAGGACTGCGAAAAATGCCGTTTTAAAATGGTGTACCCTAGCAGTGAAAAGCAACAAAATTACTGGAAGCCGAAACACGGACTTAGAATCTGAAGTTGATCAAATTGCCGCGCGGGCGGCACGCATCTAAGCAATCTAAGCAGTTGTTCTTCGGTTTTTAAAGTTTATTTTGCTGTTAAATGGAGAAAAAAATAGTTTGAACGGTGACAGAAAGGATCTTCATCATCCCTTGACTTTTAACAGCAAGTATCAAGTATCAAATAAGGTCAATCAATGAGAGGTTTTTGCAAGTCACGCGGGCGGGAGGAGTGCTCTTTTAGTGAACGAAACTTACCTTGCAAAACCAAGTGGATATTCTATGATAAAGAAGTACAGAGGTAATCAAATTTGTCAAATTTGTCAAGAAATAAATCAAAACTGCCGAAGAACCAACAAGCCATCTTTGTACATTTTTGTTTTATTTTTATGTTTTGTGATTATTTCGACGGACGATTCGAATAAAAATATTCGATCGTTCGAAGAATATCGTTCGATTTTATTAAGGCACCATTTACACTAGAATAACTAGAAGGAAAACAAAAGAGCGATGCGCGGGCAGCGGCGGGTGTTGTGCCGCCGTGGATTATGTAATGTATTTGGGGCATTAAGGCTCTTACGACCCTGTCTCTATAGCGGCTTTATTAGAAGAGGGATTTTTAGAGAGTCTCTTATTTTGCTAGCAACTTGCGAATTGAGGTGGAGTCTGGATCGCTTCGCAACCCTTATACAATACGGCTAGTTCTCTATGTGTCTTTGAATAGACCTTTTCGCCTTTGCGTCCGCCATATTGAATTGTATGCAAAAATTATGGTTGCCGAATAGCCGTGGTGAAATTCCCTTAGAAAGTATGCAAAACATATGCAAGTTTACACAAAGATTAAAAAGACAACAAAGCATCTTATAAATAAATATTATAATCATTAGAACAATAAAAGATGGAATTTCTTAATCCAAAAGGAAATATTTACAGAACAACAAAAGCCTTTTAGGAATTTGTTCTTAAAGACATTGCATATTCTGTTTTCATGCCATTAAAAAATTCCACGAAGACGGAGTACACACATCAAACTTTCAAAACACGCAAACTGAAAGCAGTAATTATGACGTCACACTTCATCAATGTTTTGATTTGATCATTTGGCGGCTCTATTCCCAGGAGAATAATTTGCCGTCAGCCGAATAAGGATTGTTTTTTACCTTCGCGGGTGATTTTTCAGTTTGAGTTTATGTCTAATGTTATGGTTTTTTGAAGTGCTTGTTCTAAGAGATGAGTGAATATAATTGTTTTTAGTTTTCAAAAGAAGCAAATTTAATCTTTCTTCTACAAGATTACACTTTAATATAATGCCAATTATGCATGTAAGTTTTTATTTAATACTTTCTTTTTGCATATGTTTTGCATACTTTCTAAGGGAATTTCACCACGGCAATTCGGCAACCATAATTTTTGCATACAATTCAATATGGCGGACGCAAAGGCGAAAAGGTCTATATACAATCTGTACAATTTGTAAAACAGCAGAACAGGAACGGAACCTTTACCATCGCCACTTGGTCTACCATTATGAAAATTCCCGATTTTACAAATAAAGGACTGTCTACATCATAAAATTTCGGGTTTTTGTAACATGTAGACTAGGCTTCAGGGCTAGGATAAGATATTTCTTGATTCCTTTGACCAAAATATTTGAAAATCACCTAGAACCTTTATTTTTTGGTGCTCTTTCGATTGGCGATGGTAAGAAAGTGCGCATTTTTCTTGATTTTGAGTTATAGGCAAAAATAGAAAAAATGGCCTAGTAAGGACATTTTTTATTTCCTAGTTAGTACATATGCCCAAAGTAAGACATGATGTCCTAAGTAAGACATTGTTCCTGACTGGATAACCTGGATCGGAGAACATAACATCTCAAGCACAAATATTAAAACACAATCATCAAAAAAGAGCTTCAATCAGATCTTTCAAACAAGTATTAGCATAACACGGTATCAATATGAAAAAAAAACTGTTTTGAAAGTAAACAAACCTTGTCTATCTTGTGTTTATCTTGTGTCTGTGTGTTGCAATTTTATTCCCCCCTCCCTTGTTTTCTAGTTCGCTTTCCAAAAAGCTCTGCTCTGATGATCTATGTTTCTTTCAGTATATCTTGTTGTTAGAAATGAAGTGATAAAGGTGAAATATAAAATGAGAAAAAGGAAAAAAATGGTAGAATAGACTAAATCAATTTTTTTGCTGATTTCCTTTGCTATTTCTGGCAAAAAAAAATAATTGGACTTTGTACTTTCGTTTTTGTTCAGTTCTCGCTCACGCGCATGTTTTCATTACATATCCGGAAAAAATGATGTCCGGTAAATACGTAATATCCGGAGCTCATTTTTCCGAACTTCTCTTGCGCATGGGAAGCCCAATCGCACAAAAATATCGCAAACCTAGGTTTGCGCTCCGTAAATCTAGGTTTACGCCACGTAAGCCTGGGTTTACGCCCCGAAGACCAAGGTTTGTGCTTCTAACCTGCTTTTTACTTTACTAACCAATTTAGCTATTTACATGACTAACCAATCAATGCTCATTCTTCCCTGAACCTATTGTTCTCGCATTTCTGACCAATAGGAACTGAGAAGCGAATTTTTGTGCATTCCATACTCTTCGCCATTATACAGCAGAGCACAAACCACTAAAGCTGCCACTCGGATCGTCAGACGGAGAACAGAAATAGATACAGAATGATTTCAAAATCATGCACTTTCTACCGGCCTTGGAAAAGAAGATTTGAAAATCCGGAGTCTATATCCAAGGAGTTTTCTTCAGATTTCAAATCCAGATCGCAAAAATATGGGTTAATTATCATTCTCCAAAGCCCCGAGCTTATTATTTGAACCAAAAAAGTATGTAAAACAGAACCAAGAAATAATTTGATCAGACCCATTGAAATCCATTGAAATGAAATACTAATTATATTTTCACGTAGTAATTAAGAATATCCATTTCATGGACTTTGGAACTATGGAACTTTGGAACAATCTAATTGTCCTTATGTTTGCTTACTCAGTGAAAACCACATTGATAGACATTGATAGACCTTGAGGGGGCTTTCATCTCGGAGTGCAATATCCAAAATCTAAAGTGTATACAGTCTAAACTCTTAACAGAGAGCAGTTCAATGATTGATCGATGTATTGCGATTTTCAGTATTTACGGCGGGCTATCCAAAAATCCACCTAGCAATCAAATCAATCTTTTTGTTTGAATCTCAAAATTATTATATTATATGCACGTTCTTTATCAACAAGAACATCCAAAAGCCCGCTTAGCAATCAAATCAATCTTTTTGAATCCCTCACAACGTCTTAAAATACCTCTATACACTAATTACCGAATTACGTCTTCGTGTAACCAACTGTTGCGTCCTCTGTTGCAAAATTGTTAAAATGTTTCGTAATTTTGTAAATTAATTTCGTTTTTAATCATTTTGCAGTGTTCAGCAGAAAACGTCCACGAATGTCCCACTCTAATTTTGAATTCCAGTCCTTATTCATGAAATAGGAATTTTCCTAAAATCAAAAAAAAAAAGCACTAGTGTCAAAAATAAAAAAAGGAAACAATTAAAAAGTAAAATTCGTGAATATTTTTTTGTACATTAATAAGCTGAAATTTTCAAAAACGATTTTTAAAAATTGTTTAAGGTGGTTATTTTTAAGTTTGTACAAAAATAACAGAAACTAATTAGAAAGAGTGACAAAAACTGTTGATCTAAAAGAAATTGCAGAAAAAAATGCAATGCATTTAAAATTTCTTGCCATAAGGCCCCTTAAGTTGCATAAATTAATTCTGAAAAGCAGGGGATTAAAATATTGAAAATGTACTTTTGTTATTTCAATTCCAATGACAAAGGCATCATTTTAACTCTGAAGGTTGTCATGTTTTGCTCGAGAGAAGAAGAATGCTCACCTAAAACAATAATACAAAGTAACAAATTCCGTCAAAAAATCCCTAATTTTAGTTGAATAAAAAGGTATGAAATATTTTGAAGGTGATATATACAATTTTTAAAATAAGCAGTAATGAAACAGTGATGTGCTTATGATCTAAAAAAATAATAACATTGAATGAAAAACAAAGTACAAATAGGTACAAATATTATTTAGTGAACAAAGGTCCTTCTTTAATTATTGTGTTTTAAATAAAAAACTGTAAATACAGTATAATTTTAATTTGTGATAACTTTTTATAATTACCGTGTGTACATAATATCTTTAACCCCCCCGGTACGAAACGTCTATTTTATGGGTTTAAAGCTTCATGAAGGTATGGTGAAAGCTGAACATTTAAAATATAATTACAGTTATAGCCCCCCCCCCCTCAAACACACAAAACTTTGAAAGTAAGAAAATATTTTAGGCATCCCTAGCTGCAAACCCTTATTTTTTATTGTGGAAACTATTCACTCCCCAACCTAGGTAAAAATGGAGTATTATAAAAATTCCAAAACAAAAATTTAAAAAGAATTATATTGTTCTGTAAGGTAAGCCGATAAAAATCAAATCAAATTCGACGAAATTCAATGCAATCATTTTAAAATACATAGCCGTAAAACCATTTGATCGAATCAATCTGTGGCCAATGGTCAGTCTCCAAAAAATAGACTTTAGTTTTAAGACTGGACCAACATTAGTATAAGTTTCCACTCATAGACACTACCAAAAGTTACCAAAAGCCTCCACGAGAATCGCAGCTCCAATCTTCTACATACTCAATGATTCTGAGGTTCCAGCCTCTTAATGAATATTTTCCAAACGTCCTTTTCAACACTGTAGAGGTCACGTGAGCAACACACGTTATCGTTTCTAGTTGTTTGGTACGACAGGGCAATGAACGATCATATCATTTTTTGTTTCCCATTCAAATTCGGGTACGATGTCTTTTGGTTTTGCTTTGACTGTTTTCTTTTTGTTTCCCAACTCGCAATGAATCATGGGTAGAACATCCACTTTTAAAGTTTCATGACGGTTGCTATAGAAAATGAAGGGAATAGGGAATAATGCCAGGGTGGAGTGGATTATCACTACCTGAGAAAGCTTGGAATAAAACACAGCCGAATAAAAGCAAAATGTACCAAAAGTTTTACGGTAGAATTTCCATAACTCGAACACACATGGGAAATTTATGGAGGTTTTGATTTAAAAAATAACAAAAAGCTTGATGTTTTCAAAAAAGTAAAGGGGCCACAAAAATAATCAAAGTCAAGGGAACATCCGAGTGATTGGAGCTATAGAGGTTTGAATAATATAAGAACAATGTGTATGAATCTAAGAAGACATAACGAGTGATTCTTACATTCTATATTCGTCGTAGAGCACACCAACCAGTTCACCGGACCGGCATTCTTTCTTGTTGTTATACAAACACATGACCACATCGTTTCCAGTGATTCGAATCACAACCAAATTGTCACCATTGCTTGTCACGGCTATTCCTTTCAACTATGTGGTGGAAGAAAAGAAGAAAAAAGTTTGAGTCGGATCGTCAATGATACATGAAAAATAAGGTTATTTTTGAAAAAAACCCAAATTTAAACTTTTTTAACATTATAGAGCAAATTGTTACGCTGTCAGCGCTAAAAATACAAGAAGAATTTCTCCTCAAAAAGGAATTTTTTCGAAAATCTGTGGTCACGCTTGCCAAACCTACGTAAGTAACTAAAAATCTTACCATTGCGAAGGGTATGTATTTCATTTCTTTGAATTTTGCGGTGAGTTTGACCATTCCATTTTTTGTAACCACGACCGCGCGATCTTCCATTTTCCCGTGTTTATTGGCCTGTGATGGAGAAAAATGTTTTTTAGTTTTGACAGTGGTTAAACAAAGACTTTTGTGTTAGACGCAATATGATTAGCCAAGACTCCTCCAAAATGTCTTTCGTTTCCAAACCCTAGCCCCAAAAGTCTTTTTCAAATTGCACTTAAAGAATTGAAAAAACTGCCGCTACAGTAAGTACAACAAGTCAATCTCCTATTGTTTTTTTTTAGCAGAAAACAGAATCAAATCAAAACCGAATCGGAATTGTTAAGATAGAGAATAATAAAATCTCACTTTTCTGATGTAGGATGAAAAGACAACAGATCCATATTTCTTTGCCACTGCACTGATTTGTTTCTCATATAGGTTCGTGTATTGATTTTCTTCAGGCTGAAAACAAAAATACCCTGAGTATCAGAGGCCGAGCTTTCGAAAGAAATATCAACCTCTGACGACCAAGTGTAGAAATTTTATCGCACTTTTGTCAATCTAATCACTGTAGAAAGAATCAAAGATGAAGACATATATTACCATATTATTGTCTAGCAGACTGCATCAATATACATGTTTACTATTGACGAATTCCCCAAAACCTTTTAAGTGTAATTGAAATGAGTTTCTTTCAAAAGAGAAATCTTCTACATGATTCCAAAATGTATAACAGTAATTACTAAACTATTAATTATGGTAATAATAGGCAAATTTTTATGTTATGATACTCTATCGCTGAATCTTTTTAAAAAGCATTGATGACATTTTTGAGTTGTGTTTTCAACGACGCGAAAGAAAATATCAACTTTGGGCTTAATTCAAGATCTTGGATTATCGTCATGGTTACTTTTCTCTACATTGATTGCATGCTGAATAGAATACACTCTTCTCGAGATGCATAAATTTATTGTTGTCCTCGTTTTCAAACAGATTTCATTGCTATAAAATTATATATTCACAATGATAATTGTGTTGTTTACACCTCATGAGACATTTTGAATTTCAAGTACTTTTGTTTTAGAGTTAATGTTTGCCTTTTGGGAATATAAATTGGTTTGAATGTATAATTTCATAGCAATGAAATGTGTTTGAAAACGAGGACAACAATAAATTTATGCATCTCGAGAAGAGTGTATTGCTATTCACCGTAACAGGTCGGCATGTGATTTTCACGGTAAACAAAAGGAGAGAGAAAGATCGTCAAGAAGAACTTAAATATAATTTTTATTTTCTCTTTAGAGGAGCGGCTGCAGAGTGGTCAAGACGTCAGCGCCTCAACCCAGAGGTTCGCGGTTCCGAATCCTCGCTCCCTTCAATGTTCCGTTCAGTTCATGGATAGCAAAGCCGGCTGACCGTAGACCCCGTGACTGAGCCGGGAAAGACTGCCTTAAACTGCTAGATTACTGGGAAATTCACGTAAATATCGACTGAACGATAGATTGGATGTAGGTATTAGGAGACAACTAGGAATCTTTGTGGCCCCAAGTAGTTTGGTTTCCCCATAACCGAAAAATATTTTAAGGCGACTCATAAATCAGTTGGTGATCACTTGGCAGTGGAGAGGTTCCTGCTTTGTCGATCCAATTCTCCAACATTTTGATTGGGGCCTAATTTCGAGAGTGAAACCTTTTGTAATCTTGACGACATCCTTGTTTTCTTATGCCATGCACATTTTTATATCTCACATCTAACTTCAAGCTTACCATTTCCAAATAATCACCGTACCATCTTCGGTTGAGCCCGTATTGCGGTTTTTGCTTTTGCAAACCTTCGATGGCAGCACTTTTGACGCGCACTTCTCCCCACTGATCACGTGGTACAGACCTCAACATCATGTTACCACGCCACCTGCATTGTCAACAAATGAGAGAAAGTGAAAGTTAATCATACTAACCCATTACAGTATACATGAATTAAGAAGTTTTTTATGGTTGTTAAAAATAACGTGATTTTCACCATTATGAAACGAACGTTCGAATCTGTACTGGCGATCCCTTACGTAAATCGAACGTTCGAATCTTCCACATTAGCGGGAATTACGTAACTTTACTAAAGACCAAGTTCTATTGTTCTTTAGCAGTCCGTGACGTTTAAAGGACACTTTACTATGTACCAATATGGACAGTTTGAGAGAAAATTTCTAACATCAAACTAAAACATAATTCAAAACTGAAGACCCTATCATATTAAAAGTTGGGCCGTAATGAATGCAGAGCTACAGAAACTCTCAACCTCTCTTACTTTCCATGATTTTTAGGATAAATGAGCAGGGTAAATTTTGTTCCAATTCACGTCTAGTTGAGTGCGGACTCTATCTAGTGTTTTTCATGATTAAAAGTTGTCACTCTCTTATTCGACGCTCCACTAATCGACGCGCTCTATTTTCGATTAAAATCCGATTCCCTTGAAAATCGAATGAGAGAGTATTAAAAGTGCATAGATGGAATGCTGCGTACCTTCCAAAGAGAGATCTCAAGATTGGATCAAGATCCACCAACGCACGTGGCCACACTCCAATCTTTGGCCATGGTAAGTTTTTCCCAAAACGAGGCTGATTCTTGGCATCACTGACAATAGAAGAAATAACAATGAATGAATGTTATGTTGGTGTTGAGGGCGTTACTGTCTTTTTAAAGAAACAACAATAAATTTCCGGAAATGTCAAACCTTGTTGAAATTTCAGACCCTCTCTCTTTGAATCATATTTAATGTTTGAGCTACCTCCATGGTGAGTTTTACAGTTTACTTTTTAGGACACGCCCACACGCCCACATGGACGGAAAATAAGACACTGTCAATGTTTTTTGTATTAGACCTCTGGCACGGGAGAAGGTTAAATTTCTTTAAAAACTAAAGTATGTAGTGTAACTAGGTAGAAATTCCAATTTTCTTTTCTTTCAGCTTTTGGAGAGAGGGTTGACTAGAGTCTACTTCTGATGATCTTGCTAACGCTAAGTTTGGAGCATCCCATATTACCCCAGGCCGCTTATTGCAGCGCCATACAATGACATCAAATAGCTATAAGTGCCCCCCCCCCCCGGGCTAGAGAGGTTCAATAAAAATAATCAGTTCAGACGTACCCGTGTGAGGCGACCAGTTCACGGACGTATCTACGTACACGGAAACGTCTCCAATTACGCATGACCAGCAACGCGGCACGTAAGCGACGCACGAAGAGACGGGAACGGTAGCCACGCCATGTCTATGAAAAAAGAAAATGATTTCATACCAGACACTTACGTAATATATATGCGATGCTAACCAAAAAGATTTGGTGGCTGTAAAACTATCACCTTTCGGCCACTAGTAAATTTTTTCTTTGCCACTTTTTGTCAACGAATTTTGGTACAAATGGTATACACGCAGAGAAAGTTCGGTAAAAAAAATATTAAAGCAATAGTGCAAGAGCTTGAAAGAAATTTTTGGCATCTGTTTCTCTACGTATGTTATTCATGACTTCACGGAGTAATGTAATTTTCATGGTTTTTTCTGCTCAACTAACGTAATTTTCAGAAAGTGCATATGATCTCAGATTATCAGAAAACAAAGGAATTATTGGCTCCAACAGACTGTAATCCTTTCAACACATTTAAGCCCTAAAACGCTGAGGCTGAATCAGATTTACTGGTTGTAATAAAATAAAATGCTTACCTTTTGCATTTTCAAAACAATCATTGGTAATTTCTTCGTTCTTTCTTCTTCCAATGAGAAAATGGTTTTTGGTGATTTGATGAATATTTTGGTGTTGCCGAACTTGACGTCACCTTCGAAATGAAATTCACGAATGATGAGATTGCAGCCATCTTTCAAGTCTTTATCATAGACGGGCCACGTGGCTGGACACGTGATCTTGTACCTGAAGAAGAGTTTTGAAAGATATGATTTCGGTATTTCACTACAGTGTAGAAAAAACAAACAAATCGTTCCTTTTTTCTTTCTTTTTTTAATCACGGCACTCTCTGAAACGGTCGTAATTATTATAAATCGAAAATTATCTCTTTCAAAGGGTCACAATTAGTGAAAATTTCGCAGAAAAATCCTAAAAGGGTCTAAGTTTAACATAAGTGTATGATTTAATGTAAGATCCTAAAGATCTCGGGATTCAAAAGCTCAAAAATATTAGTTCCATTTATACTGAGACGGAAGAATTGTCTGAGACGAGTAGTTTGTAAAATGTGATCTGTGGAGGAGATCTTATTTATTGAACTAGGAATGGAAAGTACACTCCTCCATAATGCTCATCATCTAAATTGCTCGTATCAGACAAATTAATCGTTTCAGTATAAATAGAACTATTCCTGTAAGACTCGAAATATTTCCTTGGATCTGATGAAATATCTAGTGTAACAGCTAAAAACGCAATTCTCTCCCGAAATTCTATACAAAAAACCAATAAATATCAATAAATTTCGATGTCTATTCGACATACATACTTCATAGAGGACTCACCTTTGTAAGAATCGACTGTAAATTTGTCGGAAAGCGAAACCAGCCCTTCGAACACGCACGTTCTCAATCAAACCAAGATATCGCACCTAAAAATCATTTTTGTTTTTCTCATTATGAAACGCATCGAATTAGAGAATGTATGGTTTTTATCAATAATGGCAATGTGGGCTAGTCGCTAAAACCTTATGGCTATAATGTAATTTACAAATATTCAGATGGTGGTGTCTAATTTATAAAGTAAATACCAGAAGCTATGAGGTGGCGGAGAAGGGTATGTCGTTCATTTACGCTAGCACCTACAGAACTCAATGTTGGTATTGATGGGAAAATATCTCCAAATTTTAGAAATTTAGAACATAAAAATTTCCGATTTCCAGACTTTGACTCCTCCGCATTTCGGTAAATGAAATCGACCACCAGTATTTAACAAGGAATAAATCTAAGGTGGTGTATCCGTACATTCTTTCATACCGGCCTTCTAAACAGGAAAAGCGAACACCCTTCCTCGATAAAGAAGTAGCAGAAGTAGCAGAAGAAACTAGAAAGAGGGTGACAGTATCTAAGTCAGTTGTGTCCTGAAAATCAGGTTTGTACCCTATGGATTAGTATCCAGCCCCCTGGTCCTCAATAACCAAATCAAGTTGTGAATGTCTTCTTTTTGCTGGAGAAACGTTAAACAATGTATTGAGATCATCTCCTTTTACAAACCTGGTGAGCAATGAGGTCTTCATCGAATTTACTTGGTGATTTCAAAGCGTTCGGTTTTATACAACGTACGTAATATGGAATCTAAACAAGACAAGAAAACAGGGTGTTTTGTTTCATAAGAAACCACTAGTGTGTCGCTGAACATTTTTAGGAATTCAAACAAGGAGATATGATATTTTCAGTCTAAATCTTTAGGAGATAGGTCACCAAAGGCTAAACTGAAATCTTCAACATGAGGTATTATTATCTTTCTCTAGAAAAGCCCGGCGCACAGCGTCAAAGTGGACGAACATGCACGGAGGATGTATTAAATATGTCCAGAAATTAAAAAAGCCAGCGATATGTACAGAACACAAGTATTAAGCTGATTTTTGAATTTCTTTCAAGAACACTTGGATCTTCCAAGAAAAAAAGATTAACCTTTTTCATGAGATTGTCAACAAGAGAGATCATTGAATTTTTAAAGATGGTAGCTGTTGTTTGTGGACGCTTGGTAACCTTGGTGATATCCTGACCACCTTCAGGCCACTGGTCTTTTAACATTTGGTGTGAACTGTTGTAAAGCAAACGTTTGAAATCTTGGAATAAATTGTCTTTGTTTTTGTCCAAGAAGTTCATGGCGGAGTATCTGGAAAGAGATGTGAAAAAAAAATCGCAAAAATAAACAAAAACCTGGGTTAAAGTCGAGTAAAAATGGACGACTCGTTAGGGTTTTTAAAAGCATGTTTTGCAAAGGACAGCTTAATTCTCGGGAAATGCAAATATTTCGTAGAATTTGCTCATTCGCAAAAGTTGATGACATGCTCGTAACACAGAATTGATGACGTAAAGTACAGGTATATGTACCACAAAACCCACACTAAATTTCTGATCTAAATAATTATTTTTTGGACTGCCTTTATCAAGAAACTTGTTTGATGGTGCGAGGAGTCCCATGAAAAGAGTTCTTCCTGATATTTTTCAATGTCACATGTTAGATTGTTTTTATGTCATTGCTGTAACAATAATCGAACGAATCGGAATAAAAGGGAAAGCAAAGCAATAATATGCTCTTACTTTACATCACCAGCATAATGTTGGATTTGGAAATCTTGATTGTGAGTCAAATCTTTATTAGAAGGTTCGGTTTGTCTACTCTTGTAATGATTGTGTGTTCCTAATTTCTGATCCATCGCGTGCAAAAACATCTATGAATGATAAACAAGTATGTATTCTTTCCATAGAAAACCTTTCAAGAAATCATTTAGACTCAATTTAATTATCTTTCTTGACACGGTGAGACTGATAAAAAATGTATGCTCACGATGTTAGAA
Source organism: Clytia hemisphaerica (assembly GCF_902728285.1). Taxonomy (NCBI): domain Eukaryota; kingdom Metazoa; phylum Cnidaria; class Hydrozoa; order Leptothecata; family Clytiidae; genus Clytia; species Clytia hemisphaerica. Next base: position 51,359 of record NW_027103824.1, read on the forward strand.
ACTCACTACTTGTTTTCAACAGCCTGCCTGATAGATGAAGCAGTGCAACAAACCAGAGATTCATGAGTCTTTCGCAGGTTGTTTGCGAAGTTACGGGCTAGAAGTTAGGAAATTTACGGCGTAAAATTGCCAAAAATCACGCTTAGATTTCGATTAAAAGGAAACACACTCTCCGGGTCGAACTCCGAATAATTCTTCGGGTGTACTGCTTACGTTAGAAAAATGACTTACGCATATCAAAAATATCAATAATGATACAAACCTTGTCAGTGACTTTACCGACATTGAGACAAGCTTCATCGAGGATAGCAATGATGCCTTTGTGCTGCTGGTCAATCAAATCGCAAATAATCTTGTTGTTGAAATAATCAATCTAAAAAGCGAAAAGAATAGATAGTGCAAGGGCAAATTTTGCCAACCCAAGAAACGAAAAATGTCTAAACGATTAGCCAAGCCTAGAAACCAGACATCGTTTTCCGGGCTAGCAAAACAAAAAAGACACCTTATAATATAATTATAAAATCTATTCTATGCATTCTCCGAATCTTTGCTTTTACAACAAGCCTGAAAACAGGTGTTTTGTTCGTTTGATAGTGTTTTTGGCCAAAATATATCCTGCTGTGCCGCCTAATTAAATCCCTCAGGAGCTTCTTCATTTAGATGAAGGTGGAGTGAAAACGAAACACATTGTAAACGCTTTTTTTGGAAATTACAAATACGTAAAAGGAAGGGGAGAGGTGCAAAAGTAAAATATAAATTTACTTGAGTCCATTCGATGTTTTCTCTTCGATATTCTTCCTGTTCTTGTTTCAAAACAAGTTCGATAAATAATTGTTGTAATTTCTCATTACAGTAATTGATGCATAATTGTTCGAATGAGTTCTCATCAAAGATTTCAAACCCGTAGATATCCAGTACACCAATGACTTTATTTCCAACATGTCTTTGAGATGAATGTTTTGGATCGATAGCCGAATTGATCTTGTTGACTATCCACGTGAACAGGCGATCGTAAATAGCCTAGTATGAAATGACGTGAGAGTTGCGAAATTCTTCGGGATTTTCGATTAACGATTATAAAAATGGCAACAGAGGGTGCATAACTGACAACAGAGGGTGGGGACATCTGGGCATATGGCTTAATAGGACGATGGAAAAGTATTTAGGGGGACGTTCTTTGAAAGTTCTAATGATTAAAATAAACTGCATTAAACTCAGCAAGAAGGAAAGAAGGCTTTTCATACTTTAGGTTTGAGACGGTCTTTTCCCAATCCTCAGATATAGTTTTGGAACTCAACAATGTATTTTGAAAAGGCATATCAGAGAAGAACTTTTAGATTATTCATAAAAGCTAAATCCTTATAAATCTTTCATGAGATAGCCACGTGTTGATTCTTCCTGTGATAAAGCCTGATCTCAGTATTGAGCACAGTGTGACTGATATTTGTTTACTAAATTCAAAGCGTCTTTATATGTTTCAGCATGAGTTTAACGTAAAATAGTTTGAAATCAAATCCCGGACAGATGACAAAGTTACAATTACCTGCACGCGTGCAAACAAGTCTAAAAAGCCTCATTGTAACATTCTTTAAAATTAGGTTTGTTACGAAATCCCTTTATACCTTTTTTAGAAAGACTTACCTTTGCGAAGGCATTTTTTCCATAGATTGCGTCATCCTTATTATGGCCTTTCTCAATAACCTCACCACGAGCAGCCACCACACGATAACACAATGCTTTGTCACAATCCTTCTTGCTGACACCCAAACAATCAGAAATATTTGATAAAGCTTCAGAGTCTGTGATGATGGCTTGGTCACCTTCTTGATTGAACGTTAAATTCCCCTGAAAAAAAAATCAAATTCAAGTATCTGAATTTCATTACTTTTGGGCCAATGCCCTTTTTCCGAGAAATAATTAGTTCTTAAATGGCGGCACAAAAAAGCTACTTGCAATTTCAAAATCTGAAACATTCCAACTCCAATTCCAAGTTTTTTTCTACAAACAAAGACATGGGACTTGTGATTTCTTTAACATAAATAGTTCAGTCTGCTTTAAACCAACATACAATGTAGAAAAATCGCTATAGAAATATTTAAATTGTACAGACATTTACTTAATTTTGGTTGGAATTTTGGTCTCCTTGAGAGAATACCTGTGACAAGTTACAACTACACATAAATTCATCGAGCAAAATGTAGCAAATTAAGTTTCTTACCAACAGAATAATTGAAGAAACAAGCTTCCATATAATTTCGATTTCTTCTGGAGAAAATTTGGATGCTTTCAAGGCGTTGTTGACAGCTGAGAAACCTTTTTTGTCATCCAAGGAGTCGACCTGGTGAAGAAAATAGTAATCGATTAGCATTTTTGTTGTTAATCAACATTGACTTTTTGGTAATGCTTGAATTACCTAAATTTTCCCAAAAGACAGTAGACATGATCGAAACAAATTTATCGATCCAAAATGGCAGAGGACTTCTTTTCGTATAATATCAGAGTCAGTAATTGCCTTATCGAAAATTGTATAAAAAGCAGGACTAAATTCAACCTGAATATTCAACCTTACTTACTTCAAATGAAAACAATCAAACATTATGTCTGTGCAAAAAATCTCAGTAATTTTTTTACTTACATCATTGCAACGTCCTTGGCGTAAATAAAAATAATCATTGGGCCTTGGCTGTAAATGATATTTGCTTAGCTCGTCTTGGGATGCTCCTTTCACAAGCTATAAGAAAGAAGAAGAAGGTGTTACGATCAAAACCGTAACTTAGAATAATAGTTAAAGATGTGAGCCGCACTTGGTTCAAATTTTAATTTTCACAAGTTTTCCGAGGCTGACAGCTGCTATAAGACCAAAGTTTTCCCTTTCTTTTGTCAATGCATGACATATCTTTCACCAAATCAATTTGTAAATAAATTTCAAGATTTAGTCTCAAAGGAATATTAAAGAACCTTACCATGTAGAAAGAATGGAAATTTCTTTCGCCAATTTGCTGATGGACAACTCTAGCCTTTGAAAAGAAAAATAATGATTTAGGCAATTACTTTTTTATTTTCTGGTTTACGGACATTTGGAGATGATCTTTTGGACCGGAGGATGGAAAAAAAATAAAAATAAAATTGCTCTTTTCAAACTTTAATGTTGGGAAAAATTTAAAAAATATGTTTTGAGAAAACTTACATACATTAAAGAACGTTTTTAGTAGGGAAATTGTGTTCAAGTTATTAAAGACCTGGACACTGACCCCTTTACTTGCCCTTCTTGCTTTTATAAATGTAATTTTCTATAAAGTTTCCTTTTTATGGCTGTTCAGTACAAGGTCGGAAGAGCATAAATAAATAAAATATCCAATTTTAATTTTATTTTTTATTCTTGCAAAAAAAACGTCGGCGATTCCGTAAACCAGAAAATAAAAAAGTAATTGCCTTACAGTCAAAATCAGATATAAAATAGTGTTGAGATCAACTTTCTGTTTCTGTTTCATAGTTTACTTCTAATCAGCGCAACATGGGCATAAGGTCAAAACTATGCACATTTAATACAAAGAACTGCTGTGTATGAAACAAACAAATGAGCTAGTAAAGGTTGCTGGCCTTTTACGATGGGATAGCATAGTAGAGCTTGTCAATTTCAAATCTCTATGTTAAATGATAGATTTGTACGAGACAAATGAACTAAAAACGAACATAAATCTAATTATACCTTTTCTAGTAAATAATTATTGATGTGTCCACCAATAGGGTCCCCCTTGAAGTCAAAATCAATATCCATATATTTTCCAAACCGACTTGAATTATCATTTCTGTTGGTTTTTGCATTTCCAAATGCTTCCAATATGACGTTTGATTGGATAAGAATATCTTTCACACTAACCGAAAGAAAAAATTATATACTAATACTAAAAATATAATCATTTAATACTATATTATGATTGAAACATTGTTTGTCTATACATATCAGTCAAAAGTCAGTGTTTTTTAAACGATAAAAAGTATTGCAAGCATGAAACTTGATGAAAGTACACAATCCCTTCTTCTTGTTTTACTGGTTTTACAATCTTAACTTTGCGAAAGAGTAGTCTTTGAAGTACCTTTCAACTTCTGACAATTTATTTGGATTTGTGACAGCTGCAATATATTTCATAATAATTTTCGAGGCTTCAGTCTTCCCAGCTCCACTTTCGCCTTAAATGAAAACAAAGAATAGGTAAACAAACAAATGCATAAAATACTTTAAAAATGATGAATTGTGACTTATTTAAAAAGCACTTTCAGCTTTTTATTTTGACAATTACTTTGTTGATTGGCATTTGAGGAATCTGAGCAAAAAAATAGAAAATTAGTACTAAACTTTATAAAATTCTATTCTTTCAAGGCTCATTACTTGGATAGGAATCCTTATTAAAAAAATTGCAACTTGAAAGATTCTAACTATAGACAAAAAACTTGAAACTAGTTAAATGATCCCAAAATCTCCAAAACCTCAGAAATATTTTGACCTCAGGCTTTAAACCAAAATTATATTTTAGTTACTTTTTTATTTTTTTATAAGAAACAGTAAATTTTTTATGAGGCTTGACTGTTCTTATCTTTTTGTTACTTTGAGCCTTATACCCAATTTTACCTTAAAATTGAGTAATTCCAGACTCAGCATTGTTCTTATAAAAAAAGTGTACTTTTAATACACATTTTTTTTTTTATATAAGGAACACGTTTATAAGGAACTTGAGGCTGGAAATGGTCCAAAAAATAAGGAATTGTTTAGGAACTGCTCAGGCTGAGAATAAGAAAACAAGTTTTAAGGAACAGTAAGAGATGGTTATCCAAACTTAGCAGCTATGTAAATAAGGAACTTGATAAGGAACTTTGAGGCTGAAGCTCTCTGTAAAAATAAGGAACTCCAGGCTCAGAGCAAAGTTAAGGTTCCTTATAAAAAAAAACGTGTAGCTTGAATACAATGACATTTTTCTTTTCTTAATGATGGAAAAGTTATAATTTTCCATACATTATACCAGAAATTCAAATTATTAGGGTTTGCAGTATTATTTCTTAATCATTTTTCCAAGCCAAGAGATTTGAACGGTTGATGTCATTTAAATCAAATATTTAAAGCATTTTGTTCTCTTTTTTCCTTATAAAGTAAATAGAGTATAAAATTGGCAATTTGAGACTTTTGGCATTAAAGAAATGTTTGCATAATTACACATATCATAATGACTGAACAGCAATTATCTGCAAATTGTACTAATCTGTGTGGTTAAGCAATATTTTTAGTTTTTTACTCATAACTTATTTTGTAAGAGTTTGTCATGCAATATGTAACAGTCAAGTGACAATTACTACTTTAAAAGTGTCACAATATAAAAATCTCCTGTCTGTCATTATATTTCAATAAATCCAACTAAGGTCAGCATGATATCTTTGAAGAGAAATGATAGAATAAATAATCATTTATATAAAAAAATTGACTAAGATTTTTAAAAAATATTTTAGATATGAAAAAAGTCCCTTGATTTGCTCAAAATAGTCAGATCTACATTCATTTTGTTCGACAACTTGATAACAAATAAAGCAAAACTTAACCAAATAACCAAATAATTAATCAAAACTCAAAAAAAGAGAATTTGGTTTATGTTTTGTTTTATTCAGTTCAATGTATATAGGTGTATTGTAGGCTTTATTTCAATTTTGAAATGATTAGACTAATCTTTAAAATGAAATCTACATTGCCTGAAGATTGCACCAGCCAGAAACAACGTGTAGCAATTGTAAGTTAATTATTTATTTCTTAATATTAAGTTTATATCTCACCTTATTCTGGAATATATTAGAGCAAACCTTTCAATTAAGTGTAACCATTAATTTAAAATTTAAAATATTGTAGCATGAATGCAGTTTATTTAAAGTTCTCTCATTATTAGGCACCTAGGAGTCCTAAAGGTTTCTTAAATTTTAATTTTAGTGGGATATTATTACAATGAGCAGTTTATTTCACTTCTTTGAAAACACTAGAAATAATTGAACAATGGTATAATCATGATTCTAGACACTCTCTGACACTCTCGCTAATAGATGGTCATAGAGGAAAACATATTTTTTTAAATTGGTGATTCTGACTTTCCTTTTAATCCTTTCTCTAAGAAGGCTGTCAATATTACATGAGGGATATTTAGACGGTGTCTATCAAATGAATCAAACAGCAAAACGCAATCGAATAATTGCATTCGATTGTCAATCACAATTGAATCCTAATCAAATATTACCAAAGATTTGCTATCCAATGCTTCAATTATGTTTGATTGTATTTGATTACAATAGATTGATTCAATTATATTTGCTCGCATTAATTGCTCTTGTCTTGTGCGGTACTAACTTGCCCACTGTTATCTAATTTCCCAATTGTGTATTGGTGGCCGCCCGCGCTGAAGCTCTAAAACTTTATAGTGGACTAATGTAATTGCAATCTATCTTCTTCAACAATATCGTAATCAAACAAATCGAACGTAACTCTAACGCAATCGAACACAATCAAATATAACCCAGGAATCAGCTGTTCGTTTGAATTACAATATTATTCAATCGTGTTTGATCACGATTTCTCTTTGAGCTTGGTTGATTGACAGTTAGTGTTTTAAGCATGTTAATTATAACCAGTACAATAACCAGTGTGTCACAAAGAGCACAAAGAGTGATATTTCGATTGCACGGAAGCGCTTCAAAAGACCAGCTTTTTTGGAGTTTTGTCTCGTTTACTCAAACGCTTCAATCTCGCGTAGGCTTAGGGGTCAAGACTAGAACCCCCAATTTGCATGACCGAAAAAAAAATCATCATAATCAATTTTGTTAAATGTCAGAATCGTTTACTCACTAGAAATACGCAATTTTCTGAAGTTTCGTTTTTTCGGTTGTGCTTCATTTTTTAAAATAACGAAGATAAAAGTTACCATCAATCCCGCGAGCAAAAGAAGGTATTCCGACTAGTCTACAAAAAGTGCGCTCGCGCCAGGGGGGGGGCACGCAGTTACTACAAGACAGTATGACACTTACTACCATGGTGGTACTGTATTCAGAAGTTATGAAAACAGTTACTACACAGTGTAGTAACTGCTGTTTGGGGGTGGTGCCAAACACTAAAACTAGCGCTTTTGGTGTAGTAAGTGCTTATATTTTAATTCTTTTTAAAGAACTTTCAAAACTTTTCACAAAAAATGAATTTTTTTGTGAAAAAATTCTTTGTTAAAAAAAATATTTTTGTTATAAATGGACGAAAAAAAATTTGAAATTTTTCTCAGACCCAACTTTGAAATTATGCTTTCCCTAATTATCATTAAAATGTTCTCAACAGCTGTTAACCAAGTAAATTAAAAGAAAATCTAGCACAAAAATGGCTTTAGGTTGAAAAATAATCGCAATTTAGGGTAATTTTGAGCATGTTTTTGATGATATCACTCAAAAACAGGGGTGGTACCTGGAAATATTTTCTGAAAACAGTTACTACCAAAGTGTAGTAACTGCAAAGGGTGGTGGTCCTGAAAAAAAGTGTTGAAAAAGCACTTACTACACATCATGTCTTGTAGTAACTGCGTGCCCCCCCCTGCTCGCGCGGCGAATAGAATATCTCGCAAATTAAAACATGCATAAAACTGACAAAATCCTTTCTTTTTTATGCTTAGGTGACGTCACTATCGATCCTGACTTGACAATGGAGAACCAAATTTGGCAATGCATAATTATTACGAGATTCGAGAAAGTCTGTGTTGTGTGACGCAAAAATTGCGCGATGATAAATGAAGAGCTAGGAAAACGCCTACTGAAAATAAAAACTAGGAATTTATTGAATATTTCACTAATGAAGTATCAAACTTTTTGTTTTTTGTAATTATTATAAATTCATAGTTTTTAAATACTATTTTTTGGAAGTCAAAGGACAATTAAAAAGTGAATTTAAGGTGATTGGATGGATATTGCTATTGGGCGGACGGGCAACACAAGTGTTTCAACCGGTATTCCAACGAAGCCATATTTTGGTTTGTACAGAAATTTCGCCCGCTCAAATCTAAACAACAAAATGGTCAATCTCACTAAAGCAAAACATTGCGGCCACGGCATTTCCCTGGATAAAAATTCTGGTCACGTGACCATCCGTGATTTTAGACCAATGAAAACGCTTCATTTTCCCCGGATTAAAGTTGTGTCTACACTAACGCGCGGGAATTTGTTAGAAAAAGAGAAAAAAAAACCGGGGGTCAAATTAAATGTTTCTCCCTTCTTGCGGCAAACATAAAAGACTTTAAGAGGCCATTTATTTAAGAAAGGGGTGTTATATCATATATAAATCATGTAAGTAAGTGATATTTTAAGTAAGAAGTTCATTAACAATTTTATTTTGAAGTTTGTTTTTAAAAACAAAACCCCCATGCTCTATGATAATCTCATTTTCTTAACTTATGGACCCACTTTGAAGTCTTTGTAATACAGATCATCTGGCAGTGTAGTTGCAGCCTATACAAGAATTGGAATCTAAAGTCTGAAGTCGTAACTCCTTGCCAGTGAACCCGCAGAGACATTTTTAGTTGGTAGACACTGACTTTAGGTTGGTTTGGAAATCGTTTTATTTTGAAATGTAATCTTCACTTTAGATGAATACCTTTATTTATTTGGATTCATGAAAGGTTCAAGGTTTGTTTACTTTTTATTTCAAATTATTTCATTGATTTATTGAGCTGCAATAGCTGATTGAATAACGAAGATTTTTGATAGTTATCAGCGTGGGCTTGGCCGCCATTTTGAATTTCGATTTTTTTTCTCCTGTACTCGGCAATTTAGAGGTTGTTCGTAATACGCAATTTGGCTTACGCGTAACACACTTGTGGCAATTTGAGACCACTTAATTGTTATAAAACTTTACCAGAAATTACTATACAAGAATCCTGGTTTTTCCTTTTCATTGTCTTGTATGCAGCATCAGCAAGTGCAAAAATGTGAGGTGGTCTTTCAAAAATTTCCCTTCCTTTATATTCAGAAATAACTTCTTTTCCATAAATGTCCATGGTTTTGTATGGATTGACAGAGACTACAACTTCGCCAATATAAGTATAAATCTTGTCTTTCTCAAACCGTAACTTTAAATTGCTCATAAATTCATCCATTGTAATTTGGTCTAGGAGAACAAAATCTCCCTTCCCATATTCCGAACCCTCAAAAAACGCCATGTTGTCGGTGTTTTGTTCCTGGTAAAAAAGGCTCTTAGTCTTACAATCTCAGCTCAACGGATCTGATGACCTGTGGTTGAAGTGTTGTCATGTAGATGAAGAGTATGTATCGGTATTGATAACCACCAAACGACAGTGCCTCTTTCTTTGAAATGTTTACAAAGTTTTGAATGAAATCTCACACACCTATTGAGCTGCCATTTTTATTTATGTTTTTCTAAAAACAACACATCCGATTCGTCGAGAGCAAAGTATATATTTTGTTCAAGCACTCACTTCCGTAAATTTTCACAAATATCGAATCTGCTTGATTTTTGTTCCGTAATTTATCACTATTGCTTACCGTTGCTATGAACGTTGTCAAGGCCAATCAGTTCAGATTTGTTCGTCGTCGAGGAAGGTTGCAGGGAAACGTCTCACATTTCATCATTGCTCTGTTTATTATTACTTAATTTAGTGTTTTATATTGTCTATTCAAAATGTATGGAAGATCACGGGAGAAGGAAGAAAGTATTTACAATTTGATCCCAAAAACTCCCGAGAAACCACCTAAAGCAGAGAGGTTTGTGAAATTTTCTTTTCCCATCTTCTTGTGTTTTGTTGTTTTTTAAATTTCTGAAATTCTAAGTAAAGATAGGGTCAATTTCTGTATTTCTGCATATGATATATTCTGCCCCTACTGCATGATTGTTGTATGGATAATGGATCCTTAAGATAGTTTTTTTTGGGAAAACACGGCCACGCAGCGCAGTCCTTTGAATATAACAAATTATTATGACAGCAGAAATCTTTTTAATGATATCACCATCTTTACTGATTTGTATTTTAAAACACAGCAGTTGCCTAGGTAATTTATCCCCTTATGTAGATTAATGTATGTCTGTATGTGGAGTTATTAGTTATTCTAGACCGTTCCGTTGCATACTCCTAAACGACTACACGTATTTTTGTTTTGAAACACACTTAACATGAGGCTCAGAATGCCCAAAAACTAAGAAAAACCTATAAGAAAAATGCTGAGGCTGAGAATGAGAATAAAACATTTTTTAGTTTGGTATTATTAAAGAACTTTCCAATCAAAACAAATGTTTTTTTTTGCATATGAAAAATAGGCTGATTACGTCAAAAAGTTTAGAAACATGTAAGAAACATTCAAGGCTCAAAATGCCGATTTCCTAAGAAACATTGAGGATGCTTGGTAAAACTAGTTTCTTCAAAAAAGAAAATATGTATAGGAGCTTTTAAACATTTGTTCTGTTTTGGTTTTGCATTTTCCACACTTATAACTTTCTTCCCGCACTTTAAAAGGGCAGCCATTGAAAAATTGTTCTGTTTACATCGTAGCGGATGTTGAAAACACACGCGGGCAGGCAGCAGTACACACTTTTTTATAAGAATATACTTTATAAGAATATTTATGATGAAATTGGCAAAACTTTTTAGAATATCGCTAGAATACCACAATCATAAAATTTTGCAAGTGAACCTAAGAATGCAATTTTTAGAGCATTCTAGCAGATTCCAAATTTTTGCTTGACGTATGTATAACATGCTAGAATTTGGCTGGGTTTGGATCCAAACCTATTAGAATACCGTAAGATGATTTCAACATGATTTTTTCCAAATATTTAAGAATATACATTATGAATTGGAAAAACACTATTCTTTTTAAAAAAAAGTGTGTAGGGTGGAAATGTTTCAGGTTTTTTTAAAATCACTCAGTCACATGCTGAACTCTGTTGCGTTTCTTGTGAAGTATAACTAATTAACACTGTTCTCCACGGTAGTTTCAAATTAATTTATCACTGTTATTTGTTCAAGAACAAAGAAGTATGTATACTAGTATTTTTGTATTTTTAGGATGGGCGTTTTTTCAAGGGGGTGTTTATCATAATAATTCATAACAAAGGTTGCTTTAATAAAGTGAATAGGAACCTTCATTTTGCCTTTTTATCATTGTTTGACATAGTTTCTACCCCCCTACATTTAGGGGGGGCGGTCTTGGGTTTTGATGAACCAAAAGCAAGGGGGATGTTAAAAGTACGACTTTCCTAGGGGGGAGTTGCCAGTTAAGGGGGGGGTCCTCTTACCTAAAGAGGGGTCTTGACCCCTCTAGAAACTATGGACTTTGAGTACTATATGAAAACTTAGAGACAAGAAAAGAGTCTTGTAAATCAGTTCAATACTAAAAGAATACAATTACTATCATAATATCTAAGCTTTCCTTCATATCAAACTTCTTTACAACTACTTGTTTTAAAAACGCCTCTCTCAGAGGGGAGATGTTTACTTGAGAGGATGTTTGTTGAAATTTTTTCCACAAAGGAGGGCATTTATAAGAAGGGGGCATTTTTCAAAGTTATACAGTATGCTAACTGAATTTACTATCTTTTCAGACATGTATCAAAATTTCACTCCACAGTCAAAGGTGAATCTAAACATACTAAAAAGGAAAACAAGACCATGGTACGTGTTCATTAATTTTGTAAAGCTCCTAATACTTTTCTTCTCAGTTTTAGAGTATTTCATCCGTAGTTCTGGTATGGGAAGAATGTACGGTCATTCTTTAAATGCAGTTTTTATTTTAGGGTCCATCAAAGGTTACGGTTAATGAACCAGATCAATTTTTAAAGAAACGCTCAAAGCACCCAACTTTTCCAGACAGTAAGTAAATGTTGTTATATGAAAAGTTTTCATTTTTGTAGTGCTCAAAGGCGTCCTTTTGGGCCCTCCCTCCTTAGAAAGCCTCCGTCGTTAGATTCCTTTTTTCATTACATAAAATAAAATTGAAACGTTGTGTTTGCACTTTTTAAAAGCATTCGGCTTGTACCTTTTAAATGAAGTGGTGACTTTAAGTGCCCAGTAATTTAGAGTGAGTTTTTTAATAAAATAAGAATTACACATTTTTTCTTTCCATTCATAGAAAAAGAATTCAAGTATCCTGACAACGATCAAAGACGCCCACCTGTTCCCAAACATACAGAGAAACCAGCCATGGGCATCAAATCCGATAAAAATTTCATCTCAACAAATGCTGTAGATAACATTATGTCTGTACCAAAAAAACCAGCAGCTAATTACGTTGACACTCGAACTGGTACAGTCAATGCATTAGAACCATCCGGATTGACACCAAAATATTTGAACAAGAAAGAGTATGGTAAAACACCGACTTATTTGATCAAGAGAAATGAAGAAGCAAAACAAGCACAAGCAGACTATGATGAATATGTAGAAGAATCGTTGAAACGTGGTGCAATGAAATGTCTCAATGAATCTGAACGGTATGGATGATTTGACTTTTTTATTCTGGTGCCTTTATTTTCTTCTTTGGGGTACCTAATAACTTGCGGCGCTAATTAATTTTTCGAAAATTTTCACCCAGGAAATTCTTATTCCAGCCCTTATTGATTTTTGGGAAAATGTTTTTAAAAATTCCCTCTTTTGTCCTAATTCTGCTGTATTAGCGTCCTTTTGAAAAATTTTCCACCCAGAACATTTCTATTTCAACCCCCCCCCCCCACCCGCGCTTCCAAAATATCATGAATATTTTTAGTGAGGCGGAGGTAAACATGAGGTGAAAGTTTAATGCCAAAATTGAATCCTATTGGTATATTTCAAAATCAAACACGAGAATTTTAATATTTTTTTATTCTGACAGACAAAACATTATTTCTGGGTTGAAAGCCAACTGGGAGGAAATCCATCATCAATACCAAGGTTTATCAGTTGTCACCGATACTGCACCAAAGAAAAATCGAAAAGAACGAATGGAAGCGGAAATGGACCAGTTAGAAAAAGATATCGATCTTTTAGAGAAACATCCGAAGATTTATATCGCAAATACTGGTATGGCTTATTGATGAGTATTATAGTTTCTTTGTAAATTTCATTTTGTGTGCGTCTTTTCTTTTTATATAAGTCTTTATCGGCGATCCAAAAAATATCTGCAATCTGATTGGTTAAAAAGAGTACAATATATCTTGTATTTTACATGTAAAAATATAAATTGACGAAAAGATGTCGTTGCATTGTAGCGGTAGCAGCAATCTAACGTCACTTTGCTACAAAATTGCCCTGCGCTTTTTTCCAACACAAAAAGTGCATTTTTTGGGTCACCGATAAACCAGTTATCAGACCTTTGCTCGTACAATATGGAAATATTTTACTCGTTCCAGATTTTCCGTATATTTTCCTCGCCTAAAGGCTTGGAAAATATTGTACGGAAAAATCTCGGAACTCGTAAAATATTTCTCATATTGTACTCGCAACTGTCCGATAACTATTACATATTTTCTTTTATAAAGCCTACCTTAGTGTATATATTTTCGCGGATACTAAATTTTCGCGCGTATTTCAAAAACAAAAAATCGCGAAATTAAATACGCGGGAAAATTTTCAAAATAGGCCAAATTTTTTAAAATAGAAGATAGAATGAATGAAAAAAGAGATCAGTTATATTTTGTTACAATTTAGATACTATTTTTCACCTTATACCTTATGTTTCGAGCAAAATCAGTCTTTTTCTTGTTTAAACCTTTTTCTTTAAAAATATCCAATTTAGTGAATCGCGAAATTTAGTACTCGTAAAATACGTTTGTCAGTAATAATTTCGCAATTCGTGAAAATTTAGTAGCTGCAAAAATATATTCACTTAAGGTATTCTATTTTTAGCAATTCTGACCTTTGTTATTTTCTTTGACTTGAAACTTGACCCCTGAAAATATGGAACCCAAGTAATATTTTGTTCTTTGATTCCCAAAACCACTAACTGAATTCTTACCAGTCTGTATAGCAGATTAGTTTACAGCCTTGTCAGGGCCTAGAACCTAGATCTTTCCGAATCAAAGTTTTACTAATGTTTAAACAAGTGCAAACGTTTGCTTGACATCGTAACTTTGCCTTCCGATTGGTCTAGGTAGACCTGACCCTGACCGTAAACTTTTAATAAGTTAAGAATTGAAAATCCCATTAGATTGGTATTTGCTAAGGTTTACCCTGATCATATATAAAACTCTTTTAAGGTTGTTTCTTATTTTTCTTGGTGGTTGTGAAAAATAGATTTCATTTCATCTTTATTTTTTTGTAAAAATCTTCCAATGTATATTTTTAATAGCGATATATTATTTTTATTGAACATTAAGAACTAACATTAAAACTTTAGAATTCCATGTTACTCTGTCCGTTGCTTTTATTTTATTCCAAATGTGAGTTTTATCCAAGACTTTACTTTGCAAGGAAAATTCGACAAAATCCTTGATGAGTAGCCGACATGACAAATAACAAGGTTATGATTGATGACAATTTCGAATCCATTGAATTGACAATGACAAAAATATTGAGACAATTTGTTGAAGGAAATGTTTGATGTGAAAAAAAATATTGAGAACATTTTATATGTGTAGATATTGTAAATATTAGATATTGGATGAAAACATTTGACTTGATAAAAATACTGAGAAAATTTTTGGATGGAAATATTTGACGTTAGCGTTACGAAAATATTGAGAACATTTTCGATGAAAATGTTTGACGTGAAAAAAATATTGTGAAAATTGTCGATGAAAATGTTTGAAGTGACAAAAATATTGTGAAAATTGTCGATGAAAATGTTTGAAGTGACAAAAATATTGAGACGTTTTGTCGATGAAAATATTTGAAGTGGCGAAAATCTTAAGGAAAGTTTCGATGAAAATATTTGACGTGATCTGATGAAAATATTGAGAAAATTGTCGATGAAAATGTTTGACGTGACAAAAATATTGAGACGTTTTGTTGATGAAAATATTCAGGCCAATCTCGCACTTATTTCTACTATGCCATATGTGTAGATATGTAAAAATCTTAAATTTACCATATGTGTAGATA
Organism: Clytia hemisphaerica; assembly: GCF_902728285.1. Classification (NCBI taxonomy): domain Eukaryota; kingdom Metazoa; phylum Cnidaria; class Hydrozoa; order Leptothecata; family Clytiidae; genus Clytia; species Clytia hemisphaerica. The sequence goes on from NW_027103824.1 coordinate 66,445, forward strand.
TTAGAATCCGTAAATCTACCATATGTGTAGATATATAAAAATCCATAAATCTACCATATTAGTAGTTAAGGTATAAATACTATCCAGACAATCTAAAAAGAATGACAAATAACTATGAAAAAGCGACAAACCTTAACTCTAAACTATCAAAGAACGACATATTTCAAACCCTAAACCCTAACTATGCAACGTTTCCAGACAATTTAACATTAATTTAACCCTTTAACCCTAACTATCAAAGAACGACATATTCCTAACCCTAACTATCAAAGAACGAAACGACATATTTTGCCGTCCACAACCCCGACCGAAAATATTAGAGCATTTATTACACATATGGTAGATTTACAATATCTACACATATACACGTTTTTTTTTAAAGAAACTAGTTTTATCAAGCAGCCTCAATGTTTCTTAAGAAATCGGCCTTTTGAGCCTTAAATGTTTCTTACATGTTTCTAAACTTTTTGACATAATCAGCCTCATGGAAGGCTGAATTGGAAGGTTCTTCAAAGAAACCGAATCAAAAAATTTTATTTTCTCATTCTCAGCCTCAGCATGTTTCTTAGATGTTTCTTAGTTTTTAGGTATTCTGAGCCTCATGTTTCTTAAAAAAACATAAACGCGTAGTAGATTTACGGATTATAATATCTACACATATGGTAGATTTACGATTTTTAACATATGGTAGAAATAAGTGTGATGCAACATTTGACGTGAAAAAGATATTGAGAAAATTTTCGATGAAAATATTTGACGTGAAAAAAATATTGAGAAAATTGTCGATGAAAATGTTTGAAGTGACAAAAATATTGAAAAATTTTTTGATGAAAATGTTTGACTTGACAAAAATATCGAGACAAATTGCGAGGAAAATAACTGAGGTGGCGAGAAATTTTGATGATAAAATACTATTTTTATTATTTTCTGCTGAAAATATTCGGTACGTGAAGAAATTTGAGAGTTTGCGATGAAAATGTTTGACGTGACAACAATATTCACAGAAACTGCGATAAAAATGTCCGATATCAGAAAGAATATGGTGACAATTTTCGATAAATTGTCTAAAAGCATCGACAGAACTTTGTTCAAAATAGTCGACATGACAAGAAGTATTGTGAGAGTTTTAGAAAAATATTTGATGTTGAAAATACTCAATTTGACATCAAAAGAATTTTCGAAATATTCTATTAAAAAAATTGACATGCCAAATCGTTCGAAGAAAGTTATGATAAAAATATTTGACGTATTTTGTCGCTATAGAATTTTTGTATCAAATTTGACGAAAAAGACAAAATAATTTTTACATTTTAAGATTGTATTTCTAAAAAATATCATATTTATTAATTTAATCTATCCATTAGTGAAATCAAGAAAAGTATGAAGATATAAAATTGTTAAATAGTAAATTCAACTACTCTATCGTTCCCCATTTTGGCCTTTTTCATAAAAAAGTATTTTTGTTCATCTCTTAAAATCCATATTAGTTTACGACCTTAGCTTCCTGATAGATAACTGTATCAAAATTAAGGAGTTCCTTTCTGGTGAGAAAGGTGCAAATTTGTCAAAAATCTGCGATAAGAGTTAAGAAAACCAAGTTGATTTTAAATATTTGAAAAATATAACTCCTATCATTACACCTATCAAAGAATTGATATTGTAAGGTTGGTCCATTCAAAATGTTCTCTTTTTTACTATTGTTTCTCACACTACATCACGAAGCTTGTTGATCGGGCGACAATCCGAGGCTATCTTCAATATTCTCCAGTAACGTCAATGCAGCTTGAGGGACTCGAGTTCCTAGAGGGAGAGTATATAAAGAAATTAACAACGCCAATCATTACTTTGGTTGAAAATTTATCCGCTAACCTATTGGTTTGGTAGTGGAATATAAAATGTCAAATCCCTTAAGTCTAACTTTCCACGTCCCAGTTAGCTATGTTCTTTAGATTTTCAAGCGAACAACAAAATCATTTTGGCCAATTTTCTTACTCAGTTGTTGTCTATTTATTTGCTCAACCAATGATATTAAAATTTCAAAAAGATGTGCATAATTACTGACCTGGTCCGAAGATGCTGGACACACCACGATCGTAAAGGTATTGATAATCTTGAGGTGGGATAACTCCACCACAGATCACCAGAATGTCACTGTAAAGATGAAGGAGAGGTAAAATACATTTCAACAAACAACATGTTGAATGGACCTACCTAATGATTAACATCAGATGAAAATAAGAAAAAAGTGACAATAATTGTACAAAAATTCAGAATGGAAAAATAAAGCTTGTGTGTTGAATAATGTAAAATGGTCAAAAAGGAATTTCCCCAAATACGAAAATCACTTAAACCATTCAGGCCCAAAAAACCTTTTAAGCTGCTTTTGGCCCAAATTTGCCCAAAATAATTTTCCTTAAAAATCTGGCTCCGTCACATTTTGGGCATTGCCATTTTGCATCATTGTGCAAAAAATCAGAAAAAAATTATGAGTCAACATTGAGAAAAGCTATATTTTCTTATTTGGTTAAAGGGAATTTCCCCAAAATACGAAAATCCGTCTTTTAAGGCGAATAAGAATTTCCCGGGAAAAACCACTTCAGCCATTCTTTAGAGAATCTTGCCCTCCATCTTTGTACAAAAAATCAGAAAAAAGTAATGACAGGATTTTGCACAAAGTCCAAAAAACCCTATTTTAGGCAGTTTTTGGCCCAAATTTGCCCAAATATATTTTTTTTCAAAAATCTGGCTCCGTCACATTTTAGGCATTGCCATTTTGCATCATTGTGCAAAAAATCTGAAAAAAATAATGAGTCAACTTTGAGAAAAGCTGGTAACAGACGGACGAACGAACGGACGAACGGACGAACGGACATGGGTTAATTTATAGAACCTCCACCGGGGCACCCGGAGGTAGGTCCAAAAAGCACCTAAAGTCGATTAAGTTCGCTACTATCGGATTGTACAAAAGTAGAGCATTTCTACGATTCTACAAGAAGTTGATTTTCTTCTTCTTCATTTTTCTATTTTTGTTTTGTTTTTCTATTTTGATAATATTCCTCTCTGGATTATCTTTTTCACGAGCACAAAACTGCTATCTTATTCGTATTCTATCAAAAGTTAAAGCCTTTTTTGTCTCTGTTGCAAATGATATTAAGACAGACTTTAGTTATGGTCGAATGGATGAGGGAAAGATTCGAAGATTCGCGATATCCTGCTTTCTAAGCAAAAAAATCAATTAGCCAAAGCATGGAAATCTCTCCAAACAAGCTAACTCACTCTCTTCCCAGCTGCTTGAGACAAGCGACGAGCTCAGGAACTAATGTTTTGTGACCCGCAGCTAAAGTACTTGCTCCAATGGCATGGACATCTGCATCAACTGCTAACTGTGCAACCTCCATTGGCGTCTAAAAGTAGCACAGGAAAAGAACAAATTATATATTGCATTAAATCTGTACAATCTAATTTGATTGGCACCAAAGCTGGTGAAACTCGGCAATATCATCAGTTCAAATTGGTAGTACGGATGGGTCTAATTCCCCCTTCTTGGCATACTCCTAACCTTGACAAATGCAGATCCCTGAAGGTTTTCGGTTTTCGCTTTACCCATGGAGTCTTTCAGTAACATAATTCTGACCAGAAATGGCTCTCTTTTGATTCCAAACGGGGTTTGAGTAAGGTGGAGGCGGTTTGTGTGAAACTAAGGAGAATTAAAAGAGAATTATACTTTCGCATATAAAAACAAAACTTCAAGTTTACCTGAAACAACGGACTAACGTCGACATCAAATCCAAGATCAGCGAAACCGGTGGCAATGACTTTCGCTCCCCGATCATGTCCATCTTGGCCCATTTTGGCCACCATCAGTCGTGGACGACGGCCCACTTGTTGTGAGAAATTCTATGCGAAGAAAAGAATGAGTTATTCCAACAGTCAAGTGCTGGCAATTCTAATATTTCCTGGTACTTTAGGGGTACAAACTTTCGCGAAAGTAAATGTCTTTGAAAATTCTTGAAAGAGCCAATTCGCGAAAGTTTGAACGGCTAAAGTAACAGTGCTGGATTTTTTCTTTGCCAATCCGATAATAAATATATCTTGATACTTTGTTGAGAGCGAACTATAACAAGATTTAAAATAGCCAAATAAGATTGATGACATAACCGAAGCCCCTTGGGTCCTGAAATTCAATTAATTCTTGCATTAGTTCTGACGCAAAACTGTAACAAACGTTCGAATAGCATTTACCTCAACACGATCAATAACTTGCGAGATTTCACTATCTTCACCAAATTCACTTTTGTAAGCACCCGTGAGTGAGAGATCTGACGCTACATGACGTTTGAACACTTCTTCCATCGCATCCGAAATCTCACCAACGCTGCAACGCTCACGTGATGCCTGAATAATGATGATGAGAAAGCTTGAAAGGGAACTTCATCATTTCTCCTTTTAAATTCATTGTTCGGGGTAAAGCCCGGGGGGGAGGTACTTAGGCAAAATGGGTGCCGGGTATGTGCGATGCATAAGGATCCCCTTGTCACACAGTCGAAAGTCCCTCAAAGAGGTACAAAGATCATCAAAAAGCAATCGAGTTTCTGTAAGGGTTCCAAAATTTCCTTCAAAGGGTCATAAATTCTTGAAATTTGGACTAAAAATTGAAAATTTTGGCTGAAGGGTGGCAAAAACGTCGAAAAATGAACAAAATTTTCGAAATTCAGTCTCTTTAATGGTCGATATTCGTCGATTTTACTTTCGGACATACCCGTCATCTCGCTAACTAAGTACACTCCCTCGGGGGATGAGGAATAGATTGATTGATCAAAATATTGGTTACACCTCCAAAACATGGGTCACTTTCCTTGACTCTCTCGTCGCGCTGGCCATATAAGGTCATCATTCTGGGATGCAAACTTTTGAGAAGTGAGAAAATTCGATGTAAAATGTTTGGCGTAGGTAAAGCTTTTGACGTGATTAACATTTGAAGTAAAATATTTGATGTGAGAATTTTACGTTGTACGTATATTTAGCGAAAGTTATTATCATATTTGAAAGTGAAAATCTTTTATAAGCAAAATATTTGACATAACATTTTCAAGCGAATGTGTTATTCTAAAATTTTTCACGTGGAACTTTTTAGATTTGAAAAATATTTGATGTGACAGTTTTCTATGAAATGTTATTTTCCTCAAAGTTGTCGAGGAAAAGAATTTGGCGTTAAAGTTTTTTATGAAAATGATTTTACTCGAAACTGAAATAAAAAATTCTCGGAACGAAAATCATCGTATTTTCTATAAAAAATATTTGACGTGATACTTTTTCATTATTAAATAATTTGACGTGTCAAAACCTTTTTTGAGAAAATATTTGGTAATAAGAAGTTTGTTTTTCCATGGAAACACTGGTACCGAGAGAAGGGAAAATTATCATATGAATGAATACCTTGACGGCGAGGTCGAGAAGATTTCCTTCGCCGGAACGAGCGCATTCGGTTATTGCTTCCAGTGCTGCTTTGGCCTATAAAAAACAACATGACTTGAATGCAGTGAAAATTTATCGAGAATAGAATTTTACCCCCTCCATGTTTAGGATGTCATATTTTCTGTCCAGGGGAACCCAAAATCCACAGGGACTCTTCAAAATAGGTTAAAATCCAGGGGAGGTTTCTGAAATGTAGACAAAAATCCAAGGAGAAGAGGCCAAATGCCAAATGCTAAATATCCAACACTCTTACTTCATTACATAAGGGTATTAATTTGAAAGCTTCGCATGCGCAATCTACTCACACGGGGGAACCTTTTGTGTAGATTTCATCAACGCAAAGTGAGCAGAGAAATCTTTGGAGAGTCTCCAATTTTTTCTTCCTGATTTGAAAACCTTTGTTATTCAAGTCTTTCTTAAAATCAGACATTAGTATACTCAATTGGAAGATCGCATAAAATGCTCTCCGTAATTCGAATCTTTCTGCAATTCTAAAATGTTGGTCTCTTAAAACTCGAATGAGAAAGTTGACTGTAATGTAATTGATGGCATACCTTGGCAGCATCTCGAGACGATTTTATTTGTCCAAGTTTGTTGATCTAAACATGAACAAAAACAATTCAGAAACATCCTTTTCATGAAGACGCACGTTAAATAGTGAACTTGCTTATATTAGAACTAAAAGTTTGGCGGGAAGAAAATGTGACTGGTAAAGTCCTTCTTGCTGAATGTAGGTAGAACCAAAGAGAATATTTATGAATAGTGTACAGACAACGCAAGTTACCTGACTTTCAAGAACTTTGCTGTTTTCGATGAAAAGGACATCAACTTCTTCTTCCTGTGCCAACTTGTGTTTGTTTACACCTACGATAGTTTCTATGGGTGGGCGAGTGCGAAAAAAAATAATAAAACTTTGACAATTTCTATTGAAGCTAGTAAAAATTCACCAAATCGAGTTGCCACTAAGCTTCACTGAAGCAAGATTCACTGAGACACAAAATTCACTAAGAGACTATTTGGCGACCATGAAAACATTCAAGCAATTGTCTTTGGAGTGCGAAATTGAGTTTCGAATTTGTTAAAAACTTGAGTTTTCAAGTAGAAGTATCTGTCAAACAATCTAGTATCTAGAGCCAATTGCATTACTTTTGGAAGTTAAAGAGAGATGTGGTACAGCGTGAACGCTAGCAGAATTATAAAACCGTAAACTAAAGTTTTGGGTACAACTTGTGGTTCAAGACACACTTCATTCTTAAACTGACGAAAATACCTTGTCCAGAATCGATCCTAGCTTGTCGTTTAGCAGCGCTCTTTTCGATCTCAAGTTTCGGAATTCCTGATGCCACTGCTTTCGCCATCCCTCCCATTTCTTCAATCTAGAGAACAAAAGATTTGTGGCCTGGTGTGAAAGCCTAATATACCAGAGTGGATCAAACGTAGATTGCAACAGTAATACTCTCTGCTGTCATTGTCTGTTTTTGCCGATAATTCCTTTTCAAAAAATAACTGTTATGTGCTGTGGAAAAGTGCGTTTTTTCAAACTTCGTAAAAAAGTGTTTTTTTTTCATTTTGCTAGGTCCGTCATTAGAGAAACATGAACAAAAGTTATGGAGTGAGAATGTCTTACCTCATCAATGATCTTCTTAGCAGAATTGTAAACTTCGTCCGTCAAACTTTCCATCATGTAAGAACCACCCCATGGATCAGCAACCTGAAAACATACAACAAGTTCAAAGGAGTGGTTTTCATTCTCGAAAGTCAACCCATTGCACTATTAAGACTGTAGCTATTTCAAAGTTTTGATAGTAGACGAATTAACTTACATCCAAAATTTATTTTTACCGAAACTCATGACAAAGGAGATGTCAGGGATGCTAGAGCAAGAAAAAATTTTTCCACTTTTTGGGAGGACGAAACCTTGAGAAAAATATGCTGGCTAGAAGCATTTATCTTACGTTAGGGATTCCTGATTCTTCTTGTAAAATGATTTGGGTGTTCCTTGCGATTCTTGCACTGAATTCTGTTGGCAATGCGAGGGCTTCATCGAACGAGTTGGTGTGAAGAGATTGGGTACCACCAAACACAGCAGCCATCCCCTCAATAGTGGTACGAACGATGTTGTTGTAGGGATCCTGAAAGGGGAAAATTAAACTGTTGTGATATATCTATATATTCAGTCATCACTAATGTGAGTAAGTGAATAAATCGAATGTAGAGTAAATCAAACCATTTCTCGATTCTCATAGTAAACAATTTGTTTACACAAATGTCGCTTTGAAATTACAAATGAAAGGATGGGCGATGGATAGAACATATCAAACAAAAGGTCGTTTGGAGCTACCCCAGCAACTCTACCCCCCCCGCATTTATCACGAGTTGTTATTCAACCTACTTTAAGTGCGCACTAATATGTAATTTGGTTGACACTTTTCAACGAAGTAGGGATACAACTTTTCCGAAAATTCCAATTAAAAAATTTTGATTTGCCGGGATCGAGAAACTGTTTCAAGGGTTTACAAAGCTCGACAATAATAATAATAATAATACCTGCTCAGTGAGTGACCACCCAGAAGTCTGGGAATGAGTTCGCAATAAAAGCGATTTCGGGTTTTGTGCATCGAACTTCTCTTTGATGTAATGAGCCCACAAGCGTCGTGCGGCGCGGAATTTCGCGATCTCCATATAGAAGTTCATTCCGACACCCCAAAAGAAAGAAAGGCGAGGTGCAAATTGATCGATCGTCATGCCAGCTTTCAACCCTATAATGAAAATGTTTTGCTGATTTGAACGTGTATGTAAGTCTTAAATGATTTGGCTCTTCAACATTTCGGGCATTGCTGATTAATATTGGTGTGCGGAAAATCTAAAAAGCAATTCCAATAAAATCACAGAAATACCTCTTTTTCGGTACATACCTTAAAGGAGGAAAGACAGACTTGGGAAAGGGAAGAAGGGAGAGGATTATTTCTTTTTACCAAAGTTCACTGATTTAAAATATATTTTCAGATCATTCAAGCCTCCTTTTGTTTGATACACAGTTAAAATCCCTTGCATTTCGCCAATTTCATATACTTTAAGCGTACAAACTTTGGCGAGCAAAAACTTTCGCGAATCGTAGGATAAAAATGAGAATTTTTATTCGAAAATTCTCATTTTTATCCTACGATTCGCGAAAGTTTCTGCTCGCGAAAGTTTGTACGCCTAAAGTACCACCGAATTCGGATTTTTTTTTTTTTTTTGGGGGGGGGGGCTTATTTCTTTTAAAGGTAAAGAAAATTGTCTGTCTGTTATAGTAAGGGGTTTAAAGACTTAATTTGACTTTAAATACCCATATCTTCGTGTGTTTAAGTATACTTTTTTTGCTCAGAATTTCATGCACTATTCTCAAAGGTATTGATCATTTTCTTTAACATTCACAGTTTTTGCTGTGCCGGGGGGGGGGGGTACATATAAAATATAACTTTTTGATAGACTGGAAGAAAACACTGATAAGTGGCCCAGTGTAATTTGGTAAAATTCATTTTTTGCTTGAGGTGGTAGCAAATCCATACGGCTAGATCCAGTGGGATTGGGTGGGATTTTAAAATATATTCCTTTGTTTTGGCGTTTTTGAAAACGAAAGAGAAAAATTCCGACGGAATCCTACTTCACTTCATCCCGTTCGGGATCGTTTTGCCTAAAACGTAGAAGAATCCGATTTAAAGTGAAAAGTATATATGACGGATATATATTTCGGTTGGACCCGCCCATCCCCGAAAACGAGGGCTGGGTTACCAGACCTTCCACTGCAAAACTATTGACGCGGTCTCGCAAAATTCGTAATCTAAACCTTCCAGATGTTGAAGATTTTCCCGGCCTTCAGAGCTTTAGCGTGTCGGATGAAGATTTCACCATCTGGGTGCCAGGTTGTTGTTGGCCATCAGCCGGGAGGGTGATGAGATGGGCGAGTCATTTTTTAATTTATTCTTTTTTGATAATATTTCACTAGGGATTATATTTTTAACGGACACAAAACCGCTATCCAATTCGAATTCCATCAAAAGGTTTTTTCTCTGCTACAGATAATAGCTTCTCTGATTACCCCCAAGTGTTCTGATCGTTTCTATTGAAACGCTTTTGTTTTAGCTTTGATTAGGTCTTTAGGAAAAGTTCAAGAAAAAACGGCTCGTCCTAAAAGTTGGCTGGTTTCTATATGCTATGACCATAAAAGTGGATTTGCGTTTTTCGTTTTTTTCAGATTGCTCTCTAAACTTTCAGTGTGAAGAAACAAATTATACAGCATTTTATTGTCTAAAATTCTTTCGATAATATTTGGTCGAGCTTCGGGAAAAGTAGATTAAATTTCGTACTTTTTTGCATTGAGGCGTTTTGTCTAGCGATGCGGTCGTGACGCGACTATATCATTAGAATTGCTAGGAAATTCTAAGCAAAAAATAATATAGGTATCTTGTGGTCTGAATGAGGTGTTCCCAAAAAAAAAAGCTCCTAAAGTTTTCGCATAAATAGACTCGAAACAGAAGAATTCCGTCACATCACGCTAATTATGCAGAAAAGAAATCCATTAACCGAAACAAACTCCCTTAAGAGCAAAGGACCTGGTATATGAACGAGTCGTATTTCCATTGTCTTCAATAAGCTGTTTTTCTATCTATTTACACTTCTCTGATTTAAAATGAATTTATTTCCTTAAATTCATTCAACAAAATCTTCAGCAAAAGCTATTCTCTCTCTTGACTCAAAAGCACATAAATGAGATTAAGTACTGATGATGATGTCTTCAAGGCAACAAAAAACTTTGGCTGAAATGATTTTATTTTTATATCAGATGTTTATGTAAACAAAAGGTTACGTCTTAAAATTTGCCAAGGGGTCCCTTGGGTAGAGACCCTTCCTCCTCTTTGAACGTAGGTAATGGGAAAGCATAACACCCTCCTTACGGAAAGTTTTGAAAGCCTGATCTAGCCTTAGGCTTGGAAACCATGGAAACGCCTTAGGCTTGGAAACCATGGAAACGCATTGAAAGTCACCTGTTTGGCAGTATTGGAGACCGTCAGCAATTGTGTAAGCCATTTCTTGAACAGCATTGGCTCCCGCTTCTTGGATATGGTAACCAGAGATGGAAATACTGTTGAATTTGGGCATGTTCTAAAAGTAAAACCGTGAAAATGCTAGACTATTCCTTTTTTTCCAAGGGGGGGGGGGTGGCGCATTTGGGAGTTGAGCGATGCATCAAAATATATTTACTTTTAGAACATGCCAAAATCAATTGAAGCAACTTTATAGAAAGAATCAGTGAGGTCAATACCTGCTTTCTCTATTCTTTTCTTATCTGTTGTTACAATAAATAACGTCATTTCTTTCTGTTCAACCATTTGAAATTTTCTTGTTATGAAGTATGTGACTCTTTGAACGCCCGAAAGATGACTGCTGTAATAACGCCCTTCAGCTTTCCTTACCACATCCTAACTTTCCTTCATTTAGTTGTCTAGCATACGAGACTACAATTTATGCCACGAAAAATTCAAAAATTAAATTTTGGCCTAAATTTCTTAGGAAAAGGATAGAAATTGAGTAAAAAAGAGGCTGATTCTCGAAACTAAGTTCACGCGAAAAGGTTCAAACTAACTACTTACCTGTGAGGTGTATTGAAAGATGTCACCAATGATTCGCATGGAAGGTTCTGGTGGATAAATATACGTATTGCGAACCATGAATTCTTTCAAAATGTCGTTCTGAATGGTACCTGATAGCTTGGCTGCTGCTACTCCCTACAGTAAGAAAAATATAGACACATCTTGTAGATTATACAACAAAATACTATATCAATAGGAACATCCCTGATCTGGAACAGAACCCACAACCATTCACACTTTAGTTGAATGATCTATCTTTCATAAAGTTTATAAAAAACATTATATCTTGTCAAAGTAAAACCAATTTTCTCCGTCTATGTGAGAGTGGAACATTATAAAGTAGTCAGAGATAACACTACATCATTTTCTATGAATATTTTGGCCAACTGGCCTTTTTCAACATCAAAAAACATTACATCGTTCTACATCTGCAATTTTGACGTTTACTAAGCTCATTTAACGCGTTTGGAGTCTATAATATTTCCATAACACTCTGCCTGGAAGTGCTTGGGATTCAAACACAGCACATTGTGATAGAAGTACCCGATATAGAATTCTTCATGCTCCAAATCTACAGGATGCTAGTGAGGAACAGCGATATCCTATTAAGCGAAGCACCTACCCAAGTCAAATATATAACCTCATCCATGGTCCCAAGCTGTTTAATTGTTTGTCGAAAGCAATAAGAAACCTTACTAGCTGCACTAAGGATGCCTTCAAAGGTCAACTTGATAAATTCACGTGTACTGTCCCTGCTGAACCTCTCGTTTCAGGTTACACTGGTCTAAGGCGAGCTGGATTAAACACAGTGGCAGTCATGGCACCCTTACAACAACATTGGTCTCGACGAGAGGGGTGGTCTCAATATTGAAAAAAATCAATTTCAAGTAATCTTCAAGTAACCTTGTCAAGATGAACCTATTCTTTGCAGCGGCATGACGTCAGAATAGGGTGAAAGTACTAGGGTGTACTAAAGACCAAAGATGTCTGTTCAGTTACCAAAACTTTTTGCGAGTTTAACCATAGATTTTGATTTCCAAACGACTCAATTGACGAAATCACTGATATGTTGAAAAGTGTATACAAAAGTTATCGTTAACATTTGTAAGTTTGAGGTTTGTATGGATAGCTTACTTGTTCTTCACCAGCCACAATGAACATTGCAAGTACTGGTAACACAGCTCCATTCATCGTCATGGAAACACTCATCTTGTCCAATGGGATGCCATCAAATAACGTCTAAAGAGGAGAGAAAGGTTTATTGAATGGAAGCGCACAAATGTCCTTCGGATTTGCTTAAATCTCTAATTTGACATCAAAACTACTTAAAAAAACTTGTTGGAATTTATCAGTAAACGGTCACGGCTGAAACTATTTAGGACACTAGGTCCTATCGTTGTTACCAACTGAAAATAAATTGATAATAATACTTATAACAATAATAAAAAAATCGCATTCAAAAAATTAGGAAATTAGGAAAGACATGCAAGCACCCTGAAAAGCACCCAGTTTTATTTAAACCTTGCACATTGTCTAAAAAGATTTTTGATTGTGGGGTATCTTATGTTATTATTGCAACCAAATAAACCAGCTCATTTTATTGACACTTTCGCAGTTCGAAACATTTTTAAAGAAAAATCATTTGAAGGCAATTTAAACGCTTTGTACTTAATACCTTCATATCTTCAACTGTATCAACGGCTACACCGGCCATCCCAACGTCTCCGGGAACTCTCGCATTGTCTGAATCGTACCTGCAAAGAATGCAAAGTCCAATGAGTATTTTGATGTTAGGAAAACGAAATACCTTATGGGAATTAATTTTCGCGGGAATTAATTTTTGCTTTTTTCGAGGTTTTTCGGCAACACCACGAAAATGAGAACCCATTAATTACAAATTTGATCATTTTTCAAGAAAATCCCTAGGAAAGTGAAAGAAATGTGCCAAAAATAAATAGGGCAAAACAACCAAAAAAATTCTTGATAGTATGGACTAACAGTTAGAATATGAGAATAATCCAGGAGAAAAAGACTAGACAGTGTATTAATTCAAGTACACGTATCATTCTATAGAATTATCAAACAAACATTTAATTCACACAATTTTAAATTAAACATTGATCATGAATTGGGCTATTCCAGAAAAAATGTATACCTCCCATGTCGAGGAGGACTTTTTCGGAAAAGTTAACCCCCTGGAATTTTTTCTCGACTTTTCAGGACCCCCTTGGATATTTTTATCTCATTTTTTGGACCACCCTGGATTTTCGACCTTATTTTACTGACAATCTTGGATTCTTACACTCGAAAAACCAGACCCCCTGAATTTCCCTTGAAATACTGACCACCCTTGTTACATTTTATATTTCCCCACGGAACTTTTAGCTAAAGATGTCCTTTGTGTCGCTCTTACGATCATTATCTATCAATTGTAGCAATTATCTCGTTTTATATTCTCAAAGTAATTATCTTTTATACGAATCCCTAGACGTTTGTATTTCCTTTGTAGTATAGTCACTAGCTCATTGTTTCTAGTTTTTTCTAATGTCAGAATTTTCACTATATATTTTTTGATCGCTCTGTATGAAGTTAGTTCAACAGTGCGAGTTATGACAAGAAGACAGAATGAACGAGATGAATATTTTTGTCTGAAGTCAATGGCTCACTTTGAATTCAATACTTTACAATAACTCGCAGGAACCACCACTTATACCAAGAAGAAATTTGTTTATTAGTGGAAGTAAAGTCTTCGTACAAAAGACTTTACCAATTTGAGAAGGGGCGCTCGTGGAGTCCATATTCCTGATTTCTCTCACGACATTGGAGAGCGGGTGTTCGTCAATTGGCATCCGAGGTGATTGCTGGTCAATTTGAGAAGGGGCGCTCGTGGAGTCCATATTCCTGATTTCTCTCACGACATTGGAGAGCGGGTGTTCGTCAATTGGCATCCGAGGTGATTGCTGGTCAATTTGAGAAGGGGCGCTCGTGGAGTCCATATTCCTGATTTCTCTCACGACATTGGAGAGCGGGTGTTCGTCATTTGGCATCCGAGGTGATTGCTGGTCAATTTGAGAAGGGGCGCTCGTGGAGTCCATATTCCTGATTTCTCTCACGACATTGGAGAGCGGGTGTTCGTCAATTGGCATCCGAGGTGATTGCTGGTCAATTTGAGAAGGGGCGCTCGTGGAGTCCATATTCCTGATTTCTCCCACGACATTGGAGAGCGGGTGTTCGTCAATTGGCATCCGAGGTGATTGCTGGTCAATTTGAGAAGGGGCACTCGTGGAGTCCATATTCCTGATTTCTCTCACGACATTGGAGAGCGGGTGTTTGTCAATTGGCATCCGAGATTTACCGCATTTTTAGAAGGGACATCTGGGTCCAATTCCCTGAGGTGATTGCTGAGAACAACCTGAGAAGAGACGCTCGTGGAGTCAAAATCCCTGACAGATTCCAAGATTGGTTACATCACAAAGTTACTTGGTTGGTGAGGTATACCATTTATTTGTTTATTCGTTTGAAATCACATTTGACCACTTGACTTACAACTGTACCCTCGGACGATCGCTTGTATCGTTATCAGAGTACGATTCCAATCGATATATTGAAACTCATATCGATTTCAATCCTACCAACCTCGTCTTTGTCAATCAATATAGCTCATATAGCTTGGGTACCGATCTCTCTCAAAATCCATCTATATAGCTTGGATATCGATCTCTCTCAAAATCCATCTATCACTCATATAGCTTGGATACCGATCTCTCTCAAAATCCATCTATCGCTCATATAGCTTGGATACCGATCTCTCTCAAAATCCAACTATTGCTCAACGATAGCTTGGATACCGATCTCCCTCAAATCCAACTATCGTTCAAATAGCTTGGATACCGATCACTCTCAATCCAACTATCGTTCAAATAGCTTGGATACCGATCTCTCTCAAATCCAACTATCACTCAAATAGCTTGGATACCGATCACTCTCAATCCAACTATCGTTCAAATAGTTTGGATACCGATCACTCTCAATCCAACTATCACTCAAATAGCTCGGATACCGATCTCTCTCAAAATCCAACTATCGTTCAATAGTTTGGATACCGATCACTCTCAATCCAACTATCACTCAAATAGCTCGGATACCGATCTCTCTCAAAATCCAACTAATCGTTCAAATAGCTTGGATACCGATCTCTCTCGAATCCAACTATCGCTCAAATAGCTTGGATACCGATCTCTATCATATTGCTCAAATAGCTTAGATACCGATTTCAACTCAATCCAATATCGCCAAATAGCTTGGATACTGATCACAATTCAATCCAACTATCATCACATAGCTTGGATACCGATCTCAATTCAATCCAACTATCATTACATAGCTTGGATACCGATCTTAATTCAATCCAACTATCATCACATAGCTTGGATACCGATCTCAATTCAATCCAACTATCATCATATAGCTTGGATACCGATCTCAATTCAATCCAACTATCATCACATAGCTTGGATACCGATCTCAATTCAATCCAACTATCATCACATAGCTTGGATACCGATCTCAATTCAATCCAACTATCATCACATAGCTTGGATACCTACCTTATTTCTTGGATACGATTGCTCAGTTCAAGTTTTAGAGCAGATTGAACACCGATCGCTCAATCCACGTCACAAGCAAGACTGGATACCGATTGCTCAATTCACACTCTGCTCCCAGAGACCTGGATACCAATCGCACAACTCAAGTACACAAATCATAGATCACACCGATCACCATATTCAATCTAGACGAACAAAGTCTAGACATCAAGTCAAGTACCACTATATCTTGACTCCAATAAGCAGCTGGCTAACAAAAATCAGTAACTGCCTTCCATCAATTTAGTCTTGAAGAGACTAGCTTCAAGCCAACACTCAACTTCTTCTATTCTCCACCCATCTGTCTCGAGTAAAATGCCGGAGTCAAGAGAGATTTCTCAAGCAAAGAGAAAAAGGAACAGCAAGAAGTACATGATCACTAAAACCATAGAGGAGATCAGTTCACTAATCTTAACCAGAGGTAGTCGAACTAAGGTAAAATACCTTCGAACTGCTCTCGATGACATGCATCATCAAGCTGTTATACTACACGAAGACCTGATGCTACTCCTGGAAAACGATAACCCTGATTACAATGACATCTGGATCGATGACCTCTCCCTGAGAATCAACTCTTGTTGTGGTGACGTTACAACATACCTGAAGGAACGTGAGAACGACACGTTATCCTCGTCTTCATCGGAAAAAGTTAAAGAAAGAGTCCAAATGTGGAGAGAAGAAACCGCAACCCAAATCCAAGAAGAGGAGAAATCCCTGACAGATGACAGACCTCAATCACTGCCTGACGATATTACCGCAGCCTTCTCACAGCTTCATGTCACTGAGAACCTTACTGAAACTACAAACAGACGACGCTATGCTGATGTAAAGAAATCATCTGATGTAAAGCACATAGGAAGGAAAAGCAGCAGCCTTTCAGACTTACCACATCTTGCAAATTCACAAGAAACAGCCCCCTTTCTCGACAACTATCCTAAACTGCAAAGGGGAAACCAACCAAACTCAAGTTTACCCAGTCCTCTCCGAAGACCAAATGTTTACGAAGAATCAAGACTCTACCTTCAAGAACCAATCCAAACAACAAGAGATCAACTCAAATCTCGATTATCAAGTGGTGAGTTTACCAACCAGGACCAAAGTTACGAAAACAGTCGAACACAAAGGCAAGTTACGTTCCAAGAGAATCTGCGAACCGATGCACCACTGAATAGTCCAATCATTGAAGGTGATCCTCTCCACAGTACCTACATCATTCAAGACAAACGTCAGCCAAGTGCCAAAATAAAGTCCACAAGGGAGAGAGATAAAGAAACCGAAAGGGTATCGCCGGAAGACAAAGATGAATCTTCCTCCACACAAGCTGTAGATGCTTGGATAGACAACCTCAATCGATCCACTATTAACATCATCCCAGATAGTAGGATCCATGACGTTCAAATGCAGATGCTCATTCAGCAAAGACTGCCACCCCAAAGACTTCCTACCTTTGATGGGGCCGCTGATAAATGGGTCTTGTTTATCTCAAATTTCTTCGATATGGTCCACAATCAACCGTACTTGGACATCTTTCAAAAAAGAACCTACTTAAACCAACACCTCGTGGGCGAACCAAAGAAGGCAATAGAAGGCTTCGCAAGTGACACCGATGGCTACATCGCTTCACTCAAACGACTTAAATACATGTTTGGTAATCCTTCACTGGTTGCCCAAGCAACAATACGAAAGGTTGTCACTGGTAACCAAATACCCGAACATGATTCAAGGTCTCTAACCCAATTCTACTACGCCATGTCTACTTGCATTAATACATTAGTGAAAATGAAGTATACGGCTGACATCCACAGCACTGATGTTCTGAGACAAATACTAAAGAGACTTCCCAATCACCTCCTGAGAAAATGGTCTGAGTACTCCTTGATCCTCAGGCGAAAGGCAGAACCAAACCTGATCCATTTGGAGCAGTGGCTACAAGCAAGAGTTATGGCTGCAAAGGACCCAAATCTGCCAACTGATCGAAGTAATCGAAATGGTCCACGTGTTCACAAGTTTGGTCCAACAGACAATACAAGGCACTGTCCATGCTGCAACGGTGATCACTACCTATTCAAGTGTGAAGGCTTCAAAGCAAAACCAGATGACGAAAAACTCAACTTTGTCAAGTCAAAGCGTCTATGTTTCAACTGTCTTGGTCAAGGACACGGTGTCAGTACCTGCAGCTCAAAAAAGACTTGTTTTGCAAAGGGGTGTAAGAAGCATCACCATACTACAATCCACCAGGCAATAGTAAATTTAGAGTCCAAGGCCAAACCCGAATTTTCTAAAGACAAAGATAGAAAGGACGGGCCAAAGTTACCAAGCATCAACATGACCAGAAACGATTACAACGTCTTCCTGAAAGTCGTCCCAGTAACAGTTACAAACCAAGCTGGTCATTCAGTCAATACTTACGCCCTCCTCGATAGTGGGAGCCAGTGTACACTCATAACAAAGAGCCTTTGTCAATCACTCAAGTTGCCAGGAAAGGTAAAGAAAGTTTCCTTTGGTACCATCAAAGACGAGGAGGAAATGCAGGCCAAGATCGTCAACTTAAAGTTATCCTCCACAGATGGAAGCTTCGTCTCTCAAGTGAAGAATGTCTACTCTCTACATGAAGACAATTTCAAGGTTCCAGGACAGACAGTTCCAGTAACAGATGACCCTAAATGGGATTATATTCGAGACATCGATCTTCCTCAAGTAGAATCGAGACAAGTTCAAGTCCTCATTGGTGCCGACGTGCCAGCAGCTCTACTTACCAAAGAAGTTCGAAAGGGAGCGTCTGGTCTACCCTATGCAACCAAGACACCTTTAGGATGGACCCTGTTCGGGTTATACGAAGGAGGTGCGTCAGGATCAATATGGATCAAACACATCAGACCAAGGGTTCACAAAGAGGAGAACAGACTGGACGATCTCGTCAAACAATTCTGGGACACTGAATCCTTTGGAACAGAATTCGACATGCAGGAACCAATGTCAGTGACGGATAAGAAGTTTCTAAAAGTGCTAGAAGATGAAACTACCTTCGAAGACGGCCATTACGTCGTACCCATGTTATGGAAGTCTGATAAGAAACTTCCAGACAGCTCACCAATGGCATCCAGGAGACTATCTTACCTCACCAAACGCTTCCAAAGGGACCAAGATTACTTTACCAAGTACAAAGAAAATGTAGATGGGTACCTTAACCACAACTATGCCCGGAAATTGACAAAGGAAGAATCCAAAGAAAAATTAACCAAATCATGGTACCTTCCCCACCACGGAGTGATAAACGAGAATAAGCCAGGGAAGGTGAGAATGGTCTTCGATGCAGCTTCAAAGACCAAGAATCAAAGCTTGAACTCCAGTCTTAGTACCGGTCCAGACTTGCTGAACAGTCTACTTGGGGTATTATTACGGTTCAGGAAACACAAAATAGCCATCGTCGCCGACATAGAGAAGATGTTCTATCAGGTTCGACTTAAACCTGAGGATACCGACTCATTGAGGTTCCTCTGGCACGATGATCCACATTCAAAGGAAGAGCCAGATCAATACAAGATGCTCGTCCATATCCTTGGAGCCACATGTTCGCCGTGCTGTGCTTCATACGCCCTTAGAAGAGCAATAACTGATCAGAAAGGCAACTTCCCCTCAGATGTCATCAACACACTCTTGAGGAACTTCTACGTTGACGATCTCCTCTCATCAGTAACCAACGAAGACAAGAGGAAGGAGCTCATCAAATCATCTGACATACTGATGGGAAATCGAGGATTCAACCTGACGAAATACAACAGCAATTCAAAGGAAGTCCTTCAAGCCGCTCCAGAACACAAACGCACTTCGAATACCTCAATTGAATTTGAAAACACGATCACTCGAGCTCTAGGTGTCAAGTGGGATTTAAAGGAAGATTGCTTTCTCTACAACGTCAACGTCGATCCGATCCCTACTACCCTCACAAAGAGACTGATCTTGAAAAAAGCATCAACAGTATTTGACCCTCTGGGCTTCCTAGCACCATTCACACTCAAAGCTAAACTGATTCTTCAAGATTTATGGCGTTTGAAAGTCAATTGGGATGAACCACTAGATGTCAAGACGAACGAAGTTTGGTCACAATGGCTAAAGGAGTTGTCACAACTATCAAAATCAATCCGCATCCCCAGAAGTCTGGATCTAATCCCTGAATCATCTCAACTTGTTCAGCTACATGTCTTCTGCGATGCTTCAGAAAGAGCCTTCGCTGCAACTGCCTACATACGAGTCGAAGAATGCGGCGCTGTTCGTGTTCACATCATTATGGCAAAGGCCAGAGTTGCACCAATAAAACAAATATCTTTACCACGCCTCGAACTGCAAGGAGCAGTGATGGCGGTGCGAATCAAAGAAACGATCAACAAAGAATTCGACCACGACTTCGAGCAGACCATCTTCTGGACTGACTCGACGCTGAACCTGCAATGCATCAACAATGAGGAGAGAAGGTTCAGAACATTTGTGGCCAACCGTATTTCTGAAATACGAGAGCATTCCGAAGTATCCCAATGGAAGTTTGTTCCCGGAAAGACAAACCCATCAGACTTAGCTACAAGAGAGGAAGGGTTGAAAGCAGTAGAAGACGATGTATGGCTCAACGGTCCAGCGTACCTTAGGCTACCTGAATCGGAATGGCCATCAATCCCGAAGATTCCCCTAGACGAAAACTACATTGAACTTCGAAGGGTAAACGTCACGCAAATGAACGTAACCAAACCTCTTCTACAATACGAGAGATTCTCCTCTTGGCGAAAGATCGTCCGTGTCATTGCATGGATACACATCTTTTTCAAGAATTTCAAGGCAAGTCGAAAATCATCAACTGACATCCACGCAAAGACTAGAAATCATCTCATCAAGTCCAACTTATCAACCAACTCTACAACAAGAAGAGTCAAGTGAGCACCAGCTTGTCAAACTCATCCAAAACGAATCCTTCCCAGATGTAATGAAGCAAATCCAAGAAGGACGTCAACTGAAAGGTTCTCTAAAGAAACTTGATGTGTTCCTAGATGATCAAGGAGTTATGCGTGTTGGTGGTAGACTAAAGTATGGAGACTTTCCCTATGCATCCAAACATCAAATCGTCCTACCAGCCAAACAACCTGCCGTCATCTTACTGGGCAGAAAGTTTCACAACCAATTCCACCATGTCGGAAAAGAGCACATGTTGTCACTCCTTCGGCAGCGTTACTGGATTATCGGTGGAAGAGCCATGTGTAGACAGATCATACAATCATGCATCACATGTCAAAAGCTAAACGCCAAACCATCATTTACAAAGATGGCGAACTTACCAGAAGACCGAATAACCGTATCAACGCCTACGTTCTATCACACGGGTGTTGATTATTTTGGTCCAATACTCGTCAAGGTACTGCGAAGCCGTGTAAAGCGTTGGGGATGCATATTCACCTGCCTCACAACACGAGCAATTCACTTAGAAGTTGCACCATCCTTAGAATCAGACGACTTCATCAACGTATTGGAACGCTTCATTTGTAGGAGAGGAAGCCCAAAGCTAATTCGTTCCGACTGTGGGACAAACTTTAAAGGAGCAAACAATGAACTCAAGAAGGAACTAGAACGTATGGACTCTGCCAAGATCGACCAAAGCTTGAGACGTCAAAGCATTGAATGGGATTTCAACCCTCCAGAATCCCTACACATGGGTGGGGTATGGGAACGGATGGTTCGAAGTGTAAAGACGTCACTCAATGCGGTCATCATGGCCGAATACGTCGTGTTAAACGATTTTACTCTCCTGACAGTCCTCACTGAAGTAGAAGCACTTGTCAATAGCAGACCACTAACGTCAGTCAGTGATGACACGTCTGACCTGGACGCGCTAACCCCAAACCACTTTATCATTGGAAGAGCTTCTACTCTACTTCCAACATGCATCACTTACAATGACAACGTGACTCCAAGAAAGCGCTGGAAACAAGTCCAGTCAACCACTCAACAATTCTGGGATAGATGGAGAAGGGAATACCTCCCAACTCTAACCGCTCGAAACAAGTGGACTCGAGCTTCAAAAAACGTCCAGGTTGGTGACCTGGTCCTGGTACATGACACCCAATCACTCAGCCGCGGCAAATGGCTGCTCGGCCGCATCAATCAAGTGTTTCCTGGTCGGGACAATCGTGTCCGAAAGGTCGAAGTCATCACTCATTCTGGTCGTTACACACGGCCAATCACAATGATTTCACCACTCGAATTGAGCAACTAGGATTGCAGTCCACCAGGAGAACCAGCATCCGTATCAATCTGGTAGTCAACACCTTCATTGGTTGGTTGACAATTATATCCAATTTGTTGGTCGTTATCCAGCTCGTATCCAGCTGTGGTGCTGGTTGGTTCGATTGACGTTCGTTGTGTTAATTGGTAATGATCAATGGGCGTGGCATGTTGGTGTTGGTTGTAAACTTCATTTGAGAGGTTTTCTCAAGGACGGGGGTGTTACATTTTATATTTCCCCACGGAACTTTTAGCTAAAGATGTCCTTTGTGTCGCTCTTACGATCATTATCTATCAATTGTAGCAATTATCTCGTTTTATATTCTCAAAGTAATTATCTTTTATACGAATCCCTAGACGTTTGTATTTCCTTTGTAGTATAGTCACTAGCTCATTGTTTCTAGTTTTTTCTAATGTCAGAATTTTCACTATATATTTTTTGATCGCTCTGTATGAAGTTAGTTCAACAGTGCGAGTTATGACAAGAAGACAGAATGAACGAGATGAATATTTTTGTCTGAAGTCAATGGCTCACTCTTGAATTCAATACTTTACAACCCTGGACGTCACACCTAAGGGGATATAGGGGGTACATACTAGTTCTGGAATAGCCCTTTTGATTTACCCTCTATGTGTTGGCAAGTCGAAAGCTACACTCAGCCCTTGTTGACCAGCTGCGATATTCTTTTTATAAAATTTGTTGCTTTCTTCTACTGTACTGAACCCAGCATACTGAAGAGAAAAAGATAACATCGTAAAATCTAGGATGAGAGGGCAGATCAGTTGCCAGGTATTTCCAAGAAAAAATAAGATTTTTAAAATCATGACAACGTAATAAGAAAATGGGATACTTACAGATTCAAAACAAAACCCTGGCAAAACAAAAAATAGTAGGTTTCCTACAGCCAGGCACACGAAATATACTTGAATACAAAGATCAGGAAAATAATGCTTAGTTTTATCTTTATATATAGACAGTCATTGCTCTCTAACGCAATAAGACAAGAGCATAACCATTGCAAAATAAATAAATGATGGAAACCTGTCTGATAGTCCAGGGGCGGTAGGTGTACATTGTGGCGTATGGACCTCTGGTGAAAGGGAAAGAACCAGGTGTCTCATTCTCAACGTCAGTTGTGTCATCTTTTGTATATAATGGTTTGATATTAATTCCCTGTAAAATACATTGTTGGTGAAGAGTCATGATTTCATGTATCTGCAGAAGTCAAAGCAACCTTTTCGTCTCAGACAGAAAAAGACTTTCACACAGCAAATTAGCACAAATTAATGAACTTTTGAGATGGAAAAGCCACCACTACATTTTGTTAAGATGATTTACGGATATCCGATTGAGCAAGAAGAACTGATTTAAAGAGTATTAATATTGTGCGTTGTCGAGTCATTCCATAAATTCATTTCAGAATGTCGAAAATAACTACATTGCTTTAAGTTTTGTGTCTAACACAGTAATTATTAGGTGATGAAACGATGTGCTTAATAACTTTGAACTTTTGAAATGTATATCACCCTGTAAAATGCGAAATAATGCATTTAAACACCTTTGAGATCCATTAACTTGACTTAAGTATATATATGAAGAAATATTCACCTCAGGAGTTTTCCATATGAGTTTTTCTTTTGGTTCAGCTCCTTTCATTTCTTTGGAAGCTTTCTTGGACCATTCCCCGGGTAGTTGGTGGCAATAACGACATGCCAAGGCTGCCTGGTAAAGCTGGAATGTAAATAGAGAATAATCAAATAAATACTTAGATTCGTTGGTCCTTGGTTTGGAGATGTTAACCAAAAAATTGATTCTGGATGAAGCCCTGGCTGAGATATTTAGAGAACAAAAATTGATTGTTGGTAAATGTTCTAGAATATTCCTTGGATACTTTGTCAAAAAACTGATAGTAACCATATTTTGAAGTTTGGGATTGAAAAATATCGAACATTAATGAGTTACTGGTTAAAGATGGTATCAAAATTGTTCCAAACCTGTTTGGATGATCTTCGCGCTGCTAGCATTGTTGTATTTGATTGAATTTATAACTTTTTGTATTTTATTATGTTTTTATTTCATATTTTATTCTGTAATGAAAAAAAATGAAGGTCCGAGAATCATAAATTTAAAGATTGAGAGAAGAAGGAAGATTGAGAGAAGAAGGACAAATTGATTGAGTCAGACTGAAAATTTTTACAAATCTCAGATTTTTAACTCGTTAAACTCCACTGGTATCATACCAGATCACCCAAATCTTTGATACTATATAGGTCTTGTACTGGTAGGTCTTGGCCTAGGTGAATTTCTTGGGAAAAATTACGGCGTGTCCAACTCCAATGCAACCCAATAGCACTCATGTGATTGAAATAAAAATAAATAAAATTTTTGACGACGTCAGCAAAAAAACGGAAAAAAGAAAAATCAGGGTTTCTGATGACTTCATCAAAAACTGTAAAAAAATTTCATTGCAACCATTAGAGTTTTTTAATACAATTTTTGTTGAAAATTTGAAGTGATTTTGATGAGTACTTTTCGAGATATTCAATTTTATATTTTTATGGCATCATTGTTCTTACGTCAGAAACCATGTTTTTTGGGTAATTACTTTTTTTGAGTGCAAAAAATAATTTCAATACAGCAATTTTGATGCATAAATGAGTACCCCTAAAACTAGTGCTATTGGGTTGCATTGGTTCATTCAAAAGTTGGACGTATTGTAACTCACTCGAGTGCAAGCAAGCAAGGCTACCTTGTTATTGAGTCCACCTGCACTAAAGTCAAAAGCCACCAAGCTTTCTTTGATGGGTGTGTGCCAACCTTTATGTGAACTAAATTTTTAACTGAATCTTGAAAATGAATTTTTCTCACTATAAACTTCTTCTTTTATTCAAATGAGATAGATCAAGCAATCAAAACATGAATAACAATGAAACAGCATTTATTACTGAGCTTTTTTTCATTTGGAATACATTTATCATTATACATGATTAAGTAAATGGATTTATGTACAAAATATATCTACTTGTCTGTCCCAAATTAGCACACAGCACTATCTACCAAAAGAATCCTCTAGAGCCAGAGAATACTTTTTTGCTTGAAATGACAGCTTTCATGTTTTAAATGCTATAAAATTGAACCTGAAATTTTTGAAATTATCTTAAGAAGAAAATTTTCGCTGGAATTTTAATGTGAAAGATGATCAAAAAAAGGTAACAGGATATTTAATTTGATGAATGGCTGGGACCCCAGAAGATAAATTTAAAAACTAACAGTTTCAGATCTTTGTTTGAAAAAAATTGAAAGGAATTTTTGCATTGATGTCAAAAGAAGGCATTGACTTAAGAAAGTTGAATTCTGTCAACTTTTATCGAATATCGAAAGGGAAGGCAAGGCAGAAAATGGTTCTCGGCTAGCTCGAGTGCTTTACTTTGGGGACAGAGCCAAAATTTCCTACAAAAAATTCATTAAAAGAAGAAAAATATCCACTCATTCCAATTCTAGAAATCTGATTTTTTTTTTTCAGATTACCAAAAATAAATAAAAACCATTTATTCTTGTGCATAAAAAACACAAAAGCATTTCAGAATACAATACTGGTTACTGGCGCAATGCATTTTATTAGAAATGCTGAAAAAAAAACTCTTTTTATCTTTCCTATTGCAAGGAATGCATATTCAGAGATAAAAAATATTGACAGAAAATCCTGGCAACAAACATTCTTATTTCAAAATCATATTTAATTATTTCCTAAATTTGTCGAGTCATTTCAGCTGAGTTATATTCTTAATCATATAACCAAACTCCAACTTCAATATAGGGCATTTACATGACCCAAACTAGCTGATAGCCTGCCTAGAGCGAAAACTTTTCGTTTTGCTAAAATATTTACACATAATCTGAGAAAAATAATGATTACGTGCCTGTTGTTAAGTAATTATGAATAAAATGAATGTAGCTCTACTTAGTTCTAATGAAATAATAAAAAATATAAAGTATTTACAATCTCTGAAAGTGTTACGTAGTCTACACCAAATCCAGCAAAAAAAGTTTTCCTTGTCTAATCTATTGTGCAGTGATTTATTTCTATAAAAATTGGACAGAACTATTCAACAACAAACACTACAAAAAGCAGAGAGAAAAATAGTAAGGATATTTCATCGAAATGATATTTCCTCGAAATGATATCACCTCGAACTACCATCAATAATTCCTGCACAACAGGCAGGCAACTACAATGATGAAAAAGGGTAACATACAAACAACAGTAGCAGTAGCAACATATAGAAAGATTATGAAATTGAACAACCACCAGATCCATCAGATTTTTGACCACCATTTTCTTGTTTGGAAATAACATCAAGCATTGCATGAAAAACACCAAGGACAGCCTACAAAAAAGTAAGGTTAATATTTCACAGGCCTGAGTGTTACCAAATTCTGTATACAATAAAATATAGCAAAACACTTTGGGTGTTTCCTAACTTAGAAATCTAGTTTTGGTCTTCGAAGTAAATAATCTACACTACTTATAATGTACCAAATTTTTTTTGCAATGAATCAAGTTGTTTTAATAGCAGCGATTTGATCACAGCCTTTAGATTTACATCAAGCAAAGTTATACTGACCTTATTTTCTTTAGCAGATGATTCAAGAAAGCCTGCTTTCCATTTTTTAGCCAAACTGCTTCCCTCTTCAGGAGAAATTACCCTAAAAACAATTTATGATAATCAAAATTGCAATGAAATCATGAACTCATCGTAAGAGATAAAATTGATTATAATGATTTTTCAAATACACACTAGACAAGATAAGTCAAATGCTTAGTCAAACTTCAAATGTTTACTTGATTCTTTCTTAGCTTTTGACAAACCTTTCCATGTGTAAATCTGTTTTGTTTCCAACAAGCAGGATGGGAATTCTAAAAGGAGAAAGCGACATGAAATTCAATAATGAAGTAAAAGTATCAAAACCAGTTAAGACAGATCAAAATAAAACTCACCATTTCAAGAGGGACAGTTCAGTTGAACATAGGCCATCTCCGTGATGTTTTGTAATAATTGAAAAATAACAAAAATATGTGTATGGACTTTGAGAACTTACGTTTCAACTCCACTTAGATCAAGTAGTCTGTCTCTTATATCTTTGACAACTTCAAAACTGAAAAAAAAACAACGATAAAATTTGATGGGAAAAAAAATTATGGAAAACACAAATCAAAATGAAAGGTACTAGAAATGCACAGCTTTTTATCTTTTAAATTTTTTTCGGCTGTGCTTCATTTTAAAAATTCATTTGAGAAAATGTTTATGTTGGCATTGTTGTTATTAGAAAGATTATCTATAAATAATGAAGGGGATAATATTATTATAAATACTCTGGATAGTGAAGACTAAAGACTTATAATACATACAATTAAAATCAATAAAAAAACCTTTTCTTAGAGGTGACGGAATAAACGAGAATATAACCATGATTATCAACAACATATGATTGCGGGATGATTGAGTACTCATCCTAAAGAAATGGAACACATAATTATGTATTTAGTCTTTCTGGTCATTATTTGACAACAGATGATACAGTTTGCAGAATGACAAATCCTAGCTTGATACACAACTCTTAAAAATAATTGAAAAACTTGGTTATGAACATAATAATATCTATGAAATTCCACTTACTTGTCCAGCAGTATCCACTAATTCAATATGAAATTCATGACCTCTGTGTTTGATTTTTGAATTAAATGCTATGTAACAAACAATATGTTACTCAAAATAAGCTTATCAAACAGATCTTTTTTTTTTTAAAGTTATCAAATTTGACATGATTCATATAGTAGACTATACACAATGCAGTTTTGCCAAAAAAAGTCTTGATATCATGATCTAAAGTAAAAAATGGTATTAAATAGTTTAGCATCCTTACAACTAAGTACTTTTGAAGGGGCTGTTAATGAATGTATCCTTTTTGATAAACTTTCTTACTGTTTTCGATGGTTGGATCGTATGAGTCAACAAATTGGCCCTCGACAAACTGAATGCACAAAGATGATTTGCCTGAAGAAATGAATGAAAACATTTGAAATAATTTTGTTTTATGTCATCAACAATGGGTGACACAACAAGAGGTTTAAAAGCTTGCTTAACTTTTGAATAATAACTCCCATTATTGAAGCTACAAACAAAATTTGACTATTATTCTAAAAACTCATTTTATATGGACGTAAACGAAATTCATGAAAAGGCTTACCAACAGACCGAAAGCCCATAACAGCCAGCTTCCTTGATTTGGGAGGAGCCATCTAACTTTAAATTAATGAATCTGAATTTACGAAATTGATAAAACATCGTTATTGGTCCTTTGTTTATATATGTTTATGTTCAAAAAAAAAATTTGTTTCAATCGCATGGATATGTTTCATTCATCAGATATTGCTATTTTGCAACATTTTCCGCTAGATGTTTTTGTTGCAGCAACAAAATTTTCATGTTGCAATTGAGAGTTATACAAAAACCCTTGTGTCCCCTTGCCTCAAGAAGATTATTTGCAACATTTCTTTTATTTTAACCAATCAAATTTGTTATACAAATGGACACAAACTAGCCGGTACCCGGCGTCGCACGCCGGTTAAAGCTGTAGCTGAACGCACTCAAAGTCCTTTGGATGTTGAAGGTGGCTTAAAAAACAATCAAATGAATAAAAAGATATCTTCAAAGTTTGACTCTAACTCTCTAAGATCTCCTTTCTCGCTTCGCTCGCATTAAATACGCTGTCCAGTTTTCGACAATTTGAGAAAATATCATGGTAAAGAGGAGTGAAATGCAGAAATGACAATTCTTCAGGAAAAAGCTGGAAAGTCACAAAGAATAGTGCAACTTTGTTTTTATCAGATTTAAAAAGATAAATAAGTCAATTCTAAATTGCTTTTTTCATGAAATTTCATGCTTTTTTAAACCCTTGTCATAGCTTTTCGAATTTAAACATGTAATAAAATGACTTTAATGTCTTTAATTATATTAGGAGACTGTTCATGTATATATGGTTCTTTTTGGTGATGGAAGACTGGTGCGTTCGAGAATAGATTTAGTTTTAATTGCGGTAGATCCTTCTTGTAACTTGGTTGGTGGTGAATTTTTGTGATTATCACTGGTTTGAGGTTTGGAGTTTGGAAAGTTGGCAATTTTTATTTGGCAGTGAGGATCTTATCACGATTCTCGGATTTACGGAAAACATCAGCTTTTTGCTGACTTTTGCCTTGATTGCCCAAAACCCGAAATCTTTTTAGCTTGAGGGAAGAAAAAATAAGAGTTTTTGGGTTTGCCAAAAATACGCCTAGTCAAAATTTTTTCATCTTCACAGGATCCATTCCAAACCTCTAAAGACATCTTTTTGTCTACGGTTTTTTTTTGCAAGTTCTTCCTTCAAAGAATATCGATCAGTTTCGTTTTCCCCTGAAGGCGGCAAGAGAAAAAATATTAGAACTTGCGCTCTCTAGGCAGATGGCCTAGACTCGCTTTCGTTTTGTATAATTTTTTATATAATAAAGTATAAGGTAGCATAATTCATGCAAAAATAATAATAATCTTTTTGTTTTTCAGGTATATATGTCGCCACTCACTGATGTCATTGTGTATGGATTTAGTATGAACAATAGGACCAACAGACTTGACAAAAGGAACAAACAATAAGACGACCAGAGAATTTTACGATGAAAGCATTTTGTCTCCGCCTGATATCACGCCCACAGAAGACGTTGTTTAAAAAGTGGGGGTAAAACTAGTAAGTAACTTGGTCTAATGTCGACACCCCTCCTCCAATTCCGACACCCTTTTTTGTAAACCCGATTGGTTGATTTCGGAACATCTTCATAATGGCAGATAATTTAGAAGTGTCTTGTGGAAAGGTCGTGTAAATTTTTTGATGTCAGTATTAATTTTGTTGGTTGAAGGCTTGTTGAATCTGGCAAGAAAAAAGTAAACAGATATAGCTTTTTCTATAAACCAAGGATCTTAAGGATTCGACCCACACTCTAATGTCGACATCCCTCTTCTAATTCCGACACCCTCTTTATCAGTGTAGCTGGAACCTCGATATTCCAGGATTAGAAAAAGCTATACCTGTTATCTTTTTTCTTTAAATAATCAACAAGCCATCAACATCGATAGATTTATACACACATTTCCTCAGAAACTTTTAAAATTATCTGCCATTATGACTTTCTTGAAGCCGTTCCGAAATTAACCAATTGGGTTATGTATCGGAATTCCTATGGGAGTTCTTTTCAGAAATTTGTAAAATAGCTGAGTCAGCAAAAAAACTTTTCTCGGGGGTTTGAGGAAAAACAGAATTGCTATCATTTATTTTTTATTTAACAAGATATTTGAATTTGCGCTGAAAAATACTTAAATAAATAAGTTAATAATATTCAATATACTATTTGTATCTCTCAGAAAATAAACACTTACAGAACGACATCGTTTATCATTTGGAATACCCCCGTATTTGGACCATTCTATCGTGGGCGCAAAATAGGGCGGAAACTAAGTAGCACCCTCAGTGCAGGTTTGCTGCCTCATCTTTATTCGCCCGCACGAGAGCGCAAGCTAATCATTTTTTTCTCGCGCAATCAAGGGGAAAAGAAAAGTGATCGATATTCTTTGAAGGAAAAACGTCAGAAACAAACCCAAAGACCAAAAGATGTATTTTGTTGTTGAGAATTGATCCTGTGAAGATGAAAAAATTTCAGCTATGCGTTTTTTTCGGAACGCTGAAAAACTCTAATTTCGATCTTCCTTAAGGTAAAGAGGTTGCGATATTTGGGTTAGCGAGGCAAAAATTGCTAAAAAGCAGGTAAAATCGTAATCCTCAAAAAATCGAAGTTCCAGCCTCACTGTTTATCAGCTGAAATTCATAGAAAAGGTCAAAACTATTTTCTTTACTCATTGGTCAGAGAGGAATAATCCTTTTTCGATCCAGCAATTGCACAGCAGAGCAATTCTGATTTCATTAAAGGTTTCTCCAAGAAAGCCTCAACTGCTCAACCCAGTCAGGACCTTCTTTCACTTTATCGATATTGTACGCGAACAGCAGTGTGCGCTAAATTATTTTGGTTTCACTTTCTATTTCACGCAAAGATCTTAGCAACAGGGCGCGCGTACATAGCAACGGGGCTGGGTAGAAAAATCTAAACATAGAATAAAAAAAAAATAGTGATCATCGTATATATAGAGCATTAAAAAATACCTTCTTTCTATGTTTAGTTTGTTCTACCTTGGATTATAACTGAAAATATCTTCAAATAACCTTTGTCCGCTATCAGCCTGCGCGTTAATCTTTGCTTGTTCCAATTCTTAGATAATGAATAAGAGAGGTGCGCTTAGCTCTCGGGCAATAAATATATGTTTACTTCTCTTGTATATTTTAGTGGTATTTTTCCAATGAAAAGAATGTTGACAAAATACAGGGCTCGAAATAACGATATTTAGGTGGTCGGACACATTGTCCGATCAAAAATTGATTTGGGTCGGACATGTCCTATAAGGCTTTAAGTAAAATAGGTCGGACATGTCCGATTGATTTTTATGTGGGGTATACTTCAAGTCTAATACAAGCTTCTGATAGAATTTAACATTGATCACGAAGAAGCTAAACAAATGCCAATAATTAATGGTTGGAAGCCCATGATTTTTACATTAAGCATGCTTTCATTTGTTGAGAAAAAGCATCACACAAAATGAATATCTAACACTAATGATCGCAACTTTGAGAGTTTTTGTGTGTAAATAAAGAAGTTACTAATTCTATGTAAACTATAATTTCTTTTGGAAATTTCACAACGCATCTGACAAATTTTTTGATGGCACTGAAAGTAATTGGGTCGGACATGATGTCCGACTAGAACCGATTTGGGTCGGATATTTCAGCAATTGGGTCGGACAATGTCCGATGTCCGACCGTTATTTCGAGCCCTGAAAATATGCACGGCATTGATTATGACATCATTAAATATGTCAATGTTGATTCAACGCCCGTTAGGAAAATAATTTGTAAATAGTTCTTTTAATCGTGAAATTTAGAAATACGAACAAAAAAGAATCAAATTCAATATTTGTTTTCTATCTAGATTATATCAGCGTTAGAATACGGTAAGTTTTCACAAAAAATATTTCGCGATTCGCGCCCACTACAGTAGGCGGTTATTGAAAAAATGGTCTGTTCGTGTCGCAACGGGTATTAAAAATGTATGCGGGCGGACGGGCGGTCAAAAACATTCCCGAGTTTTTTTTAATCACGCCAGTAACTCAGGGGCGGGTGGTAACGCGAGCAAAACAATTTTTCGATGGTCGTCAGAGCAATTGAGAAAAAAGCTATATATATACTTTAAAAGAACAAATTGCTTTTCCCAGATTTTTTTCCGCATCTCCGCACCGGAAAATCAACGGAAAATTTGATGCGGGCCGGTGACGCGAATAGAACTAGGGTGGTCAGAGGAAATTTCAAACATACTTGCAGAATACCAAACCAAGATTAATGGAAAGCCATAACCATCAGAAGAAACATGAGGGGTCATTTACCTTCCAATAGACCTTTTTGCCTTTGCGTCCGCCATATTGAATTGTATGCAAAAATACAGGAACGAAAATGCCGTGGTTGGTTGGTTATCAATGTTTTGACTTGATCATTTGGCGGCTCTATTCCCAGGAGAATAATTTGCCGTCAGCCGAATAAGGATTGTTATTTTACCTTCGCGGGTGATTTTTCAGTTTGAGATTCTGTCTAATGTTATGGTCTTTTGAAGTGCTTGTTCTAAGAGATGAGTGAATATAATTGTTTTTAGTTTTCAAGAGAAGCAAATTTAATCTTTCTTCTACAAGATTACACTTCAATATAATGCCAATTATGCATGTAAGTTTTTATTTAATACTTTCTTTTTGCATATGTTTTGCATACTTTCTAAGGGAATTTCACCACGGCAATTCGGCAACCATAATTTTTGCATACAATTCAATATGGCGGACGCAAAGGCGAAAAGGTCTATTCTTTAAAGTTCCTAATATATTACATTTTGAAGTTCAATTTTTGGTCACGCATCGCCAGCCATTTTGTACCTTCATTACGGCACCAAAAGCGAAAGTGTTTTATGAAAAATTCCGCGCTGGAGGTTTGTTTGGTGCGAGTTTTATTTTCTGTAGATGTAGCTGAAACTGGGGTAATTACACCATAATCTTTCCCTTAGCGCTTGCCACCGGAAACAGCTTGATTCTTACTTTTTTCACATTTGGAAAGAAAAAACATTGTTCTTTCTAAAAAATTCACGTTTAATAAAAAAATTTGATTTTTTCAATGAAAAAAACGCATTTTAAGTTACATAATTTGACTTCCTGAAAAATATACGTTGCTCCAACCAACGAACGTGGTATATACATCTCAAAAGCTAAACTATGTTTTGTTACTGCCGCAAGCGTAAGGCCCGACCTCTCCCTAATAGAACAATTTTTCGATGACCGCCCTGGGAAAGTTCCAATTTTTAATTATCGGGAAATCGGGGAAACCAGTTGGAATGAAACCTGACAGAAGGTTTTCAACCAGATTTATTCAGGTAAAGCTATAAGAGGTTCATTACTTGTGGATTTTAAAACCTACATAACCAAAAAAAGACCAACTGACCAAGGAGGCCCTAACTCTAACTGGCTCAACCCTTGCGGGGAGCTATAAACAAAGAAAGGTAAACGATTCAAATGGGAAAATGGGCACAACAACACTTTTTATTCCTTTATAGAAGCATTTTGGGAGTACATTTTATCCATGAATTGCCTTATTATTTTGACCAAAACGCAAATACCTTCATCATTATTGTTGATACGATGGACACAAAACAGGCCTCAGGAGCAATACTTGCACAGGGATCAACTCTAGAAGAAGCTAAGCCAGTAGCGTTGGCCTCAATAACGACAAATACCTCAGAAAGTAACTCAAAATTACAATTTTACTGTCAGAAACAGAGCCACGTTCAGAGCCACACCGAACCGACATTTTTACTTCTTTCCTCATTTTGATTCACCATGTTTATCATAGTTCGTGTAATGAGCGAACTCTATATCTGTCTTGGAATGCGTAGGGAAAATGGATGGAAAAATTGGAATTTGATACAGTATCCAGCAAAGTTCGGACCTAGCTTAGACACTTCTAGACTTTTCCCGATTTACGTAACCTGCGAAGCCTGACGAAGCGCCAACTTACCGTCACGCACGTCGCAGAAAAAAAATCGTTTCTATTTATCCCCAAGGCTATTAAGCTTTTTTCACATGTACGTAAAATTTTACTTAAGACCTTGAAGAGTGGGCAGTTTCCCTAAGCTTACGTAGTGTTTTAAGGCCTTTAGAGTTTGCTTACGTTCAAAAAGTTTTGAACGGAAGCAATTTTGCTCCGTTGTCCCAGGGCGCACAAAAGTGTACCCTGAGTATAAGAGGTCAAAGAGAAAATATTAACCTCTGAGGACGAGATGGGTCGGAAAATTGTCAATCGAATTTTATATTTAAAACCCAGAACACAGAGATCGAATCAAAACATTGCCGAAGAAAAGAATTTCGAGTGAATTTATTCGAGCTGTGATATTCACGGTAAAGCTTTTTTCACATGTACGTAAAATTTGACTTAAGACCTTGAAGAGTGGGGAATTTCCCTAAGCTTACGTAGTGTTTTAAGACCTTATGTAGAGTTTGCTTACGTTCAAAAAGTTTTGAACGGAAGGAAAAGTCACTTAAGACCCTCTTAATCAACGAAAACTCTACATAATGTCGGGGAAATTCCTAGTCTAGCATGCTAGACGACTTAACTCAGTAAAAAATAGGAAGTAGAAAACTTGACAGGAGCATCAATATAATTATCGGACGAACCCCCTTCCGCGCTACAGTTTACAAATTTCTCATGTTTTCTCACCCCGCAGAAATCTGCGGGCCCTGCTGGAACTCCCGTAAGCTACGGAAACCACCTTAGCCCAGTCGTTTATTTTAACCATATCCCGACATAAAAATTTCCCGCTTTCAACAAAAACGTTATAAACGACTGGATTCCCAGTCTAGGAAATTCCCAAAAGACAGCCTTACGAACAATTTACCGTAAGGTCTAAAGTAAGATTTTACGTACATGTGAAAAAAGCTTTACGGGACAAAAACTGTACGTAATGGCGGGGAAATTCCCAAAAGACAGCCTTACGAACAATTTTTCGTAAGGTCTAAAGTAAGTTTTACGTACATGTGAAAAAAGCTTAACAAAACGACAAAAGTGAGATTTTCCTTTTATTGGTAGAAAGAAAAGTGGGGTGAAGACACGAGAAAGCGTTTCAGGTTGGTGGGATGGAGCATGTTGCATTGCACTAGCGCGAAAAAAACTTCTCGTGTCCCCAGCCTTAATAAGTTTCAATTCCCATAGATAAAGGTAAAGACAGAAAGTAATAAAAGGATTGTTTGATGAAATTCAATGGATAATAAATGGCTCGAGGGGAGGGGGCATTAGCTAACTTCGGCTAATGATATTTTACAACGGACAAATCGCAAATAGCAGCCTTGTATATTTTTACTCTAGGATAATAAGAAACGTTAGGTAAATTGTGACAATAGACAAAACATATCAGATCTCGATTTGTATATCTTTCAGCGTATTTTCAAAAAAAACTCTGTTTTACAAAAATGCAAAAACTGTCAAACAGTAACTTTTGATCTAAAAAATGCTACACTAAAATCTCACAAATTCCAAGCTAATATAACAAAGTAAAAAGTTGACCGTCATTTTGACGATTTTGACTTTTCTAGGAAAATATAAAAGACTATCGGCATGGATATATATTCATAATCCAAGTTTGAACTTAAGAATAACTTTCCTCTTCTCAAAATTTATGAAAACAATTTTTTTCTATCAGGTCTCCCAAGTAGTATACTGGTATGTTTTTTCACAATTTAGCGTTCAGACTCGCCTCTGTAAAAGATATAAAATTTGAAATTGCAAGATTTAAAAAATAATTACTAGGTTTTTTGATAATAAATAATAATTATAACTCGTGTAAATCTTCTTTTTAATAAAATAATTCATTTACAGCCGGAGAATGTATCAAAAAAGTAGAAAAATACGTAGAAAAACGCTATAAAATTTTAGTATATCGTAATATATAGCCTTAGGTTTTGACGAAAGTGTTTTAATTAAGATATCGTTTTTAGTGTTTAGGATAGTAGGTGTTTAGTAATTTACTTTTGTGAATGCAGTCAGAAGCGACCCCCAAGTTCGTCTTTCGATAGCTATCTAACCGAAAGTAGGGGAGGTCACCCCTCCTTCTTTCTGGATTGCTCCAATCACCCTGGATCCTTCTCTTTAACTGTTGTGTTGGGCAATAAGCATCAAGAACCATTTTAGAGTCCTATGTAATCTTTTTTGGCTGATTATCCAGGGTAAGAAATAAATAAATATGTGTGACCAAAAACTGTAATGCTGACGCACAAACTACTGGCAAAATGGTCTCTTCAAGAAAGATTTTTTCACAACGCAAGGGACAGGCTTTTTGAATAGACATTTTTATTTTTATAACCCGGCTGCTAAGGCACAAGGCTAAAGTTAAGTAAAAGAATTTTAGAAAATCTAATCATGGCAAACGATAGCCCTTGACCTCATAATATCAGGGGTTGTCTTAAAAGCAAATTTTTCAGAGAATGAGTTATAATGCTAAACAACCCAAGCTATGACCTGAAAATTGGAGTTGTTTATAAAATAAATGTGTATCAACCCACCGAGATTAGGAGGAGGGGGAGGGGGAGGGGGGTGTGATGAAAAAATAGTTGCCCAACCCGACATACTTTGTGGTGTGTTTGAACGTAATCCATCATTGAAGAAAATCCTATAGTGATGTCCAAATTAAAGTAGTAATACGTCTAAATATCTCGTCCAAGAAAGAAAGTAGTAATATGTCTAAATATCTCGTCCAAGAAACCTATCAATCCTTAAAGCGTGAGAGACTGGGTTCGGGTTTACCAGGAAAGAATAATAGTGACAAATTGTCTGACGTCGTTGCTTTGGTGTTTTAACAGGTCTTGACATTTGATGTCATTCCTACCTCGAGTTGGGAGGTGCATACAGTTACACCTAGAAAAGATGCATTGACCATCGCATAAAAGCCAGGAACGAAACTCATTTGAAACAGAACTTATTTTAATCATCAACCGGTTCAATAGGTATCAAACGGTGCCAGCGTTGTACGGTCTCCGATGAATTCAACATATCCGTCCATTGCTCCGAACCGGACCCCACCGCATTTTTACCCACCGTTAAAATAGCAAAAGTCCGGTCACGCCCAAGTTCGTTATGATGACGTAATTTTACTGTCAGTGATACAGAGTCTACAAGGTGCTTTGGAACATCGAATAATAAAGTCTTATTAAATACAGGATTCGTTTCGTGTTTCACCACGCCTGTCCGTAATTTTTTGAGCACGCGTCCGAAATGCTTTAGAGTAACTTGGACGTACGGATGATCTGAAATAGATAAGAATCAAAATTAAATCTGAATTTGCATGATTCTAATCCCCACTGGTACAAAACATCAAGACAACGGTCAAAACGTCCAAAGAACGTTAGATGAACGTTGAAGCGATGTTGTGTGCCAGCTGGGAAAGTATTTATGATGCACGATATGAAAGTCAAGATTGCGTCATTTTTATATTTAGAAATACCTGTAAAAATCTGGGATCGTGAAAAAAGAAAAAGCAAGAGAAGAAAGATTGTTGACATTCGCGTATCGAGAAAGCAGACTAATACCAGCGTTTGATCACGTTAAATACTATAAGGGAAGATACACTTTTGCAAAAATACGCGAACGTTTCTTTCAGCGCAAGTTTCTCCCCTTAAAGTTATATGAACTGTGAAGTGTAGCCAATTTGAAGCCATATTAATTGATAAATTGTGCACGATGCTTAGTGCAGATAGAGCCTTAAAATCGTCTACAGTTTGTGTTTTAGTCTTCCTTTACATTGTAAAGAGAAGATCCTTACAAAGCTGGTAATGGACAATTCTTAGACTCAGAAAGAAATGCATTTTCACTTAGAGTTAGAGTGGTCATTCGACAATTTATGAACTTTAAACGAATTGAGGCTGAAAAACGCTGTAAGATTGCAGCAAATGGCAAAAACATTGTTGCTTGATTCAGTTCCCTCATGCGGGGTTCCGAAACACTTGAAATGTTAGGCCCTCTTTATTTCTCTCTTTCTCAAATACAGTAGACAGTAGTAGCATGTACAAATCCGCACCGGCGATTCTTTTGTAACATAGCAGTGCGTACAGGGGCTCTTACACGAAATACTGTTTGTACAAATTACAGAAAAACTCGAATGATGAGGTATTTTGAGAAGTGTTGATTCGAACGAACGAGTGCAAGAAGATTCATCATTTCGTCTCTTACCGAATCACTCTTATTATCAGTGAAAACACACTTCTTTCCAATCTTACCACTACAGCTTCACTTACCCAGTACACTTCGTTTCCCATTCTCATTATTATTTTCAAGATCTTCGTGTTCAATTTCCCCGATTTTCCCGTTTTTGCGGGATTTTTTCCGTTTCGAAATAGGAGTCCTAATAGGAGGGATTATGCATGACATGCCATCTGGTTAGTAAAAGAAGAGAAGAGAAGTTTAAAAGGGATAATCAGATGGTTTGAGATTTTTGAACAGTTAAAACCTTTTATGGTTCTGAGAAAACTTCAAAATCGCTCATCTTTTTGCTAGTACAGTGGAATCCCTTCAACTCGAACCTCTATAACTCGAATGCCTTCTTAACTCGAACAAGTTTCATGATCCCTTCAGTTAACAATGCCTTATAGACCAATCTTTATTTTTAAATTTCCGAAAATTAAATTAAATTGAGCGTTCGAGTTATGGAGACTCCACTGTATCTATTTTCCGACTTAGAAAAATAGTTCGGCAAACGATTTGGATGTTTTGTTCAGGATCATACAAAGATTCTACGAGTCAAGAAATGTTAAACAACCATCTGATTATTCCCCTAAGGTTAGTAAGTTGGCTGGTTTGGTTGATGGTGAACTCGATGTGCGCATTGGTGGTTGATTTTGAACGAATCGCGTTAACAGTCAAAACAGTTGAAGATTTACGGGAAAGAAATTGAAACATCCTAATTGGGGTTAACGTTATATCTGGCAAATGATTATTATAATTTCAGAAAGGACTGTATCTAAAATGTCTAAATGCCCTTGCCAATTACACTTATAAATCATTTTTCAAACGCTAAACCCGGATTCAAATCAGCCCCAAACGCACACGTGAGTTGTTCACCGCAAACCATTCGATGAATCGAGATAATGGTATTGTCATTAATATGAACGAATGAAAATGTAATGCAATAATGATAACGTTAGATTATAGTGTATCGGCGTGCTAGAAAATGAAATTATAAGGAAAGTAAAGAGAAGCCGATATGAGTGAAAATGCATGCATGGACAAGTGAAAGCGGGTTAGAAATAACAAGTTGATTTTTAAGACTATTTACGCGGGACGGCGGAGTGTACAATACAAAGGTATGTTTGCAACAATCGTTTCATTTTGACGACGACTAGATGCTTTCCAAAGAGAAGCTTTTAATTATTTGATACTTGATTTGACTTTTAAGACGTTACTCAAAAACTAAAACAGAATTAAAAAACAAAAAGAAAAACAAAACGAAATTACATGGAGCACCCTGTTATATTGTACATTGACCCGCCCCCGGAAGAGAAAATGAAAAGAAAGGAAGTGAACGATTAAAACGATTGTTAGTTTTCATGCCATACATGCATAACTCCCTCCCTTCTTCTAGTTTTTGACCTTTGTAAACGATGTCTACCATTTCTTAAGCACCGCTCCTTTAAACCAAAAGTCAGGATCTTTTCACGAGTCCGAATGCACTCTCCCGATAGAAAGTTGAAATTCCATACCTAATTTGCCTTTGCGGTCGACCAGTAGTAGATTGCGTGCTTTATTCACCGTCACCGTCAATCGTTCGGCGATTTTCAAATAATTGACACTGAGCAGTAACAACATGGCTGTCCTGTCTAGCTCCATTTCCATTGGGTATTCGCGTTTACCGTCTAGTCGATCACCTGATTCCAAAGCATCCTATTATTAAGGAGAAAAGTATTCCATTGTGTTTAATGTGAATTTAAAATAAACTTTTGGAGTTCATTATTATTCGCCATAAATATTGGCATAGATAATATAGGCTGTTGAGTCTTATCCAACTTCCTGATCAATTTTAAGACTTCAGTAATATCTCTCACTGTAATGTTTTTACTCATTTCAACATTATATTGGATGCTGATATATTGAAATCAAATGTCTACCATTTCGAGAAAGTGATCAAATTTTGAGAGAGGTCATGTCAAAAAAAATACCCCGATATTTCGTCATCCGAAAAAGAGCTTTTTAGCAGGCCGGGTAACTTAAAAACCCTGACATTCTTCCAGTAAAAGTTTTTGACTTATAATTGAGTTACATTACCTTATCAATTTTCTTCCACAGTGTGAATTCTTTGCCCGCGTTGAAAGCATCCCTGTCCAAACTGTCCATCTTAAAAGCCACTGAGCCAATCGGTTCGTGGGCTAACTGCTGACTAAAATCTAACACGGTGAAATGTATCGTTTGACCACGGACCTCGTATGGCGGCACCTCCGAATCAAACGATTGGTTGAAGACAGGGTTTTGAGTTTTTTGATGAACTTCTGAATGCATTCGACGCTTGTAGTACGGACTGACTTGAATGTCAACAAACGGATCACAAAACTCACCGTCTTTTCGAACCGGCAATCCTTCGGCTTTCAATATGATGATTGTTAGTTTGGCGCTAAAAAGAAAAATGAAAAACAAAATCAACTTCATATTCGTTTAACAAGGCTAAACAAGGCTAGAATTAAGTAATTCATCAAGAAAGATTCTTGAAAGTTTGACGAACCGTCAAAATCAACGAGTTCAAAATCCGAGTCACTCAAAATTGATCAATTGATTTGAAAGAAAGGCGAGTTGGGTGGCTTAAAGGGACATAAGATATAAAAAATGTAAAAAGAGACTGTATTTAGCATGGTACAAAAACAAAACAAGTCACATAGCACAGAAATGGATATCCCACTTTTCCGGTGTTCATTTAGGTTCCCACTTAGGTTCCCCCATCCCACTTATCCGGTATGCCCAAAAAGTCACATAGCACAGAAATGGGTAAGTCAAAATACGTACGTTGCTTGTTTATATTGTATTGAGAAGTTAAGCATGCCACGACTGCCTTGTTCACTGGCTAACCGTCGCGCGATATCACCACGTTTCAGCGATGACGTGTTACGTCGCATCATGGAGATTGTCGAAGGTCGTTTCTCGTTTTTACCGTCAAAAACCTTGTAAAAGGGGAAAGGTTATTGCAGGACACTATCTCTTTTTTCGATATACTTTTTTTTTAGATCCAGATTATCTTACCAATCCAAGTGAAAGTGAAAAACCTGACC
This sequence comes from Clytia hemisphaerica, assembly GCF_902728285.1. Taxonomy (NCBI): domain Eukaryota; kingdom Metazoa; phylum Cnidaria; class Hydrozoa; order Leptothecata; family Clytiidae; genus Clytia; species Clytia hemisphaerica. The sequence goes on from NW_027103824.1 coordinate 107,984, forward strand.
ATGCAAATTCTCCCCTGCAAAGGTATCAGAAATTTAACCTAAGTAAACAGGAGTGAAAATGAAATCTGGTAAATTCACCAAAAGTATCATGGTGATTTAAAAAAAAAATTTGCTGTGTGTGACTAGTAAATTACTGCTTTATTTAAAATTTTAAAAGCTTCCTCAAGTTTTTCAGAATTTTATGCTAATTTTTCAATAGAACTATCCAGTGAAAAAATCATGTTACAAACCTCAGGCTGAGCTGCTTGAAGGTAAGAGGTGTCGTGCGCTTTCGAATAAATTTCTCGATCCAGTGTCGATTGCAATCGACTCGTTTTGCGAATGGGAGCAGCGGACGAGGGCTGGATGATGGAGTTGTATACCTCCGGTACCCAGAATTGAGTGTCCCTCAAAATTGGCGTCTGTAACAAATTGTGTTGAGTATTATTTTATAAACTTTCATCCAAAATCTCTAAGAGAATCGAGACCATTAATATTACCCATCTAACACTGTTCGGCTCGGCAATTGAAAGGGTTTACTCGAAATGTTTGTAATAATTTGAAACACAGCAAATTGTCGATGTGGAAGAAGCCTAGATTCAGGTTTTGTTGCTCAAAATCAAAAGTTTGATAAAAACTTTACAGAACGTCATAACATTGATACATAAAATAACTTCAGGATTTAAAAGAAAAGAACTTCCAAGAGACTATACCATCATAAAACGGTATTTAAAAACAAATCACTACTCACTCCTTGTGGTTTGATGTGTATACTGTCGTTACTACTTTTGCTGTTCTTCGACGAAGTTGATCTCCTTTTCAAAGAGCTTTTCAGCCCTCTGGTCATCTTCTCCAACGGTATGCTGAATTCGATGCTCTCCTTTCGCTTTTTGTAGAACAAGAACAAAACGACCACCAGAATGGCCAGCATGATTCCCAAGAGGGACCCCAGCACCAGAGGTAAGGTCTTCGTTGCAACCATCTAGTCATAATAAACATAAAAAGGTTCACCGTTATTTGAACAATTGAGTTTTATCAAAAGCAAATTCTGTTATCTGAACCAAGCTGACCAGGAGATAAGTATAAAAAAATCATCCAAAAAAACGTACATTACCTTTGAAGTTGTTTTGGAAGCTTTTCCTTCGATTTTGTTCACTACATTTTTGGTATTTTTTAGTTATGAAACCATCTAAAAATATAGAATAACGTTAATTTGTAAAAAGCAGTGAAACAGAGTTTCGTGAAAACCTGAGTACTCCTGGTATCTCTTAGAACACGCAGCTCATCCACAAAACGAACGTAATCCACTAGAGCTCAACGCCGCTAAAGTGACTCTACCTGTGAGCAATGATTAGAGATTTGATATAATAGAAAAACCCTATTCTAAACTTCCCACCCTTTTGTAGTTTTTGGCTTAAACGTTGGAAGGTTCATTATATTTTGTCCCCCATCTTGAATGATTCAGAGACAAAGGTTTAGAAATACTATATACAGCCTCAGACGCATCTGACAACAACGTGTATTATAAAAACGTGTATTAAGTAAAGAAAATATCACCATTTTGAAGAGGGATTAATTTAATAAATATTGACAAACACTGCATTTCAAAATCATTTTTATCTTTTATTATACCTAATTCACAAGGAGTAGGAGGGAAATGGTCGCTCAGGTATATGCATCAAAAAAGAAAACAAACCAAAAAAATTCTTCTATATTCGGTCTACTATATATCAGCAAAGATTGAGTCCCAACGGTAATAATAATTAATTAAATTTCTAGACTCATAACAGTAGGCTTATACACTGACGCAAAATAAAGCCGTGAACAAAACCTTAGCGAAGATATTCAAAATACCAATTTTTTTTTATTCGTCTCACAATATTGTAAGTGAGAGTAAAAGAGAGAATCCAGATTAAGAATCACTTCAAAATGACAACTTTAGTTCAAATAAACCTGACCTAGAATCAACATTAACCATGTCATCATAACTTGTCATCATAACTTGTCAGAGATACTTCAACGGAATTTGAATACCTTTTGCTATGCTACAAATCAAATGTACTTCCATTATTAATGAAATGAGCAAAATAAATGTTTGGAAAAGCGATTCAATGAATAATGTTTCATCTTTTACAGGACAGATCTCTAATAGAAACTCAAGAAAGGTCTCAAAGAACATTCTTCTTCTTGGTACTTCTTGTACAGAAAAAACTCTTTTTTGATATTTTTAAAATATTTTCCAGCCAGGTCATTTATCTCCTCTACTTTTGCTACAGAAAAAACCTCTCAGATCTACTAAATTAAAAGGAGCACTCAAGCACAAGATACTGTCACTACTGTCAATAGAGTGCAGCTTTCTTCATCCCTTTGATATGACGATGACGTCAGAATGACGTCATGACAAGACCGGGAAGACATTTTTGACCAAATCTTTGTTTTTCTTCCTCTTCGCATTACCTTGTTTGTTTACATTCAAAATAAAGAACTTGAAAGTACTTTGTGAGAGTATACCATCCTTATGTCATGCCAATCTGAGACAAAAACCGGTAAGGAAATTCGATATTTAGTATTGACTCTTACCAAGCATGATACACCTCTTATGTTTTCCATTTTGTCAAGCTCTAAAAGTAACATAATGTACTTTTAATTTACTAATGGATAAATTTTCATTCTTGGTCTTACTATATGGCTTTACTTTGCTACAATAACTTTGTACAACACAGATTTACCTGTTCATTTCAAAATTATCTTTGGTATAATCTAAAATGACACCAAAAGTATAAAAATCAGTTTCCCAATTCACAGGCTATTTTTCATACCCTTTAGCGTCTGGTCATCGGACGCTGCCCCTCCTGAAATCACTAAAATCTTGGTAAAAACAGCCTTTTGAGTGGAAAAACACTAGAAAAATTTCCCTATTTGGGACACAATGGATGCTGCCCTGCCTTTCTAAATATGGCCTGGTATGAAACTAACAACTCAGAAACTTTCAATCGCCAATAACTTTAAAGCCTTCTTTTTAGTAATACTTCTCAAATATCGTTATATTCACATATGACAGACAGACACACAGACATTGCACCTTCTCAATTATCAATCCGCAATCAATTATAGCTTCAGAGAGAACGTCAATCAGAAAAATTTCTATCAAATTTGACAACAAGCAATAAAAAGCTTTGAGTGACAATGATGCAAGAAATCTAATCTAATCGTTATGTTATTTATAAACATCTAACAACTACGACACTCTACACACTCTTGAAACAGGAGAACATAAAAAAGAGATTCTTCCCTTTAGTTTTTATCAATTATAAATTATTTTTCACAAATCTTCCTTTGAAATTGAACACATTCCTGATACCATCCAAAAATTTAACTACGTCAGCAATAGAAAATTAGAAACCAGATGTTTTAAGTTGTTACAAATACAGTTTAGTTTAATATCACACTTTCATTTAAATCAAATGATTTAAAAAGGTATTCAGTTTCACAACAAACAATCATCTACTAAAACAATTTTTTTATAATATATCGCATTCAAACTCTACTCTACTTTTTGATTACACAGGAAAGGCAATTAACCTATTTAATGTTCTCTTCTTGCTTAGAAATTATGTCATTACTTGACGACGATGTAAAATCTTCCATATTGTTATATTGCCTGTTAATACCCGTAGAAGAAACTCTTATAGCCCCAGGTCTTTTGTTGAAGTTTGTGTCCGAAATAACTTTTTCCATGGAAAATAGAATCAAATTGCCTTTACTTGAATCTAACAATTTTTTATCAAAAGCAGCATTCTAAAATCAAAAATTATTTCGTTTCTTAATTTTTCAGTATTCCCAGGTATAAAAGAAAACATTACCAAATTCATCGTGTACTGTGCAGTACAGTTCAAAATATATCCATTTCTGCACATAAGTAAAAATCACACACAGACATAGATAGAGAGTTAAACTCCTTGTCAAACAAGATGATAAAAAAGTCGATTTCTGCCAGTGTTCAATCAATTTAGTCGTCAAAATAAAGGGATTAACAAAACAAGTCAAATATGGTTGGCATCTTGTGTAAAAGAAAATTGATTAAAAAGAGATATACAACATTGTCAATGAGCCATCATCATATTATAAAATGTATAGCAGTACATCCAGAATGAATTGTCAATTAAATCCTCATTTAAATATGCACAGCGCTTTATTAAATTTGAGTTTCTTTATAAGAATTTTTTAGAACAAAATTACTAGAAAATAACATCAAAAGAGATATTTGAATTTGTGAAATTGATTTTTAATCTGACTTGTGTAAGGATAAATGTGCCATATCAGATTCAAAAAGTTTTAATATATGTTCTATAATTAATTTTAAGCTTCCAATTTTTGGATAGCCAGTCTTTTAATAAGGAAGGTGCTTTTTGGAACTTTCCTTATGATAACAAGATGAAAGGCTCAATTGAGAGATATTATTGTATATATTGCAAAGACTTATAAATGGACTCATTAATTTAGATAAAAATCAGAGCAATTCAACATTCTTTAGAAGTGGTTGTGAGAAAAAAGGCTTCATCGTGAGAGCTTCTTCTTTAAATAGAATATATTAAACCAAAACCAATTATTAATAAGCTTCTATATTTAGCTTAATTTATTATCAGTGCATTGATTTTGGTCTGTATGGACTACTACTTTTAGTCAGTAGAAGACTTTCTAGTTTCCCTCGAGTTGAAAATATAGGTGACTAAGCTAGAAGGCAAGTCTTTTTCCAACAATCAAAACCAGGTCTCCCTCAGTCACAGCTAAAAATTTTTAATCAGTTTTATTGCTGAATAAAGAATCTTTAATTTCTAATATTCCAAATTCCTTACAAAAGTTATTTCTTAAAAATAACTGGTAAAATGTATATTTCTTAAACAATTATTATAAAGCAGATTGTGTCAGACACTGAGAATGTTAAAATATTAATTTGAAAGAAAGGAGTGATACTTTTATGGACCTACCTGGTTAATCATCACAAACCATTGAAAATTAGAATCCCAAAACCCATTAGTGAAGCATAAAATTTTCAGAAATATTTATTGATCGATCAGGAGACAAAAGTGGTAACAAGTAATGTCACATAACCAAACAAAAATATCAAGAACAACTTTCTTGAGCAAGAAAACTAATTAACATAATTACCTATGATGGTATGCTAGGACTTCCAAGTAGGGCCAAAAAGAGAATGTTATATAACATATAACCTTTTGATAGCTTATAAAAATTTCAAATTTCAAATTCTTCCGGCAAATCTATTGTCATCTTTCCATCAAAACTGCTGTTGACTTGGCAATCTATCAATTGCAACTGGCATGGCAATGAACTATTAGACAGTTTGCCTGCAACAATTGTGTAAATTCTACTTAATGAATTTGATCTTCAGGCAAAAGTTTGCCTGAAATCTACTAGTAACAAAAGAAAATAGCAATAATAAAAATAGGGTGCTGTTTTAGTTTTTGACTTTCCGGCCCACAACAAGAATTGGACCAGATTGGACTGTTTTCCTCGGATGGTTAATTTTCTACAACCTGATAACAGCTGTGGAGTTTTCTTAATGCGACACGCTGAAGCTCTAAAAGATCGCTAAAAACTAACATCTGAGGAAAATGGCCCCATCTCTACGGAAAATTTTTTGAGTCAACTTTTTGTCTTCAAAATTAAAAATCAGCTGAAATGGCGCTCCATGAAAAGTGCGTTAGGAATTAAAATTCTATCCCACAAAGCTTTGCGACTGAAAGGTTTCAAATTGGAGGCGGAAGAAAATGTATGTTTGCTATTGTTTTAAAACTCAAGTTTTTTGGTCGTTACACTTTATAAACGTCATAAAAGTATTCAGTAAAGCTGGGTGTCTACTGAAGAGCTGTCGCAATCTGTTAGGTTAATTTTCAAGTGCCTTCAGAAGCTTAACGTGCCCATTAGAAAATTATGACCAGCTGTGTTATCAGGACGACATTGCCTCCAGTACGACACATCACAGTGCCAATCAGTGCAGCTGGACCTTATGATATTCCTTGGTTAGAAAAAGCTATACCTGTTTTCTTTTCTCTTTACAGAATCCACAAGCCATCAACATCAACAAATTCCACATACTTCCTCATCAGAAACTTTTAAATTATCTGCCATTACTGTATGACTTTCAGAAGCAGCGACCGACCTAAATCTGAAGAAGTGTCATTTTATAAGCGATTTATGACCAAAATGAGGGGGAAACCACCACTTTATCAAATAACTCCCGTTCAGTACAGAAATCTGCATACTCGCTTAAAAGTCTTCTATATAGTTTTTCAAGAGCTTTTAGATTCTATATTTTGGTTTTGGCCTAAAATGAGTTTGAAATTTCCATAAAAATTGGGCTTTAGCGTAGTTTTTCAATAAATGGGTCCAAAAATAAGGGTGACCCTTAAAATTTTTCTGGGCCGCCCATCTAATATTAATCCATAGGGTATTAGGCATGCCTGGTCCAAATTTGGTGCTTTGTTCCAAATTTTCACGTTAATTACACCAATCAGGCCTACTAAATCCTGAACATTTGAAAAGAAACACCCGGACTGTCCAGGGTATTGGCATGGTCGTTTATCTGGTTATAGATTTAACATTTAGGATGCTCCTGGATGCTTTTCCCACACCTAGACACGGTCATACATTGCACGGTGGTGTACGAAGGGTCTGGATCTAAATGCCCGGTGGGAATATCATAGTCAAGTTCAACTATGTGTACGTACGGGGTGTGGGATTAAGCTTCCTGGAAAGCACCATCGTACTATGATGTCTGGTGAGACTGAACTTTGTACAATGGTGAAAATAGTTTAACTTGAAATGTGCCGTACATCCCACCATACCCACCGTACACCCACCATACATCAGTCATCACCGTACAATGTATGAGCGGCGGTGTCCAGGGTTGTCTCTTCTTCCCTTAAAGAGTGAAAGTGTTGGGCATTTTTCTTTGTTGAGGAACCTTTGGAGGAGAAAGGTAGCGACTACTAGCGACATCCATTAGTGACTACACTTTACAAAGCCGAGAATAAAGACTGTTCAAAAGCTGAGAACTATAGGCCGATCAGCTTACCATCGATCACTTGAAAGCTTATGGAGCACATAATCCACAGCAATATAATGACTCATTTTGATCAGGACTATATATATACTTTCTGATACACAACATGGCTTTAGAAAATTTCGTTCATGGGAGACACAGCTAATTCAAACCATAAATACATTGGCACAATTTTTGAACAATTGCGAACAAACCGACTCCATTCTGTTTGACTTCAGTAAAGCCTTCGTCAAAGGTTTGTCACAGAAAGCTTTTATTGAAACTTGAACATTATGGCATCCATGGAACCTTGCTTATATGGAAAGCGGGTTTTCTAAACAATCATAGTCAATGTGTAGCTGTAAGAGGAACTCTGTCAAAGCGGATAGCGGTCACTTCAGGTGTTCCTCAAGGCTCAGTTCTTGGTCCCCTCTTGTTTCTTGTTTATATAAACGATATGCCCTTGCATGTTGATTCAAATATTGCTTTGTTTGCTGATGACTCCTACTTATTCAAAGTAATCAATGCAATGAAATAAATCTTTTTGAAACCTTCCCAAAAGTGGCCAAACTATGTAAAATGATGGAATGAAACAAAAAAAAGTGGGGAAGCCCATATAAGGTCTTCCCCAGGCCCCTCCCCTCTGAAGGCCCCTCATCACTGAAGGCCCCTCATCACTGAAGGCCCCTCCTCTTCGAAGGCCCCGCCTCCAAGGCGCCAAAAGTTTTTTTACCCAAACATAGGCATATTATATATCAATGGATGTGCAATTTGAAACTGAACAACTTTTTGTATTATGGAAAATCTTGAAAATGAAACCAATAAGAGCTATTCAAAGAAAACTGTCTATTATTTTGAGAAAATCTGACCGCCTGGTACTAATTGTTGTCATCTAATTGGGTATAATTAATCTCTAGCTCACTTTTCTATGCTGTAAACTCACCATCTGTAAGGATACCTCATACCCTAATTTGGTACTTTCAAGCATAATTTACCCCCAGGTGGTGTCAAATAAAGATTTTTGTTTTGGTAGAATGACACTATGTAGTGAAAATACCAGGAGAACTTACAACAAGAACACACACACACGTTACCCTGTTTATGAAATTGGATTTCCCAGTAATGTAGGTAAATTTTAAGATGTTTTTATATTTATTTTTAGGAAATGAAATCGTGTTTTTAGATGCACTTTTTAATTTCAAGTTATTTTTAAGACAGATACATATATTTTTTATCACTATTCTGCTATTTACCTTTGTTATTTATATTCTTTTCTACCGTCAACTGTTCTAACTTGGGACGATTGGTCGATAAATGGTATATACTGTTGATATTCTGGCCTGTATTTTCACTTACTGTTAATAAATCTCTTTGACAACAAATTTGTTTTGATAACTCCACCAAGTTTATCAATCATACTTTCTGTCATAGCATGTCACGATAACACTTTCACTGATAGCGTGCCCTTTTTAACTTTTTGTTTTCATTCAAAATGACCGGACGCCGATTGGAGAATTAGAAAATGCCCGCCGCCTAACCGCCTATTGCCCGATGGGATTAACAAATAACTAGTGTGTAACTTGCTGTGTGAGTGACGTCGAACGCTCCATTGTTTTGCCACTAATTTCGTCTTCCTCGTTCCAGACATTAGAGTGTGTTCCACTACGGATTTTTTTCCTATTTCGAATTAAAAAGCCTACTCAGTGCAAAAGAGAAATCGTGTACCGTAGAATCGTCCAATATCGACACCCCTCCTTTAAAGTCGACACCGGATCTGTAAAATAATCAAAACAAACCCTGAATCAAATTCTTGGTATCCTCCTTATTAAACAAGTTCATCCATCAAACTAGAAGTTCAGTAAACATTGCAATCCTTTCAATTAAAAAAGCAGCCAAAAAACCCAAAAAAAATTTTTTTTTGCATTTTTTTTTCGTACTTCATCGTTAGGGTTAGGGTTAGTTTGTTTGTTTGAAAAACTTTTGTGAATCAGTTTTTGAGGCGTGTGATTTATCGCACGTGATATTTTATATTCTACTATAAAATGCACGCCTAGAAATCACTTGGAATGAAGGTTTTATCCTGATCATTGTTATAGAAATGAAATTTTATCAAATTTTATCATTTTATGTCACCCGGTGGACCGGAAACAAAAAAAATTTTCGGGTTCGTCTTATAAGCAATCTTACACAACACACGAAACACATGCAAACTTTCTTGTAACTTTCTCGTGTCCATCATTAAAATTTTACAACTTTATTACGCTTCAAGTCACGTGATAAAAATAATTTGCGCGCTTAGCTTGGTTTCCCCTTCCTTATTTATCAAAAACACACGCTCTAGGCGCTAAGAGGCCGCACGACCCACAGCATGGCCTGAACATGTTTGGGCCTGTTCTGACCATGCTTCGGCCACAAAAAAGTATTATTGAATCGGTCCGAACATTTTGTTCGGACCATGTTCGGGCCAAGGAAGGAACATCATAGGAATAGTAGAATTTAATTTTATTTACCTTTCCTGGTTTATCATCATCCATTGTTAAATATTTTCATTAGACAAATTCAAAAGTTCCAAATACCAAATTCAAGTTGTATAACAGTACAAAAAAACGATCCAGAAAAATTCTGCTTCGAATAGGAGAAGACCACGAGAAAAGGGAACGGGATATATAAAGAATAAAAAGAAGACCATATTATGTAAGATTCAAATCATTTTTTTAAATAATTTTCCTAACTTAATTGGAAAATAGATGATTAACTTTTATATTTGAACAATATATACCGTGAGAGGTCCTAAAGCCGACAGCCCAGCTTAAAGCCGATGGGGTCTTTCAAAGATACAAACTAAAATAAAAACAAACCTTTCGCTGTGACGCAACGAACAGAACGAAGATACCAAAGTGTCAACTAAACTGAGAGATTTGATACATTGAACCAAATAACAATAATTGCTTCTTATAACAAAACATATTTTTTTATTGCAATATGCACAATCATCTATTTTCCACGACCTCATTCTTGACATATTAGATGAGGGTTTGACTGCAGATGTTGTTTACCTTGATTTCTCAAAGGCTTTCGACAAAGTCGATCATGCAGTTGTACTTGGGAAATTAAAGCAATTGGGTATATCCGGACCAATCCACAGATGGATTGAATCATTCCTTACTGAAAGATATCAAACAGTAATAGTAAATGGTGTCAAGTCCAAAGCCCAGAAAGTAATTTCAGGAGTCCCTCAAGGCAGTGTATTGGGACCTCTTATATTTCTAATATTGATTGGTGACATTGATGAAAAAGTACTGTTCATTTTGCTATGATACACGTGCCACCAAATCAATCAAAAACACAAGGATGTTGAAATTCTTCAAAAAGAACTAGAAAAAAGTCTATGACTGGACTGAAGAAAACAACATGAAAACTAAATGACACAAAGTTGAACTTCTACGCTATGGTCAGATGAAGAAAGAAAAAACCAAAATCACTACAAATCCCCTTCAGGAGAAAATATCGAAGGAAGAAATTTGTGAAGGACCTGGGATACTAATGTCAGATGATGCTGTCTTTACACATCAAATAAATTCAGTCATTGAGAAAGCAAAAAACTTGATTTCCTGGATTCTGCGGACTTTCTCTTCGCGTTTACCCCAACTGATGATTACTCTTTACAAATCATTGGTTATTCCAGTCATTGAATATTGCTCAGTCCTATGGAGTCCAAGTGCTGTCAGTTCTACCCAAAGATTAGAAGGAATCCAAAAATCATTTCTCAAAAGAATAACTGGCACTCCAAAAAACTATTGGGATTGTCTGAAAAAGCTAAAACTTTACTCACTTCAAAGAAGAAGGGAGAGATATCGGATCCTGTATACATGGAAAATAGCTGAAAATCTGGTTCCAAACATCAACAATAAATTTCAATTCAAGGAACTCCCAAGATTGGGAAGGATGTGTGTTCGCACCCATAGTTCAAAACTACATGATAGCACGCTTGTTGTGCAAGGTGCTAAATTATTCAATTCAATGCCCAAGAGTATTAGAGATATGAAGAATGTTACAGTCGAAAAGTTCAAAAACTCTCTAGACAGACACCTCAGTTCGATCCCAGACGAGCCACAGATTCATGGTTACACAGGGTGCAGGAGAGCCGAATCTAACTCCATTCTTGACATGAAAACTGTTTAGCTGCTGACATCCTTCCTTATTCAGGTTTGATGGATGCAGCATTGTGGTGTGAAGCAGAAAGTTTCTTGCCAGAGCATGAAGCTCGAAGACAACCAAAAGTAACCAAAAGTAAGTAACAACGTCATAAATGACAACAGTAGTAACAGCATCATAAAAAGTAACGAGATGTTTTGATTTTCCAAAGCACACGAAAATATAAAAGAGGTCTGTGTACGAGCGTGCTCATTTTGAAACGTTACGTAATCCAGCCTGGTTTCTATTACTTTACACTGGCACTTGGCTTGATTGCAGGGACAGGACTTTGTGTAAGGATACATATAGACGACGTATATTACATTATATTATATATTACATGATAAGAATACAAATAGACAACGTATATTACAATTATTATGTATTACATGACACCTTGCTCCTATTCTAGTAAAGATAATATATGTCGTCAAAGAGTACACTTAAATGAAGAGCTATCCGATTGCGGGCTTTCCGTAAATAAACATCCGGACTTATCGGTGGTAAAGAGGGCGTTGATAGTTGCCGCCTCATTGATTCAATGTTTGTTATTCAAATTAGTGCTACCGCATCCGCCCTTTTTTCAACTTCGTGCCATTTTTACAATTTAGTCTGTTTGTTTCTTGATGGAAACCAGTCCAAGTTGTTTCGTATTTTTCCCGCACAAGTCACAAAACTGTTATCGTTTTAAACATGAGCAACTGATCCAGAATAAAAAGGTAATTATTTTTACAACTCGCACTTTTTAATTACATTAAATTGACATCTTGACATTACAGCTATATCTTGCTAGATGTTTTGTTTCGAGAGTTCTAGCAATAGTTTATCGTTCAACTTGGAGAGGGAATGTTTGTAAACATAGAATTTTTTTTCATAACAGTTATTTGGGGTGTCGGAATTAAGCTGGGCTGTCGGCTTTAGGACCTCTCACGGTATTTGAATAAAGATGAAGATTTTTAAATTTGTTTGCTAAAATAAATATAAATATTGGGTCCTGAAATTACATGCGCGATTGTAGTAAGTTTTCGAAAATCTGGCCCGAACATGGTCCGAAACTGCGCGGGCCATTTTAAAAAAGTATTAATCAGCCATGCCGTGGGTCGTGAGGCTGCATGCCGTGATGGCCAGTATGGCGGTCACATTCAATTCAAAAGGAAACCAAGAGATGACGCATCAGGACGCATGTCGATATTAGACGATAGACCTTTTTTCAAAGAGGACGTCCTGTTGAATAATTATGTAGTCCATCCATAAAAACAATGATAGAGCCATGCATAATTACTGTATCATGCATATTGTAGTAATTACGCATGGTTTTATCATTGTTTTTCTGCTGGACTACATACCGTGAGAAAGGGTAACTTGCATCAGTGGAGGCTAACATGCATAGCCCTCAAATGAATGACCTGGCTGGTCATTAAAATACACATACCCAGCTCCGCTGGCAGCTCTACTCTACTATTTTTGTTTTGATTTATTTTCGTATTTTAATGACCAGCCGGGTCTTTCATTTGAGGGATATGCATGTTAGCCTCCACTGATGCAAGTTACCCTTTTTCACGGTAATTATTCACAACAGGGTGGACGTGGCCTCTTTGAAAAAAGGTCTATTCTACGGTATATTTTAATACGCCGTTCATTAATTCAAATCAAATGACTTTGAAGGTAGGGTGAAATGGTGGCCAAATTGCTGGCCCATGTTTTGTCAGATATAGTCCTAAAGTTAGAGCATCAGTTGTTTGACACACGCACACGGTAGATAATATTTGTGAGAATAGGTTTCATAAACCGCTGGCAAATTATCGAATAGAAATAGAAATAGAAATAGAAATACTTAAATTGAATGTTTAAAAAAGATGTTATACACTCATTGATTAGTTATCGATTGGAAAAAGTTTGTATTGTTTTGAATAGTAGTGGGACAGTGATTGATGATCGTTTTAAATGTTAAGAAAAATAAATATATACATTTTACCTGAAAACTCGTTCAATCAAACTGTGAATAGACTGATAGCTTTTACTGAGCAAACGGGAGCAAACTAACATCAACATTAGGGAGGTCGGGCCTTACGCGTGCGGCAGTAACAAAACATAGATTTTCGAAAAAAAATATTCAATCTTACATACCTCAAGGAAGGAAACCTCTTTTAACATAAGTATTTTTTCCAAAGTGTAGAGAATTTATTCAGCTTTCTTTTGCAGAAAAAATCAGCACATCATGTCTTCATTTTCCTTCAAAATTTGAAAATGAGTACTCGCGGGTGAGTTTTTTCAAACTTCTTGTTCGCGGCACGGCAAAATTTTTTATCCGGGGGTTCTAAAATCCAAAGCGCTAGCCACCAGAAACAGCTATCGACCTGGAATTTTTTGCATCGTTCCCCCCGATAGTTTAGCTTTTGAGACGTACCACGTACGTTGGTTGGAGCAACGTATATTTTTCAGGAAGTCAAATTATGTATTTAAAAGGCGTTTTTTTCATTGAAAAAATCTAATTTTTTTATCGAACGTGAATTTTTTAGAAAGAACAATGTTTTTTCTTTCCAATGTGAAAAAAGTAAGAATCAAGCTGTTTTCCGGTGGCAAGCGCTAAGGGAAAGATTTGTGTAATTACCCCCGTTACAGCTACATCTACGGAAAATAAAACTCGCACCAAACCTCCCGCGCGGAATTTTTTTATAAAACACTTTCGCTTTTGGTGCCGTAATGAAGGTACAAAATGGCTGGGCGATGCGTGCACGAAAATGCTTGAAAAATTGAACTTCAAAATGGAATATCTTTGGAACTTTAAAGAATTGGAAGGCAAATGACCCCTCATTTTTCTTCTGATGGTTATGGCTTTCCATTAAACTTGGTTTGGTATTCTGCAAGTAAGTTTGAAATTTCCTCTGACCACCCTACAACATGGATGGACTGTTCATTTGGATACTTGACTTTTTTTTTCCAATTTTTAGATCCGCCATCTTGGAACCTATTTTCTTCGACTGAACTTACGGAACCGAATGAACCGAATATTGACGTCAAAAAAGTGCGATGAGAACTTTTTGCCCCCGCAGGAGCGTAGCGACGAGGAGGCACTCATAGTTTCACGCATGGATATTGGACTGGAATCTCAAAATCTTGCGAATTGTTTTGTTGTTGTTGTCGCGTAAGCATATCCGTAGTTAGTCTCTTCCGTAAATGTTCGGTTTTTTTCCGGGACGGTAGTATACATATTTTCATATTACGTTATATGGTATTATCATTATTACATATTACAATTTTAGTTTTGATTTAGCTTTGAAAAGCTGAAGCGAGTGTTATAAATGCAAATCAAAACAGTGTATGATATAACACGAATTACAATATTACTTGTGCAAATCAAAACAAACAAAATGGCAGACTGATTATGATGATGATGAGCTGATTCATTGACTAGAAAAAGTGTTTTGTATGTCAAATTTTGTTTCTTGTCTTTGAAACTGAATACTAACCACTGTAATTTAGTCAGAAGTTCACTTCAGCAATGATTTCAATTCTTTTTCCAGAATCTTTAAAGAAATTTGCTTAAGTTTTCAAATGTACATTTGATATTTTTGTTCAAACTCTAACTTCTTTTTGTCTGTCATTTTATTGATAACTACCTTTTGTTTATAGGGCTCTTGAGCTTTAAATACCATCATATGGTCGTAACTCGAGAAAGTCCTTCTTAACTTAGTAAAACAACCGGCAAAGTACAAAAAAGATGAATGTACGCATATGTAAAGTTGAATCCAAACGTGGTTGACTTTTTCTTTTGGTCTTCAAAATAATTTACCTCACTTAGAGTGTTTTTACGTCTTTTCAGTGTGGTAATTTTTTTTCAAAAACCTGAAAAAAGTTTGTTTACTCGTTAAACTTTACATGCGCACGTTAAACTTTTTCATGCAGTTGTGATAGCCTAAATAACTTACTCTTAGGTGCCAAATAAACGGTCCCCCCCGCTTGTTAATTTTACGAAAATTTTCCAACCCCCCCGGACCTTATTAGGACCCCCCCGTTTATTAATTTTAAAGAATATTTTCAGTTGGCTAAAAGAAGTCCCCTTATTTTGCTCCAAAAAGCCTGCTTTTAGCCTATATTTACCTTATTTTGGGGTTTTCATAAGTACAATTTCCAACCCCCCCGGCAATTAGGTCCCCCCCGTTATTGAATTTCAAAAAATTTTCCAACCCCCCCCGTTTATTCCAACCCCCCCCGTTTATTGGCACCTAAGAGTACGCTCCAGTGGTTTGGTGAAATAGCTCCAAATTCTGGCTTTCTAAGTTAGGAGAGACCTTCCCGAAGGCATTTAACGGTGGTTAGACTAGGTACACAGACAGTCATACAGAAACACCATAAAGGGAAAGTATATCGCTAGTAGCTATAAACTCAAAAAGTCTAGCTTCCTGAAGGCACGTCTCTTCTTTGTCTGCGCTGCGATCAGCTTGGAGAAAAGATTGCATCATGAAAAAGTACTATGCACTTGAAAAGAAATTTAGGCGCATTTTAACTTTTCTCGACTGTACGTCTGAATGAACCACAATGGCATTCCTTTACTTTTCTTTTTAGTCGCGCGGCTGAGGTCGAAAAACGTTTCATTTCGTGATACATCTTTTAGATTCCAAAAAAAACAACGGAAACTCGCGAATTAGTATGTGTAGATTACAAAATCAAAAAGTTTCCGCGATATTATCGTGCAAGTAACGAGTAATTGGCGGTTTTTTGCGTTTCCAGGCAAAATTGCAAGGCCTGGAAATTCATGATTTTTTGGGGGTCTTCAAATTAAAAAAAGACCTATATCACATGATAGAGCTCTTCAAACTGAGCAAAAAAGTGTATTACACCAAAGTCCCAACTTCTCTAGATCAAAATTTATTGGCCTATTTGTGGTAAAAAACTGATGGAAAACAGGGAATTTCCCCACAATCTGCATTAATTTATGCAAAATTAACACCTTTTTGACCACAATAGGCCATAACTTTTGATCTAGAGAAGTTGGGACTTTGGTGTAATACACTTTTTTGCTCAGTTTGAAGAGCTCTATCATGTGATATAGGTATTTTTTTAATTTGAAGACCCCCAAAAAATCATGAATTTCCAGGCCTTGCAATTTTGCCTGGAAACGCAAAAAATCGCCATTTACTCGTTACTTGCACGATAATATCGTGGAAACTTTTTGATTTTGGAATCTACATATGCTAATTCGAAAGTTTCCATCGAAAAAAGTGGAATCTAAGAGGTGTATCACGAAAATCATTTTCTAGCCACTTTTTTCGACCTCAGCCGCGCGACTATTTGATCAACAACATAGAAGATTTTGCTTGAGAAGTGCAATCACAGCGTACGCTAGTGGAGCCCGGGCCTTAACTAGGATAAGTGAGTTTCTATTTCACCCAACTTAAGATGGCGCAGAGCTTTTCGATAAATTTTATACGCAGTATCCTCTTGACTATTGTTTATTAGGCAAAGTAGCAATAGAGAAATGTTGAAATATAGCAGCCAATGAAAAAAAAAACAAGCTATTTCTGATTGGTTACCTTGTGGATTTATTCACTGCGTATGTCCATATATTTTGCCTACAATCTAGAAGATGTCTGCGACATTATTAGAAAAGGTCTATTTAGTGAATAATAATCATGACATATATCGCTATAAGAAAGAAACTAGGAGAAAAAACAAACAAACAGGAGATGTGAAAATCAGTAAGATAATGATACCATAACTTTTTAAATATATTTTTGGGAGGCTTTTCCAGCTTTTCCTTAAATTTTATTAAGTTATCAAGCTGCATGAATTCTTCAAGTATGTGTTTTTTTATAATGGAATATAATTTTTTTTTTCAAGCAAACGCCTCAATCAATCAATAAATCAATCAATCAATCAATCAATCAATCAATCAATCAACCAATCAATCAATAATTAAATCAATCAATTATTCCTGATCATTTTTTAATGTTTAATCTTTAAAGCATTAAAGCTTTATAAAAGTGCATGACATGATCTTTATGTGGGGGCATTTAGTGAAAGCTATGACTAGTTTAAATTTACCTTATCTGATATTCCGATGGCGTATTGGCGGCCGCCCACGCTAAAGCTCTAAAGGAGCGGACCAATATACCATCGGAGAAGTTTAGTAGTGGCCCTTTGATGTGCCGACAACAGTCGGGTTCAATGGCTATATCTTCGCTTGCTCAAGAATTTTGTTCGTCCCGACTGAACAAAATTTAGCATGAAAATGTCTGCTGCGCCGACCGTCAAAAACTAATTTTATTTACAGTTTTGGCGCTTCAATGACAAAGCAAATTTCGGATTCAAGAGGGGCAAGTAGTGAAGAACTTTTGTTAGATTTTGGTTGTTTTTGGTTTGTTTTGGTGGATTTTTTTTTACAATATAAATGTCTTTATACTTTCTTAGTATTACTTTTAGTATTCAGTGTAATTTCTGTAAATGCACCAACCTTTTAAAGATTGTTTTTTGCACACAAATGTTGATTATTTTTTGTTTGTTTTGGTGGACTGATTTTTACTGATTTTTCTCAAATCCAAACTCAAAGATTATAAAGAAACAGTAACAGGTATGTTCCTTATGCTTTTTCAGTAAGTTTCATGTTGGTATAATCTTGTGCGGTCCTATCAAAACGACTGTTGACCGCCAGACAACTGAACACAACCGACTGACCGACAACAGTCAAAGTCAGTCAAAGTCTGTAGCAGCAGTACAAATATGTGTACAAAACAGATAATTTTGAAAGAAATCTACAGACTTCTGTATAGGTAGTTTGTAAGTAGTTTGTAACTTACTAACGATTAACCTCACTTTTTGTGTACCAACAGAACAGCCCCCCAATTTTGTAATTTTACAGAGCACATTGAAAATTCACTTTTGAGGTCCTGAAAACTATGAAGGTTAGTGTAATATTTATCGAGTATGTCTAGGTAAGTTGGAAAAAGCAATAAATTCATGTTTTAAGTTGTATTTTCATGTAAATGAAGCTAAATTAGGGACTGTTTATGTTTGTTTACTAGTACATGAATATGATTCCGAACCATTTTGAATATGGTGCTAGTCTAGAAAATATTACAAATCTGATGCGAATCCGATGTGTTATATTTTCTGACTAGCACCCGCATCCGATTTTGAATGAGATGCTGACTTGCTGTTGATCGTTTCCAAGCTCCTCACAAAATGTTTAAACGCGGTCAAGTCAAATCCCGTATATGCAAAACTTCCAGATGTTAAAATATGCCCGACCTTCAGAGCAAAGCGTGTCGTAGCATATTTCCACATCTGGTAGCAGATAAAAATTTACCCTTCTTTTTGTTTCTTCATTCTATCTTGGGACTTTTTTGTCAAATTAAAATATTAACAATTTGTTAAGTGGATAAATTTTCGCGTGGATTAATTTTCGCGGTTGTCGCGAATTTTTCCCATTTTCGCGAAATTTAGTCCACGCGAAAGTTTTAAAGGCCTTTGATTTTCATTTGCGAAAATTAGTAGTCCACGCGAAATTATTTGGAATTTTACAATCGCGAAAATAAAAGTTTGCAAAATCAAAGAAAGAAATCAAATTATTATATTACGAGTTCAACTCTTCATTTCAATTATAAATTCTACACTAAAAGTAGTTTTTTGAAGTTTTTTGAATACTTTTGAGTGACTTTGTCTGCCTCTTTGTTCGATTAAAAAAACACATTAAATAAAGAAAACCATTTTCGCGAAAATTTTAAAGACCCTTGATTCGCGAAATTTAATCCACGCGAAATCTTTAAATTCTCGTCTCGCGAAAATTTATCCACTTAAGATAGGTACTTTTCAGACCCTTCGGGGAGTTCAAGTTTACGGGATATCGTTGGCGTGTTAGGGTTGGACAAAAACAGCTTACAGTATTCTTACTTTTGTTTGTGGGAAGGTTAGGATATTGTCGTAGCGTTTTAGTAAAAAAGCCGAAAATCAGTCATCCTGAAATAGGAACACTATTAAGTAATTCTTGAGCTTCTAAGTTAAATTTAAAAGTAAACTGAAGTAGGGTATCGTATCGGTGTATTTTTTTTTTATTTCAATCTCTTTTATCACCAAGAATTGGTATAAATATATACGTTAAAAATTTGTTCTCTAGATATATGGATTATCTACAATAAAGGTCATAATATTTTGAGAATTTTGGTTATTTTAACGTTTTTCAAGA
Source organism: Clytia hemisphaerica (assembly GCF_902728285.1). Taxonomy (NCBI): domain Eukaryota; kingdom Metazoa; phylum Cnidaria; class Hydrozoa; order Leptothecata; family Clytiidae; genus Clytia; species Clytia hemisphaerica. Next base: position 127,402 of record NW_027103824.1, read on the forward strand.
TTTAAAGTTCCGGCGAGAAAGTCCATTTTGGGCTATTTCTTTAATTTAATCGAATATTTCAATTTGGGAGGGGTTGGCAGACTTCCAGGCTATATTCTGAGTCTTATTGGACTATTTTTGAACTTTTGGATCCTCAGATCCTAAGGTCCTAAGTCTCATGTTAAAACTCAGAGTTAAAACTCTGCCCTTCCAACCTACTTTAGAGCACTTACAAATCGATTGTGGTTCAAAAACTTCCCGGTGTATTTCCCTTTTTTCTCAAATATTATGACCTTGATTGTACAAGTTTTGCGTTTTTCATAAATTAAAAAAAAATCTAAAAAAAATTTAAAAAAGGCACTCATGTGGGATTACCGGGTGTCTAAAGGAGAGATTGCGCTGTCAAACGGGGCCTACACAAAGGTACTGCAGCAATCTTGCCTTCAGGACTACCACGTGGCCCCCATGAGGCCGAACGGCCTAAAAAATCTAGAGGAAGCACACTGAAGGAATCCCCGTTGATTTGAGACGCTCGGGGAATTGCTCCAAAAGGCACTATTCAACCGAGAATATTAAAATAAAGGACCAAAGAGAACAAAAAAAAAAAAAAAAAAAAAAAAAAAAAAACGCACATCAGTTCGTAGTTCGAAGTGTAAGATTCTAAGTATGTAGTGATGTCAAGCAAGTGATGTCATATCAACCTGACAAAAAAAAAAAAAAAAAAAAAAAAATCACCACTAAACCACGCTGGATAGAAATAGAATGTTGAGATGGGAAACGGGCCTAAACTAGGGCTTGGTATACACGAAATGATATGAAGAATTCGAAAAACAGGGGAGATTCCCCGATTTTGTTGGACCTATACCTAGCACAGTCACCGACAGGTGGTCTAGCCACCTAGACGACTAATTTAGACATAGTAGAAATAAAGCAAAAAGTAATGGAGGGAACAAATTTTAGTTTAGTTTATACAAACTAAATCCCGTAACAATAATCATATCATCATATAACGCCTATACTGAATCACAACAGCAAGTGTGTATCATACCCTGACCTCCTGTACGACACTCGAGATGGATGGAAACCCAATACACTTCTGCACCTACATTATCTTATAAACGACCGCGGTCTTATATAAAGTAAAAGAGGAAATTCACGATTTTTCTCGTCACATTTTGCCGATTTTCTCCTGAAAACACTATATTGTCAAGTGTCATAGGGTCTGCTTGAACCATGAAAAGGAAACACTGTCAACTGGCAGGCTGCTGAATTCTAATTTAATACACATCTCAAATAAGAGGAGAGATATTCCATATAAAAAGTGGCGCGGCCAAATTAAAAAAACCGGAAAACAGTTTTTATTATCTCAAACTCTAATAAAATCTTTGACGGTTAAAATATCTTAAATTATCTATGTCTATGGTGTTAACTTTATTATAAAATTATCTAAACATTAAAACGCATCCATAAAATATCTACACATTACTATATCATATAAAACATTTCCTGGTAAGAATCCAAATATTTCCCATAAATTTACATTTGAGTAACAATACGTTCTTGCAATGAACAGGCTCGTAAGAGCATGATGTAAGAAGTTAGAGCGTCTCCACACAAAGTCAAAGCTTCATCAATTTTAGAAGATTATAGCTCGACCGAGCATTCGTTACATTAATTTGGTTCTAGATCTTTTGAGTTATAGAGGTTTTTCATGTTTGGTAAAGTTACATATTTGAGCCATCATGGAAGCCAACGTTTGATTTGCGTAAGGAATCTCCTCTAGAGATGATGGCCATTACGTAACGCTATCAAACATGAATAACTTCTAAAGTGCAATACATCCAGCCCCTAAGTCTCGTTGAACGAAAAAAATTTTGAAGATATCATTTGGCAAATCACTTTACAATTGCTAGCTAGCTCTCTTTAGCAGTCAAGATTCAATGCTGGTATCTTTGATAGTTCCGAGTTCCGCTTCCTTAGAATCAATAACATTATCTCTAATTTCACTGTCAGTAATTTTCATATTGCCAAGATCTTCATCAAGCTCAGATCTCAATGTTTCCGACTCATTAAAAGGAGCTTGAAGACCTACTTTAGTGATTTCCGAATCTGTAGTTTTCAAATTACTTATGTCTTGGTTAACGGTTTCAACTGAAGTAAGTGTTTTAGATTCTCCATTATCCACCGGAGTTTCGACAATTTCCTCTACCATAGATAAATGATTCACAAAGTCCGCCTTCGAGTGCCGACCCCCGTCCGTTTGATGAGGATGTTTAATGACGTCGTCCATTGTTATGACAACGGCGTGAGAGTGTTTCCTTGGTGACGCATTAGAATCACTGTTAGCCTCTACTCCGGTCGAACTAGTAGCCTGCTGATGCCCGTCTTGCTGCAAAACGTCTGAAGGTAGTTCGTGTATTGGCGGAATGATCGCATAACTCAATTTCTTTTCACTCGTTTTCGTCGGCGACCCTACTTTATTTTTATCAAGAAACGGAGATATGTCAAGAACTTGGAAATCGTCGTAGTATTTCATATTAACGCAACCAATATCTATACTCTTAGCACCGGGACTTAACGGTTTCTTTTGAGTCGGTGACCGGAGTTGTGAGTCAATTCCATCTTCTCTTCCAATATCGAAATCAACGTCCAAGTCTAATAGTAAAGAATGCCGATACTTCCATAGTCCTGCTGTTGGTTGCGAACGCTGACGACTTAAAGCAGTTTTAATTTTCTCCTCCGATTGCCGTCTCAAAGTGGATCTACGCCTAGATAATTGGGCAGAGGGCGGCGAAGAGTCCGCCTCTGCTCCGACGCATTCACCCCTTTTATTTTCGTTTCGCTTACTGTGAATTTCTTCGCTAATAATTTCGAGGTTTTTTAAACTTTCCGAGTATTGGACTTTCGCTTTGGCGTACTTGCTTTCGAGGTCTTGGACATGTTCCTTCTGTTTCTGAAATCATTGGAAAAAATAATACGTGTTAAGTAATGAAAACAAACGTCAACGTGACCTTGCGAGTTAGGGTAATGACATTTGCTGAATAGTCCTGCATAATGAAGAAGAAATGATGAGAAAAATAAATCCAAAATTCAAGAAAGGAATAAAATGTAAAGAATGTAAAGATTTTCGATTAATAGCGATTAATTAACTAATTGAAAAAAAAACGAATTACAATTTTACCTCAAGGTATCCAAGATAGAACGCTCGTTGTTCAAAGTATGGTCTAAAAGTTAAAGAATTTGTAATTAGAGAATTCTAAAAATTCGTTTCCGAAAGAAACTTGATTTAGTGACTCGATCAGAATGTTGCAGTATTTCAATACGCTGCGCAAGGTGGGGTTCTATCATGAAAAAAGTTGGAAATGGTACTTGAAGATACTTTTTAAAAGAGCGTAAAAGAACATTGAAAATTAAAGAACGACTCCCGCACCGCGCGAGCATAAATTCTTTCCTTAATTCTTCTGCGTTTGTCAGCATAATAGTGGCGCCCATAGATTTATAAAGCCTGAAGGGCTAGATGTCGTGCTTTAAGCCATCAAAGGCAAAAAAAACCCACGAAGCTGTAGAATTTCCTACCTAACTACGGCACACTTTTCAGCAAAAGTACGCCATCTAGACCTTCGGGCTTTATAAATCTATGGTGGCGTCTCTTTTCTATATCATAAAAACTTCAGTTAGAGATAAGTAAGATAATGATTACCTTGCTTTATTGACAGACTTTCGTAATTCTTTTTCGAGTTGCGATGCACGTTTTGCGAGTTCGAGGTAAGCTAACGTCGACTCGTGATGCAGTTGCTCGTTCTTGTATTTTTCTTTCTCTGCTTCCATGATCTGCAGCAAGAGAAAAATTTGGTTTAACTTCACTTAAAACAAACCCTGACGATGCAAGTTAACTACTGAAGCTTACGGCTCAACATTATTGGGGAAAAATTAGCCCGCAAAACCAACGGCTATGTGGCTCGAGTCGGAATCAAAATTTAATCATTTGACATGAAGTAATATCAGAAAACATTCTCCGACCATCTTTTAAATAAGGCTATTTCAATGATTAGTTTATTTGATTTTAAGCTCGCGAAATTAAACCTTACGAAAAGTAATTCTATTAAAGTAACAAAACTAGGGCTTCGTCCAACGCTGGATAAAGGGATTTATTTTACCCTTAAATTAGCATTGTTTAGCATCTCTTGCCAAGCAGCATCAAACATGCCAGGGTTGTTCATCAACTTATCTTCTGCTATTTTGATAGTGTCTCGTGCCCCCTTGTGAAGTTGAAACGCTTTCTCGTACGTCACCGCTGCGTTCTGACATTCCGCTTGCGCCTGTTTTGGGGAAGGAAAGAAAGTAAATTAGAAAACGAAACTGAGACAAATCACTATTAAAAGAAAGAAACTACAAGCTCGAAGAAAATTCGTGAACGGGTTTTTCTACCGATTTAATTTAACAATCAGAAGAATTCATTAGTCTTAGTAGTAAAAAGTTGTTGATAAAGGTTTGTGAAAAAAGTACAAGTTATTAAAGTCATAGAGGTTCAAACTGTGAATTGTTAACGAGTTTTTTTCAGAAGTAGGACATGGGCAAAAGTAAGTAAGTTTGTTTGTTTGCCACCGCAGTCGAGGGCGACCGAGAGACGTCCTTTAGCTGTCTACCCTAAGGTAGGGGAGGGCACCAATCCAAAATTTTTCCACTTGCACTTTAATCATTACTTTAGTTACCCTGAGTATCAGAGGTTAAGTTTTCAAAGAAAATAGTAACCTCTGAAGACAAATAATAGAAATTTTATCGCGCATGTGTCAATCTAATCACTGTAGAAAAAATCAAAGATGAAGAGCAAATATTACCATATTAATGTCTAGCAGACTGTATCAGTATGCAGTTTACTATTTACGAATTCCCCAGAAACCTCCAAGTGTAGTTGAAATGAGTTTATTTCGAAAGAAATCTTTTACATGATCCCCAAATGTATAACAGTAATTACTAAACTTTTAATTATGGAAATTTCACTTTAATTGAATCGAAATAATAGACAGACTTTATGTTATGATTCTCTATCACTGACTCTTTTTACAAAGCATTGATGACTTTTTGTAAGTTGTGTTTTCAACGACGGGAATAAAAATATCGACTATGACGCTCATCCAAGATCTTGGATGGTCGTCATGGTTACTTTTGTCTTCGCTGATTGCGCGATGAATAGAATCTCGATTCGTCGGCACAGCGTAAATATATGATTTTGAGCTGTGCTTTTCACGGTATACTTTAGTTGCTGAGCATCAAGCAGAGAGGCATCAAGTACCATTTTGGGAATCTTTGGCATGACAGGGCTGGGGGGGGGGTGCCCACGATGCGCACGACGCGTTGCGCACCGTTTCCGAAAGTTCAACCTTCAAAATTCGGCGGACAAAAGATGAGCTCTAGCAAGCAGGGATTTGTTTTGCACTGCTTATCTGAATTCTCCCCTTTCACCTTCAAATGTGATCAGAGCAACGCTTTTTATCTCAAACAGAAGAAAATGGACTTTACACAACAAATTAGCCTAGGTTCTTCAAATTCTTCAATTTTACAAAAAAAGCTATTTTTCACACTCGTGAAAAGAACTGATCATTGTTTCAAATAACAAACCTTTTTTGATTGGCTCAACATCTCAAAATATGGTCTTGCTTTGTCGATATTATTCCCAATGCTTTTACCAAGTTGCTTGAGAGTTTTGGCGGCATCTGTTAAACGTTGACGGAACACTGCTCTCGCTTCCTATAACAATTTAATGTATATAGGGTTCATGATAATATAGCTTTCCAATAAGTAAGCGAACATGGATGTGGGAGGAGGAACGTAGCGTAAGTATGCGTTTAGTGAAAAGTAGAAACGAAGAACCTTTTGTGTTCAGGAATATGGGTGTTGTTTCGTAAAAAATACATTGATACAGGTACAATAATTGTTAGTAAATTGTGATAAAAATTATTCTCATGGTAACATAATTTTAAATGGTGCATACAAAAATATAAAAAAATTCAATTTTCAAATAATAAATCTTGTACGAATAATCGTCTTTCCATTCGTTTGATTGTTTGTTTGATAAAAACGATTTGGTCAACCAAAACTTCTGTCGTTGCGTCCTCGTCTAAAGAAAAATAGTTAAAATTCTGGTGAATGTCGTGTAAGAATGAAGGTCTGTCATTTTGAAAGCTTTTGTTTTAGAAAAAGGATATGGGAGAGTTGTGTGAGGTAAACTATCGTGTACTAAGTTTCGATAATATTAAAATTGGCATTTATCTCCCTCTATAACCGAACGCCCACCAACTATGGATATCCAGACAGTTTGTGGATAGGTGGCTTGCCTATCTATGAACTCAACTAAAATTGAACATGAAAAAAATAAGACTTTCGAATCTGGTAAATTTTATTTAATAGACCTTGTTTTGACCACAAAAAGGTATCGAGAAATCTCTTACCTTTTCTTTGAGGAAAGAACAAGCCCAATTCTGTGTACAGTGTTTTCATCAACCTGTTCATTGTTTCGCCCTCTTCGTTACACAAAACTTTCGCTTGTGTGCTGCTGCTGCACGTACCAAGGATGCTCGTCAGTTGAATAAATCCATCATAAATTTGCAATTGTCGTTGAAGGAGAGCTTGCGAAACTTGTCTTGCTGTTTGGTCACCAAACTCCTTGCAATTTGTGATACAGGTGGACGCGCATGTCGTTTTGAACTCTAACATCTGGTGCTGTGACTTGGGACAACGTTGGTGGTCCTGCAAATTCTCCTGGGTATTGCAAATTTCCTTGAATGAGTCTGTTATCCTGTCTAATGTAGCGGTAATATTAACATCGTCTAAAGTCAACAAGAGCATATTCGTAGTTAAACAGGACAAGAACCTCTTTTATTTTGTTCACAGAAGAAATGGAATCATACCACCCCATTTTTACGGCTAGGGGAAGTAAAACTCACTGGTACCGCTGAATAGAATATCATAATGGTCAGACATCGTTCTATAAGACGACAATTTATTCGGCACAATTTCATTTACAGAAAACACGTCTCACCTTCAACCCTAACTCCTCTAAAACCTTGCATTGGGTTGTCCTACAAGGTTTAAGAGGGTTTGAGGGTGAACAAGAGAGAAAAGTAGATTAAATACCTCCGGATGAATCTTGGGAGCACAAACTGTCATTTTCTCCTTCCTCTGGATGAATTGGTGCTGACGAATCTTCATCTACACTAGACAGGTCATCTTCGTGTTTTGTAGGGAGAATGCAAGATATCTCTTCAGCAGTATCCATTATTCTGTTCGTCCTTTCTGTGACAGAAGGGGTTTCTACGGCACCTGATAACATTCTGCTGGATGGATTTTCTCCTCTAAAAGGTTTATCCTCTTCTGCAAAGGTATCTACGAAGGGTGTTTCCCTGATGATAGATGACGTATGAAAAGATGCTTCCCCAGGAGAAGATGTGCGTGACGATTCCCGGACATCTGTTTGGACGACAGACGTTTCTTCAACTGAAGACGAATCACTTTTGGGCGACGGGTCCCGATATGACGCTTCCCCGATAGAAGACGTACTAGTACCAGAAACGGTTTCATCATTTTCTAGATAACATTTACCACAAAGATCATGGCCACATTTTGGACACGTGTACTTCTTCTCTCCACAGGGAATGCCAAGGAAACATTCATCGCATAAAAAACAGCTGACGTTGCGTGCTTTATTGATTTCTATCATATCTTTTTCAGCTTTATCAGAAGCCTCCAGTAGTTGGTTAGTGGCTTCTTCCAGGGCTTTTCGATTTTCTTGCAACCAAACATCAACCATTCCAGCTACTTCATCGGATTTTGATCGAGAGTGTGAATGCATAGCCACGAACTTCTGAAGTTGATCTCTCTTCTCCATAGCTTTGTACACTTTATAGAATCGATCGCATCGGGCGTCATTTATACACAGATTCAAGTGCTCTTTATAAAGTTCAGTCTTTCTCAGATAAATCTCTTTATTGGACTTGAGAGATGGGGTGAGTTGGTGCAACTTGGAAACTTCATTAGTTACTTGATTCAATTTTCGCAATGCAATACCGTCCATCAAAATATAGTTCTCAGGATCGTTAATGATGGTCGTAACCAATTGTAAACTTTGTTGCATCGTTTCAACAGGCGCCTGATCGAACAGATTCAAACTGCTGATGAAATAATGTTGCAACTGCTTCTGTTTTAAACGTTCTCTCAAGAAGATGAACAACTCCAGAACACATTTAGAAATCATGTTCTCCACCCACCATTCAGGGACTTGTTGTTCTGACAACAAAAGCATGCACGTTTTAGCAACATAAGAGGGTAGGGAAGGCTCCATGGTTTTGAAATGCCGGTAAAACAACGACTTGAAGACGAAGTAACAGTAACTCATTTTCGGTGTTCGGTTTAAGGCGATTTTGATTTCGGCTAACGAAAACGAGTATCTCCATTCCAGACGATGACTTTCATCTTGGTCGCTTTGCTTTGGGACTAAACAGCATCCTTTGTCGGCAATGCTTTTCACAACCTCTTCAGCAGGCCATGCTCTGTCTCTTGATAACCATTCGGTAGCAATATCAGGCCAGGCTGGATAATGAAAACAGGAGACATTATCAAATGATACTATATTGGTGACATGGATAGCGTTGAGTTCTTTCAACCGGTTGATGTCATTGATGATACGTTGGCAGCTTTCCAAAAGTGAAGCAAAGTCTACATTTGCAAGCTGTTCTTTGAGCATTAATTCACTGGCAATGACAGGTATATCCTGGACAACATGATATTTTTTAAGCAAGGCACTGTAAAAGAAGCCGTCTTCTTTTTTGGCAAATTCGGTTAGTCCACCAATTGCGCCAGGCAGCCATGGTTTCATCAGCATGTCCGTGTTTTGGGACATTAACGAAGCTACTTCTTCGTTCTTCGTTTGGCAACCAGTCAGAAGCAATGCACGACGGACAAGATTCTTAAAATCGTTGATTTTGTCATATATGCTGTCTAATGCTTCTGTATAACGATCTATGGAGGGAGATATTTTTTCAAAGCTTTCTCTGATCTGATCTTGGGTGAACTCACTCGATTGACCCCCCGCTCGTTTCTCTTCGCAGGCAATCAACTGCTTCATGGTAGCTTTCAATGTTAGCCGGGTCTCGTGAGACTGATCTAACTTTTGCAACAGGTCTTCGTAAAGAGTTGGCATTATTGCTAGAATGCTATCGAAAAACTCGATAAATGAATCCAATTGTTGACCAGCGAAATACTCAACACTGAATTGAACTTCGGCGCTAGGCCCTGTGATCTTCCGTTCTACATTAACCAGGCTAGGCGGTATGCGGAAATCGATTTCGCAATCACGTGGTTGCAGGCGTTGGTGGATCGATCTCAGTTTTGAACCGTTGATAAACACGCCACCATTATCTCCAGTTTCACAAATTTCATCGATTTGGACTTCATCAGTTAACATCTTGATTGTGTTGTTTGATGGTGAGATAGTGACAAAGCCAGGGTTTTCAGCAATTTCCTACATGTAAAGAAAAATATTTTTTAAACAGTTCATTAAAAGCACATCAATCCTCTGTGTTGACACTATCCAAATTTACATTTATAATATTTTATGATACATTTTATCTACAGTAATCAATAAGGATTATCTCTAAAGGAAAAATTCTAAGGATTTCACAAAATGTGGGAAAAAAAGACCGAAGATTAAACAGCAAAATAGCCTTTATATTTAAAAGAGCACTTTAGACCCTTGTATTTCGAAAAAAAACTTGTACCTGCACAGTGCAAGGCACCTCATTAAGGGACTCCTCATTGACGATTCCCATGACATACATGATATCTGCTTCTAGCTCCGCGCTTTCTCCCAAAGATGGTCGAAATAACCTCGACAACGAGGCCCCTTCGATTAAACTTCCTAAAAATAAAGTATGGTAAAGTTTAAGGTTACAGTAGGCAAGATTAGGTCTTGTTTGCATTTTTTAATATTTTTAAATCTTAAAGATTGCCCCCTTTTAAGTCAAATCGTAAAAAAAAAACACAAGATTATTTGTTAGCGATGTAACTCAGCAGTTAGGAGCTCCTTTAGGAGTGCTGTACCTAAGCTAAGTGCTACCCTACCGGACGAGCGGTCCTTTGAGGTAAGTTTTTGTAAAAAAAATTTTGCACTGCAATAAAAAAGGGTCCGATTTAGAAAACTAAATTTTGTCCAAACGTACGGTAGTTTTGAAAGTGCCTATCCAACCCGATTACCCCCCCCTGTGTATGTATTATTCATATTTAAACTAGAAAAATGATAGGGAATCAAACTCAACCTTAATTTCTACTAAAAACAACAAGAGGTATGTATCTCTACCAAAACAGAAAAAGTGGTAAAGTGAATCAAAATTTGTTGCGGATAAAAAATGTTTTGCCAGAAAAAGAAACGACAAAGTTTTTATTTAAAAAGAAATAAGCATAAGCTTTTCGACATACAATCAAGTTCAAAAGGTCCGTAGACTTTTAGAAATGTGCTCCTTCCTTCAAAGTTGATGTAAATAAGGTCAGCTATTGCTACCAGATGCCAACATAACACTTTCAAAAGCATTGGGTGGGGTTAAGAGGGCACTTATACTGTGTTTTTAGTGATTTTCTGCTATTTAAAAAGTCTACAACCTTATCACCTTGATTGTAGTCATCTTCAGTGCATCATAATAACTCACCTGAGATGATGGTAGGTACAGCCTTGGTAAAGCTTGATATTCCAATAGCATGTTTCCAATTCTTTAAGAAAGAGGTGACGAAACCACCTTCGGCAAGCCCTATTGTCTCCAACGACAAATCGTAAAACGCATTTTGGAATATATCGGACATATTCGTGTCATATCGGTGCAGTGATTCTACACTGATACCGGCAAGCAGCTTTTCGTCCAATGCTTGGTAGTCTGGTGAAATCATTTCTTTTCTTTTCCACTAAGGGGAACTCGTCTGCTCTAACAATCTGACAAGTTTTCGAGTTTTCCACAGTGTATAAACTCACTGATTTATAGCAAATAGAAAGGCACCCAAACAAGTTCAGTTTTTAATAAAATAAATCAACATTGGAATCGATAAAAACGAAAACAAATGGAATAAACACTCGTGACCACTCATAAGAAGGATCATTTGATGAGCGCAAAATGTTGTCGATGCAATCAAAATTTATCTAAATACCACAAAACCCCCACTTTAGGAAAGAGTGCTTTGTCATCTATCATAACAACAACATGTTGCCATGGAGACAGTTCAATTGAACTTTTCTTAAAAAGGTCGGTTAAGATTATAACTTAAACGCTAAGCAGTCTTTCTTTATTTAGACCTTCTTTCTGTTGTTTGAAGGAAAATTTTCGTTTGCTGAGATGCCGTCAAACGTCCGAAGTTTTTCTTTTTTTGGACCACCCGGTACTTTTACAATGTTACTTGCGAGGCAAATGACATAAAACCTCCACATTTTGTAGAAAATAACATTTCTGACCCAAATAAACTGTTAGGTCTGCTTCAAAAAGAAAAGACATGCTATGAAGTTCAAGCTTGCTAAGGCTTCGACGATAGATTGACCGTCTAAAGTCAAAGTTCTCGTCAATTCAATGACTTCTTTCAAGCAAAGGTTTTTACTGCCCTTCTTTTGCCGATCTGATTCAATTAGATTCGACATGGCAATAAAACCGGCCAACTAAAGTAAGCCTAAGCGATAAAACTGAAAACAATTCGCCGGCTTTGGCAGTGAACCTGAAATGATTTTTAATGGATCAACGCACGCTAAACGCATGGAACTCATCTCTCTAGGACGAATTTAGCCGACCGTTGCGTGTCAAACTTAATTAATTAAGATCGGCAAAATATCGACAATCGAAATATTTTGAAAAGGATTAAAAGAAGTCATTGCATTAGATCATTGCATTGACGAAAACTTTGACTTTAGACTTTGACTTTTGTCCACTTTAATTCAAAATTGGATTCGACAAGACACAAAAAGCCGCCCGACTAAACTAAGCTTTAGTTGCAAGAAATGGTTTCAGGAAATTGGGCGCTAGTGCAGTAATCTATAAGCACTCGGCTCAAAAGGGCTTTTCACTAAACCAGATCTTGAAATCAAACTTAAAAAGTAAAAATAGTTAAACCAAATGGAAGAAAGGTTTAAATGATCGAAACCCAGCAGACGGACAACGTTTTTACAACGTCCAAATAACATTCTGACGTTCGAGTGACGTTGTTTTGACGTTAAAACAACGTTCCGTGCGTCTGATGGGGCAGCGCATAGTGATGATAATCTTCCCGGACACAGAAATGAATGATAAGCGCTTTAAAAGAGCAATAAAGATATATTAATAGCGTGCTTAAAGTTGAAAAGAGAAAGGACGAAGGATATGTTATACTTATATAGTCGTTTCTATTGCTGAGAGCAACAAGGAAAGAACGTTTCGATAATCCTTCTTTATTCCTTTGCTTTGCTTTACTCAACACATTGTCGAATTCTTTTGGTGCTTACAATGGTTTCACTTACCATTTTTATTATAGAAGGTTTTAAGCAACCTTAATCTAAGATGAAACTAAAAAACACGATCATTTCATTCTACAATCGGTGACGAAATACTTGGCACAAAAAGGAAATCCACCGGGGTGTTTTTTTGAAACCACAATCGATTTGCAAGTGCTCTAAAGTAGGTTCGAAGGGTAGAGATTTAACTCTGAGTTTTAACGCTAGACTTCAAGAATGGTCCAGTAGGGCTTGAAATATAGCCTAGAAACCAATAAATCCCTCCCAGATCGAAATAATCGTTGAAATCAAGTTGAAGGCCCGAAATTGACATTCTAGCTCGAACTTCAATTTTCGAAAAATGGTAAATTTGCCAAAAGTGCCAATATGTTATGGCACTGATTGTAGAGTACGGCTATTAAATATATAGATTTAAGAATGTTCAGAATGAAATTACTTCATCCTATTAGTGTTGGGGTCGACCGGTCCCTTGAAATACTGGGTCAAAGGGGCGAAGGTCATATCTCAAGAACGATTAATGGTAGTGAGCTGAAACTTTATATGCTGTTTCCTCATCCTAAATTGAAACATTTGAAGCAATAAAAACGGGGTTAACAACAAACCTGGTTTTCATATGTGCGACAAAAATACACCCACCAGGATCAAAAGAATGCATGCTTCGCACCTGGTTCTAGTGTTCCCTTCCACTTCACTTTTTTCATCCCAAAAATTAATTCTTAAATAAATTTTAGCTGATAACGTAAACTTATTCCAATGAGTATAGTAAAAGTGTATCACCCTACGTTGACAACAAAAATGACCAAAATGGTTTTCTTTGTTCTCTAAACTGCTAATTAATCAATACTGGCAAATAAGAAAAAATTCAACTGAAAATGTTATGCTCCTCGACTCCACGACTCTAAAATAGCCCGCGAAAGCAATTCAACAGATAGACCTCCTCCGGTCACCCCTATCTTCATCCTCAGTCTCAAATCAGATTCTCTGCTTTCCTCTACAGCATCTAAAGTAAGATCATCCTCTACTTCGACCGACCGACCACGATAGGACATTGAAATCAGCAGATATGGTGCACCGATACTTTTTGTCTACCGGAAAACAAGCCAAATCGCAAAACAGTAATTCTAGGGGTAAACTAAGAAATTTCTCTCATTTGAAAAATCGAAACGGCGTGAATTTTGTAAATTAAATGAATGCGTGATTTTATATATTATTGGGGGAGGCAGGGGGAGGGTGTTATCATTCCATCTCTCAAACCGGATGAATATGTTTTCATTTTGTACAATTTAAAGTTCGAGATTGAACGAGTTCTCCCCTAATTCCAATTTTCAAATTTGGAACAAGAGCCGCAAGGATGCGGTTAAATATTTCCTCTGCAATGGCCAAACTGGCATAAAACATGAATGAATACATTATGAATAGAGAAATAAAGAGAGAAATAAACCTGAATACAACTTAATTGCTTGGTTCAGTTTGGACCTGAAAATCACCAAAAGCCTGAGCAACTGGTTCAATGATGCAATTCCTAAAACTGATTAAAGTAACCAAAATATTATCGAAACGGATGTGACCAACAAATTATAATTTCTCGTGATATATTTCGAGATATACTTCTCATCGTTCAGATATTAAAAAAAATATAAAAACAGTATAAAAACAGTATCATACAAAGCAGAAATAAATATTCACTTGGTAAAAACTTTCTCTACTCTTAGGTGCCAAATAAACAGGCCCTCTAGCTTGTTAATTTTTCGAAAATTTTCCAACCCCCCCGGACCTTATTAGGACCCCCCCCGTTTATTAATTTTTAAGAATATTTTCAGCTGTCAAAGAGAAGATCCCTTATCTTGCTCTAAATAGCCTGATTTTAGCCTATATTAACCTTAATTTTGGGTTTTCAGAAGTAGAATTTCACCCCCCCGCAATTAGGTCCCCCCCCCCCGTTATTAAAATTTTGAAAATTTTCCATCCCCAACGTTTATTTGGCACCTAAGAGTACATACCCAATCCTACCAGTAATGACTACAACAAAAACAAACTCAAAAATATATATTTTATATTTTATATTATTATTAAATATATATATTTTTACGCCGAACATAGTAACTTTGATGAAAATGCCATTATCTTTTCTAATCTCATCAAGGAATCACTTGTTAAAAATCAGGAGAAATTGAAAAGTCATATTTTTACTTTTTTGTCAAAACATTTGAAATCACTTTTGATAAAACCATAGTACTGTCAATCGGGATTACTTTCATAAGCTAGGGGTAACTTTCATCAATATTGAACAGGAGATTTTTCTGGTTTGCAATTTACAAAAGTAAAGAAAAACAACACACAGCTTATTTATAACTTGTTTTAAATGCATTCCACATCAACCCAAAAAATCTGCTGTTTGAAGTTGATGAGAGTTACTTATGAAAGTAACCCTGACTGACAGTATATTAAAACTTTCCGTAAAATGTAAATGTAAATAGAGGGGGGCGTACGGGGGTCGCAGACACCGAAATACCGACGCATATTTCTTGGATTACCGTCAACACCGACAGCAAAATTTGGTAAAAATCCTTTTTTTGTCACCGCATGGCATGTTTGACACCGAAATACCGTCACTTTTTTCTTCAAACACCGAAACACCGACAGAAAAAAGGGTTAATACCGTCACACCGTCAAACCCGTACGCCCCTCCCTAAATATAGCTATTAACAAATTGTAAAAAGAATAAAATCATAAAATGTAAATGTAAAAATAGCTATTAATAATTTAGAAAAAAGTATAAAATCACAACAAAGACAAGGATAAAATATTGGTCAGGGTGACACCATAAAAATATGTGCAAGCTTCTAGGTTATGATCTAGAGCACTCTAACCAAACCTTTGGTTATAGGTCGTGTAGTCTTCATTTATTATAATGAAATCTCACAAATTAAACTATTATATTCTATTAGTTCTTAGTTGGCACAAAAATTAAAATCCAAAAAAATGTTTATTTTCAATCAAACCTTTACATGGTCAAAATTTATACATAGAAAAAAGAATTAAACCGTAAACGGCCATAACTTGCAACACAGATGACAGACTTAACTTGCAACAGTAACTTAACGGGTTTGCTCCTCGTAGATTGCTTCATTTTCTGCTCATTTTTTTCAGGAAAAGTTCAAAATGGTATGTTAGACGTTAATTAAGCAAAGTCAAGTTCGAATAATTTCTTGCTTTTATAAGATGCTGTTACAAGTTAAATCCCTGTTGCAAGTTATGGTCGTTTATGATGGTACTTTTAACTTCCAGCAACAAAAATTGTTTTCTGTGACGTCACCAGCTAGCAAAGGAACTTTAGATTTTGAAACTTGGCTTAAAAAACAGAAAGATTGGCTTTGAAAAAGAAAAAAACTAAAATTAAAATGAAAATGTTACAAATTTTACGTTAGTCGTTTTATCATTGCAGGGTGCAATAGTCCCTAAGAGAATTGCCCTACCATTAGTGTTGATTGTTTGAGGTTAACTCCAGCTCTTTTTTCAGTTTATTGTTTATTATCACAACAGATTTTCTTTGTCGAAAAAGGCGGCAATCTAAAATATGATCTGTTCGCCTCTTCCGACAGAATCACCTTCAAAACGTAAATCCCGAGTAGAGTGGGGCGAGTCGGAAAAAGCGTTTTAAAAGTAAAACAATAGATGCAAAAACAATCCTTTCTCCAAATGCCAAATGTGCTAAATCTTAAAAATCCAACAAAACTGCGTTCCTCTCTGTCCTCAAATACGTCCTCAAATGAAATGAAGCACACTTCTTCATAGTGTGTGTTTTATAGTGTATATAAAGCGCAGTAGTGTAGTGGATATCAATCTTGACTGCCGTCCAGGAGGTCGGGGTTCGATTCCCGCTCGGTGCTGTGATTCACTTGGCAAGTGAATGTTACCTTCGCCCGGGCCAACCCACGCCATGTGAGGGGAATTGGGTAGATAGAAACTCAAAAAGCCTGTCTGTGACTGTGCTAGGTATCGATTCCACAATCCATCGTGGATGAGGTGAGAGTGCGCTGGCCTTGTTCCCTAGTGGTTCACGCTGGACTTAACGCACTCGATCCAAAAACTGTGTATCAGTGTCTTGCAAGCTGGTCGCAGTATAAACCATCGCGTAGACCGTTCTAATGAGACGACTCCTAGACCGCTCAATACGGAACCGGGTGTCCTCTGCAAAGAGCTGCCAGTCATCATCATATATAAGCAAGTTTTTGATATCTTGATATCCATGTTGAATCACATGCGTCCCTGTGGTGATGGCTGCATTTTTCTAGCAGAATACTTGTTATATGTTACATTTTGCAATGATAGATTTTTTAGCAATTTGTAGTCAGAAAATCTGCCGTATACTATCTTCGCTTTCTGATTTGAATGATGGCGCTGCGATAGGACGTCAGAGGGAACCCCTCGACAGTTTTCTCGAAAATAATTCAAAATTGCGCAATATCCGTGGTTGTTTAATCAAAAATGAAATGGCCGTATTGTTTGTCTTTAAATAATGTTTTTATCTTATTGATTTGAAAGCTGTAATGTGCGTGACCCTTGGTAATCTGGTCAAAAATCGGCTTAACATTATATTTAATCTGTTCTCCCCTTTTTTTAGAAGAATGTTTGTTGAAAAACGGGTTGAGCCGGCAAAGAGAAATATGAGAAATTCAAAACCTCGATCCTCAAACCTGTAAAATTTATTATTAGCGATCTGGTCAAATATTCCAACCTAGCGCCAAAGCCTAACAGCCATTCTAATACTGGAATTTAGGAAAATCATTTCACTCGGTACATTTTCCCCTCAAAAAAATCAGTAACCAGTAAAATTTCGACAACTCCACAAGGAAATTCAGTTTTTAACTTAAAACTAAAATCATAGTTGAAATATATTGAGAATTCCGGTTATTTTAACGGTTTTCAAGATTTAAAGTTCCGGCGAGAAAGTCGATTTTAGGCTATCTCTTTAATTTAATCGAATATTTCAATTTGGGAGGGGTTGGCAGACTTCCAGGCTATATTCTGAGCCTTAATGGACTATTTTTGAACTTTTGGATCCTCAGATCATAATTTCCTATGTCTTAAGTCTAGCGTTAAAACTCAGA
Organism: Clytia hemisphaerica; assembly: GCF_902728285.1. NCBI lineage: Eukaryota > Metazoa > Cnidaria > Hydrozoa > Leptothecata > Clytiidae > Clytia > Clytia hemisphaerica. The sequence continues at coordinate 145,003 of NW_027103824.1, forward strand.
ATTAAAACTCTACCCTTCGAACCTACTTTAGAGCACTTACAAAACGATTGTGGTTTCAAAACTTCCCGGTGAATTTCCCTTTTTTCTCAAATATTATGACCTTCTGATTGTAGATAGGGGAAAGAATTGATTTTAAAATGATTAAAAACATTATCTTACATCTAGTTCTTTTTCCAAAATATTGATTTCCATTGATGCTTTGTTTAGTTTCTCCAACTCGATCTGAAAAAAAAGAAAGAAAAGTAAAATGTTCATTTGAAGACGATGAGAGGTCCCCAGTGGTTTTCGTGAGGGCGTGATTGGTGTTTTTCAGGTTCGTGATTTCGTGATTTAAGATTTTAAAGTGCGTGCTTGCGTGAACGGAGGAACCAACGTGATCAACATGATCGTGATAGAAAGGAAATTTAACTCGCGATAACGTGATTTGCAATATTTTTGCGTGATTGTGCGATTTGAAAAGTGACTGGGGGGTTGATATTAGCATATTAAATTGACAGTACTGCACGGTCGCACTTAAAAGTTATTCAATGGAAAAATTCTTTCGAGAAATGTCAAAAAGAATCAATGCAGCCCTCGTTTTCAGAGTCTTTCAACTTCCTTAACATTAGACACAATTACTGTCTCTGTTTTTCTGTTTGTACATTTGTCTAGATATCAGTCTCTGGGTAAACCATGTTAAATGTATAATTAAGGCTGTTCGGAGTGATTTTCCTATTTGAAAACGAGGCCCACAATGACTTCGATACATCTCGAGAATAATGTATCTTGAAAGAAATCGATATCATTTCATTTCACCTCAACTCTAGGGTCCAGTTCTTCATCATCACCACACAAACTGTTATTATCGCCTTCCACAAGTTGTTTATGATCTTTCTCGTTGATGCCTTCTGGTTCTTGACGAATTGCACCGGTAGGTGACGTCACTACTTCAACACTGTTCATCTTTGCAGTTTTTATTTTTGTTTTCTGTTATTTTTTTTGTGTCTAGTGAAACAAATGAGAAAACATTAAAATCCAATGAGAAAGTCAAAGCAGAATATATACACGTAATTTTAGCAAAACAATAGAATGATCAGATGCCTATGAAGAAAACAAATGCAACAAAATTCTATCACAGTTAAAGAAAAAATTCAAAAAATCCAGTTGCACAAGAAACTAGAAGATAAAACTCTACCATAAAAACATCCTAATGGTCCGGCCAATTTCCAAATCAAATTGCTTACTACCAAAAAAGTCTGTTTTTTAAGTTCAAATCCATATTTAACCAAATGGAAAGCTCTGTATAATGTGCGAATGAAATACGAGTAAACCAAAACAAAAATATATTACATTACATCGGTCAGAGCAATGTTTACATTTTGACGTCACTCATTTCCTTCCAGTATCCGAATGTAGCAGAAAATATTTTAGGAAAACTTTATAAGATATCTCAAATATGGAATTGATTGAGGTTGTGTACACTTGTATGATAGTTTATTACCGCTGATACAATGGAATAAATAGAATCCCAAAAATATTTCGAAAAGATTCGACTGAGGGCAAAGATTTTAACTTAAAGCTGTTTCATGCTGGCCCATTCCAAACGAAATGTAAAATACCTGAAGATTGTGCCAGCATGAACCATCGTTCTATTATTCTCTCTTTCTCGATATTACTGATATAAAATATCTCTGACAAGGACACCCAAACATTATTAAAACACTATAATCAAAGGTTTCAAATAAATCATTTCGAAATCCAACTTGCGGACCGCCTCAAACAGGGATTTCATAATCTCACAAATCTTCTCTAAAACCATAATCCAAATCTTTAACATCATCATTAATCCGAAAGTTGCTTTATGACGAAAATCTGACTTTTGAAAGTTGGCCGTAACTTCTCATGTCTAAAGAAATCTCTTGTTCTGTTTGACACACCGCACGGATATATAAATGCAAGAAAGGTTGTGTTTCTACGTCATTCAATAGCAATTAAAAGGTGCTTTCCTTAATTGACATTGGAATGAATTATCAAACTTTAACATCTATGAAAGAAATACCACGTTACAATCTTATAGAATTTTTTTTAATATCTAACATGGAAATCAGAGTCAATTACGAAATACCGATCGATGGAATGATTACCTCTGAAAGAGCACGCAAAATGAGTCATAAGGTTATCAAATATTCGGTTTAATTTCTGGGAGCTTTTCTTTACTAACCAGTAAACTTAAGTTTGTGTTGAGTTTGTTTTGAACACCCAAACCAGCGTTAGCTTTCACTGAGATAAGCTGCCCCAAACAATCACTTTTTAAAATGGAAATCCTCTGCCTGTTTATATTTCACCCGCTCAAAAACAAACACAAATATCTTTCCAACCAGTGACTGAACAAAAATGCTTTTGAAATCAAAAAATTGAAATCCTCATTCTCCTACATCTTGATGGAGGTTCATAATGAGAAGGAAAATGAAACGAAATTATATATGTTTACTTGATTACAAATGCTCAAATCTTATAAAATTCGATAAGAGAGAGGTCTTGACAGGCTGTCAAAGATTTGGATAAGAGATTCAAAACTAACAGATAAATAGTTCGAGGAATAAAAATACATGTAAGTATTGAGCGAGAATATTGTTTGAGAGAGAGGCTACAATGAAATGTCACGATAAACCAAGAAATATTTTTCACTCTCAACAAGAGAGAAACTTTGTAAAGTAAACTAATCACAAATCAACATAATCTGAAATAGATCAAACATACCAACATAGCATGTGTGACAAGGGCCTAATTAAAAAGGAAGTTATTTACAATGTAATTACCATAACTAGATTCCTGCTAATTCTCTTTTTTCACAACATCGTCCAGGAAGATAACACACCTAAATATACGTTATCGTTATTTCCAATTTCTTTTAAGCAAAAAGAACTTTAAGTAATCAATCCCCGGACAATTCGAAAAACCAAATCTCTTTAACTGCATTACAAGTAAAACTTAACTGGAAACTCAAATGTAAACAAAGTAAAGCATGCTCTTCGACATATGACAGATATTCCAAAACACTCAATCAATCTTACAACCTGTGACAACAAACATTACTTGTATGTCCATGTCATGAATAAACATTAATGTTTCGCAGACATTTCTTTGTTAGGATTATGTATCTCTTGTGTCTCCCTATCTTCCTTTACACTTTGAACAATAATCAGATTGGTTGACTTTCAGAGTGTAAAAAAGGTAAATACTTTAGATACACTGATTCATTGTAAAACAGACTTGGCTAAAGAGAAATCTGTAAGATATCTAAAGTAAAGAGACAATACAATCTATATACATCAGGTAGAAAATAAATTGTTGAAACAAAAAGCAAGCTTTGTAGGTCTAACGTGTTTACTTAAAATCGTACAAACTTTCATGTTAGTGAGTAAGAGAAATCCAAAAATTACAGCGCTCTGAATTTGGACTTTAGTTGGAATTTTATTCAAACAATTCACCTCACCCCAAAATTTAATCATTTCAGTCGATCATTCATTTCGATCAACTAAAATTGTCTTAAGTATACCAACCACTAATTAGCTTTTAAAGCTTTACATATGGTTTTCCAATCAACGAAACTTTTGACAGGATGTACTTTTCTGATGTAAAAACATTTCCATTAATTTCGATTTTACAAAACCTTTACCTTATCTGAAAGCTGAGGAAAAAGTTAAAAAGCAAAAAAAGTTTTTCCAATTTACTATTTTTTATTATCTTTTTCACTTAAACGAAAAAAAAATGTTTTGAAAATATTAAGATAAGATAAGTGATAAAAGTAAGTAAACTAAAAAATAAATAATTCTTAAAAGTTAGGGAGAAAATACGAAAATAATATGGGAAATGTTCTCAATTTCGACCTCTCTTTATGTACAAGCTTCTTATTTCACTAATTCCTCTTTTCTTGCCAGTGACAGTAACGAAATGATGCATTCAAACTTCAAGGGGATCAGTAAACCTTGGTTTTTCACAATTTTGTCTACAGTTTAAAAATTCTTTGTTACAAGAACAAAATGAAATTTCAATTTGCAATATCCTCAATAGACAAAAGAAAACGAAAGTCCACATTTCTTTCCATCATAATAAACAGCGAACGTAAATCCCTCGAATTGAGAAAAACAAGGTTCTCTAGATATCACATTGCTAGCAATTAAAATATTTCAAGTTCTTTCCTACTAATATTTCGTTGTTAAAACACTAAGAGAAAAAAATTAAATATTGATACAAAAAAAGACCTAGATAGTACAATGAAACATATTCAATATAACCAAGGTTAAATTTGGTTATCAATGATGACATCTTCGATAAAATGGAGTAGGTGACAAAATAAGCAAATCCTCAATAAGAAAACTTTGTTTAATACAGAGTCGTATCAACCAGCGGAAGGGGCAGGACAAAGAGTGGAATGGAAACTCAAGTATATAATTTTTCAATAAATTTGAAAAAATTCTAACAGACTAACAACGGAATGTCAAAATTTTGATGATGATTTATTTATACATTTGCATCAAACATTTATGCATAACTTCCATATACCTAGAAAAGATTGCATCGTATTGTTTAACAAACTGTCTATAATTATATTCGGTAGTGTTAGTGTTAAAATCAGACCAAGATTCCAACAACATTGTCAAGAAGAGTTCCATTTCTTTACGAGACCAATCCAACTGTTTCATAAGCTCGATCAGCTTCTCAACACAATCAATAAAGAAATCACGGAGATCTTTGGAGTGTGTCAAAGAACCACCGAGCTGGAAAAGATTTCTTGATATGGAACGAAAATTGGAATCAACACTTTTCTTGAAATGCAGTGTTGTCACTTTCTTCTCTAAGCGTGTTGCCATGTACCCCTTATGGATATCTTGGAATTCACGTTCAGTAATTGTATTTCGTAAATCTCGAAGATCCTGAACAAAGTTACGGTCAATTTCGTCTGGGTCAGCATTTTTATACTGTGGCGTTCCCTCTCCGCCACTCGTCCAACGCCCCAAAATATGATCAGCACAAATCATCAGATCATCAAAATTCAAATAATTTAACTTCTTTTTGGTAATTTCAAATCGTTCCAAAAACACAAAAACCAGAGGGTAATACTTCTCTACAAGAGCTTCAGAAAAATGGAATTGATTCTTCAAAACATTGAGAAGGCTGTCCTCTACATCTTCTAGCGTTTTAAGAATGTTTTTGACATTATCAAACTGTCGCCGGCAGCTATGCAAAGCAACTCCAGTCTTCTCGGAGACATCTTCCATATCTTTACGTAGCTTAGCACTCATTTTCTTTCCAAGGATCTCCCTCATAACATCTTTATTGAAAGCATAATAATGCTCCAGGAGGCTTTCTTTCTGTTCTGGAGAAATTGATGACGTAATTGGAGAATTCAGCAAAGGAGGGGATTGTAAAAAACGTTCCAAATAGTTAAATAAGGTGTATTGTTCAGCAACTTCAAGCTGCAAGAGGTTGAATGGAATATCTGTGACAGATGTTGGTACAAGACTGGCAAATCTTTTGGATGCTTCTTGTCTGGTGTGTCCATTGGTCCACATTGAAAATAAATCCATATCAATGGTCATCGGATCCGAGAAACATATTGAAAAATCATCCATCTCTTTTATATAATTTTTTTTTTGCAAATTTTTCACCGTCGCTGAAATTTAACATGGGTAAAAAGTCAAAAAAGCAGGATTCATTTAAAATAGACCTCGTTTAATAACGCAAATTTAAAATGTAAAATTGACAATGAACCTAGTGTTGAAACCTATCAAAGGTAAAACCTGTTTAAATATCCCTTTCTTTTAAGAAAGATGAATGATTTGATGATGAGAAACAACAAGAAAACCTGACATTAGACATTTTTACTGTCGGCTACCTAATAAGTGTCTCCTCACTAATTAATTTTTCGAAAATTTTCCACCTGGGACACTCTTACTCCAACTCCCCCCCCCCACTCATTAATTTTTTGAAAGTTCTCTTCTTCATCAAACCCTCTTTTTGAATTAAGTTTTTTGATAAATCTTTGGATAAATTTTCGCAGTTGAACTCATCCATCCATATCATGTTTTTCTTTTTACTGCCAAATTATACGTATTATTTGGTGCCAGTTAACATTTTGAAAGTAGTTCAAAGTCCCCAATTTCATGTGTTTTTGCCTGAAAATAGACAAAAATTGTGGTGGTCGAATAGCTGTGGTGAGATTGCATTGAAAATATGCAAAACCTATGCAAAAAGAAAGTATCAATATAAAACTTAAATGCATATTGGCATTATGTTAAATTGTTCACCGGTTCACTATTTCGAAGAGGGCTACAGGGCTTTTTGCGCAATGCAATTGGTTCTTTTTGCATGACGACGAGCCTACACTGCCCAGAGTTGCCCATCGTTAGGAAAATTCATTGTGACGTCACTTTTTCAAAGGAAAATGAACAATGTGCTGATATGATTTCTCTCATTTTTTATTTCTGCCGTCAGAAATTATAACAATTTTTGATCTCTTTTCTCTTGTTTTTTTTCCGGGCTGTACTGAAAATATTGCCCTTGGTCAATGCAACAACCTCGCAAGCTCGTCCAGGCAAAATTCCAAGCACTCTGTTCACTGGCCGTTTTTTGACTTAGAAATTGAGTTTTGGCTTTCGAAAGTAACCAAAATTTTTTATGAAACCCCTCAAGGCCACTTATGAAGGGTTTATTTTCAAGGATTAAGCATTGCATTTGCGAAAATAGAAAGAAATGTATTGAATTGAATTTATTTTCAATCATCATAGAAAGAATACATTTTGATTTTGCTCACTATCTTCATCTTTTTGACAGTTTTGTACACAAAATACAAATTCTCTAAATATTGAGTTTTGAAACTCAACTCAAAATTGAGTATTTTGGCCATATAACGGCCACAAAAAAGTGCTTGGAATTTTCACTGTCGTCGTTACTTGACCTCGGGCAATATTTCTCAGTACAGCCCTCACTAACCGGTCATTATTGTATTTGTGTAATCTTGTAGAAGAAAGATTAAATTTGCTTCTATTGAAAACTAAAAATTATCATATCCGCTCATCTCTTAGAATAAGCACTTCAAAAAACCATAACATTAGACATAAACTCAAGCTGAAAAATCACCAATGAAGGTATAAAAATAATCCATATTCTGCTGATGGTAAATCATTCTCCTGGGAATAGAACGGCCAAATGATCAAATCAAAATTGATCTGTACCCCCTGATAAACAGCGGCTTTTACTAACGTGTTGGGCTTGACCTTGTAAATGAAAATGGGGTTTTAATATTTTCTTGCATGGGAAAGAATGTGTGACGTCATAATTACTGCTTTTAGTTTTTGTGTTTTGAAAGTTTGATGTGTGTACCGTGAAGTGGAGTAACTTGCATCAGTGGAGGGAAACTTGCATGGCCATCAGATGACTGACCAATCAAAGCAGCAAAATTTCAAACAAATGAACTACGCAGCTCTGCTCGCATCTCTACTCTATCATCTTTTCATTATTTATATTGTATTTTAATGACCAGACAGGTCATTCATTTGAGGGCTATGCATGTTTGCATCCTCTAATGCAAGTTACCCGATCTCACGGTACTCCGTCTTCATAGAATTTTTTAATGGCATGAAAACAGAATATGTTATGTCTTTAAAAGAACAAATTTCTGAAAGGCTTTTGTTGTTCTGTAAATATTTCATTTTGGATTAAAAAATTCCATCATTTATTGTTTCAAAAATGTCTATATTTCTTTATAAGATGCTTTGTTGTAATAAGAAAAACAACAAGTTTTATTTTCATTTTCATTTTCATCTTTTTTAAACATCTACAGTAGCACTGAAGATGGTTTTTACCGAAAAGCTTGCTTAAAATAAAACTAAAACTTGTTGTTTTTCTATCACTTTATGGAATGGCTGATTTAAACTTAAATGGCTTTGTTGTCTTTTTAATCTTTGTGTAAACTTGCATATGTTTTGCATATTTTCCAACTAAATCCAACCACGGCTTTTTTGTTCCTGTATTTTTGCAAAAAGAAGTTCTATTGACATTTTTGGATAAAAAATTGAGTCATTTCTTTGAAAAAGGCATGTTTTTACACTGTTTTCCTAAAAAATGCATAAAATATATGCTATATTTTACTGCTTTGAAGCCTGAAAATCTATTCCCCCACCTAGAGATTTTCCCATTCGCATCTAATTTTGCCCCCCCCCTTTTGGCATTTTTGCCAAAAAGAATTCCCCATTTTAAAAAGGACATTATGCTTAACTTACTCAGGTGAAGTAACAGAATTTGATTGGCTGTGTTTTCAATTGTCATTAGAATCTGGAAAATTCAAACTCTCAACCCTAACCATGCTATTATTATATTTCACCATATTATATAAAATAAGAAATCCCAGTGTGGGATTTGCAAAGTCAACGCCAAATTGTTATTTGATTAAACTGAGGTGCACGCCAAAAGAAGGTTCGCTTAATGTGCCCGCTGCCCGCCCAAAGGCTGGCAAAATTGTAGGGAAGTTTTGGGAGGGCCTTGTAAGCCCCCCCCCCAAATGGGTCCAGGGCTGAGTCCTGGTGGGGGTTGAGGGGGCGAAGCCCCCAAAAGCCCTGAGATATTTGATCTTCTCATGCCTAAACTTTGCGAAAAGAAATGTATAAAGTTAAATGAATCATGACGATGAGCCATATTTTAGGAATATTTAACAAGTAACACTTTCTATTTCATTTGTTTCAGTCATTAACTCCAATACTTACAATTTTTCAATTTTTCTCTGATAAGTATATTATGCAAACTTTTCTAGATACTACCGTAGAATCGTCCAATATCGACATACGTCTTGTTATTTCGACATAGCTGTAGGCTGGTCTTCGAAATAAAAAATCAAACATGAACAAATACTTACCAAAGTTACCAATCAATCACTAAACTGTACTCTCCCTATCACATCAAAGATTGTTGATATATGAGAAATGTGAAGTGTTATTACTTGTGTTTGAAAAGAAAACTTTAACGATGTAGTCATCACTAAAAAACTAATTAGCATGCTTTCAACGAAGATATCCAAATCATAACAACATTTTGCAAGGGAGGGATTTTTTAGTAGACCTTTTTACTGTGGACCGAAAATAATAAAAATAACCTGGTTTCCTTTTGAATTTAATGTGACCGCCACTGGCCATTACGGTGTGCAGCCTCTTAGCACCTAGAGCGCGTGTTTGCGATAAATAAGGAAGGGGAAACCAGGCCGACTAAGCGCGCAAATTATTTTTATCATGTGACTTGAAGCATAATAAAGTTGTAAAATTTTAATGATGGGCACGAGAAAGATTATTAAAGTTTGCATGCGTTTCATGTTTCGTACCGTGAGATTGGGTAACTTGCATCAGTGGAGGCTAACATGCTTAGCCCTCAAATGAAAGACCTGGCTGGTCATTAAAATACAAAATTAAATCAAAACAAAAATGGTAGAGTAGAGCTGCGAGCGGTGCTGAGTAGTTGTATTTTAATGACCAGCCAGGTCTTTCATTTGAGGGCTATGCATGTTAGCCTCCACTGATGCAAGTTACCCAATCTCACGGTATGTTGTGTAAAATTGCTTATATAATTTGGCTGCTTTTTTAATTGAAAGAATTGCAATGTTTACTGAACTTCTAGTTTGATGGATGAACTTGTTTGATAAGAATGATACCAAGAATTTCATTCAAGGTTTGTTTTGATTATTTTACAGATCCGGTGTCAAATTTAAAGGAGGGGTGTTGATATTAGACGATTCTTCAACGGTACTTTGAAGAAGGGTTTCAGGGGGTACTTGATTCCACAATTCCGCCAGATTTTTCTTCAATTTCCATCAAACCGTCTAAAATGAACCAAAATTCCGCCACCGAAAGTTCCTTTGAAATTCAAGATTTTTTTCAAAAATTCTGTGAATTTTGAATATCAGGACCCTGCCGACGCACCGGACTGTCCGGTGTATTTGTCTGGTGGCAAAAAGTATCCTTTCGCTACACCAGACGCAATAAGTCCGGTGAACATTGCATACAGGGAATTTTGGACGCCGGACATATATGAAATAAAAAATTAAGAAACACCGGACACACCGGACTGGTCATGTCCGGTGGGAAAAAATATCCTTCTCCGACACCGGACATTCGACTTCCTTAAGTCTGGTGTAGGAATTGTCCGGTGGTAAAAAAATTTTCATTTTACACCAGACTTTCGCGTGTCCGGTGTTCGTCAAGTCCAGTGCGTCGTCAGGGTCCTTGAATATCTTTTGCCAATTCCCAAATTCTGCAATTTTTTTGCAAAAAATTCTGTTTTTTCTGCACTAAAATTGTTTAATTTTCCGTCTCCGACGGAGAACCCAATTTCCGTAATTCCGTCTATCTAAATTTTGGCCAAATTCAGTCTAAATTTTGGTCAAATTCCGCCAACCATGAAGCTCCATATGCCAATACGTCAAAAGTAATTACTGCCTCACGCTGAATATATTTGGCGTACTGTACACTAATTCCAGACGTCCACGCTCGATAGGATCAATCATCGGAACGGCTCGATGACGGATCGATATGTGATCAATGGATTACTTAACGATCCGGATAGGAGATCGATCCTATCGACCAGACGGTGTCAATCGAACGAATCGAACGCCGAATCAATCGAACGCAATTGAACGCAATCGAATAATTGCAATTCGATTGTCGAACGCAATCGAATCGCAATCGAATATTACCCAGGATTTGCTGTTCGATTGTATTCGATTACGTTCGATTGATTCAATTGTATTAAATTTGATTCACTTTGGTACATAAGCGCTCGGCCGCCCACGCTAAGAAGCTCTAACAGAGTGATCCAATTTAATTTAATCGCAATCAAACTCAACGTACATAATCGTAATCGAACGATATCGAAGATTAATCCAATGTAATTGACAATCAATCGAACCAATCGAACATAGTCAACAATCTAACCTTACTCGAACGCAATCGAATATTACCCAGGAATCGGCCGTTCGATTGAGATTCGATTACGTTCGACAATTGAATCGCAATTATTCGATCGCGTTCGATTACGTTCGATTGGTTCGATTGCGATTTTTGTTCGAAGTTGTTCGATTGACACCGTCAGGTATCGAGCGCGGACGTCTGGACTAATTCCAGAGTAGAGCTGCGTTGCGAGCAGAGCACTACAATTTTTGGCTAAACAAAACAAAACGAACTAATGTATCTGGTCAATTGGAAGGAAAACATTTCAATTATGAATTGTATTTGATACCTTTTTGTCGTCAGAGCTGTACAGTGCAGTGGTGGAGGGGGAGGAGATGGTCAGTTATCAGTTATGCTTATCATTTTGTGAAAGAACGAAGGAAACTATCCTGCGAAGACAAAATAATCTCACTTTTCGAATATTGTGGAACGCGTTTGTCCTTTCTAGAAAAACATTCAATCAGTAGGTCGCTTGCTGATACGCGTTAGAAAAGAAAGTTAGAAATAGCTTAAAGATGACGTCATACCATTATGTAATGCTGACATCGGTAAAAAAATAAGGAAATGTAAACAAAATAGATTGCGCCACCACAGAACGACCACTTTTTTATGTACACCACCATTTATTTGTGAATGATGAAAGAATGTTGGTACATTTAATGTCAGCAAATAGTTGCACCACTATTTAGACGGTATATATTTAAGAATGTTTCTCGCTGAACAACAGGCATACAACACAAGAATCAAGGGAGGGATCAACGAAGTAGAGAAATACTCTACACAATCCAACCGAGGAAAACTTACTTTTTATTTATATGCAATATTTTGGCATACCAAACAACGTTGAATCATGGTGTTGAAGAAAAGTAAATCAGAAGCAATCAACTCTGGAAATACCATCCGTAAAGGTAGGTCGATATTTTATATCTTCTTTGAATGTGACTTATATCTACTGGGAAAGAATTGATAGCTAAATCACCAGTCAAAACCTAATTTGAATTGAAGCGTTTCAACCTCTGTAAATATTACATTTGCCTTTCGTCTATTTTACAGGTCGAAGTAAGACTCATATTCGAGCATTTGAAATCCAAGCATCAAAGCACAATTTCTTAAAGTATGCAGATAAACATGAAAAAGAATTATACCGAATTTTATCACAGCCTCAAATCGAGTTCTCTTTGAACAAATAAAACCGATGGTCTCTGTACGAGAAATTAGAGCAAATCGAGGAGCTTCAGAAAACCTACGGAGAAGAAAAAGAAAAACAGAAAAGCCGTCGACAACTGAAAAAGGAAAACCGTAAAAACAAGAGGTCAAAGAAACGCAGAAATGAAGATGAATCGGAGCAAGCTGAAATCGTTTATACGAAGTCTGATGAACAGAATGTTACCGTTTGCTCTGAAAATAAAGTCAATTTCAAGTGAGTATCTTTATTGTGACAACTTGTCATGCGCTTATCTCAGTCCAGTGGCCAAATATAAGATTCCCAATAGATACATTGAGTCCGGGGGGGATTGAGTCAACCAAGTCAAATAATGTGGATCAATGACCAGGTGTCAGATATCCGGGAACAGATCTGTTGATAACAGATCACATAAAAACAAAGTCTAATTCTATATTGTTAAAATTATAGATCAGTGCACCGAACGCTAACCAAACTTCATGATGCATACCACACAAAACACAGGTCACAAAAAGTCAACGTCAGAAAACCAAAGATTTATTACGATGACGATTTGGCGACGGATTATCTGTCGTACGACTATGACGAGGATGACGACTATGACGACTATGACGAGGATGACGGCGAATTCTATTGGGAACAAAATGAAGATGGAGACGTGATTGGACACCAAACTTCACTTTCATTTTCTGATTATTTCAACACGTCCCATGAAACCAAAAAAGCGGTCTTCGTCGAAGAATCAATCGGAAAATCTGTTCATGGAGAAATCAAACCAGCTATGCAACTACCATACACTTCTTCAGGACTGGTTGGCAATACACGAAAAGTTGAATTACCAATTCAACTTCAAGTCAAATCCTCAAGTATCGCACCTGAAATACTCCGACAAAAACATGGTAAGAAGTATCACGAAAGTGCTTCAATCCCAAGGAAATTCCTTATCATTGAAAATACATCTTATAGGAAAGCAAAAGTTGTAATAGTAACTGTCCAATCAGAATCTAAAGGCGTGGCATCAGTTTTGATCGATAAGCAGCAAAGTCACGGAAATAAGGATCTCAATATTCCCTACAATGATGGCTGCATAAACTTTGATGAGTTAATTCAACCAGTCTTTGACTTGCAGAGCAACTTTACCAACAGCTCACACAGCATTGTTTCTCCTTATACTGTACTGAAGCCGTTCACCCTTCATTGTGTCTTCACTGAACAAATCAGGAATCCTACAATGTTAGATACCTGTTTCGTAGACGACAATCTTTGTCAGAACTGCTTCCAAACGAAAGATTCATTTACTACACTTATGGGTTGTGGGCATACCTTTTGTGATGACTGTTGGCAAGATTTCATTTCGATGATGGTGTCAGCTCAGAGAGTCAACATCCCTTGCATGCAATATAAATGCAATACAAGAATCGATCCTGTAACCGTCGTAAGCTTCCTGAAGAACGACAAATCCTGGCTATCGTTTAAAAGTGGTTCCCTGAACTCGATAACATCATGCCCAAAAAAACACTGCGTTGGCGTAACCTCTGATAAAGTAAATCCGCCAAGAACCAGTGAAATTACGGATAGATTTGATGCAAAGCAGCCAGAAATGTTTTGTGAAGTTTGCGGAAGCAAGTTTTGTGTGTATTGCCGAGAAGGACACTGGCCTTTGACGTGCGAAATGCATCAAGCATACCAAGAATACAAATCTGGCGAGGAGCAACCTTCGTATGAAGATTTATTGAGAGATTCGCAATATTTGAAATTACATTTGAGAAGCTGTCCAAACTGCCACGTCGTCATCGAGAAAAATGGAGGGTGTAACCATATGTATTGCACTCAATGCTACAGACCATTTAATTGGGACAAACCACAAACCAAAGAGTTTGGTACTTGGCGATTCTTCCAAACAAAGCATAATGATCGATTACGTAATGCTTTACTGGTGGGTACCGTGATCAAGAATGACGCAATGGAGAAGCTAAAACAACATGGATACACAAACGAAGTCAAAACTAAGTTGCATACAGAGCTGTACGAGGCTATCAAGGCTTTGAGCAAGATTGTAGAATCAGCATATGTTGTCAGCGGTTTGAGCGACTCGGTTTACCAGCGACGTCGGTATCTCAATCTAGCCGATCGTTTGAAATGGTGGGTCAGCAAAGGACTTGATTTACTTTCCAGAAAAAAGAATGAATACGATGCTCAAGATATCAAATATGCAACAAGAAAAATGAAAGAACTGATTGACCAAGTTGTCAAAGGTGATTTTATAATCCAAGAATGTCCACTACCAGCAGGTGATCATGCTCGACTCTGGAAAAACATCTTGATGAATTGAGAATTGAAAAAAAACTTCCTTAAAAATTGAAATCAATTTAAAAAGACGATCATAATCATACAGTATAACAAACTTTTGTATTTTTAGGGTATTAGGGTATTTCAGATTTTTATAAAACTGTTAATCGAATAATTTCGTTAAATACCTTAAGGGTATTAATTTTCGCGGGGATTATATTTCGCGAATTTCGCGAGTTTTTCCGAAATTCGCAAAATATAATCCTCGCGAAAAAATTAAAATCATGATTTTTGCCTGAACCCCTAGGAAAATGAAAGAAATTCGGTCAAAAAGGGACTGATTCGCGAAATTTAATCCTCGCGAAAATTTAGAATTCCCGTCTTCGCGAAAACAAGTCCCGCGAAAATTAAATTATTTCGCGAAAAAATTGTCTCGCGAAAATAAGTTACCGCAAAAATTAATACCCTTAAGGTATTAAAGATAGTAATTTATTGAAATCTAAGTTTGATGGTGTAAAACTGTTTTCTAGCGCCCCAATTCTGAGCACATAAACCTTAACGCATACATAAGCTATTTTTAATTCTTCTGTATTTAATTGAGATCTTGAAAAGTTAGTAAAATAAATTTCTACAGTAAGTCATGATCACCATGACAACCGCTATAAACAAACAACTTCCCGAATATCCGAGAATCAAGTAGAAAAATAGATTACCATCTGTATTCGTATACTCAAAGAAACAAGTCTTTTCTTTAGCGTTCGAACGATAACATTTACTCCTCGGTAAGCGATAATGCATTGATTTCTCACAGATTCGATTTTCAAAAATCGGCACCGGTTCATTAGATACTATTTTGGCGGGAAATGTTTCGTCTGCCGTACATATGTTCTTAGTAACAATGAAAATAAGGTTTGTTTCTAAGATACGTTTAACGTGGAAGTACATTTTACAGTTTGCTGACGACTCTAATATGCCATAGGTATCAATACTAAGTTTATTGAGAGTGTAAATAGGGCGTTCTTTAATGCAACTGATGTTACGCTTCGAAGCGGTTGCTGCGCTGACGTTTAATTCATTAGGTGGAAATAAAAGGTTTGTGAATAGTAGATACAAAATTGCTGATAATTGACTCAAAAAGGATATCACGTAGTTGAAAGCTTGCGAATACATAGATTTTATAAGTTCACTGCTAGATGATTTGGACTGGTCGCCCTCTTGGTCACTTGAACACTCAGCTTGTGTATCTTTGTAAACAGTCTTATTGAATATCTCTAACTCAGTTAGTTCTTGCAATAAATTCCCGTTTACGAATCCGACGAAATAGCCCGTTAGAAAGTGGTTTTGGTTGCTTATGACTACGTAACCAAACATATCCACCATCAAGCACTGGTAATTCTCAGGGTCACCACAATCGAAAGAAAATGTGCAATTTGTGTTCTCCTGAATGGGGTCACAATCTGATTTGAAGTTTAGTTTCATATAATCAATAAGTGTTAGAGAATTGATTGATAGACCTATAACAGACATCAAACTATGTTTTTCTTTAGAATATATTCCTCTGGTAATGGCAACAAGATTTGTGTTTACGTTTTTTGTCTTTTGACGCCATGGTGGGCGCCCCGTTTTGGTCTCCACAGTAAAGACAAGGTTTCGTTGATGATTTAACCGCATCGCTGCTGTGTTTGTGAATCGGATGTCTTCGTATAGGTCTCGTAGAATCAGACGACTGATGTTGAAATCGGTTGACCAATGTATGGTAAAGCCAGCTGTGGTCATCACAAATAAATCAGTCACATTGTGACTATCCAGAGATTCTAAGGACCAAAATTGATCAGTAAAGTTACCAATAGTTGAGCCTGATTGCAATAAATCCATAACACGGTTATAATCGCATTCCGAGTCTGCAATATCATGTAGGTTGCTCAGATAACTGTATAAATCATCTGCTGTAAGATAATAATGTGTAGAAGCTGGTTGGTTTTTCATATTTTCATGGTCAACAGTACAAAAAGGCCAACTAGCAATTTGATGACGCCGGCTCTCCACCTTTGCTGTTTTCAACCAATTGATACCAGACTTGATAACAGAGTCGGGAAGAAGTTTATGATCGACTTTTGTTTTGATCAAGTTTTCATCGGGAATGCTGACGCCTGCGAAAAATGGCGTGTCCGGTAATGGCCGGTAACAATAAGTATTGTTCAATCGGACAAATTGCGTGTTATCCGATAACGGAAACAGCCAATCAGCTTCTGCCCTTATGCATCCGATTTCCCCATCTATCATACGGCGTTCCAGCATTTCCCCGATTTCGGGTTTGACAGTATGTTCGACTTCTGATAGATACACGGTAGCTGGATCGGTAAGGTAACCAAATTGATCTTTGAACTTTGGATGCATTAAGAACAATCCGTTGTTGTTGATAACAAAGGCGTGACCAAACACACCCATTTCCTGAAATGTAAAAGGTATGTAAATATAAAGGATAATGTTTTTATAAAAGAAAACAAAATATCGCAAACAGAGTTTGGACCACTGGCCGGGGAGGTACCAGAAATAATGGTCTCCTCAAAAAAAATAAAACTTGGTGACTTATCAAATTCCCTCCCTATCTGAATTCAACTTTTATCAAGTGTAAGGGGAAGGGGAATCTTTAGGATTTGCATTTGTTTAGAAGGAACAATTTTCTGACTACATAAGAAAGGTTTAGAGATTTATCCCATTCCATGAATGAAAGCAGTGAGCACTTTTTATATACAGGGGTTAAAACTGTATTCCCCGGTTTTATCGTACACAGATGGGATTTACTAGTTATCCAATGGGAGGGGGGGGGGGGGTCAAAATATCAAAGCATGACTTATTGACAAACCATCCCAAATTGTCTCTAACCTGTATAGGATAATGTTGTTCCAATAAGGAGATGACAATATCAATCCCTGCAACTCCAATCAATTCTGTGTCTGATTTGCCGTCGTCGATATCGAATGATGTTGATTCGTTATTTAAGTTAGCAAAAACACCTGCAAAAAAATATTGTTTACTTTTTAGCAAATAGCTTATAGACTTCGCCAGTGTAAGGGACACTATCCTTGTTTTCTTATAGGAAACACACAACAATATAGATAAGATTAAATAGAAGTAGGTCAGAAGAAAAGCCTTGAATGTATACCCTAGCTGTATGCTTTTTTTACCGAAGCGAGAATGTTTTCTCAAAACTTCCACTCAGCTTCGGCTACAATTTTGAGATACAGCATAACCTCAGCCTCAGCTCCGTTACATTGGTTTTCAAACCAAAAGGCTAGAGACGCATCTAGCCCAAGCAAGAAAAAGCGAACTCTTAAAATTTGCGTTACATTTCGGACGAGAGATTAATCTAGCATTTTCTTTGTTTTCGGACAGTTGGAGGATATGAATGTAAACATACCAGTAGAGATGGTGGTCATCATTCCCAGCCCTGATCCATCCAAATATAAAGGTGTGAAAGTGACGTAATTGGTGCCGCTTTCGCCGATCGGTTTACTCAACACTTTCTGATATTTCAATACGCCGTCCAAAACATTTCCTGTCGAAGAGTAAGAAAATCACGAACTTTTTAGCCAGGGGATGGGTTTTGTACAAGTAAAACTTACAAAATATCTGATATCAAAATTTAAAGCCCTGTCCTTCTTATTATAGCGGGGTAAACTCCAGCTTATTTGGTTATTTTCAATAGGGAATGCGACGTCATCTAATAAATATCAAAAATAACTTTTTCTTATGAAAAAAGCGTAAGAACGATGCAAATGACGTACGTACGCTTTACTAACACATATCAAGAATAGGCTGGTTCTTATTGGAAAAGCATGCGGCCTTACCAACAGTTTGTATTCGGTAATAATCTCCACCATTCGCGCATGCCACATCCATCAACTCCATATCCGTTGTGAATCCTACTATAAAGGAGAATATCACTACGTTTTTATCTCCATTATATCGTGCTAACACTTCTTCCGTTCGATCGTCATAAGTTACACCGTCTGAAACAATCATCATAACTTTCGTGCAGTTCGACGTTGCTAGGGGTTCCGTTGCACCTCGATTGAGTATCTCAAAGGCGGTTTGTAAGGCGTTTGGGAAATCAGCCATGCCAGTGGGTTGGTCTAGTTGATCTACGATATCTTTGAAAGCTTGTTTATTGGACGTTGTAGCTTCGGAGAGGTTTTGTAAACACGGGATGAGATAATCGACGTCCGAATTGAACGAAATAACATTAAAATAATCATCTTGCTGTAAGGTATTGATAAGTGAAGAAACAACAAGTTTTGCTATAGTAAGATGTGTTCCCGTCATGGAGCCTGACATATCCGTAGCTATAACGACGTCCTTAGGAGACATAATAGCTTGATTGTACCATATGCGACGTCGTGGATCGTACATATCAACCATGTCACTTTCGTAGCTGAGTGAAGGGAGATTTTGAAATAAAGAGTTCTGCAATGCTGGACAAAAGGTTTGTAGACTTCTGCAATATTTGCAAAATACTTCAATATCGATCAAAAACAAGTTCCCAAGAGGCTCTGGGTGCTTTCCAAACCCATCCAAAGTCTTTCAAAGTCACCCACTGCAGTCTAACCGCAAGGGCAAACCACAAGGGCTTGATTAACTGGCTTACACCAGTATCAAAACGCTGATTTTTTGCTTGTGGTTCCCTCAAAAGCAATTCAAAAGCAATGCAACGACTTCAAAAGTGTTTTTCTTAACTTCCATCCCCTTGCAGACACATTGAAGAGTCATTTTGCTCTATTTCTCATCATTTTTTACTGAAATTCCATTTGTCTACAACCTTTTGTCCGGCATTGTGCAGAGAGACATTTTAACTTGTATCTTTTCCATATGACAGCTATAACAGTAATAATCTAGGTTTGCGAGAAGACGGGTATGTCATAGACAAGGCTCGAAAAACCGACCCGGAAAGAGACTTACTTTATAGAGCCGTTATACCCATTCTGCCTGAGTACCTCCAGGTAGCCAGAGGAAACAGTAAAAACTCACTTAATCCCTGGGAATGTCTTCGATGCACCATTTTCGCTTGAAAAATATTGCCATAAAAGCGTTGGTTTGTTCTTGAAATTCTCCAAAAAGACTGGGTCCAAGTTTTGAAGCCACGTGAAATCGTTCAGAACCTTTTTGTCGTATTTGAAAATCTCCGTAGGTACCTGTAAGAAATGGAACAAAAGGTGAAGAAAAAATACTGAAACGTTCCATACGGTCTTAAACACGTAACCAGTTAATTTTCAATCCATGAAAAAGTCATCTAAAGGTTTTCAAATTACTATCATTATCTGGACATATTGCAACCAATGACACACCCCTGTGTTACAGAACTGATGGGACCACCTCAAAACTGGAAAAATTTGGTCAAAAGTTATTTGAAATAATGCTGTTAAATCTCATCCCTATTGGGTAACACCAAAACAACTTCATCCCCATCGTAAATAGAACGGGAAAAAATGTCATCCGAAACGATTTCCAATGAGTTGAAAACAATTGATTTTATATCTCCAATGGAACTTTGATTGGTAAACTTTTGTCCGAAATGAACGAGACAGGGGCGTAATGATAATTGACCAACATGTAATGAAGTTAAATAAGTTCGCGAAATTTTAATTTATATGAGAAAGGTTGTAAGGGTGTAGGCGAGTTAAGACGATCCACTCTTTGCCATATCTATTCTATAATTGAGAATTTAAGTAGGCAGAAAGCTGGCTGTCTAAAGTCAACGCATTGACCTCTTTTGTCGTCAGTGCAATGACTTCTTTAAATCTTTTTGCAACACAGATTATAACTGCCAACCTGCTGTCCACTTTTCCTCTACAGGGCAGAAAGTGGACTGTCTAAAGTAGAGCATATAAAATGGTGAGCCTTGAGTACTATAAAGAATTTGAATGTGGAAAAAGTAAAACAATAATGCATACCTGTGCGAAGCTCTGATTGAGGTTTACTTTCAAATCTTTGGAGAATGTTGGTTCAATACGAGCACTGTTATTTTGTTTGTCATTGAAGTAATTAAAAGGTTGGATGTTATAATCATACACGTGACTCTCTATGGATGATTTCACTTTATATTTGATCTTGTTCAAATCGTCCAGATAAGAGAGCAACAAATCTCGAATCTTGTTTCCAAAAGTTTTGGTAATTTCATCGACGTTGATTTCGTATTCCTGTAAAATACCTTCCTGAAGTTGTTTGTGGATAGTGGATTTGAGCAGTTGGTGTTTGGTTGTGCTTTCGAATAGATTGTCAGCATAGTTGAAGAAGCCTTGGTAAATCGATTGGTCATCATTTGTCAATGTCCAATGCGTTTTGGTGAGTAGTAGTAACAAAACAAACAAACTTTTTTCCATGTTTTTTGACAGTGACTTTATCCGTTGACCTTCATGCAATTCAATTGACTGTAAATTCAACACAAAGAATGCAATAAGTGGAAAAAGTCTGCTAATTCTGAACGTTACAAACCTTCAAGCTAAAGTAGAAGGATAAAATCCCATAAAATAGTCATCAAGTATTTCTGCAAAGTGTGAAATTTCCTTAAGTTACAGATCTTAGTTAAAAAAGCTTGATTTAAGTCTCACTAAGAGTAAGCCTCTATATGCATCGAAAAAGCAAGAACATTTCAACGCTCGAAATGCGTTAACATCTAAAAACAATCTAAGACCATCGCGAAGGCTTTTTCAAAGTTTAAGAATTCTCAATGAAAGACGAGTTCTTCATGAAGAGTAAACACTGAACTTTCAAGAAAGTGAATAAAACCTCTGGCTGAAAAAAAGACAGCAAGAGACCTATTAAGATTACGACAGGTTGCCGTCTTAATAAAGAGACGTGTAAAATTATTTTCATATCAGATACTCTATAGGGATAATTAAAAAGAGTTTTTGAAAACAGCATGTCATAGATGAACATGGAATATTATTTAGAGATAAAATCTGTTTTGAAAAATACAAAAGATACACACATAAGAAACTCTCAACGAAAACAAAGCAAAAGAAAATTAAAGCTTTTTCATTCAAACCATCCTGCGATATCTTGCTTGAGATCTATATCAAAGTTTTCAAACTGTCGTGCTGTGATTCACTTGGAAAGTGAATGTACCTTCGCCCGGGTTGACCCATGCCTTGTGAGGGGAACTGGGTACCATCACTCTAATAAACAAGTATGGGGAGTATGCCAGGCATTGCAACTAGCGATGCTCATAGGTTCAACACCTGCGAAGATGTATGTCCTCCCGTGTAGTTCGAGTATCGTCGTCTGTACACTCAAAACGAACGCGAGCGCAGGGTTAGCAGTATCTGGTAAGCGTGGCAATTTCCCTCTCCTAGGGTAGGTATCTATCCTAGGGATAGGCCCCATTCCGGATGATTCGGAGGGTTCACTTTTTATCACGCATAGACCTATACAAAACATCTTACATTTTAATTTTTGAATCAGCTAAGAGTCTACAAGTGATATAGAGACGATAAAAGAGTTTAACCAAGACATCAAAATTACAAGTTCATATCCCAGAGTGCACACAACCCCTAAAATGACCAGAGTCCCAAAAACGCTATATGAACGGTACAAAAATAATATGAACGGCTCAACTATTACAGGCTGAGTTCTGATATCCGATTTCCTTACATCACAGATATCAGGCCTGAGACTCAGCATAAAATGAGCTACAAGCTCGAATCTCTAAAAGCTGTACTTAATAAATAAAGAACTTTCGATACTCAACCAATAAATAAATTAATAATAAAAGATATTTGCTAAAAAGCAAAAACAGTTCTAGATATATGAAATATTAAGCCAATCTCATCAGTTCTCTTGAAAGTTCATTTACTATTCTAATTGAGCGGCTTTTGAAACATTAAAGAGAGTTTCAATTCATCGGTTTGGTAATTTGTGTAGTTGTGGGCAAAATCGTTGAATAATGAATTTGGAAAATCAGTTTAACAAGCAAAATCACCAGCATCACTCTACCCTAAAAAGTATTTGAATATTAAAGTAAAAAAATCATGCTTGGTCATAAACTGAATACCCTCGTACTATACAAAGGTTCATCGAGACTAACCAATTGCTTTCTTATAAGAACAAACTACCTTAAGGGAACTTATTTTGGCGAGCGGCGAAAATCTTAAAAAATTTTAATTTTGGCGGGAACTAATTTTGGCGAATAGTGAATTTTTTTAATTTTGGCGGGAACTAATTTTGGCGAATGACAACGTAAATCTGTTCTATTTTGCCTTATTTTGAGCAATTTTGATGAATTGCAGAGGTTATTTAGGCATGGAAGCAAAAAATTTAATTTTGGCGGGAACTTATTTTGGCGAGTGCGCAAAATATTTAATTTTGGCGGTAACTAAATTTGGCGAATTTCGTCTAAATTCGCCAAAATTAGTTCCCGCCAAAATAAGTTCCCTTAAAAAGGAAAACAATTTTAGGCTTAAAAAATCAATCCACGACAGCTTCAAAAGTTTACAGTAGGACGTTCTTTAAAAAAAATGACCTCGCCGCATTGGACAATCTTAATAATTGGTTTAAAGGAAACTTAAGGTCTTGTTAGACGATAACATTCGGTAACATTTTTGTGTAACATTTTCTAAAAATAGCAAATGTTGTACAAAATGTTACTGTGTAACATCGATTAACATTCAGAAACATTCAAATGTTAACGAATGTTACGCGCAGATAGCAAATCAAAAAAAAATGATTTGCTCTCGATGGTTAACATTTTGAATCAAAGGATGCCGCCATTTAAAGGGAATTTAAAAGGATACTTCAAGTGCGCACGTGTTTTTTCGCCAATTTTTCTCTCTTTTTCTCTCTTTTTCTCTCTTTTTTAATAAAAAAAATCAAATGTTACACACAAAATGTTTGCGTGTAACATATGTTAACATTTCTTGAGCACATTTTTGAAATCTTCTATTTTTAGAAATGTTAGCGAATGTTACACAAAAATGTTACCGTCTAACAAGACCTTTACTCAAATTTACCCAGACAGACAATTGCACGTTCACAGGTGGAGTGCTTAATACTTTTAGTCTACTTTAGCCTTAGGCGTACAAACTGTCGCAAGCAGAAACTTTCGCGAGATCGAAAAATTCACGCCATTTACTCTTGCGAATTCAATGAGTCTTTTTAGCGAGCCTAAGCTTTCACGAATCAAGACATGATTTTTTTTGGCCTTTTCGAGAATTTTCAAAGACATTTACATTTCGCGAAAAAGGGCTAAAATTTGTAAAAAGCTCGAAAGTTTCTGCTTGTGAAAGTTTGTACGCCTTAATAGAAAAGTCCCCCACCCGAGCAAAGTCCCTGACCACGTCGTTATGCCAAAAATATTTTATTGATCACAACTGAGGCTTTTTAAAATTTTAAAATCATAGATCACGCCAACACGCCAACAAGAAGACCCAATCACACGCTTTAATTCGAACCTCTACTTTTCGAATTTCTCTGTAGTTCGAACTAAAATATTGGTCGCCTTCGTTGGAAAGTCGTATAAAATACTTTCTATAATTCAAATCTTTCTCCGAAACTCTTTGTCTATTGAAGATTGAATAGAGAGAATCAACTGTACCTTAGAGTTAGCAATGTTCCCATCAATATAAAATCATTAGTTGTTCGCTCGGCGTAGTGTTGGAGTACTCCTTTCGTGGTGATACAGTAGTAGTTTTATTTTTATACAAAGTCTTATACGAAGCACCCTTTAACAAATAACTTGTTAATTTTGAATGAATTCAAAGTTTTCACAATCTTGTATCACAGACAAACACGATATTCTCACCATCATTGGACCCCTATCATTATTGGCAAGTTGTTTTCATTGACACTGTTTTACTAAAACAATTTTTTATAAGAAACTCATATTTTTAAGGTGAAGGTGAACTCCTTTAGACATCGAATTTCTAAGTGGTCAAAAATCGCGATATGATCGGAACTTAATGGTTAATAAGTTGATGTTTCAAAGTTATAAGATATTGAAAACCGAAAAAAATCCTTCAAATCAAAAACAAATTCTTAAAATAAAAGATATCCCTCATTTTAAGCCCCAGGACTTCATCAACTAAAATATTGAGGGTGTGAATAAAGAAAAATGGTGTTGAATTTTTTGTTTAAAAAGAACTGTAAAATTGATTGGAACTTGTTACTAAGTGCTACTAACATATAATGATCTAAATTCACAAGCTCGCTGTAAACTTAGATTCTCTACCCACATTATTTGCTGATTTCATATGTGTTGTTCAATCATATTATTGAAGTAAAAAGAATACTGGCAAATGATTCAGAAAATAGGCCCTCTAAATGGCTCTCACCAGGACAATTTATTCCAGAAAAAGCTTATTGTGTTTAAAATGTTTTTCTAAAATCAACAAGATTGAATAGATAACAAACAAACCAAACCATAGAAAGTTCGCAAAGAACTTTAAAATTACGAAGATATTAAGGCTTTTTCCGAGTATCACTGTCGACCAAACATCCAACCCATTCCTTTTCTGCTAACGGACGCTGCCAAATCAATTAGCTAAGTTGAACGTCTCCAATCTTCTATGAAAATAAAATCCTAAATTTGAATAAACCAAGGTCAGACGAAACGTAATTATCCAATTCCATCGGAAAATTTCTCAAACTAAAATGTGATCAACAAATTTAAATATTCTCTTTCAAAACTTTAAGCTTTTTAATCATTTCATTCATCAACAACTAGTAATATTTCAAAAAAATGAAAATTTCAAAGATTAACTTTGAAAATCCATTGTTTGAAAATATCGATTTTAAAATTCAGAGCAGATTTTTTTAGAGACATACAGCGCTTATCAGAGTCCTGTTTTTGCTTCAGTCTCTTAAGCTTAAATACAAAATTTAGCAGCTAGGCTAATCCCGCTGCCTTGTTAGGCTTTCAAGGCTACTCATCATTGGACCGTCAAGAATCTTTTTGATCGCCCGTCCCACTCAGACTGTCAACGAATCTTTCTAGCTTTGGTTTGTAAGGGAGTTTGTTCCTTTTGTATGAGACAGTTCTTCTCCCGAAGTTTCAAGAGATGTTCACACTCTACTTTCCAAAGAATAGCTTGTTATTCAATGTTTCCAGCAGAGAATAACGACATCATTACTCGGATAAAAAAAACCCGTTAAAGCAATTTCACAATAATTACTTACCACTTGGTCGATGCTGAAACATCGAGTCCACGAGTTGCTATGGCGACCATAAACCCTGAAAATGATGAAAACCAAGTTTATGTGAAATTCTTTTTCGGTAATGGTTTATTTTTCCTCTAGTGTAGCATGCTAGACGACAAATTTAAATAAGAGTTAGTGAGATAAAGTAAATGGCATTATTACCGTATTACACAGATTCTAAACGACTCTAGTCTATTTTTCCTTTGATCTCTGTTGCACTCATCAGATATAGTAATAGGGATTTCTACTTTGAAAGATTAAGAATTATTTGCCTGGAAAATGAGACGAAAAGTGAAAAGCGGAGAGATGTACCTCTGTATTAGATACCTCATACCATACCTTTATACTTAAACACCCTCTTCTCACAGACTCGGTGGGATTTTATCAGCCAGTTGGGGTGAAAATAACGGACCAAAACTAGATGAGGATTAACATTTCCATGTTTTTTATGGCTGTGGATTGGAATTCCATTGTATTATAGCCAGAAAATTCAGTGGGGATGGAAAAATAGCACAATATTTTACGGTGAGGACTTGCTTATCTGATTTTTCATTGGGGCCAAAAATTAGAGTATATTTTTCCACTGGGGATGATATTTAGGCCAACTTTTCCAGTGGGTCTGTAAGAAGTGGGTCTGTGAAAAGGGGGTCTGTGAAAAGGGGGTCTGTGAAAAGGGGGTCTGTGAAAAGGGGGTCTGTGAGAAGGGGGTCTGTGAGAAGGGGGTCTGTGAGAAGGGGGTCTGTGAGAAGGGGCTGTGAGAAGGGGCTGTGAGAAGGGGATCTGTGAGAAGGGGCTGTACTTTACCTTTGGAATTCATTGTTACCTTAAACTGGAAAAGTCTTCGATGGAGAAAAAACCAACAAATCTACCTACATAAAAATAAATTATGAATTTTTAAATCTGAAACTTTAACTTTTTAAGAAAGCAAATAAAAAATTTCCATTGACATAACTAATGAACTTTTATTGATTTATAAAACTAGCTCCGATTCCAGTCAAGTAAAGAATATTTTCTTCAAAGTTTCAACTTCACCATTTTTATCATTGTTTTTGTTAATGAATTATCAAAGAGAATTTAAAATCAACATTTTTCTCATTTTATGAATCGAGTTTTGATTCCGAAAACCAATTTTTTGAAACCAAATTCAAACTAACAATTAATTAAAGCCGGACCAATATCTTTCTATAAAACTCCGTAGACTTCACTTAGAAAAATATCAGCAAGCTTAAATACAAAATTTTCCATATTTATGATTTATCTTATTTTATTCCTTTATATTTTCAAAATGACGTAAAAAACATATCAATCATCTATACCAAAAATACTATACAAGAAAATTATTTTCGAATTAAAAAAGATCTCCCAAAAAAAAAGTGATTCAAAAGTGATCGTGTATCAGTGCAAATAAATAAATGCAGAAAAGTGCAATCAAAATAAATAAATTGTAAAAAACAGGATAATGAAAGAAAACAATCAGCTCTCAAAACGATTTAACCATCACACAGATTTCCCCAACTGTCAAAGGGCGTTCCATTGTTCATCTAACGTCTATACGTTTAAATAAAAGGATTTGAAGAATGTAATTGAGGCTATTCCTTAGTAAGAACCGGTCATACCAAGGGGAATTCTTTATGGCTAACTCAATGCAGGTCCAGCAAAACTTTTTATGGCCAGAATACTGACGTTACAGTGAAAACTGCAGTGAGAGTAAAAAGTGACTAGAAATGGAAGGTTGTCAAATTTGACAAAATGATTAAGACTATCGGATAGAGTGAGATGTTTTGAACGAAAAAGTGTACTACAACATAACCCTTACTTGTACGATTTAAAACACAAAATCGTGCGAGATGGATGTGCTGTGCAAGGTATTCACAGATCTATAAATTTACTGACTACTCGATAAAACATGAGATGCGTTCCAAGTGGAACCTGCTTTAACGATACTTCTCTTCGACGCATGCGCGGCTTCCACGCAAATCATGCTCAAATAACCGTCATCATCCATGTCAGCCATCTTTAAACAATTCTGTTGCCATGGATTCCAAACAACGTAATCACAAAGGTTGTTCTGTAACGAAGAAAGCAAATTCTTGTAAAGCTGAATATCAGCAGATGTAAAACGAGAAACACTCATTGACGCTTTGTTCGGTACGTCGTGCGCCTTCTAAAAGACATCATTCTGAAAAGCTTTCATTCTATAGTTACGTACTGTTTAGTGTCGAGCCACGTTGTTCGAAACTCGCACAAGCAAGAAATCTGATTGGTGAGAATCAGTAAAAATGAGACAGAAGGGGTTATGTTATTCTGGTCATGGTTAGGGTACAAAATATCAAACGATCGTATTTACAAATTCTTGTTTCAGTGCTCCAATTGAGGGAAGAAGAGTGGTGCAGGGAGGGAAGAAGAGTGGTGCAGGGAGGGAAGAAGAGTGGTGCAGGGAGGAGGGAAGAGGGAGGAAGAAGAGTGGTGCAGGGAGGGAAGAAGAGTGTGTGCAGGAGGGAAGAAGAGTGGTGCAGGGAGGGAGAAGAGGTGGTGCAGGGAGGGAAGAAGAGTGGTGCAGGGAGGGAAGAAGAGTGGTGCAGGGAGGGAAGAAGAGTGGTGCAGGGAGGGAAGAAGAGTGGTGCAGGGAGGGAAGAAGAGTGGTGCAGGGAGGGAAGAAGAGTGGTGCAGGGAGGGAAGAAGAGTGGTGCAGGGAGGGAAGAAGAGTGGTGCAGGGAGGGAAGAAGAGGTTACCTTCAGATTCTACATTTGACTAGATAGCTATTCTTCGTCACGGCATGACGTCAGAACTGGGGTACAACAGAACACTTACTAAAGATTGATTATGTGTTTCCGGTAAACATAATCTTTTAGTGAGTTAAACCATAGTGTTTGTTTTACCCTCGAAATTATTAAATCTTATTGGTTAAAAAAGATGTCACATGAATTTCCGTGGCAAAGAATCGAAAGAAGACCATCGCCACTTAACCACGTCAGTGCTTCAATACAAAGTTCTTCAGCCAGTTTGAATAATTGAAAACAAAAAATGCAATCTTTAACTCGGAAAAACAAGACCCGAGAACGTGAAAATTGTAATGAAAGTACATACTTTTTTGAGAGTGATTTTCTCTTTGTCATGCAATTGAACCACCACTACGTCAGGTGCATCTTGATAGACACGATCTACAAATCCTTCAATCTTAATGACGTCATTTTCTTCTATTGTTAGTTGACCTCCTTCTGTTTTGTCCACATAAGTTAATCCATTCAGCCCTGTAAAAAAAGAAATCCATTTATGGGTAAGGATTCATTTTTAAGAGGGTTCGAGGTTTCTCATCAGCCGTCTACGAGTCGTATAGTTAATTAGAGACGTCACTGCGACGGTTAAAACTGCCGAGACACTGATGTGTGACTTTTAAATGGAGGCGTAAAATATGCATAGACAAGTTTAAGCTTATTCACTTTCGCATCATTCAAGATGAATTTCGCAACCAACACATACATAGCCCAATCACCGACAGGACAGAGTTATTGCAAACCTATCTTTTCCAACGGAATAGATTGGCAGGGACAAGGGTGCATTAAAGCTTCAAAACGAATGACAAAAACAATTGAGAATCGAATCCAGACCTCTTGACGTCAGTCAAGATGGATAGTTCGTACTGACCAACTTTGAAGTGATTGTAATATATTGTTTAAGATTGTAAGATATTATAGGTTCATCGTTATGATATACAAAACATGTTCATAAAAAAAACTAGAAAAGCTTTATTAATATTAACGGCTAAATGAGGAGGGTCACCATTCAAGTGAACAATAATAATATTCTTAGTATGGAATCATTGTCGTTCGTATTAAATGTGGACTCAACGAAACAACGAAACAGCTAAATACGTTCAGCTTTGGCGTTGGTGAGAGGAGATCATCTGAATTTGAGGTCGATTAACTGTTCACAATTGATACCACGGCATGTCGCCCTTGATGGGCGTGTCATTAAACCGTAATTCTGTTCACACGTAAAATACCGGCGCCCTTCAACTGACCCGTCGTTCTTCCCGTAAGGCTTTCTCAATTCAACGCCCAACCAAACGCCTTTGGCGAATTCAACACGTCCAATGAATCTAACTAAACCAAGTTGTCCATTAAGATAAACACTCATCCCCGTCTTTAAAGTGAAGTTAATTTGAGCGCCCAAGGTTCGGTCAAGTTTTTGGTGATTTCTCTTCGGTTGGCTGAGCTGTTGAATGTTTGCACTAACACCAGGATTGATCCTGGAGTGTTTACGTTTTTCATTTGATTTTTGTTCACTCTCTTCAAGTGAGTCTCGGTCGTTCTCCTCTTCAATGTCTTCTTGAGGTGTAATGGACTTCAAATCTAATTTCAAGAATATTTTCTTTTTCTCTCCATCTCCCTCAATCCGCTTCTTCATTTGAAATTTTTTGATGGTGTTCGGTATTTCGATTGAACTACATTCTTCCTCGATAACCTCCTCTATCCTTTGTATCTGAGGAAGTGGAGCGAATATACCACGATCAGGCTCACATCGAAAGTAACGAAAGTCTCCTACCGAGCCATCATTTTTCCCAACGGGATCTTCAAGTTCAACGCCAACCCAAGTACCCGGGGAGAACTTTGTTGGTCCACGGTATCGAACAAATCCGGTCTTCTGACCGGCAACAATGACCTTTTCTCCAAGCGTCAAACCAAACATTGCAACATTATCGAAGGATGCAGATGTGTTCGCAGGTACTGGTGACGCGGGAGGAGAAGGAGAGACTAGTAAATAGTCTACATCAAATTTCTTGACTAGCGTTAACGGCGTAAAAATACCATGGTTCGGTTTACATTGGAAGTATTGCACCCCAGCCACACTACCATCATTTTTAGCAGTCTTTTCTTCGAGTTCTATACCGCCCCATACACCTGATGCAAATTCAGTTGATCCTGCGAATCTAAGTAATCCAACTTTGCCAGCAACAATAACCCGACTATGTAAATCTAACCCTAATGCTTTTAGTACGGCGTGGTTTAAATTCTGTTTGAATTGTGGATCAATATTTTGCATAGCTACAGTCAGTTCATCTCTCATGAGTGAAGCGATCTTCTTTACATCTTCATTTTCAATTTCGTCTTCATTGGGTATGTAATCAATCGGTTTCTTCCCACTTTCATCCACAAAATGAGGATTGGAACTGTTCTCAAGTAGCAATGAAACAGATTTGAAGCTCAGATTCTGACACCCAATATGCAAAACACTTCCACCATTATACTCCTTACAAGGTCTGTCCAAATCATTAAACGACTCGTTGTCAAGGATGACTTTCACAACAGAGTAAGCATCAAAGAATACTGCATAATGCAAAGCTGACATATCTGTCCATTGACATTTTGCATTGATCAGAATCCCTTTATTGATCAAAGAACTGGTCAGTTCAGCTGTCCTTTGAGGATCAGACATTCCATCAGCTCCTGCTTTCGCAACGTAATGCAACAGAGTCATGTCGGTCAGGTTATCTCGATCGTTTATATTTAAACCTCTTTTGAGGATTTCTGTGACGAGTAGATCCATATTTTTCTGTACTTGTGGAACCCATTGTCGTATGATGGCAAACAATTGAGCAATGCTCGTTTTAGGATCGATTATCAATCTATAACATCCTTTACAATTCGGATCCAGAAATGCAAGATTCAAGTTTTCACATTGTTTACATAGAGGTGCATCGACTGCATCGTGATTGCTCCAGGGTTCTTTGATTGGGGAGACAGGAGACGAATCATTAAGCCACGTCGTCTCATCGAATGTCATTTTCAGTGTGAAATCGACGTCGGTGAATATGGACGGAACGTCGGTGAATATGGACGGGACGTTGGTGAATATGGACAGTGACGTTGAGTTTAATTAACGAATTTTCTTCTTTCAAGGTTTATTGAGTGTGACAAAAATACTTAAAAAATATTTCCACTAGACAGATTTCCAGGAGTTAAAACCACTGCATTTTGATGATTTATTTGACAATATTCTTCTCCGTGCATGATGCTTTAACTTTGAGCGATTTTCTTTTTGAAATAAACAGACTGCAAATGCTCGATAGTTAAGCTGTTTACAAATGCTACACACATCTAACAATGCTGCAAATGAGCGTAAAAATGGTTGGTGTAAATCAAAGCTTGCCGTTAATCTAAAGCATACACCAATCTCACTTCCACTTTCACATGTAACCAGCTGAGTAAAGCCAAAATTGAAACTACATAAATTTAGGTTTTTGATCGATAAAACCTCAAAGACACTAGCAGGTCACAAATAAATAGAGTAATCTTTTTTTTAATTGAGACTTTTAACAAAAACTCAAAAATCAACACCAGAATGAATAACAGCAAAAAAACTTGCTTTTCTGAAAAATAATGGATCATTAAAAAGTATCAAAAATGGAAATATAATCTTTTGAAACTTTTATCTTTATTTGAAAACCATTTTGTTCCAGTCCTTATTTTAGAGTTCTGTGAATCTCACCTTGAACTGTGGCACCAGATATTTGAGGAACTTTCAAATAAGTGTGAAAGCAAAATGTCAGATCAAAGTCACTGTCGCTTCTGTTCTCCACGCTTGCATTTAATGTCAATTCAGTCAGAGTAAGCTTGACGGTATACAAAAACGTGAATTTGAAATCCCATAATTTTCTTGTGTTTTCATTGTCAGTAAGCACCATAACAATCTAAACAGAAAAGCCAATAGTCATGTCTAAATGGAAAGGAAGATAAAAACTTTGTCTCTGGGAAAACTGACTGTTTTCATATTAAACTAAGGTTTAGGGGGGGTCTTAAAAAATGTCATGGAAGGTTGATGAGGATATACCATGGCATGATCGATTATAAAAAGCTTTCTTTCTTCAACATCTTCCAAGGGTGTGCACTTTTTGTTGAGTGGGATTTCGACTTACTTTTTCCTGACAAGGCTTTATCAAGCAAATAACATAAGTGAGCATTAAGACACGCACAACATTGACAAAAGCAACATCACTTTTAAAATAAACTACTAAGAGTTTAAATAAAGCCACTCACTGTTGCATCTCCATTCGTGTCCACTTTCTTTTCTTTCAAAACCCAATCGTTTGAGTTCCTTGCAAAACCATGCTGTGGTCTGCCACTATCCCATGGACCAAATTGTGGAAAACATAAAGGAATTCCACCTCTGAAAAACAATATTGGTATCGTTGATTGATTTTTACTATAATTTCATAGTGGATTAATTTTTGCGTGGACTAAATTTGGCGATCAGCCAAAAGTTTTGACCAGGATAAATTCGTCAAATTTAACCCCGCAAAAAATAATTCGCTTAAGGTATATTATAGATAAGGATTAACAATATCTGATCGTCAATAATGTTGCTTTTATAACTCATAAAACCAAAGGGGGTTGAGTCAGAGTCTATTGGAGTTGAATGACACTAAATACGTATGTATTTCGATCTGTCAGCACTCCAATAAAAAGACTTTGATATTTTGACGTCATACGATAAACCGACTCCTTTCATCACCTTTTTGACGTAAACGTTCCCACAACATCAACTTTCAAAACAAAATGCCCGATAACCAATACTATTTGTCTAGTTTTCTACAGTAAAAATTAATTTTGCCGAAGCTGATTGAAATGTTTGTAATATTATGAAATACCTTATAGCTTTGCTTCCATCACGTTTAGCAAGAGTGCTAACAAAAATCTTTTCTTGACCATTAATTTTCCAAGATGTAACTGTTGCACCACAAGTATGCACAGAAACTGAAGTTTTTTCATCTTTTCCATGAAATAATGTGATTTCACTCATTTTAAAGTTTCTATTTACTGTTTTATCCTGTGAAGAAAATTTGATGTTACAAGTGAGAATGTTATCAAACTTGACAAATAGACTAATTAGTTAGTATAATACACGTTTTTTATATATAAGAACAAATTATATAAGAACAAATTATATATAAAGGATTCGATGGCCAAAATATCAAGAACACTTTAAGGCTTTCTGGACTCCAAAAAGACCACGATGACGCAAAAAATCAACAAAAGAAACCAATGAAAGATCAAAGAAAAAAGCTGTAAGTGGGAAAAAATGATTGTTTGCTACTCTTGGGGATTTGCCAAACTCAAAATTAAGTTGGCAATCTTTAAATGATTTCTTAGCGCAATTGCATTTTTGAAAAAATTTTTATATTATGTATTGCCTGTTAGCTTTCTCAGTCATTTTTTTTTTTCGTTCTTTCTCGTGCGGACGTCTGCACAGCATTTCGGACTTTCGGTGCTCTGGGTCTACTTTTTGAATGTTTTTGAATGTTTGTTAATTTGTTTGGACTGTGGGTTGGTTCAGGGTTATGGAATCTGGGAGAGGCTGAGTGTTGGACCTCCTTAAAACATGTTTAAAGCCGCTGCACCTATCGCAAGCTGGGGACTCCGGATTACATTCTATTTTTGTTGTGCTTTCGAGTAGTGTTTAGTGTTTGTATTTGTGTGATTGCTGTTTTCATATTTCTGCTTAGCTATTAAACTTTATATTTATTGGTTTGTTGAAACTCGAAAAATATCGTAATAAATATTTAGAAGCAGAAAAAGCGGCAAGACAGACCTGTAACACATACTACAATTACATCAGAGACAATATAATAAATGACGGAGTTAGCCCATTACTTGACAACGGTCGTATCCAAACAGAGGACTCTGACATTACAGAAGCTTTAAACAAACAATTTGCAAGCGTTTTCTCTGTAGACGACGGAATTTCGCCTGAAATCAACGATCCACAAGGCCCACCAATCAGACAAATCACCTTCACCAAAAACGGCATTCTTAAACTTTTAAAGGATCTAGACCCAAACAAAGCCAGCGGTCCAGACGGAGGCATTTCAACAAGGATCCTCAAAGAATGTGCAGGTGAGATCTCATACTTTTTTGTATTATTATTTACCACATAATCAATAACAAATAAACGAAATGTAATTGATTCAGAATACCAGATACACATGGACAACAGCTTGAGATAGTAAAAAAGGCAAAATATCTTGGTGTAACCATGCAAAAGAATTTGAAATGGAATACTCACATTTCTAACAAATGTGCTAAAGCAAATAACACAAGATTCTTTTTGCAAAGAAACTTGGTGAAAAGTGATTCAGAAACACGACTCAAGTGCTACAAAATCTTTATCAGACCCACTCTAGAGTATGCTTCCACAGTTTGGGATCCAACGGGAAATGAAACATTGAAATCAAAAATTGAAATGGTTCAGCGAAAATGCCTACGATGGATCTTCAACTCATGGCAAAGAACAGTTAGCCCAACATCATTAAGAGAAACTGCTAAACTGAAAACACTAAATGAACGAAGAGGCATATCTATTTGAACTCTTTTCTACCTAAAACCATCGAACTATTGAACAAATTGCTTACCAAATTGACCAACATAAAGGATCTGGAAGAAAAAAGCTGAAAAATTATCAACTAGTACTTTAAAGATTTTTATTAGTTACTGGTTTTGAGAAACCATAGCCTAGCATAGCCTTTTACAAGGCCTGTGCAGCCTATACTCTAATCAAAATTCCAATATACTTTAGATTAATAATAAACCTATAAATTAAGCCTCCGTCTCATGTCAAACTCTAATAAACAAATTCACTTAATCCTTTTCTTCATATTTCCATGAATAATTTCCTGTTAACTAACCAACAATGCTAGTTCCTTTCTTTTCTTAATAAATTAAGCCACAGAAGAAATATTATTAGATTTTTTTTAGGTTTTTAAATTATTTTATCAACTTTTATACATACAAAATAAAAATTATTTTTACTATTTATTATTTATTATAAAGCTAGACCACTTTACCACTTTTAATGTTTTCATATTATTATTTATGTTACATTAGCGAGAATAACTTTATAATAAGTTTATATTAATTAAAGAATAGAAATAGAAAAGTTGGTTCTCTCTATATCGCATAAAATTCTCATTCCTTGACAGAAATTTTGATTGGTTTGATTAATATATTTAGAAAAATTCAAAAAAATAGAAAAACCCGTATAATTATAAAAATATTAGTCTCTTTCTATGTTTCATTTTTATCTTATTTAGCATTTTCAACACTTCCTCTCCTTAGGTCAGATCTCTGATCTTCACCATATATATACCGGGTGTACCGAAAAAAAGTATACAACTTTGTCAAGATATTGTGAGCTTCAGAATTTAATTTTTTTTGTTCATTCATTTTTTATTGTATAGAGGATACTTTAACTTGAATTTTGAGCTATCATACATTAAATTTGAAAAAGTAGTTTGTAAGTTATTTCCAAAAAACTGACTTTTTTTCCATGTCAAAATTTCAAAAAATCATTAAAAACAGCAATCACGCTATAAATAAGACAAAGTAACAAAAACACAATTTCATTGTTTTTTTATTCCTTTTTCTCTTATCTTATATTTGCCAAAAGTTTGTCCGTCTTATTTGCACGTCATGAACATTTCCAACACCAGCAAACTCAATGCAGACCCAAGTTCTTTGAGCAACTAGTCGAGGAATGGTGATCTATTTTTTTCAAAAATTTTCTCACATAGCACACACAACATCAAAACCTCTCTTGGAGAGGAGAAGAAATTCTGAAAAAAATCTGATGTTTTTGTAAGTGCACTTAGGAGCTTTGATTCCCATTGAAGAATCATATTCTGGTTTTCATGTTGTAAGATGCTGTTTAAGAGCTTTAGTGCTAGTCGTCAATGTGTATTATATGTCAATTACGTAAGCATTGTATTGTTGGGATAGGAAAGAAAAAAGAGGTAAGTGTCGGCTAGCATAATTGTCAATTGTCAGGGGGTGTTATTAAGAGCGAGAGCTTGTTTCATTTTGTATAGTTGTTTTAGAGAAGGGGCATAGCGTCAGCCCCCCTGCTAGTTGGGGGGCTTACACAAAAGATGTTTTGCCTGCAACCTAAACCCAGGCTGACGCTATGACCCGATGGCCTATTGAATAACAAATTAATCCACATGCATTGCTTTCCCTCAGCCAATAAAAATGTGATAAATCATCTTGTCTCTAGGTAACTGTACTGTTGTGGAGTAATACGACTGTGCCTATACCGTGAGAGGTCCTAAATCCGACACCACTGCTTAAATCCGATGGGGTCTTTCAAAGATACAAACTAAAATAAAAACAAACCTTTCGCTGTGACGCAATGAAGATACCAAAGTGTCAACTAAACTGAGAGATTTGATACACTGAAACAATTGAACCAAATAACAATAATTCCTTCTTATAGAAAACATAATTTTTTATTGCAATATGCACAACGTCATAAATGACAACAGTAGTAACAGCATCATAAAAAGTAATGAGATGTTTTGATTTTCCAAAGCACATGAAAATATAAAAGAGGTCTGTGTACGAGCATGCTTATTTTGAAACGTTACGTAATCAAGCCTACTTTACACTGGCACTTGGCTTGATTGCGGGCCTTCCGTAAATAAACATTTGGTTTAAAGGCTGGTAAAGAGGGCGTTGATAGTTGCCGCTTCATTGATTCGATGTTTGTTATTCAAATTAAGTGCAATCGCATCCGCCCTTTTTTCAACTTCGCGCCGTTTTTGCAATTTAGACTGTTTGTTTCTTGATGGAAACCAGCCCAAGTTGTTTTGTATTTTTCCCGCACAAGTCACTTTTATTACAAAACTGTTATCGTTTTAAACATGAGCAACTGATCCAGAATAAAAGGTAATTATTTTTACAACTCACACTTTTTAATTACATTAATTGACATCTTGACATTACAAATATCTTGTTAGATGTTTTTTTGTTTCGAGAGTTCTAGCAATAGTTTATTTAGCCTGGGTATCCAGGCTCAAAATTTCAGAAAAAAACACTCTTACCTCAACATACAAAGTTTCTAAAATTTTAGAGTCTGGTGCAACTAAAAAAGTCTGATACAGTTTTGAATGACACAGTCTGTGAGTAAACCCTTGTTGACAGAATCTCAAAACTTTGGAAACCCAGGCAGACACACATAATTACTTACCATAAAACCGCTTTTATAATCAATAAACTTTCAAAACTACTTTAAACTACATCAAAGCATCAGCCACATCTATAAAGGCTCCTTTCCAGCTGCCATTTTGTTTAGAAATGAACTTGTGTTTTCTTTTTCATTTGTTTATCTTTTTTTGCAATGTCAGCTTTTTCCATAAATTATGCGCGCACATCGAAAAATATCAAAAACCCTGCGAAAATTCTGCTCAGTGACTGGGCGCGTACTGACCAATTAGAGACACTCGCATATGCAGGGACAGATATCCCTGCAGACGAGTTACTTGGACCAGACCGTAAACCTGAGACAAAATATTAAAAAAACTAGACGGTGAAATAGTTTACGGTCTGGATATCCAGGCTATAGTTTATTGTTCAACTTGGAGAGGAAATGTTTGTAAACATAGAATTTCTTTTCATAACAGTTATTTGGGGGGGTCGGAATTAGGCAGTGGTGTCGGATTTAATAATTTTCACTGTAATTAGGTCGTGGCCAGCCCCTCAAAACGTTTCACTTTTTTTCAAAATGCCGGTGTACAAGCTTTGACCATTGATTTTAGTCAATTTGAGGGTGCTGATTTGGAATTTAAATGTTACCAAGCTTGAAAACCCGCAGTTTTTGGGTTGGCATTTTTAGGCAAAATTCTAACCCTGAAATAAAATTCATGATTTTTTGGGGGGTGGGGGGGGGTCTTCAAAATAAAAAATCATACCGTACCACGTGATAGAGCTCTTCAAACTTCATGAGGAAAAAAATGTGTTACCTGTACCTGAAAGTCTCAACTTTTCTAGATCAAAAAAAGTTAAGGGCGTTTTTATAGTAAAAGAAATCCTATAATTTTGCATAAATTATGTAGATTGTGGGGAAATTCCCTGTTTTCAATCAATTTTTGACCACAAAATCGCGAACAAGCCACCAAGTGCAGGGGTGTTCGGGAAACTATAAAGAGATTTATAAAACAGAAGTGAAAATACAGGCCAGATATCCAACAGTCCCATTTTTCGACCAATCGTCCCACAAGTGGACAAGTTACTGTAACTTGGTCTTGTTGACAGTTGACATCCCTCCTCCTCTAATTTCGACACCCTGAGTTTTATCAGCTGAAATTGATAGAAAGGTTGAAAAATGTTTTTCTTTGTTTTTATAATATAGTGGTCAGAGAGGAATAATTCTTTTTCGATTAGTGATTTAAGCTTTCATACTATTCCTGCCTCTAAAGAAGGGTGTGGGAATTAGACGAGGGATGTCGATACTGAAAATGGCTAACCCTCATATCTAAAATGATTCAATGAATCGATTCAAATTATCTATTTAAAAACTGACACAACCACCATTGTGAACTACCCTAGGTACCGTAAACGGCCATAACTTGCAACACGGACTTAACTTGCAACAGCTTTGTTTATTTACGTTTTCTCCACGTTGATTGCTTCGTTTTCTTTCATTTTTTCAGGGAATGTTCGAAATGGTAAACTACACGTTAATCAAGCAAAACAAGCCCGATTGAATAATTTGTTGCGAAGATGAAGATGAAAAAGTGAAAATAATTAGGTCACTCCAATAAACCCCCACGCTTGGGCGATTGACGTTCTCTTACGATGCGATTTCTAGAAAGTTCGAAAGAAGAAAGACGAGGCCTTGCTGGGTCGAAATCCGCAGCTCGTACAGTTTTTCGTTCTTCCGTATTCTTCGATTGAAGTTGCTAGATTACATTTCACAACGAAGAGACGTTTCGATGCATAAATTGGATAATTACCAATGCTTACATGTTAAATCAATCAACCATTGTAACTGAAGGATCTCAGCTGAAGTTCTGCTTCCTAATGTCCCCCATACGAAAACTAATCATGTTAATAACAAGACTGGTGTCATAAAAGTGCCTCAAAAGAAATCAATAAAATCATTCGTCGTTAAACTGTAATCATCAATTTTACGATCAGGGGGTCAAGGATTGTTCAAGTGCGTTTCTTTTATAAGAAAAATTTAATTGAAATAAGTTCTACAATTCGTTGGATTTACGGAAAAAGAATGACCAAAAGACAGGACGGATAAAAAAAAGCAACCCTTCAGGAATGAGGAGTAAATATCAGAGCCAATTTTGTAAGAGTATAAGAAATGCAAGAAGGATAAGAGCTTCGGAAAAGAAAAACACACCCTGTACACGCTAATTTTGAATTTTTCTTAAGAACTTTTTTAATCAAAAGTGATTATTTTTACTTCAAATCTGTTCCGAATTTAGTTAAGATTCAGGGGTGTAAAAGAAAGTATATGTAACACTGTATATGGACGTTTCGTCGATCGATATAGATTGTGAGACAGGGGTGTGTGCAAAGTCAACGTCAAATGAGCGTTATGAGTATTCTGATGAAGATGAGATGAGTATTCTGATGAAAATTCCGGTATCTCGTCAATGGGAACCAGAGAAGGAGTAGCGTATTAGACAATCATTTCTCAGTCTAAGAGGTGTCACTCTTTGCGAACGCAGACCTCCGGGCAGACAGTGACGGGATACATGGTAAAAAGTAAATATCCGTTTTCTTCTCGAATTTTTACAAATCTCCTATATATATAAATACGGTAAATCATGTCATGCCGAAACACCTGTCTCAAAGCCCCGGTGGAATTTTTTCCCACAACGGGGCCAATAATTTCTATCAAAATCTCTATGGGGATAGGAATTCTATTGTTCCAAGCTTTAAAATACTCAATGAAGATGGTTTTGGAGTGCAATTTTTTACATAGGATGGATTTCGAATGGGGATGAAATCAACGGGGACGAACTTTTTTGTATCTATTCAACGATTCAATGCAAAAATTAGATTCTGTAATTATATAATACATAAGATCGAAAACACTCTCTCTCCTCTCTCACCCCGCAAGTAAAGTTCAATAGCAAAACGATGAATGAATTTGGCATACTATGACGAGGATCGGGGATTCCAACGGTAGAAGACGAAAGATTTAAAACAAATAATATATTAAACCGTTATTTAAACGTATAAGCTTTCCCAAGCCTATAATCTTCCTCGAATGTCTTCATTTTGTGTTTTATCACCACCACGAAAAAAATGTGTCAAACTTAAAATTTGAAAGAGCAAGGTGGTTGTTTTTTTGTGGAAACACGCAATTAGTGATGCCCAATAATATTCGCTAAAGATTCTTCCCGAGAAAAATTTTACGTTTTTAGTGTTCTATCCCTATGAAAGTATATATTATATATGATTGAATCTCTCCAGTCAAAATCTAGTACTATATTTCGATAAAACTTTCCATTTTGTTAAGGGAAGACTTCTTGCCTTACAAATTTGGCGAATTCGGCAACATTTTTCACTCAAAAATTTTCATGGAAATCCATCTATACGCTATTTCCAAATTTTGAGTCCCATAAGATGGTAAATCACAATAAGGTACGGATGATGGTCTTTGATTTGTTACCGTAACCTGCCGTCGTAATCCCAATTTTTAATTCAATATTTTATTTCGTTTTCATCTCAGCATACTTTAATTGGATTAATTTTCGTAAGCTGTAATTTTGCGAGGCAAAAGGTTCGTTTTTTGAATTTATATTCACTAATCGGCGATTGCAAAACAAAAGTTTTGCGAGTATTGAATTTCGCAACTCAGTTTTCTCTCGCAATTTAGCAAGATTTTATTTTCGTGAATGAAAGGCAAACATTTGCAAAAAAGCGAAAATATGAATTCGCGAAAATTAATCCAATTAAAGTAGACTTTATTTTGCTTTAACTGAGATGGGGGTGTAGAAGAATCATTCAACTCGTCGAAGGTACGAAATCCCAGATCTTCGTTACACTGAGCTTCTCCGCTTAGTAATGCCCCCCCCCCGTCTTTCTATCGATGTTTTTGCAAATGTTCTCTTATCGTCATAAAAAAGCCAAACCAATTATGAATTTGCATGTGTGAGAAGTAATCGTAATTCACAAATTGATCCGTCTTTTGTCTACAACAACGCACTCCATCGTTGTGCCATTTTTTAATTATGCTATTAAAATTTGTTGAAATCAAATTTTTTTCATGTGATAGAGTTGGCGCGTGTTCAGTATGTTGTTGTTATGAAATTAGCACCGTTGCAAGTTGTGGACTTTGAAGAAAATTTTTTGGTCATCTTTGGATTAACGACGTTTTCGATTGAAGTTTCTGTTTGGATCAATGTATGGTAATCTAAAAAGGAATAAGATAGAAGCTTATTTTGTGAAAGTTTCGTTGCTATAACTTTTCTAGGTTAAAAGATATAGCATCGTTTAGCCAAAAAACGCTGTTTTTCGTTGCAAGTTATGGCCGTTTACGGTACTGTTGCTCGAGTAGTTCGGAGCTACCATTTTGAAATGCTGATGCGTGTATGATTTGGCAGCTTTCGTTTTCGTTCTAAATTTCCGAGAATTCAAAACTTTCGGTTTCGGTTTTTTCTTATAAAGAAAAAAAATAGACTCTGTGGTGGGGATGATGAGAAGGGTTAACTGCACGTGGATTAACTACGAAGGATGAAGGGTATCATAAATATGTGTTATTTGCCAACCCTAAGTTTTATTGAAATGTTTTTACTGAAGAGCTGCTCAAAGATAAAAAGTGAAGAAACGCGAAGTTCTAAACTATTTTTTACAAAAACTAAATAAATAAAATCGCTGCCCAACCAAGCTAAGAGTGTTTCCTTTCCATTATTTTTTTTTAGATAATCCTTAATATTTGTCCAAAGTACACATTTCTAGGCAAAAACATCAATTTTGTATCAAAATTGAGGCTAAAACATTTCATTTACATTTACTGTGTAGAGGTCGTTTGAAGTAATTATTTTTTTTAAAGCGAGGCTCTCGCTGTTGATTTATCTCAAAAAGTGTGCGTTGCTGCCTCGTCAAACAAGTTTTTGAATCATTTTAGGATTATAGTAAGTAGAGCTTCGCAATCTTTGGTCACAAATTATTAGGTCCGATTATTTTCAAGTTTGGATTGATCAATCACGAATACCTACCGTGAAAAAGCACAGGTCGAAATCATAAATCGACGTTGTGCCGACCAATCCAGATTCTATTCAGCGCGCAATCAACGCAGAGAAAAGAAACCATGACGACCATCCAAGATCTTGGATGAAGTTAAAAAAAAGTCAGTGATAGAGAATCATAACGTAAAGTCTGTCTATTATTTCGATTCAATTAAAGTGACATTTCCATAATTAAAGGTTTAGTATAATTATTGTTATACATTTGAGGATCATGTAAAAGATTTTTTTTGAAAGAAACTCATTTCAATTACATGGAGGTTTCTGGGGAATTTGTAAATAGTAAACTGCATTAATATGGTAATATTTGCTCTTCATCTTTGATTTTTTCTACAGTGATTAGATTGACACATGCGCGATAAAATTTCTATTATTGGTCTTCAGAGGTTGACACATTCTCAACTCAACTGATACTCAGGGTAACGAATACCAACTAAAGATTTCTGACATCTTGCTCAAAATTTCCTTGAGGTATAGCTTTTTCATTTGTGTTATTCAGATTACGAAATTTCTTGAGTTCAAATTTCGGATCTTTGTCTAGACGAAATTTACCCCTACTAAAATGAATCTCAACTCTTTTTTTAGAATCCCGTAAATTGGTATCTTTTTTTCTTGCTTAAATATTTTATGTGTTTACAATACTCGAAGTTTTACTCTGTCGGAAACCCAATCCAATTCTTAGGCGTCGGAAAATGACATTTCAATAAGCCTCCTACAGTCTACAAATCATTCATTATTAATTTGTTTGTCAGCGAATATTAATTAGGATTTATTATCAAATACGAGGAATAAGTTTCAGATTTTATTTTCATTTTCAACGGCTTTTGCGTGGTTCTGGTTTTGTGAAATTAAGAAAGTTATCAAATAATAGTAAGTTTTACAGGATGAGACTCATCTTTCTGTCGATTGCCGCATTTTTAAATTTTGTGTTTGGTCAAATCATGAGACTACCTCAATGTAACAAATACGGAGCCACTTTTAAAGTTTCCAAACGTAAACTCAAAGTTGAAGCTAA
This sequence comes from Clytia hemisphaerica, assembly GCF_902728285.1. Classification (NCBI taxonomy): domain Eukaryota; kingdom Metazoa; phylum Cnidaria; class Hydrozoa; order Leptothecata; family Clytiidae; genus Clytia; species Clytia hemisphaerica. The sequence continues at coordinate 188,692 of NW_027103824.1, forward strand.
GTTCGATGCTCAAAGGTTGAACACTCATGAAAAAATTAAATCCAAAGAGATATGCAGTTCTCTTTGCATCGAGAATGACGATTGCCAATCAGCTTTTTATGGACGCTTAACCAAAAAATGCTTCCTGTATAACAAGAAGTTTGATCCAGATGAGCTGGAAGAGTCAGATACAATGTTTTATCTGACAACTGCACAAAACGACGGAGATAACCATGTAAGGAATCATTCTTCTTTAGTTTATAACAACCAGTCAACTTTGCTGAGATATCAGAAACTCAAAAACTATTACCAAATTTAAAAATTCCCTTTTTTTGAGTTGCTAAATTCCTCCAATATGCTCCAATTTATACGAAAATTGCAAATTAGTCCATTCACTAACTTCTCCTTGAAATTTCTTCTCTTAATGTAGTTTTTATTTTTTTGAATTTTAAGAATTATTTAGCTTCTGATGTAAATCAGTTTCCCTTGAGTTTCCTGTAGATGGAACCTCAGTGAAATGCTGGTAGAGGTCTTTTCAGAACCACGTGTCTGGACCTCCGAGATAATGACATTCTTACTATAATACTGTAAATGATTGGTAATTTCAGCACGGCCACGCATGCGCATCAAACAAATGTAATCCAAAGGGCACAGAAAAATGTGAAGAAACTTGTGAACAACCCAATGGATACAAATGTTATTGTTTGAAAGGATTCGGTGGCGATTTTTGCGAAGAAAGTAAGTAAACACTTGTTTAAAAGTAAGTAATGCGTGAAATAAGAACCAGTCAGAGTCGGAGGTGACCCGTTTTTAATAATGTCACCACTCTGTCACCTTGGCTTACCCAGCACACACCATTTATCCTTGAATGAATGGCTGAATAATTTTTGATGAATCCTTATTTCCTCCGATACTCAAAACAATCATCGTCCAGTCTAAATCTGGACGCATTAAACTTTCTTTAAAAACATTTTATGATTGATCATTTAGTTGAAGCACATTCGCTTTAAGTCTGCGCTCTTTTTAGTGACCAAATAGAAACCACACTGACGGGGATCTGTTCAACCAAATAGAAACCACACTCACGGGAATTTGTTCAACCAAATAGAAACCACACTCACGGGGATCCGTTCAACCAAATAGAAACCACACTCACGGGAATCTGTTCAACCAAATAGAAACCACACTCACGGGAATCTGTTCAACCAAATAGAAACCACACTCACGGGGATCTGTTCAACCAAATAGAAACCACATTCACGGGAATCTGTTTAATTCAACTAACATAGTTTACATATGGTATGGTTGTAAAAAAGAGTGCGTGGTTAGGACTTATTGAATATTACAGTAAAATTAATCTACAATCATGGTCAAAATTTAATGAGAATTTAGCTTATTTCCTCGTTTTTCGAAATTTGGAGTTCGGGCGGTAAAGTCGCTTTTGGGCTAATTGATAAATTTATTCGAGTATTTCAATTTGGGTGGGGTTTACAGACTTCTGGGCCATATTTTGAGCCCTATTGGACTTTTCTTGAACTTTTGGATCCTCTCATCCTAAGGTCCTAAGTCTTAAACCTAGCCTTAAAACTCAGAGTTAAAACTCTACCCTTCCAACCTAATTTAGAGCGCTTGCAAATCGTTTGTGGGAATTTCCCTTTTTCTCAAATATTATGACCGTGATTGTAATTTTTGTTTCAGGATTATTATGCAATCGAACGATTAAACCAATTGGTTGTTTTGCTGATTCTCCATCTGATCGAGCAATGGCCATCTTCATTGGAAATTATAGAGATGACATCGATTGGGATAATTATGAAGTTAATTTCGAAGAGTATGTAGATAGTCTCCCTTCAATTTGAATGAAATGTTAGAATTTAAACGCATTATTTTGATATTTTGTGTTAACTATCTTTCTTTTCTTTCCTTACTGTACACTTGGGCCTGTCCAATTGATTTAGTTTGATTAGTGGATGAAATTTTCCGTGTTTACCGTATTTAAGGTTAACTTTCAAGACAAAAATCTTGCTGAAACTTCCAATCACAAAAATGTTTGCAATAATTAATGATATTCATGACGCAACGTTTTTTACGGCAACACCCCGGTTATTTCCAGTAGTGGCAAATTAGAGCTTAGCAGCAAATTAGAGCTAAAAATAAATTCGTCACTACTAGCAAAAATTAGGGTGTTTCCTTCAAGAACATTACGTTCTGAAAAAAAACCACGAATAAAATTTACTGTCCGATTTGAGATAAGTCAGAGTAGCAGTTACAGCGAAAGTTAGGTAAAAATACTGAGCAGTCTTTAAAAAAACAGCCACACAGCTGCCCGAGTAAAATACTGCATAGTGTCTTAGATAGTCAAGACCCATATATTCATGATATTCACGAAGTAATGTTTTATAAGAAAACACACATAAAAACTCGTTTTTTTTGCCACTAGTTTTGTTGTTTAAATTCAAAACTAGTGAAAAACGCCCTGTTGTTTTTGAAAGCTTCCGTATAAAACATTACGTCATGAATAACATAAATAGATACATTTCTTTTTCCAGGATATTATGCAAATGCATAGGAGAAACTGAATGAGTTGACACCGGTATCAAATTCCTTGGAATTCAATCTTATGGAGAGTGTCGTGGAACAACGGATACAGGCTACGCACGACACGGTGCTAGTACGGCCTGCAAAACTGCTCAATTTACAGAATGTTTTGGAAAAGACATTTGCACTGGTCCAGATGATACCAATTACGTTTACGAACTTCCATGAGAAATCATCGTTTCTTCACTCTGACACGATCGAAATCAATGATTAAACTATCAATTTAATTATGATCGTAAAGTTAAATCCTCAAAAAACATTTACCCCTGTTTTACCCCCTCCAGGAAAATGTTCCAAAATTTAAAAGAATATCTTTACAATCGACCAGCATTGGCTTACTTGATCATCATTTGTCATTACTTTAAATTTTACACCCTTGCTCGAACTTACCCCCTAATTTTTCAGTCTTTGAACTCCCCTTTCTAAGAGACCTTTTCATAAATGCCTCGTATTGAAACAATCACCATGGTAATTATATCTCTTGAGACATTAAATGACTTTTTTATGAATAGAAAGTAGTTTTATTAAAATCCGCTGGAAGTCAATCACCATGGCAATAGCTTTAAAACGAGGCAAGCGATGTTCGTAACGTAATTTATGAAAAGGTGTATTCAGCTCAAAAGTTATATTTCTTAAGGGCTCTGACCGTAGTCAAAAGATTTGTTCATTAGCACTTTTAACAAAAAATTGCTTTTATAAGTTGTTTGGAAATTTATTCTATCAAGAGTAATTAAGAATTTATTTACAAAAATGACGTTATGAACTTTAAAGACGTTAATCAGGTTAATCAAATGTTATATTGTCTTTTACTAAAAATGCTTGCCAAGTTTCAATGGGTAATCAACGTTTTTCTTTTGATATTGTCCGCAAAGAAATGAATTGTTTGAAATTTTTCGGAAAAACTTTGATGTATCAAAAATTATAACTGCTTTTCTACGAAAAATTGGGATGAAAAATTGGTCAAAAACCACTTTTTCAAGATTTTGAGACAAAGAAGCTTTTACAAAAATTTTCCGAAAATCTTTTTTTTAGTTTGCCTAAAGATACACCTTCTAACGCAAAAATATTTTCAAAATCTTTTTTATTTGCCGAAAATAAGGTCTTCAAAATTGAAATACTGTTCTTCACAAAAGTCTTCATTTTCTTCATCATCAAATTTTTTCAATGCGATTTTTGAATTTTCAGATTCAGGAATAGTTGGCCTAGCAGAAAATGTATAATATGCCATCGTTTTGTTGGCTACATCAGGCAGAAATCTATATTTTGTAAATGGCAAATATGAAAATTTTACTATGGTCAGAGCCTTTAATGACTGTTTATGGCCCACTTTTATTTATTAACATTTAGTTGTTTTTGATTAGTTGTGTTGTTATTGTTAATATTTGAATTTTAGCAGTCAATTCTTTGTAATTCTAATTTATCTGAACTAGTACATCTATCTCTTCAGAGGTTTGCCCCTTGAAAATCGAATTTGAGAGAGAGACAGTTGAATCGGAGAAAGATTGGAAATTATTGTTAACAAATTAAGTTCAACAAAAAATGTTTGATTTTGAATCTTTTTTATCAGAAAGGTGAAACGTTTAAAATCATATTTTCCCTGGTCAATGGTTACTTTGTGAAATATTTGGGCTTCAAGTGCGAAAGGTAGAGAGAGTTAATGTACGAGAGATGAAAGTAACGAAAGAAAAGTGAAAAAGTGTGATCAATTAATTGCTATGACAGCTTGTGTTGGAAATTTAATCTTATTTTCGTCCCCCTAGCTTTTTGATAATTTTTATTCGTAATATTTGTAGTTTTTTTAACTTTTGGAGATTCTACAATCTAAATATCTGGGTGTCTTTGAGAACAGCTTGACTTGATCTCGATTTCTTTGGAAAGACGGCATGAAACTGATCGTTGTGGCGATCGCATTAATGAATTTTGTGTTTGGTCAAATGATGAGACTACCTCAATGTAACAAATACGGAGCTACTTTTAAACATAGAATGAAGGGTGATATCATAGTATAAGAAAGCCGCGGCTTTCTTATACTATGGTGATATAAAACGATGGCAGGATTATATTCCACCAAAACATTGATTTTACTGAGAGATGTGTTACTCTATGTATAGAGAATCCAGAATGCAAGTCAGCCTTGTATATCTCAGGTCATGGTGAATGTCATTAAATATTTCCCGTTTTCCAAAAGGGAAATATTTGTTAAAACGGGCTTTCTCCTTCATCATAATAATAATAATTTCCCGTGTCAAAACGCCTTCCGTACGCCCTGACTGACGCCCGTTTTTAATTTCACAGCGAAAAATGCACCCAGTAAAGTATAAGTAATGTATCATGATTCGAGTCGACTGACAAACTATATATATATAATATATGTTACAAGTTCCTTACGGATTCTCAAGCCCGGTTATATAAAACTATTACATAGCAGACCCGACTGACAATTGTTATGTAGCAGGTTGAAACATGAGTTTTTGCTAGAAAGATGCAGTTTGTTTTCACCAAGTTAAACCTTTAAAATAAATCAAACTGTGTGGGTTTCTTTACTTCCAAACAACCTACCAATAGTTTTGGAACACTCCATAATAAAGGAAGATGTGGATTGACTTTCTGGTTACCCCATATAAACACGATGTGACATGAAAGTGAAGAGACATGATTTGTTGGTTATTGTTTGATTTCTTGACTTGTATATCTCATTGCAAATGGGATAGCAAATGACTTTTCATGTATTGCTTGGCTCTACATATGATATACCTCTAACTTTGAACACCTCCAGAATGTTGAAAAAAGCATTTTATGAGATAAGTTTCGATTGTAATTTTCATGGAAATTTTTAAGCGACAGATTTGACTTGGCGTCAGTTTTGTTTGGTTGATAAATCTTAGTAAATCTTTAGCTTCACCATGACCGTGGGATGATTTTCAATAAACTTTTGTTGTTATACACAGTCACTCTTACACATGATGACTCCAGCCATGATTGGTATCAGACAGTCAGAATGTTGGAAAAAAAACATTTTACGAGAAATTGTTGATAGAAATTATATTGACTTATTTTTACGGCAAGTACAAAACGCCTACTACCTACTACTTAATACTTACTACCTACTACTTACTACCTACTGTAAAATAGCTCAAAACGGCTCGAAATTACCTTTAAAATATTCAGCATGTTAAAATTAGCAAAATCTGAAACTTTGGTGGTAAAAAAGTTAAAACTTCTTCTTTTATCGTACTTTGAAGACTTCAAAATATTATCTCTCTTTTATTTTGTTTATGACTTTTTCCCGCGCTTGTTCTATAAAGTTTACAGACGCACTTCTTCGTAGAAGAGAAAAATATTTCCTTCGCACACTTTTTTATTCATGTCAGTTTTATTTATAAGAATCGATCAATCTAAAAAGTTAAGATACTTTAAGTAAGTAGAGCCCTATGTTTCACTGGGTACTTGCTGGAAATCCTTTGACAAGTCTTTGACATTTATTGACAAAATGACCCTTTTGAACCAAACTATTGACAGGGTCGTTAAATATGACCTTTGTAGACTTCATTTTATGTAGCAAAAATTCTTATTGTGCTCAATAAGATGCTTTCAGTATCGCAAGGTAGAAATTTTCAGTAGGAAAATACTACAAAGAGCTGTTTTAGAGGTGTCAATTTGACCATGTCAAAGTATTGACGAAATTAAATTTTTGATAAAAATATTGACACAGTTATTGAATATTAAAAGCTTCGCAAACCAATTCCAAGAAGTATTTTGGCACCAGCCATTTGATATCGAGTTTGATATGATGCAGATCATACAATAGGATAGAGATATATTGACCCCTTATTTATATTACAGAGCCTTTTTTAGACATTTACGTGTATTCTTATCGTCTTAGAATAAGAGTCATAAGAGGGAGTATGTTTAGGAAAAAGGAAAGTTCTTATAATAAGAGTCATAAGAGAGAGTAGGTTTAGGAAAAAGAAAAAATCAAGATGATGGCCTTTTGTTTTATACTTCAGTATACTTATATGAGGCGAAGAGAATATTTACTCACTACGTAAATATGCTAAATATTCTTTTAGATAACACTTTTTTCAAGTAAATATAAAGCAAAGACTTGTGTGTTAGCATTCAGATATTACAAAACCATTTTTTTTAGAATATAGAGATTTCGAACAAGCTAAGGAGAGTTCTGGTCTGTAAAGTATACAAACTGAGTAGGTAGTAAGTAGTAAGTAGTAGGTAGTAAGTATTAAGTAGTAGGTAGTAGGCGTTTTGTACTTGCCGGTAGAAAATCCTTTTAATGATATACTTAACGGACTAATGAAATGGATCTTTCAAACCATCTTTAAACTGTTTTTAATTCTCAGACGTTTAAATATAGACGTCTGCCTTTAAGTAATTAATCCTCTTTTTTCAATGGACATTCTCTGTTTTTTAAGAACCAGACATTTTTTTGTTGAGCCTCAGCCGTTCATGATATTACATTAAATCAATACTTTGAGCCCGAAGCTGTTCTTGAATTTTGTTCCCATTTCGGGGGCAAAATTGAGTTATTTAAGCTGAAGCTTAATAAACAAAATTTGTAAAACTTTTACGGCCTTTACCCTCGTTGCTTGAAATTCAGCAATTCCGGGCTCAGGATCTTTTCAAAATTGTTCTTATGACTAACCTTCTTCTGAATTGATAGTCCTTCTTTTTGCGACACTCATATTCCATTGCCTTGTGATGTTTCGTTCAATTAAACATGTTGCATTATAGGTATCAAAGAATTGCCTTTGTATCAATGAAGAATCCATCTTAGCACCGTACTCTACCACGATTGTCTGTTCAAACGCTATCTTGCCTCCCTCTTCATAAGCCTTGATCCCACAATCTGAATAATTGGCTGCAATCCATAGTTTTCCGTCACCATAAAGGTTTCCATATGTTGAATTCAATGGCTTGCAATCATGACCTTCGCCTTTAAATCTGACAATGTAAGGTAATCCATGTCGTTCCAAATGACTCAAGTTAAATGCTGCTTTCAGTCCGTTTGATTGGCACTCGAGATGAAAATAGGATTCTAGGATTTAAAAAAAAATTAAATTTCTTATTGCTAGTCATCTCCAAAATCCAGAGGTATCTGTTCTTTATTAAAATATGAGTTTACAGTTCAAAATGCATAGTTCACTCACTTTTTGGTGGTATTCTTTCCTTCTCAGTCCTAATGGTGCACTCTTCACCTTTGATTGCTTGTGTGCAACTATAAAAGAATGATCATTCTATTTGTGTGAGTTTTCTTAATCGGGTAATAAAATCAAAGAAACAGCAGTTCATATTGTGAATAGACTTCTTTTTATATAAAATGTATCGAGTTAAATTAGTTAATGGCTGGTGGTAGTCAAAATTTTGTTCTTTTCTTGAGCTTTATAGAAAAATATTTCTAAAATGTATTGAGATTCCTTGGAATGAGCTGATAGTGCCTGGTAGTGATTTTGTTTTTTGAACTAGAGACAGTCGACTACAAATTCAGTTATTTAATACTTTTTGTTTTTAAAGAAAACAAGAAATTTGATAAAATTTCGATGGCATCAAAGCTTACTCTTATCTCTCGAATAGACGGGGGGTCCGAATAAGCAGGGGGGTAGGAAAATTTTCTAAATTCTAATAAGCGGGGGGGATGGAATAAGAGGGGGGGTAATTTGAAGACAGAATTTTTTTAACTGATATCAATTTCAGCAACAAAAAAGAAACTTTAACAAATAAACACGTAAAATAAGAAACAATACTAACAAAAAGGAAATTTTAACAAGTTTAAGGTCTATCTACACAGTAATAAAATATAGAATTTTTCGAATTTAATTAGCAGGGGGAGGGGGTCTTAAGGGCTCTGACCATAGTGAATTTTTGATATTTGCCACTTACAAAATGTAAAGTTCTACTTGATGTAGCCCACAAAACTGTGGCATGTTATACATTTTCTGTTAGGTCAATTACCCTTGAGTCTGAAGATTCAAGAATCGCAATGAAAAAATTTGATGAAGAAGAAAATGAAGACTTTTACCAAGAAGAGTATTTCAACTTTGAAGAGCATAGTTTCGGCAGAGAAAAAACATTTTGAAAAAACTTTTGCGGTAGATGGAATTAAAATTATTTGTCTCAAAATCTTGAAAATAGTGCTTTTTGACAAATTTTTCATCCCAATTTTTCATAGAAAAACAGCCATAACTTTTGATGCATTAATTTAGAAATTTTTCCGAAAAATTTAAAACAGTTCAATTCTTTGCGAACACTTTGAAAAAACTTCGAAAAAAAAAGGTTAATTACCCATTAAAACTTAGCACTTTTTATAAAAGAAGGTAGTACAACATATTATTAACGTCTTTTTAAAGTTCATAACGTCATTATTGTCATTAAATTCTTAATTACTCTTAATGTTAAAGGATTTGATTAAAAAGCAAATTATAAAGGCAATTCTTGGTTAAAGTGTTAAAGAACCTAAAAAACATAACTTTTATGTTCAAATACTAAAGTCAATTTCTCGACTATGGTCAGAGCCCTTAATAAGAGCGGGGGGTGGATTTTTTTCTCTTAACAATCAATAGCGGGGGGACGTCTATTCGACAAGAGTACTTACTTTTTTCCCATGCATCCTTTTGGACATTGACAATTAACACTTGGGTAAGCTCCACATTTAGCACCATTCAGTTTTTCGCATGGACAAAAAACTGACTCGAACATATATGTAGCTTCTGAAAACGTTCCACAAATGTCGGTTGCTCTGATTCTGACATTATAGGTTTTGTTTTCCTTTGCGGCTGTCCACGTTATAACACCAGCGGACGATATTTCCATATTATCAGGAGTTCTTCCAATGAAGTTGAATTTCAATATTTTTTGTTCAGGGTCTGTTACAGGAACTGTGAAACGTAGAGTATGGTCATGGAATGCTTTTTGTGTAGATCTCGGTCGGAAAATAGGAGCAACGTTCTCTAAAGTCAAAAGTAAGTCCATCAATTAAAAATCTACTATAAAATAGACTCCCCAAAGCTTTAAAAAATAAGTATCTTTCCTAATATACGAGCACGATTATTCAAAGAAGAATACGGATTCGTATACTGACCAGTTCTTTCCATAAAAGTGTTGTTCCCACGGCAAACTTGACACCAATCCTCAAAGTTCGGCTCACCAACAGCAATGCAATAATTGTTTACTCGGCAAGAATCAACCTGTAGAGGTTCAAAAGAATCAGGTTTGGAAAAAATGTAAACCACACTTCTGCGACCAGAATAAGTAATAAGAACAAAAATAAACTAGAATCTTTGCCTTCGGTCGGCTGAAAATTATATGGAATAAGTTAAGCTTTGTATATAAAAATTCAAGCTTCTTCTTGTTCGTAAAGAACTATTTCTAACCTTCCAACGACAATCAGTAGTACTGTTGCATTCAACACATTTCGAATCGTACGCTATATAATTTGAACTCTCATTTGAGAAAGTTTCACCATCATTTGATAGTTGTATTGAAACACCACCAACTGGTCTTCCCGGCCGCACTGGGGAAAAGTCAAGGGCAACCAATGGTAGATGTTGTTCGGGAATTTCACAGGATAAGTCTCGGAAGCTTAATAGATCACTTTTTGAAGATAGCATATTTGAAGTACTTCTACCTTCTAAGATAAGTCCATCAACCTGATGCGAATAAAGAATATACATTAAACGGTTGAATCATGCATTAGTTGAAATATTGTTGAATGAAACATTGTCTCTTGAAATAACAAAACAATATTTTCTTTTCCACTCAGCACCAGCTGCTAGTATCAACATTTGATAAGATCCATAAAAACTTACTTTCAATTTTTTCGTTCCACACGCAAGTTTATCAGATTCCACATAATTCTGGCCAATAACACGGGCCCTTAGACAGTCTTGCTTTCGAATATCACATAGACCATCTGATGCAACCCTTTCTAGAACTGGTGGATCCCCTAAAACATCAGGATAAAAGACATACACACATTACTGGCAGTTAAAGTAGAGTGGAAAAGCTGATATATTGTACAATATTAATGGTAGGGGTAAGAGAGCCTAAGATTGAAGATTACCTGAATTCGAAGGTTGTTCAATGATAATGTCACATTTCCGTTTTCTTTTAACACAAACGTAAAATCATGACAACCATGTTAATGGAAAAGATCTGAAGCAACTCTAGTAATGTTTTTAATATATGTTTTACTTTACCTTCTTTGATCGAACAATCAACTGATAAGAATCCAGCATCGCACACACAAGTAGAATTCACACATCCACCGTTACCACTGCAATCATTTGGACATAATGCATCACCGACAGCTTGAGGTGGCTGAAGATTGCCATTATCGTCGGCTGTCCATAACGTGACGTTTCGAAGTGTTTCTTCCTCACACTCCTCCATCATAGCTGCTACAGCAGATATTGTTGAAGTTCTTGAGTCGTCAAGTGCCTTTAGTGTAAGATTTAAAGTGTTGTAAATAATTTTCAGTTTAACTTATAATTGAGCTACTGAATAAATAGCTGACTGGATATTTTTTGTGAATAGTTTTAGGTTACCAGATAAGGGAAAAACCATCTCCTTGTGTTAAATCGCAAATCACAAATCGCAATATAAGTTTTTCAAAAGTTTCATATTCTAATACTTTCCAATATTTTTAAATCATGATGAAGTTAATAGTGGAACCCTCAACCTTTTTACTTATTTTCATAAGCATATATTTTTTAGAGGAATAAACAAACAGAAGAGTTTGAGCACACTTAAACTAAAGCATAATAGTTTTTGCTTCTTATAGAGTAATGAAAATACAAAAACCTTTGTGTCGTCAATACATTGCTGCATAAATGGAGTTATATCCAAGGTTGGTATAACTTGTAAACAAATTTTTCCACTTTTGGATTCTTTTAATGCTCTGTTACAACTTTGCTCGGCTTGTTGTTGAGTAATTCCACTACTGGTTGGAAAGGTAGGTGGTGGTGTTGTTATTTGAGGTGGATTAAAATCATAAATAGACGAAGCAGGATCCTCATCTGGCATTATAATCACATTTCGACCATGGTCTTCAATACTTCGGCGTCTTCTACGGCGTTTTCCACACCCTTGTCCTAAGATTGATAACCATTTGACAGATAATTTTTATTGAATGTTTTCAACCATATTAATTCTTTGCTTTTAGAGCTACTTAATAACTTGTTGGGTGTAATTTTTTTTCCTAAACAATAATAATAATGACGAATTTTAACAATAATAGTACGATTAATAAGGCCCTAGTTCTGAATGTGCGCTTTTAAATTCACGGAGAATAATATGATTATAGATTCGTTGCCATGACGTTATGATAAAAAATAATCCATTTACCTGGAAAGATCAATTCAGCAGGTTTCTTTCCTTTAGTTTGGTATTTTGGACGATTTGCTAGTCCACTGTTATCGCAAGTGATCTTTGAATCATCTGTTTGGTAGTTACCATCGCCTTCACAGGAGCAGTAAGTTGGTATCCTTGTCGAATTACACCTGCCTTCTTTTTCCCCTTGATAGTAGAATAAACTTTCACGACCGAAATCTTTGAATCTAAATTATTCAACAAAAAGTTACTTTAAATGATCAGGAGCATTTACACCCAAGCTAATATGAGTATGAACAGTTGACTACTGAAATCGCTACTTAACTAACGCGCCTAAAAGTAAGCAGGAAAAATATCCGCAAATATCCTGATCCCTTCTACTAGAAAAAAGCCTAATGATATTAATTCTAAGCAACTCACCTATAACTTTCAGTGAAAATGTCCATTCTTTCTCTATTTCCCGAATGGTGTAGATCCACAACATGACCACTTGCAGATGTGAAATCATCATTTTTGTTTCCATTCCAAGTACCACAAAGACCTCTTGTATTTTGATAATCATCCGGTGGAAGTGACACGATGATGTCTGCGAAGATGTTTGCGTTTTTGTATTCAAACGTTACTCTGGCGCCAGAAGGAAAGTTAAGCTAAAAAGGAAACATGATTAAAAATAATAGAACGTATAATAATGAATTGACCAGCAAATATTCTGCTGGATATAGGTCATTAGGTGCAAAAATGATCAAAATGATCGATACAAATGTCACATAGACAAGTATATAATTAGCAGAAAATGTCTTTTTACATTACCATATTTCACTTACGATGAACTTTTTTCCGCCAGGAAGTCTTTCAATTCTGCTACCCTGTTGAGGTTCGACTGTGCTAGCAAACTTTACAATCGGTGCTTTACCAGTTTGACACATATCAACTACCATAACATCGTCGCCCTCTCTGGCTGCGACTCCACAATTGCACGAGACAGATACGTGGCATTCAAAAACTCTGGTATGGACCTACCAAGAATAAAAAACAACTTTTGTCGAAATAGTAAAGCATACAGGGTGCTAATCAGTCCATGTAGTAATTTTGTTTTAATTTTGTTGTTTTTTCAAGTTGATATCAAGGATTTCTATTTAGTATTAGTCTATATGATTAAGTTTTTGACGAGCTTAATTATTAACATTAATTATTTCTATTGTTTTTTATTTATCACTTACCTCAAAAACTCTTGCACCTGATTTTACAAGAATGTAATCTCCAACTTTGTAATGTCGAAACCATTTACCATCAAAAGTAGTGATGTAAGGATCGCCAGTAGTCTTACACTCTTTTGTTGGAGCATCTTTTGCTGTAATCTAAGTTAATGATGACATTAAAAATAAGATTCTATTCTTTTGAACTTTAATATTATCATTGTATTGCTGCTAAAAAGTACATATACATAATATAATTATAATCTAAATCTAACGGCTCCATTAGATACATTACATTTGACTGTAAAAGAGTTTCTATAATATGTCAAATCTATATCAGTAATGTTAACTAATCATTGTAGGGCCTCTGGGTCTCTCTAGTAGTGTTTCACTCTCTAAAGACATTCTTATTATTAGCCTCTCTCCGAGAGGATCTCAATATTGGTTCTCACACTAAAGAAAAGATTCAGCAATACAATACTACATTTTTAGAGTTTTTTTGAACATCGAAACTCAAATAAAAAAAACATACCGTTACATCTGGCAACGGAGATGTACAATACCAATCTAAAGGGTTTGCATGTGTAGGCATGTTAAAGTTAATTTTCAACAACCGATCATTATCAATTATGAAGTCTCTTGTTGCAGCAACGTTCATCTTTTTTGTAACCTCTCCGCGCTCAAATCTAATCATAGATAAAGTGAAACTGACAACTGAATTGAATGGTAATAGTCAGCTTGGTATCAATCATTTAAATTTGTTACGATTTTAATATTTTGCTTCAACAAATTTTAAATGAATATAATTTGCAATAAGGCAGATAAGTTGCAGTTTTTGAATGAAATATCGAATGAGTCATTTGGTTGTTTTGGAAAAAATTAATATGGTTAATAATTTCATTTTCTCACAGCAAAGAGCATTGATCTTTAATTCTTGCATTTTTGTCGTTTTGATTTATTCTAATGTTTACTCCACATGTTGACGATCCCTCGTTACAGACAATGGGTACCGTTGATGTCAGGGTCACATCTTGAGCTGAACCCTGCTCTGATATTACAATATTTGTAGGAGAGATCTAAAGTAATGCAAATGGAACGATAATTACTCTCATTCAAAAAATTAAAATACTAAAATAAGTTTGAGATATTATAATACGAGAATCAAATTTCATAAAGAATTAAGAATCAAAGCAAATAAAGAGAATTACTTTGCACGGTCTTCAAACCTCCTCAGGTAAAGAACAGAAACTTACTTTGATTCCTGCGTAGAAGACATTACTTCTTTTAAAGTCTGATTTATCTTCACTTCCAGCAAAAAAAGAACGAACTTCGCAAAAAATCTAAAATAGGAAAGCAGATCTTGATGATCCGTAATATATGGAAATAAAGCTTATTTGCATATCAAGTGATAAAGAGCTGTCATACTTTATAGGGAAAATAAAAAGTTTTTTGAAAGGCACCTCCTTGAATCAAATCTTTAGAGGAACTAAATATTGTTGAAAAAATGGCCCTTTACTTTTTGAAAAAACCTCCTTCTTTTAGAAAAATTATCCTACTTTTCTACAGCTACAGGCCTGTAAATAAAGTTACTTACGTTTTGATTCAAGCAAAAGGCCCTTTCATTTATTGTTCTCAATGTATTTTCGTTTCTCAGAAAAGATTTTGTTTGATCATTCTCAAGTGGATCTACTTTTAATATCTTGGGTGCTGCCGTTCCAGTAGTGGAATACCAGGTTACATTGTATCTATTGTTAGCTCGGATAGTTTCTATCTCAAAGTCGCATGTAAAACGGATTCTCGAGTTGTGCACATCTACTGTCACTTTAGGTAATGATCTTTGTTTTGGATACTCATCTGTGAACAGAAATTGACAAAAACTTTTTATATTCGAAGTAAAAAATTTATCAAAATATTTAAATTAATATAACTACAAATCTTTCTCCTTCAACGAATAAAAGGTTTCTTAAGTATATAAAGATTGTTTTGTTTGCATTATTTTGTTTGGTAAAAACAAAAAACCTTTCCTACCGTGACAAGGTGTAAATCCAGTAGTTGACGTTTGACCAGCTGGACATCTTACTTCTTTTCCTGCATATGAAAACGGACATGATTAAGGCTATGCTCAGACTTTGTATTGCTCCGATATGGTTTTCTTTCATATTGGTTTCGAGCAAAAAATTGGGTAGTTCCGTTCAGATGAAAAAAGCGGAGCGAATCTGTTTCAATCCATTTTGTTTTGTACCGTGTCCTTTTTTGACGTTTTGAATTTTGACGTTCACACATGCGTTTTTTGAGGTAATTTTGTACCTTCTATATGACGTCATTCTAAATTTTGTAGTTATTTTCCTTCCTGCGTAGATTCTCGAGTTATTTTTGCGATCCTTTAAATAACTCGAAAACTTGAAGGAAGGAAAAATACTTGAGTTAAGATACCAGAAATAATTCAAAATTTTAAAGTCACGGAAAAAAAGAGTTACGAAGTTAAGAAATTGGTTTTTTCGTAATAACTGAGTTTTTTTAACTCGAAAAAATAGCTCGGTTCCAAGCCTCAAAATATATAATAGTAAGGGGGGAAGACAGATTCAAATAACATGATATTCATTGTACTGGGGGTACTTAATGATGAGCATATCTTACCTATACAATAACCAACTGGACACGCCAAAGTCAGCTGTGCTAATTTGTACACAAAGAAATCTTCGTTTTTTACATTGTCTCTACATCTTGCTGCTTGGATCTGGATTTCTTGTAAGCAACAAACCCCTTCAACATTAATACAAGCTTTGACGTTTGTTGCCTGATTATATGATGTCGGGTGTGTATCATTAAGCCAAACAGGATAGCGAGTTCCTATAATAAACAATAGTCAGTGCAATGGATCAACAAAATCCTATAGCGCTTTGTCTTACTTGGTTGGAGTTTCTTTGTGCTTGGTTACAGTAAAACCTCCAATTAACGGACACTCTAATAGGCAGACATCTCTAATTGGCGGACAATCTTATTTTACCTGGCCATTTCTTTAGCGGACATCGATCATCAAACTGATTACCGACTTCAAATTACAATTATACAAGTGATTCATTTAAACTTTTTTAAACACTTTTAGTTTTCACTTTTAGTTTAACTGTAAAAATTGATCTGGGTGGAGGCACTCATATGGTCTGATCCACGACATGTGAGTAGGTTTTTTGATACCCTCTAAATGCACTGTAAGGGTGTAATTTTGATAGAGTGTATTGCAAGGGTCTTTTTTTAGCTAAGAATACTGTATCCAATGTATGTTTGAGGACTGTTAAATTGTAAGTCTTACAGTAAAAATCTGATTTAACTTTATAATTTTGACTCGTTCCCATTTTGATTAGTTTTGTACATTGTGTCGACATCTCAAGCTCATTTGGTAAAATGTACTGTAAGTATACATTTTCACTTCCAAAGGGCTGCATTGTAAGGGTCCAATTTTGAAAGGCATTTCCTTTGTCGACACATGCTGTCGTTTAGAAATCGAGTGCCTCCCCCCCCCGGGAAATTAAATTTACAGGTTTTGAAGCTTTTTGCAGTCAATGAGTTGGTGGTGTCTGATCCATAAAACTGGTACATGACCAACACCTCATGATTCATGAAAGCTAAATTATCGCGTTTTATAACCTTTCTTTTGTTCTTTCATATCCTAGTGTCTCCAGAAAAGCACTTCGGACCGAAATTTTATATTTTTGACACCTTGGCGTTGTCTTATACGAAAACTTGAGCTCATTGGAGAAAATTTAGGCATGATGGCT
This sequence comes from Clytia hemisphaerica, assembly GCF_902728285.1. Taxonomy (NCBI): domain Eukaryota; kingdom Metazoa; phylum Cnidaria; class Hydrozoa; order Leptothecata; family Clytiidae; genus Clytia; species Clytia hemisphaerica. The sequence goes on from NW_027103824.1 coordinate 205,583, forward strand.
TGATATGGGCTATGTTTTGTTATTTTTATGGTACGAAAAGATTTTAGCTATGCCCGTTATGGTAACGGTTTATGATTTTACTTGCTGCAGGGGTCATACATTTCAAGAAACATCCAAACTTTATGTAGGTTGTCTTAAAAATACCTTTATATATGTATTTTTGTTAAAATCATAATCTACATCTAGAATGGAAGTAAATACTTACCACATGCGAACTGAGGTGGACACGTTGTAGGCATTTCACTGCCAGCTGGGCTGATAAATCTTTGCCAAACATCATGGTTTATACCATCATCACAAATGAAGCTTCTTGAATTTGAAGGTACAATGTTTCCACTGCTTCGTTGAAATATTGTCGTTGAATCAAAAACATTATAAACATCGGGGTTGCATGGATTTTCCTGGCCTAAATGATTAAATTGCATTGAAAAGTTAATTAGAACCGTCTATTATTTTATTCAAAATCTAAATCGAAAAAGAAAACATAGTATCGATATGTAAAACTAAAGTAGAATGAATACATAAAGAAATAAGTAATAGCTATCACACGGTACCGAGTTTAATATGGGATATATTTTTCGAGTTTAGACTTTTCGTCATATTTTCCAAGTCTTTAAGTCGAGGTCTGTAAAAGTATGATAACTGGTTTATCACCAACTTGAAAAATATCAACAAACTTTTTTCTCTCCATTTATGTCTCCTCTTCTGTCCCTCCCTCTCTCTCTCTCTTCTCTCTTCCAATATTTTTATATTCAATCTTTTACTTTTATTTGGATGAAATCAACATAAAAACATTCGAAAAACGAATCGAATGGTCATTAAAAATAAGATTAAAAAATCATTTTTTATAAACTCTTTTGATAAGTTGTTGTGTAATGGAAGCAAAGAGAAAACTTTTCTAATTATAAAATTGTATAAAATATGATTTCTCGCTTACCAGACCCCTTTTTTGAACGCGGTCTTATATTTGTACGGTACAATATGAAATACAGCATTTATTTTTACGTTTTTAGCCAATCAGATTGGTCATATCTTTCATGTTGATGATAATAATACATTTTAATTACAAATACTCATCCTGCTGTTTGGAATGCTGAAAGAATGGAATAACACATCCCCGAACACACCCCTTTCCACAGACCCGGTGGGATTTTTTTAGCCGGTGGGCGGTTAAACATAACGATCTGAAACTCAATAAGGATTGATATTCTCATATTTTTTTAGCTGGGGATTTAAATTTCATTGTTTTCAAGTCAGAATATTTAGTGGGGATGGGAGAAATAGTAAACTATTTTCAGTGAGGATTGGGTTTATTTGATTATTTTTAGCGTGGATAAAAATTAGAGGATAATTTTCTACCGGGATCTATATTTTGGCGGGTCTGTGAGAAAGGGTTGTATGAAATAATGAGTACACCTTCCCTGTTTATAAAAAATCTCAAATGAATTTAATTAACTAACCTTTTACTAAGCAGGATAAGGATAACATCATTGACCATAGTGTCATCCACAATAGAAAGCTCGCCATCATTAAAGTTTCAGATTCCGAATCTATTGGGAAAAAAAAAAGTTGAAAAAGAAATTTACTTCTTTGGCAATGCTGTAAATGGTGATGAATGCTTCTTTAAGAAAAAACCTTTTTAATAGCTCTTTTAATATGCGCTTAGTAGGTTAGTATCAAATTTGGCATGCTTTTGAAATCTCTAAAAATTCTTAAACAGTCTTCGAATATCTCAGCTTTGGAAAATAATTGAGTCAAAAACTTTGGAGGTATTTCTTAGGACCATAAAAGGTGTATCTCTAAGCCAAATATAGAAAATTATCTGTTAATCACTTTTAATAGAAATATAAATTTCACGATTATATTGTCTATTCATGACTTTAAAAGGAATCAAAATACATACCGAATATTCTACACCAAATGCTGCGACCATTAATTGATGGTTTTAAGATATAAATGATTGAAGAAATATTAAAGACTTACTTATACAGACTTTAAAATTCATAAGCAGTCATAAACAATAGCCTCATTTGCATGATAATGTACCTCTCTCGTGTTATTTGTCGTCACAATGGAGGTATTCCTTAATAAGGTTATTGCAATACAAAAACATCAATGTGAAACGCCTCGTAAATACGTCATAAACGTAATACATCTCAAGCATTGGAAAAGAGGAAGAATATGTATTAAAATATTGAGTTAGTGAATAAGACTTTTTCGTTTGTCTAACATCCTAGCTATTGCAAATATGAGCATGTGTATCTCCAGGGTTGCATAAATCTTCGTAAGATACGAGTCCAGTCTGCAGAAATATTCTCAACACCCCTTTCTAAAAGACTCGGTAGAGTTTTTAGGGTTAAAAATAACGGACCAAAACTCGATGGAGACTTTTTGTCAAATATTTCATATGGCTGGGGATTTGAATTCCGTTGTTTTCGAGTCAAAAAACCCAGAATGGTGATGGAAAAAACACAATATCTGGCAGTGAGCATTTGCCTCTCTGATTATTTTCAGCGGGGACAAAACTTGGAGTATAAATTTCGACTGCGGACGATATTTTGGTCAATTTTTTCAGTGAGAAGGGGGTCCCAGTGGGTCAGTGAGAAGGGGGTGTTTATCAGCCATATATTTAAATATTAAAAATTGACAGTATTGGCCACTGAGTTCTCAGTCATAACCAATAGTATCTTGGCTTAAGAATAAAGTTTAAAACGTATTTTATTTATCTCTAGTCTTATCAGGGGGTGTTTTCCACCACATTGGCATTCTTTTGCTAATACTTTTATATTCTAAATTTTGTTCATTAGTATGAGCCTTTTTCACAAAATAAAATTCACAAAATTTTTAAACTCAGGCAAATTAAGGCCTGTCCAGATTTTTCAAATTAACCTCAATTTTTTATCACCGTTTTCACTTGTCATATCATATCACTTCATACATCAAAAGAAGCGTATTGGAGTGTAGATCACTGGAATGGCTGTGCCATAATTAATTTTTTCACCAAAAAAAAGATATTAGGCAAAAACCAAAAAATGCTGACGTCAGCAAAACTTGTTTTTTGAATAACTCCAGTTTGGCTTATGGTAAAAACATGAAATTTGGACCAGAGTTGCAAACCATTAAAAGGACCATTTTGAAAAAAAAAAATTTTTTAATTTTGCTGACGTCAGCACTTTATTGCAAAATTTCGTATTTTGCTGATATCTGCTGACGTCAGCAAAATTTTGAAAATAAATTATGCAAAAATGTTCCTATTAATGATATGCAACTTTTGTCCAAATTTCATGTTTATACCATAAGGCAAACTGGAGTTATTCAAGAAACAAGTTTTGCTGACGTCAACATTTTTTGGTTTTTGCCTGATATCTTTTTTTTGGTGAAAAAATTAATTATGGCACAGCTATTCCAGTGATCTACACTCCAATACGCTTCTTTCGACGTATGAAGTGATATGCTATGACAAGTGGAAACGGTGATAAAAAATTATGGTAAATTTGGACATGCCTTAATTTGCCTGAGAATTTTCCTCCCTTTCCTCCCGCTAAGGGTCCAAGGTTCGATAGCCGGGTGGCATCTCACGTCATCCTGTAAATCTATTGCCCCCTGGGGTAGAATGTTTTTCAAGAATGATGACGAAAAGAATAAATAGCACTTGTATTAAGTTTCAGGTTAATAACATCTCTAGATAAAAAATAATTGATGTTTGTGGATAAAACCCCTTGATAATACGAGAAAAAGGCAAGTTAGCTTGAAAAAATAAACGAGATGTTGAAATAAAAATATTGAGCAAACAAAGCAGGATGAAAACTCGTGTGTGTAATTTTCCTATTTGTTCGAATGAGCATTTTTTCCTAGAATTATATTCTTCCTTTAATTTCCTCTGCTGCTTCCTTTTCATCTAGAAAAGTATATTCTTCCTGCTTTTAAGACGTTTAACAATCTTTTTTCAAGATATTTTAATTTAGCGTTCAGGATAGCTTGTTCTAAAGAAACTATTCCCAATCTTCTTATTTCGACTCAAGTAAGAAGTGGTCGAAAATTAGCTCGACTCAAGTAAGAAGTGGTCGAAACCTAGTTCGACTCAAGTGAGAAGTGGTCGAAACTTAGTTCGACTTAAGTAAGAAGTGGACGAAACTTAGTTCGACTCAAGTAAGAAGTGGTCGAAACTTAGTTCGACTCAAGTGAGAAGTGGTCGAAACTTAGTTCGACTCAAGTGAGAAGTGGACGAAACTTAGCTCGACTTAAGCAAGAAGTAGACGAAACTTAGCTCGACTCAAGTAAGAAGTGGTCGAAACTTAGCTCGACTCAAGTAAGAAGTGGACGAAACTTAGTTCGACTCAAGTAAGAAGTGGACGAAACCTAGTTCGACTCAAGTAAGAAGTGGACGAAACTTAGCTCGACTTAAGCAAGAAGTAGACGAAACTTAGTTCGACTCAAGTAAGAAGTGGACGAAACTTAGTTCGACTCAAGTAAGAAGTGGACGAAACTTAGTTCGACTTAAGCAAGAAGTGGACGAAACTTAGTTCGACTCAAGTAAGAAGTGGACGAAACTTAGCTCGACTTAAGCAAGAAGTAGACGAAACTTATTTCGACTCAAACACCCCTGTATCAGTGGCCCGGTGAGATTCGCCCCGGTCGATAACCCGGCGTAAAAATCGAGTGAAGAACAATGGAAATCTCAACCCAGGCAAAAAACGAGAACTTTATCAAAAACCCCGACGAAAACTGATTTTTCTAAAGTGCCAAATAGCACAAACCCAGGGAAAAATCCTGACTTTTGACTTTGCCCGGTATTAAAAAAATACCGATTTTCTTGACCCAGCGACTGAAATCTCTACCCCGGTGGATATTTCTCATTTCAAAGTCACCCCAGTGAACTTTTAAGACCCAATGGGTTATTTAGACTTGGGTGTACTCAAGTAAGAAGTGGACGAAACTTAGTTCGACTCAAGTAAGAAGTGGTCAAAACATAGCTCGACTCAAGTAAGGATCGGTCAGAATTTAAGTATACTGAAGTTAGAAAAGTTATTATAACTCAGGTCGACTCGAGTTCGGAAAGTAGTCGCAAATTTACCCGAGGAAAAAGCCGCAATTTTAGTAAACTCAAGTAAAATGTAACAGTCTCTCAAATCGTGTTTTACACAAAATAATTTATGTGTATTTTCTTTACACGAAGCCTTTGAGTCTATAATTAGAACTCAACTGTTTTGTGTTTGTGAACTTTTGAAAAAAGGAAGATGGTAGAAAGGTTTCACTTCTTTTTGCCTTTTCTTATGAATTCTTTACTTTTGACCAGCACTGGATTTCTAAACAATGGCATGTGCCGCCGCCCAAAACTTGGCTTTCAAAATCGAACCCTTACAGTGCAGCTCTTAATCGTTAAAAAGGTACCCTTATAGCGAGGGGCAAATCACTAAAATAAATCTCGTACACAATTTTATAAATCAAAAATAAATCAAAAATAAATCAGAAATAAATCAATAAATCAAAAATAAATCAATAAATCAAAAATAAATCATGAATAAATAAAAATAAATAAAAAATCTTTCGAAAAAAAATTGACTTTCAACTTTTTTTATTTTTTCGACAATGATTTTGAGTATAATTTCGTTATAATTTGAAAAAAAATTTCCATAAAATTACTCCTATTCATAAATTAGAAATAAATCAAAAATCTTTCAAAAATAAATCAAAAATAAATCACAAATCAAAAATAAATCAGAAATAAATCATAAATCAAAAATAAATCAAAAATAAATCATAAATCAAAAATAAATCAAAAATAAATCATAAATCAAAAATAAATCATAAATCTCGTACACCATTTTTCGAGTGATTTGCCCCTCGCTTATATTACATTCTTACCACCAATTTCCAACCCTTATATTGTAGCATAGAACAATGTCTTAAACTGAGCCTTGGCTGTCAGTAAAATGGTCAAAAGTATAAATTTTGGGGTTTATAAAGTAAAAACGCAGTTGTTAGGACATTTTTGGCTGAACAGATAATGAATTGAACTGATTCGGCTTTTGACTCTCTCGATTATTTTGATTTTTGCCCAAAAATATACCCTGGAAGTACACCCTTACAGTGCATTTCGAGGACCTCCAAAAATCTACCCTAAAGGGCGGCACATGTCGTAGGCCGGGCTAGTGTGATAGTTTAAAGATATTTATTGATCAAAAACTGTGTTGTTACCCCGTAAGAAGCAGTTTCATTCTTAACAAGACTGGGTCATAGTTTTAGCTTGTTCTTCTCGCATCACTAGGAGGAAATCAAATCTTCTTGATATATGTTTCTCTAAATCATTAGTCAAGATTTCAAGTCAATTTTGTTGAATGTGGAACTTTTAAAGCAGATTCTGTGACTGGACAATCGGAGACATTTCGTAAAGTTAGACAAAGCAATTTTTTTGTCTTTGATTATATAGATTTAGAAAATAATAAAACAAAATCAAAATTGTTATTCCTACAAAAATTGATAAAAATAAAATGTTTAACTTAAACAATATTGATTTAGATACAACGGTATCGGTAAGAGGTTTTCGTCTATACCTATTTGGAGATTTAAGATGTTATGTACATTACATTAGCTTTTATTTCAACACTCGATCACAGACTAGTTCTGCATTTTACTTGGTCGGTTGAAGAAGACTTTTTTAATAACTGCAATGCATAATACAAAACCAACGATCCCAGCAACAGCAATGATCGTAATCTTTTCAGCTAGCCCAAGTCCATCAGAAGACGAATTTTCTCGTGATTTTTCTGAAGGTCGTTGATCTTTTGGCACTAAATTAAACAAATATGTGTATAAAATTTCTTTATTTATAACGGAAAAATCTCTGAAGTGATTCTTCGAGATTGTTATTGACCAAATTTAAAGAAGGAGTTGAATTGATTAAGTAAAATATCTTTTACTTAGTAAACAGTAAACACAATAAAGAAACAAGCCATGAGAAAACAATTGAGACTTACTGCTCCTTTCTGCAATGAATATGGGTCTGCTTTTTACTGATTTATCAGTTAAAACATTGTCACTATCTTCATTATCATTATCGACATTTCTTTTGCGACGCAATGGAGCCTTTTGTCCACACCTTCTGCATTCTTCACTCAATTGATCAATAGGACGATTTCGGCAGATCAAAATACGACATGTGATAATGATGCCATCGGAGTCACCAAAATATCTGAAAGCTTCCATTTCCCAAGAGAATTCACGTGTATCTTGAGGAGTTGTTGTTATGGTGACACTGGTTTCTCCTCCAACGCTACATCTGTTAAAGAAAATATGAAATCAACGGTCACATATTATCAATTGTATCAGTAAATTAATTTTTCTGGAGAGCATAGTCTTATCTCATCATTTCAAGAAAGGCTTAGACAAACAAAAAGCTGACATATAAAATGAAAAAATGAATATTAATGTTCTCTAAGGTAAGTGTGATTAAGTAGCTAACCTGTCCTTAATTAAATCATATCTTCCGGTTCCATCTAATCGAGTTGCATAGCAATCTTGAGGTGAGGTTTTGATAGAATTAGAAGCTCCGTTCAAAGACAAATCAAAGTCCATCTTTTCACCAACGTAGATAAGACCTGTCCAAGCGTTAGTACCAGCTTTTAGAATGTTGAAGTCAAATGCAAATTCACTTTCATCGTCTAAAGTAAATTTTAGTTCATTTTTCAAAATCATACAGTTAAGTCTACATTAAAAAGATTTGTTGCAATCTACAACCCGATAGTAGACCTTTTTATAAATTACATCACGAACATCACTTGCCTCGTATTCAAACAATTACCATGGTGATTATGTCTCTTTGCACATTAAATGATTTTTTTTATGAATAGAAAGTAAGTTTTAATAAAATCCACTTGGAGTAAATCACCATGGTAATAACTTCCAAACGAGGCAAGTGATGTTTGTAACGTAATTTATGAAAATGTCTATCTAGACTCTTTATTTATGAAGCCTTTTTTTTTTAAACGATCAACAACTGACCTTCTTCTGAACTCAAAGTCTTTCGTTTAGTAACACTTATATTCCATTGTCTTGTGATGTTTCGTTCAATCAAACATGTTGCATTATAGGTATCAACAAACTGCCTGTAAACCAGAGAAGAATCCATTTTCGTCCCGTACTCGACCAAAATAGTCTGCTCAAACAGTATCTTGCTTCCCTCCTCGTAGGCCCTGATTCCACAATCTGAATAATTTGCTGCAATCCAGAGTTTGTCATCACCGTTAATGTTTCCATATGTTGTATTTAAGGGCTTGCAATCATGATCTTTGCCTTTAAATCTGACAATGTATGGTAATCCATGTCGTTCCAAATGACTCAAATTAAATGCTGCTTTCAGACCGTTTGATTGGCACTCGAGATTGAAATAGGATTCTAAAAAAGTATGATATTGAATTACTTTTTTTCCTTTATGATAAGGGTTTTATGATTTGAAAACAATCCTTGGTTTAAGAAGATACTCTTTAGGATATGTGTTAAAAACAATCAATTTTACTTTTTGGCTCTTCTTCTTGTCCTCCTGGAGTTTTCATAATTCTACAGTGTTGGTTTGGAATTGGATCTGTGCAACTGCAAAAAAAACAAGGTCAACGTTAGGTTTTACGTTTAGGTGTTAATTACCATTATCATTATAATTGATTGGAAATTATTATAGAAAATATTGGGGTCACAAACATCGTATTACCGACGCATTTTTTTTTTGAATAACTGACGACAGCAAAAATCTTTTTGTTTGCATACTGTGATATCTCACTAATCATAAAAATAAACGCAATATTCTACATCGTAAATTCTCTTACTTTTCACCCATGCAGCCTTTCGGGCACTGGCAGCTCTCATCCGGGTATGCTCCACATTTGGCACCATTTAGTTCCTCGCAGAGGCAATTGACAGACTCAAACTTATATGTAGCCTGCGATGTGTTTCCACAAATGTCTGATGCTTTAATCGTAACATTGTAACTTTCATTCGCTTTTATCGGTTTCCATGTAATAATACCTGCTGTTGATATTTCCATATTTTTTGGGATAATACCAACAAAATTGTAGACTAATTTTTTTTGTTCCGGATCTGCTACAGGAACTGCGAAACGTAGAGTTTGGCCATTGAATACTTTTTGTGCAGAGCCTGATCGGAAAACAGGTGCTAAGTTATCTAAAGTAAAGTAAAACGAAGACATGTTTAGCAAAAATATCTTGTCATTAAACTTTATTATCTTATGAGAAGCAAATTTAGGTTTTAACTTCCTCTGAACTGACCACTTGGTATCAATACAATTAAACTTCAATTTACCACTTCTTTCAATGAAAGTATTGTTTCCACGGCAAATCTGACACCAATCCATGGAATGAGGCTCATCAACAGCAAGGCAATAATTGTTTACTCGACAGGAATCAACCTAAAATCAACAAAAACGAATTTCAGTTTTGAAGAGTGAAACAGTTCTAGTCGACTTCGGAGCACTGAGGAAAAATACTGTTTCATTTTCATATTAATAGACTCAGCTGGCACACAACGTTGTTTCAACGTCCATCTAACGTTCACAACGTCCATATAACGTTACATGAACGTTGAAACAACGTTGTGTGCCAGCTGGGGTAGCTTAAACTTTTATAATCCGAATCTTTCTATAATGCAGATCTCTCTATTATTCAAACAATAAGATTCCCCGTTCGATAGCTCGAATCAGCGAGAGTCGACTGTATGTATGTACCTTCCATCTGCAATTGTCTTCGTCGGCACATTGAATGCATTTTGAATCGTATACAACAAATTTTGAAATGTTCTTCGAGAAAGCATAACCATCATTTGATAATTGAATGGAAACTCCACCAATTGGTTTTCCTTTTCGTGTTGAAGAGAAATCGATGTCAACCAATGGTAGTTGTTGTGTGGGAATTTCACAAGATAGCTCTGCAAAACTTAACATTTGACTTCTACTAGTTCTCAACACTGATGCAACAGGCTGTTCCGGTTTCAAGTTCGAATCAAACTAAATAGAAAAGATAATAATTTTAAATCCAAAAAAAATATTTTCTATGTTTCGTAAATTGTACATAATGTCAAAAAAAAAAGAAAAAAAGAAAAAAAAAGAAAGCATACTGTTAAGGTTTTAGTTCCACATGTCAGCTTTGCTGAATTTACAAAGTTTCTTCCAATCACACGGGTCCTCAAACAATTTTGGTATCGAATATTACATAATCCATTATTGAGTGGGATGCCAACCAGAGTAGGTGGATCATCTGAAATGGAAAGGTAAAACTCAATGTCTTTTAATCTGCAATAGGGATTACTGTGTTCTTTGAAGATACTTTTAAAGGATATATCTTCAGTATTATTGGATCAAAGAAGAAAAATGATGATTTTCCTTTCACATGATATGCAAAGAAAATTAAAAAAAGAGCGATTAAAACATCAATAATATCACCATTGAAAAAAAATTGGCAAACTTCAAATATTGAAATCTTTATTTGATAAAGTTACCTTCATGGATGGAGCAATCAGCAGCTAAAAACCCACCATTACATAAACAAGTAGAATTGACACATTTGCCATTACCACTGCAATCACTTGGACATAATGCGTTACCAACAGCTTGTGGTGGTTGAAGAACTCCACTATCGTCTGATTCCCATAAAGTGATGTTTTTTAATGTTTTTTCTTCACATTCCTCCTTCATAGCCTCGACTGCAGAAGCTTGTGGAACCTTCATATCACCAAGAATCTGAAATAATTTGTTAATAAGTCTTTATTCTGTCTTTAAATATTTCTCTTGAATTCGGTTTTGATTTTGTCTTAGTTAAAAAATTTATCCGAGATCTGAAAAGTTGACTCTCCAAAAAGATTTTTTTTTCTTGTGAATGAACTTATTAAATTACAAACCATAATATCGGCGACACATTGCTCTTTAAAAGCGGATACATCGAAATCAGGTAAAACTTCTAAGCAAATCTTTCCACTTGTTGAATCTCTGAGAGCTTTTTCACAGCCATCCACAGCTTGTTGCTCAGTAATACCAGTCTTTGTGGGGAATGAAGGAGGTGGTGCAGTTAATTGTTTTGGGTTATAATCATAGATGGCCGTTTCAGGATCTTCATCAGGCAAGATAATGACTGGTCGTTCTTGTTGTTCCTCTGCATCAGTATTTCTTCTTCTTCTTCGGCGTCGTTTTCCACAGTGGTCCGCTCCTTGTGAAGGAATAATTCTAGTGTTATATCGTATTAAACGAAAGTTCCTGACATGATGTCTAAATTTTGAATATAATTATTTGAAAAAATTATTCATTTGACGAAGCTTGTTAGAAAATACGTAAGAGTTGTCGAAGCTGTCGATAAGATTTCGATATAGTCTCAGTTACAGTGATTGTTTTGCAAGAAGGTTTACCTCCACCTTAATTAATAGGGAATATAGGCACAATTACTTGCATCAAGCTAGTCACAATGCCTAACTCGGCGCCCTGATTCCTTATCTTTCGGGGTAGTACCATTTTAAGCAATTGTTGGAAGGTTTATATCCTATCAGTTGGCAAAATAAATACTTACCAGGAAATTTTAATTCGGCGTAACCTTGATTGGCAACAATATATTTTGGTTTGTCCTTCAGACCATCAAAATTGCAACTGATATCTTTATCACCATCAATATCATTGCAAGAACAATAGTTTCGAACTCTTTCAGCCAAACATTTACGCTCTGTTGGTCCTTTATAGTAGAACAAACTATCCCGAGTACCAGTTTGAAACCTAAATATTGTAAAATTTAGTTGTATAAAGTTTAGCTGTTAAGCTCTATGCTTGAACTCCTATCGAGTCTCAACTTAGGTATATGCATCTTTTATTTTTGCTATCTACACTAAAAAGAATTTTCTTTGCAGTTCAATACAATTCAATTTATTCTTACCTCCAACTCTCAGTAAAACCTACATTGGCAATACCACGTCCTTGAAATTCGCGACCATCTTTGCTGGTAAGATCGTCACTTCGATCACCATTCCATATGCCACAAAGCCCTTTTGTTTTTCCATAGTCATCAGGAGGTAGTTGAACATAAACATTAGCACCCCATGAATTGGCTTGAAATTTTACTGATGCCCCGGAAGGAAAGTTGAACTAAAGGTGATAGAAATATCATAAAAAACTAAAACCGATGATGGGATCATTATGGTACCAAACTAACCAAAGTATTTAAATAGTTTGAATAATCTTAAAGACGTTTGCTACATTTGTAAAAACATAGTCTATAGAAAATACTCACAACAAATGTTTTTCCATTGGGACTCATTTCCATGATACTTCCAGGTTGAGGCTCAACAGTGCTAGCAAACCTTGCACGTGGTACTCTATCACGACACATATCAACAACCATGACATCATCTCCCTCTCTAGCCGCTACTGCACAATTACACGAGACGGACCAACATTGGAATGTTCTCACATGAACCTACATAGATAAAATACATATCATCCTGTCAGAACTTGACGTAAGCTCCAAATCATTTTTTTAACTTTTTATAAAGTGAAAAATACTTGGTCATTGTGAATGAGAGTCGTTAAAAATGGAATTATCCAATGGTTACCTCAAATAATCTTGCTTCCGATTTAACAAGTACATAATCACCGACTTTGTAATGATCAAAATAACGTCCATCAAAGGTTCTGATATGAGGATCCCCAGTTGATTGACATTGTGCTGTTGTTACATCTTTAGTGAGCACCTTATCATAAAAAGTAGTTCAAATCAAAATCTATCATTATTACTTTAGCTATTCTTTGTTTTTATTAGAGAAAATAATCAGCTAAAAGTTTCGAAGTTAGTTGCTCTCGCAAATATGAGTTGTTTCGTCAGAATCTTTTCAAAGGGACCATCAAGAAATTTGGAGAGTATGAGTAAGTTTATTCAAGGATTTATTATACACTGGATATACCAGTAACAGATTTTTGCCGATTTCTCGTGTACTAGCTATGTCCGCAGTAGTGATATTATTGTTCACTCTCCTTCCCTCATTAAATGATTTTTCGAAGCATTTTTATTGCATTTCTCATCGAAAATCACTCATCCAATTCCCAAAAGAGACTTAAAACTTTCCTGTGAGAGTCAGATTCTTCCACTTAATCGTCAGCCGTGCAAAATTACTCGAATCTGATTGGTTTAGAGGAGTGCGATTAATCGTTAATTGCATTATCACCACTTTTTGCACTCTTCGGCGGGGGGACACTTTTGTCCCCTTATTCTTTTCTCTCCCAAGTCCTGTGTCTACCGTGGACCATATCTGCCATTTTTCAAAATGTGTCTCACTTTTTGTGAAGAAAGGTGTATAGACTCAAAAGCTCAAATTTTGTTTCATTTCTGCTACAAAAAGGTGTTATTTTAAGGAAAGCAAAAATTTTGTTACACTTAATGAAAAATAAGTCGTCATTTTGAATTATTTTTGACGCGTTAAATCATTAACGAGCTTTTCCCGCGCTCAAAGTCGACGAGTTAGTATTCTAAAAAGCTTTTTTGGGAAATTCTGATGAGTTAGATTGCTAACGAGCTTATTTGTAATTTTTTTACATTTCCAATCCTAAAGTGCTCATTCCAACAATCAAAATCGACGAGTTAGTATTCTAACGAGCTTTTTTGCGAAATTTTGACGCGTTAGTTTGCGAACGTGCTTTTCCCGCGCTCAAAATCGACGAGTTAGTATTCTAACGAGCTTTTCTGCGAAATTTTGATGCGTTAGTTTGCGAACGAGCTTTTCCTGCGCTCAAAATCGACGAGTTAGTATTCTAACTAACGCATCAAAATTTCGCAAAAAAGCTCGTTAGAATACTAACTCGTCGACTTTGAGCGCGGGAAAAGCTCGTTTGCAAACTAACGCGTCAAAATTTCGCAAAAAAGCTCGTTAGAGTACCAACTCGTAGATTTTGAGCGCGGGAAAAGCTCGTTCGCAAACTAACGCGTCAAAATTTCGCAAAAAAGCTTGTTAGAATACTAACTCGTCGATTTTGAGCGCCGGAAAAGCTCTTTTGCAAACTAACGCGTCAAAATTTCGCAAAAAAGCTCGTTAGAATACTAACTCGTTGATTTTGAGCGCTGGAAAAGCTCGTTCGCAAACTAACGCGTCAAAATTTCGCAAAAAAGCTCGTTAGAATACTAACTCGTCGATTTTGATTGTTGGAATGAGCACTTTAGGATTGGAAATGTAAAAAAATTACAAATAAGCATGTTAGCAATCTAACTCATCAGAATTTCCCAAAAAAGCTTTTTAGAATACTAACTCGTCGACTTTGAGCGCGGGAAAAGCTCGTTAATGATTTAACGCGTCAAAAATAATTCAAAATGACGACTTATTTTTCATTAAGTGTAACAAAATTTTTGCTTTCCTTAAAATAACACCTTTTTGTAGTAGAAATGAAACAAAATTTGAGCTTTTGAGTCTTTACACCTTTCTTCACAAAAAGTGAGACACATTTTGAAAAATGGCAGATATGGTCCACGGTATGTGTCAGAGACTTTTTTTTACTATATAATAAAAAACAAAGACATTTTTTTCTCTTCAATATAAAAAAGAACAAAGAAATTTTACGTTACAATAGCTTCTTTTAATTGAAAACAAAGAAAAATTACACTGCAATGTTTTCTTTTTAAAGAAAAGAAAAACAGGAGGTTTTCGAATGTTTACTGACGATTACCTCGGAATCGTATGTTTTGTCGTGCAATTAACGATTAATCACTCGTAACAAAGGAGAAAATACCGTAATTTGAAACCGTCCTGCGGACTCGTGCAAATTACTATTTTCTCCTTTTTTACTCGTGATTAATCGTTAATTACACTCCAAACCATACGATTACTAGTACTAATTGCTAATTATAAGTCGTTATGACGTTTCAAGCTGTGAGAAAGATGCAAAAGACGTGTTGTGTATAAGAAATTTAATGTTGACACCGAAAATTTTCAAAGTTCAACCTCAAAAAAAACACCTTGCCACCACGTGCCTCCAAATGATTTTCATACCACAGTGGAGCCAAGACACTCAAGTCTAATGTATGTTAATTTCAGCTCTTCTGGGGACAGTCTTGGAAAGATATTTCCAATTAAAAATTTCGTGTCACTATAAGCATTTTGTCTGAATTTCTTGTCTATTGATGTTTTACTCACATTAGATTTCACAAATGTACCCAGCTTGGAATGCTAGCCTTATTTTCAAACTTTTTTTCTGCGAATGTACAAAAAGAAAGAGCTAGAGAACTTTTTAAAAACAAGACTGATAAACATTTTTAAAAATCAGACATCTTCGAGCCACCATGACAGTTTGCGGACAAAGCTAGAACATCAATTGTTTTCTGAAACAATGAAAATACAATGATCGCTCTCCATTGTTTTATGAGTCGTTTATCCAGTGTATAATAAATCTTTGGTTTATTGTTTCGCTTTAATTGTCATGAGTATAGAAAAATCCGGGAAAATACCGTTGAATATCGAAAAAACTAAAGTATAATAGTATAATACTGGAGGACTTTTAGGGGAATTGATACACTCTGTTGACGTTGATGACTTAAACTTATGATGTCGATGAATTAAAAACAATGACTTACCGTAACATCAGGAATATTGGGATGACAATCCCAATCAAGAGGGTTTGGGGTTATAGGAATTTTAAATTTAATTTTCAATGCTTTGTCACCATCATTTCTAAAGTCTCGCAATGCAGCAACTTTCATTGTTTTTGTTTGGCCGGCCTCACCAGGTTCGAAACTAAAGGAATTGATTAATTCAGTATCGTTACAGGCTTTGGATGATCACACAATCAGCCTTTTTTGACTGAAACCCGGGAGTACTAGGTTTGCGAAATGACGGAAGTGACGGAAGGGTCCAAAATCGATTATATTACCGGGACTTTTTTCGTAAAATTTAACCTTATTAAGGATAAATATTGATTTGTTTTTTGCTTTTTCGTAACCGTTAAGGGGGACTGGAATTAGATTTTGAAATTTTTTTTGCAGGTTTAAAAAAGGCGCTCTTATGAGTAGCACACCCATACCATCCATTTGTCTAAGTACTCCCATCCACATCCGGGAAATTGAAGAATGATACTCAAAATTTCAACAAATCACACAATAACACCCTTTCTCACAGACCCGGTAGGAATTTTTCAGCCGGTGGGGATAAAAATAACCATGAACATATAAACGACTGGACATCCATCTCCTTTGTCTTTTTAAAGATAACACAGCTAGCTTCGTTGCCGCCTCGTTAAAAGCATAAAATGAACAATAGATTTTGATGATTTACCACTTGGGAATACCTTGCTAACAACGTCAAAACTTCGACAAAAGTCTCTGTTGTTCTACTATTCTCAAGTCTTTTATCTATATCATAACAAAGATAACAGAGGCAAAATTATCGTCAGCTTGTCAAAACTCCGACTAATATTTCTAAATTTTGATTTAAAAGTGTCTAATAATTTTAGAGAGTGTCACATTCTAATTTCGATATTCTTATTACACAGGCTCTCAACTTTGGCAAGCTATTTTTTTCAAGTCATAAAAAAAATCATTGGAGTGACAAAAGGGATTCAAAAGTATACACGCAATTGAAATTCTGCATTTCAGAGTTGAAAATGTTAATAAAATATATTACAAACTTGTAAAAAAATTCGAAAATAATTTTTTTGTACATTATGAGTAATGTTCATGCTCTATCAATCTTTTTACCTAAATAATTCAAAGAAATAAAATTATGACGGAATGTTGTCGGATTTTTCATACCAATTTTGAAATACAGGCGGCAACGAAGCTCTCTTCAAAGAGACAATAAAAGATATATGTCCAGTCGTTTATATGTTCATGAAATAACGGATTAAAACTCGATTGGGATCAATTTGATTATATTTTTTATGGCTTAAAATTTTAATTATTTTGTTTTCAAGTCAGAAAATTCAGTGGGGATGGGCAAAAATATTTTACTATAGGGATTGATTTATTCGATTATTTTCAATGGGGACAAAAATTGGAGGATAATTCTCCACCGGAACGATATTTTGGCAAATTTTTCCAGTGGGAAGGGGTCCCAATGGAATGGGTCTGTGAGAAGGGGGTGTGTTATAACTTACGATAAAGAACAGAACTCCAAAGCACCATCCAAGTTTTCTTTTTGTGCAATTCGCAATGTAACACCACAATTTTCAGTATCCTTATTGCAAACTATTGGCACAGTTGACGTGAAAGTAAGTTCCGTTGGTGGATCACTCTCAGAGAGCTTTAAGGATGTGGGACTGACCTTAAAATGAAATAAGAAATATCCAATTGTCTTTGCAGTCATTACAGGTGATGAAACAATTATTTCAAAAGACCAGAAAGTCATAAAGCATATATACCTTGATACCAGCATAGAAATTATTGCTTCTCTTTACAACGCCATCTTTTTCATTACCGACAAAGTAAGAGCGAACTTCACAGAATATCTATAAATCAGAATGATATTTTTTTATTTCACAACGATAACGCATTTAGAATGTTTCATCCATGGTTTGAGCAGCAAAGGAACACTATTAGATTAAATTTCATTTATGTAGTGTTTGTCGTTCCATGATAACGTTTCCCAACTGTTTGGATTTTCTAATTTGGAAATCTTCGATCTCTAGTTTTAGCTGACTAAGGAAATCAAAATAATTGGTGGACCTTAAACGAGTGCATTAATATTAAATGATTTTTATTATATTTACATTGAAAAAATTGAAACTTACATCTTGGTTTAAGCAAAAGGTTTGCTGTCGTCTTTTACTATTGGTATTTTGCAAATATGATTTAGTTTCTGCACTCTGTAACATTTCTTCAAATAAGACCTGTGGTTGTCCATCCGATGTAACTCCATACCACGTGACATTATACTGGTTATTGTTTTTGATCACTTCTGGTTCAAAGCTGCATACGAATCTCATTCGAGAGTCATGTACGTCAACAGTGACAAATGGATCAGACTTCAATTTAGGAAATTTAGCTGTAAAATATCAAATGCAATGTTTTATGATCTTTATGAAGTAAGGCTGCGAAATTCATTTCTGACATGATCAAAAGATTATTAGTTACTGATCACTCAAAATCGTTAACAATTTTTTGACATTATGATTCAACAACACCCATGGAACTTTTTTCCTTAGTGGGGATAAAAATGTATATTGAAATCCCAATGGGAATAGAAATTCTATTGTTCCAAGGTTAAAAAATCAAGTGGGCGTGGTTTTGGAGTGCAATTTTTAAACATTTAATTTCGAGTGAAGATGAAGTATAAGTCAATTTCCCAGTTGGGCTAAAATTCAAGGTTAATTTGTTACCGGGGACAATATTTTTGCTAGATTTTACTGTGGGGCTTGGGTCCCAGCGCGTCTGTGACACAGAGGTGTAACATACTTACCAGTACAGGGTGTAAATCCAGTCTCAGAAGTTTGATCTGTGGGGCATCTTGTTCCTGATCCTAAGTAAAATAGCCAAGGGTTTCTTAATAGTAGTTTAAAGTCAACAACAGTACTAATTGATATAAAATTAAGGATTGATATTTTATCAACTGCCAGAAAAATACTAAATAAAATGTGTGATGTAGTATAGTATCTATACGTGCTTTTATATGTGCCCCTGACGTGTATGCAAGGTATACTTCAAAATACATCTTCCTACTATTAAAATTATAATCACAATGTATGTTACCTATGCAATATTGAAAGGGACAAGCTAACTCAAGTCGAGCCAGCTTGTAGACAAAAAAGTCTTCGTTTGCATTATCTTTACATTTGGCGGTCTGTATTTGAATCGACTCGAAACAGCAGTCTGTTCCAGCATTTACACAAGCCTTTACATTCTTTGGTATGTTATAATCAGTAGGATGTTGATCATCCAGCCATATTGGGTTTTTTGTACCTAACATCAATAATAGAACACAACATTCAAAGAATTGGAGACTAAAGTAGACACGGAAAACAAGACCATATGGAAGATATTGAGTATGAAAAAGTCACACTACACTACAATTTTTCCCTTTGAAAGGGTTGAGTGGGTCTGTGAGAAAGGACAGACCCACTCAACCCTTTCAAAGGAAAAATTGTCCCACTTGGAAATTTCATTCCCCATTGCGTTTTGCTCCGTTATTTTTACCCAACCTGACTGATAAAATTCCACCGGGTCTTTCAGAAGGGGATGTAAAGCTGGAATCTAGGAAAACTTTATATTTAACCTGTCTGAAAGATTTCTATGGCGAGGATCAATAATAAGTATTTTAACCCTTATGGATAGTTTTTTTTCACTCACCGCAAGAATACAAAGGAGGACACTGAGTTGGTATTTCATTTCCAGCGGGGCTAGAAAATCTATACCATAGATTTACTCTCATTCGAGAATCACATCCTAAACTTTTGGAATCTTTTGGTACAATGTTTCCTGTGCTTCTTTGGTGGATATTCGTTGGGTTGAATAGCTGATGATTTTCTGGATTGCATGGGTTGTTGTTCGTTTCAGCGACTTTTTGAGCGATAAAAATATATACATTTTTTAAATTGAATGGAGATGAACCGTAGGCATTATATAGGTCGCTTAGGTATATTGACATATGATATTTTTAGTATGGCATTCTAGGGTCGGTGAAAATTTGACCGAACGTTCAAACCCTAACCATTGAGTAACTATGAATTTAAGCGAAGATTTGGTTTATGATTCTATGAAGTAAGTATCACATTTTGTTTATATATAACCTTTAACATCTAAACGTCCATTCCCGATTTCAGCGTGAACAGAAAGTTCAATAAAAATATTGTAAATTAAATAACTTAATAGATTAGTTAATACCATGCTGCAATGTCACTGGAGAGAGCAGATATTGAATCGCCACCAGAAAAAGAATGGTCCCCATTGTTTTTCCTAAAAGATTAAAGAACGAAATATAACTCGATACTAACTGTTACAAAGATACATATTAACTTTTCAAGCTTCTTGGAAACGAGGGAGCCAATCGTTACAGATAAAAAAACATTCAACATTTCACTTTCGGTGTCTCTCAATGAAGCTACTACTTTGATGGCAGGATTTATGGCTTTAAGAAATCGTGACGCGTTGAATAGAGAATAACTTTGGTGCGATGGCGTGATAAGGGAATATTCTTGGTGTAATAACATGATTAGAGTCTTTTTTTGACGTTGTGCGATCAAGGGCTCCACTGGAGGTCTACTAAGTCAGTTAGGACATCGTGTTTCATTAGACCTTTCAGATATAAGTTTAAGAAAGATAACAGCAATGGGAAGAAAGTTCTTGAATTCCAAAGTTAATTGAATGATGACGAAAAAATCAAATTTTTCAACGTTTTCGTGTACATTTTCCATCGATAAATTGAACATAAAATAACACGTAACTGTTTATTTAAAAAATTTATTCAAATAAAATGAAAATGTTTCTGTGCTTGAACTTTACGTTGAAAATATTCAGGAGGATCAATCAATTTAATTAAACATGTAACTAAATAATGGCTTTCAAAATTGGACCCTTAGAGTACAGCACTTGGACATTGAAAAGTCACCCTTACAGTGAATTTTAGCTTACATGGAAATGAAGCCACTCATTTCCTATCTAGGAGTTTGGTATCTAGACCCTTTCAGGGCTTTGATTCAAAGAGATTCGATATTACTATATACGAATTGGCAAGAGAGTGCTCAACCACAAAAGTTGATTAGTGCAGTGACGGGTGATTTAAGTTCTTTAACCACCAATGGCTGCATGATGAATCCAATAAATCACAATGACAGAGATATGACAGCCTTTTCCATTGATTTATAATTATTGATTCTTAATGAAAACAAGCAGTAAATTGGAAAACTCTTAATTATTTGATTTCTTGCCAATTTAACATCTCCAGATGAGATCTAGACATAAGCAATTTATCTCAGATCACGCCATTATTTGATCAACCTGGCCCGCTTTCAATATGATCGCAAAAATGTTTGTTCGAATAACGCATTAAAAGCTCTGGGTTGATAATCTGTAAACAAATATAATTCAGAATCATACCTCCATGCAAGTAATAACACTACATAACTACATAACCTTTATAATTTTCGACATATTTCTTAAAATATATCCAAACCCAACCTAAACTTGTACTTAGTAAAGGCATGGTTTAGAGGGTGGTTGGAGAGAAATATTGCCCACC
Organism: Clytia hemisphaerica; assembly: GCF_902728285.1. NCBI lineage: Eukaryota > Metazoa > Cnidaria > Hydrozoa > Leptothecata > Clytiidae > Clytia > Clytia hemisphaerica. The sequence goes on from NW_027103824.1 coordinate 226,772, forward strand.
CAAAAGCATCCCTTAGTCAATTTATTTTTCAAAATTAATTGTTTTTGGACTGGTGAAAAAAGTTTGCTTAAAAAGGTTTGGTACTCCCCCTCCCCCCTCCAGTCATCCTCCAAGGACAAATAGGGTCATATAATTTGGAATCGGTTAAAATGCTATTCCCTCTTTATCGTCAAAAATATAAAGCAATCTGGTTGGCTAACAATGCATACAAAAAAGCTGTACTTCATATTTTACATGTAAAAATACAAGATCGCGTTCAGCATATCTGGTAAGACATGAAAGTTGAAAAGGTTTTCACACTTTTACTCATACAATATTGTCTATATTTTCGTCGCCTAAATATTACTCGAATATATCCCATACTGTATTCGGTACCGTGGTAACTATAACGTACGTTTCATCTTTATTTTGTTTAGTACTTTCAACACTTCCTTTCCTTGGTGTCAGATGTCTGATCTACACCTCTGCCGTCCTCTGGACAGAATCAGGTAAGTCCAAAATTTGGACTTTCAGAGTTTTTGCATAAAAATGTATCCTAAAGGTATAAGGAATCATCCCATATAAACAGATTTTATGTAGGGGTTTCAAATTTTGCAATATGAGGACTTTTTTTAAATAGCAAATAAAGTAAGTCCACTTCAACGACTGAGTTTACTACGACTAAACTAGGTAAGTCTATAGTTTTTAATTGAAAAAGCTTGAACCGAATTAGGCAAGTCAAAAATTTTCAAAAAGTTAAAAATGGACTTACTTTTTTGGCGTCTTTCTCAAAATGAACCTCAGTGGACTTAACTGATTCTCTCAGAGGACGGCAGACCTTATATGCCTTACTTTTTGCTTAAAGACAGTTGAAAAAGCAGAATTTTATGTCTGAAATTTTCTAGGGGTAAAAGGATTACAAACTGAAACAAACTTATTTTCATTTTATCACTCTTCTTTCTCCTTTAAAGATGAAGCTTCTGAATCTTTCAAAGGTTACTTAGGCAACACAAACGCATTTGATTTTAACCCCTTTGAAATTTTTTTTTGGCTCTACCAGGCGCTGAAATAAATTTAAAACAAGTGTTCTCGCTTTTTCAAAGATTCTTAAACCTTTAAAAATCCTTCTTGTATGAAAATTAATACAATAATATGTAACTCCTAGAGTAAGCTTAGGGCGAAAAGAAGTTAAATTTGAAAACATGTAAATGATTGGAAACTGATAAAACTTATTGCATGAAGAAACGCCTTACTTGATGAAAGATGTATTGAGTGTCTTCGATCTTCTGTTTTACTTGTTTTAGCTGTATCGGAATGGGGATATTTATAGTAGGTGTTTTTAATTACTGTGTTCCTATTTTTGCCAAATATCTCAAGTCTATTTGGCAGCACAGGCATCTTAAGTTGCTGAATCGCATATTTCAAAAATTGCTTTCTTCTCAGAAGACATTGATAAATCTCAAAGGAATTCGCTAAACAAATTATCCAGCAATTTTGATTTAGTTTTAATGTGTGGGGACATCAACGTGCAGTTTGAAACATGTTGTAAATAACTACAATGCGACCAGAGAATTTTCAGAATAGAGCTGTCAGAGTCAATTTTATGTTAGCAATTATACAGTCTGTGTTTTAAAGAGTTCTTGTATATCTTAGCGCAATCAAGTACTACCTCACACAAAATTTTCCTATTCTCCTCCTTTTTTATCTTCCCTAAAGGGTCCCAGGGCCACTGATCTGGAGGTACGTACCTGTCAGCTTGCAACCCTTGGAGATGATTAAAAGAATTGATTGGGCGAGGATTGGAGAAACTGTTAGTTTTTATGCAGTTTTATACACCTTCTTCTCATACACCCACTGGGAACCCTTCCCACTGGAAAAATGGGCCAAAATATGGTCCCGGTGGAAAATTATACCTCAATTTTTACCCCAATGAAAATAATCATATAAAATAATCCTCACTATAAAGTGATATATTCCCATCCCCGCTGAGTTTTTCTGACTTAAAAACAAAAGCATTGAAATCCCTAGCCATGAAAAATATAGGAATATCTATCCCCATTGAGTTTCACTCCGTTGAATTTAATACCCCTACTGAGAAGGGGGTAATCTTATAGTTTTAGGTTAGCTGCTACCTGACAAAAAAAAGAGATTCGCAAATGATAAAATATCGTGCGACTATTTTCGGACAAACAGGCATTCGAAGTAAACATACTTCCGTTGATTATTTTTTGCCTGCGTTCGGACTATCTTGTTGTCAGATAAGAAAGTGTTTGATGTACCCTTTTTAAGTGGGATTTGTAGCAGGTTTTCAAAGTTGATATTTTTGCCTACTTCGTTTCTCAACAAATAAAATACACGCTTCTTTTATAAGAATACATTTTATAAGAATGTCCATGATGAAAATGACGAAAAAATTAAGAATAATGCTAAGAATATCACGATCATGGAATTTCGTAACTCAAGCAATGAATGCCATTTCAGAGTATTATATATTGTCAATTACCCTCAAGTAAAGCTCACTCATTTCCAAAAATTCCATTTTATGCTTGAGACGTATATACTAAATGTTAAATCTAGTCTGAATTAGAATCCCAACCTAGAATGCTGTAAGAATATTTTAGGATAATTTTCCCCAAAAAGTTAACAATATCCATGATGAAATGAATTTGCACCATTTTTATAAAAAAAGCGTGTATGTCAATAAAGACACTTGCACCCCTTTCTCGCAGCCCCGATGGAACATTTTTACCTTAATTGAGGATAAAAACTCCTATTGAAATATATGGATATAAATTCTATTGTTCCAAGGTTACAAAATCCAGTGGGGATGGTTTTGGAGTGCAATATCTAAGCGTTGAATTTCTAGTAGGGATAAAATCGGAGTCAATTTCCCAGTGGGGAACTAATAAGTTTTGGCCAAATTTTTCAATCGGGCTGGGGACACAGGGAAGTACACTTGATTTTATTGTTCAAGATTTCTAAACTTTACGAGGCTGTTTAGTAAGAGGAAAACAATTACAAATATTTACTATAAATTATTCAATCAGTATCTAATTATACAAATTTCGTCTTGACATGTCTTTAATTCTTTTATCTTTCCTGGTTTACAACTTGCCAAAAATCACTGCATTCAATGTCAATTTTCAAAAGTTTCGACATACAAGGGATATACACAAAATGCAATTATGTTTTTTGGTAGATGCCCGTTTATCAACTTAACCCTTTAAGAACCACGGTCATTTTTTCTAATCTTTTTTTTTTTTTTAATCGCTAGTTCAAACTTTAAAGGCTCATATCTTCGGATCTAGGAAGAGTTAGAAGCTCGTTTATAGTTTATTGGATAGCTTAGACTCTCTTCTTTTTTTTAAGCACCTTCCATCCGCTGCACGGACCTGCCTGAATGATAGAAAGGTGCCCAAAATGACGATTTCTAACTCAAACTGAACATTACAGGATGGCTTCGTCCTACTATATAGCCCATGTCTAGTATACTCGTCATTGGTACTTAAAGGGTTAATTCAATTTGCTTTGACTTTTTTCAAAACGTCCTCTATTTTGCCTATTTGCAGGCCAGAAGATCAAATATGACTCGAAAAGCACTATTTCAAAGTTCTTTTCAAAAAAATTTGGGTTGCTTTATTTAAAAGAGGAAGATAATTAGAAACGTTTACTAAAAGTGATTATAGAAACTCCGTCTTGGCATGTCTTTAAATCTTTTATATTTCCTGTTTTACAGCTTGCCAAAAGTTACCAATTTTAATGCAAAATTTCGAAAATCTTCAATGTGATAGTGAGGTACACAATTTACGTTTACAACATTGTTCAGTAAAGAAATAAAGCTAAAAAGCTCATGTTCAAAGTAAAAATAATATTTTGTGACTTTTCGAAAATTGTCCTCTATATGTAGTCCAGAAACAACGAGTCTTCCTGGAAACACGCAACAAATGTACACTAAAATTAGATTTTTCAGTGTATTCAAAGCCTGTCTATTTCTTTTCCTGCTTTGTTTTGTCAACACACAAACGTTTGTTTCTCTATTCATGCGTTTCCGTACACCACAATAAAAGAAACACATTAGTGAAACTTGAAAAAAACAATCAATAGTTCTTAAAAACAATACACCCCTGTCTCAATGCTCCGGTAGAACTTTTTCCCTCAGTGGGGATGAAAAGTTCTATCAAAATGCCAATGGGGATAGAAAATCTATTGTTTCCAGCTCGAAAATTCCAGTGGGGATGGTTTTGGAGTGCAATCTTTTACATTCAGTTTTCAATGGGGATAAAATCATAGAGCAATTTCGCAGTGGGGTTGAAATTGTAGGATGTTTTTTCCACCGGGGACGATTTTTTGGCCTATTTTTCCACCAGGGTGGGGGTCCACCGGGTCTGTGACACAGGGGTGTAACAATGCGTATGCAACGTGTTCCTTAGGGTCGAAATAACGCATCCCATCTCTACATTCTAGTATGCCTTCTTCATTGATAATCGCTTTTGTCTTTAAAGTGAATGGAAGGTAGATCATAAAACAGACCATTACAATTAATGGATTGTCAAAGTGTATTTGTACTTTGGAATAGAGCTTGCAAAAGGTCTGGTTATGGTCCAATATCGTTGATACGCAATTAAAACCGAAACCCAGCACGAGATATATGGTAAAGTTGATATCAAAGACCCATAACTACACATGAATCGCCCAAGAAGCCATTCTTTCTCGTAAAATTCACTGATTGTAAGAGGAGTTGTTGCTGAGATTACAAAATCAACCATAGCTAAATTGATGATTAGGAAATGATATACACTCATTTTGCGTAATCTTGAATAATTGATTTGCAAGAAATAAGAGATAATGAGTAAATTGCCACTTGTTCCCAATGGTATAATAATCCAGAGAGCAAATTTACTCAAAATATTTCCAGTTTCCTTTAAAGCGGCTTCAGTCATGATATGATTTTAAATTTAGTGCCAAGAATAACTAAAAAGATTTTACATCTTTATATTGTCAAAAAAATCATTCTATGGTGGATCTTTATATTTAAAAAATAAAAAAAAACGGATTTTTAGAACCCAGTGATCATATATTTAAATTTGAAATTCATTAGAAAATCTAAAAAATGGGCAATCTCGTACCTAATACCCCCTTGTTGATTTTTTGTATAATTTTGATGTTTAATATCAGTGAGATTTTTGCGCGACCATTTATATAAACATCCAAAGGGCCCCTCCAAAGGGAAGAAGCTGGCAAGTATGACATTCAACAATGAGTATTAGTTCAAGTAAAGAAAGGAAACAAAAAGGAAAAAGTTTGATTGGATGCTTATTTACGTACTTAAGATATTACAATGAAATAAATGTATATAACTAATAATGATGCCCTTCGGTAAACGAGAAGACGTTAATTTCGCCCAATTTGCTGGGAAGAAAAAAACTATTATTAAAATTTTTATCATGTTCTAATTATCTATGTCGATGTTTTTTACACTTTTGGCAAAAACGTGAAGCTTTTTTAAACAGATTTTAAAATAAATACAAAATGCACCTTTTCTTAATATGATATCAGGGGGATCGGCAAAGAATTGAAGATTCCATTTCATTTTTCCCGAGCCTTCTAGAGAAACTAAACGAGTGTGATTAATCACGTGCGTCCCGTGCCCTCGTGCCTTCGTGTCCTCGTGGGTCCCGAAAAAAATTACGTGGGTAGTTCGTGGGTCCCAAAAAGAATTACGTGGGTAGTTCGTGGGTCCCAAAAGAAATTACGTGGGTAGTTCGTGGGTCCCAAAAGAAATTACGTGGACGTAGCTCGTGGGTCCCGAAAAAAATTACGTGGGTAGTTCGTGGGTCCAAAAAAAATTACGTGGGTAGTTCGTGGGTCCAAAAAAAATCTCGTGGGTAGTTCGTGGGTCCGAAAAACATATACTTGGCATCCCAGAATTATTATAGAAAATTTGGTTAAGTTGAGGTGCGAAAAGTCGATGATTCAATGCCACGAAGGGGGAGGCTTTGTATAAATTTGTCGAAAAACTTTTACAAAATCTTGTATGTAAACACAAACAATTAGGCTCGCTATGGTCAGAGCCCTTAAATTTATCTGTTATGTCAACAGATGCAGAAAAATTTATTTTCGGGTTATATAACCGAACTATTCAAGTTTTTATTATAAGTGATGGATATAGTGTTAATTATAAGAACTTTCTGAAATAGGCAGGGATTTTCTAATATTTTAATTGAAGTTTGGCATTAGAAATCCTCTCATATCTCAAGCATCACACTGAACAGTCTGATAGTGCCATGTTTCCCTAGTATAAAAATTTCTAATATTCAATGTCAATTATTTTGGAAATTTGTATTCAAAAATGATGTTTTCATTTTGGCGAGATCGTATGTTGTCTCAAAGTATAGCTTTAAAGAGAGCAATATCCTTAACCCTACCTACTGAGAGGGGGGGGCACAAAGTGGCTCCCCTATTAGAAAATTGGCCGGCATTTTTTAACTAGTGAGGCTATGAAGCTGAAATTTTATGACTTTTCATCAAATGTTATGGGGAACGTTTTGGTTAAAAACATTTTTTCATTGGTCCAGTATTTTAGTCGCAATGACAGGTTTGTCGGTGACCACTACCATCCCACAAATGCAGCGCAGGCTATTTTGCTCTTTTTTCTGTGCTTACTCCAAGATACTAAAGTCTGTCTCAAAATAATTTGCAGCTGGAGAAAAAAATGGCTGTAACTTTTGATAGAATTCGAACCAAGTTGCGATTTTGTGCTCGTTAAAAAGATATTTGTGATTGGAATATTATCAAGTAAAACCTTTGAGAAAAAAAAAGGAAAATGAAAATGAAAAATGAAGAAGAAAAAAATCAACTTTTTGTAGAAATGTGGTATAATTACCATTTTCACAGGAGTGACTCTTCAATCTTAGATCATCATCACTGTGAAAAAATTTTTCAAAAATATTCATTCAATCAAAAGATATCAAACAAAGTTTATTGCAGGCTGTTTTTTTGTCGTTTTTAACGTTTTTTTCTACTTTATAGAGTCAACCAGCAATAAACTTTGTTTGATATCTTTTGATTGAATGAATATTTTTGAAAAATATTTTGACAGTGATGATGATCTAAGATTGAAGAATCACTTTTGTGAAAATGGTAATTATACGACATTTCTACAAAAAATTGATTTTTATCTTCTTCATTTTTCATTTTCATTTTCGTTTTTTTTTTCAAAAGTTTTTACTTGATAATATTTCACTCACAAATATCTTTTTAACGAGCACAAAATCGCAACTTGATTCGAATTCTATCAAAAGTTACAGCCATTTTTGTCTCCAGCTGCAAATTATTTTGAGACAGACTTTATAACATGTTTCCAGGTATACTTTAGTTGTCCATTTCATTTGTATTGCTTCTATTTCATCTTACAGGAGGATTAGCAGCAAAAAATAAATATAAATATGACAAAAAAAAAGTATCAGCGACTTGAAAAAGTTGAAATGTTCTGATTTTACGCAGTTTTGAAAGTTTATAACATTTTCTTCGGTTTTGGCGCGCCATAGTAGAACGTTACGACAAAATTGTTAATTTAGATTTTAATTTTCATTTAATACATTGTAAAAGCTTTCAAATAAAAGCAAAATGAAGGAGAATGTGTTTCTTCATCTGTTTCAATAGCAATTTTAAGAAACATCTTTTTTTTTGAGTTTTTTGGGTGATTTTTGCCAATTGTTGATACAATTGATGGCGTCATCAAAAATTGCATTCAATTTTCAAAAAGGATTTTTGATAAATTTGTTTGTTATAGGTTTAAGCATTGCTGTACCAAATTTAATGACAATATAATGTTCCTATCCTAAGTTATCCACGGGGGGCACTATGTGCCCCCCTTTCAGTTCTAAGGGACCCAAATAGCTCTCAGTATGTAGGGTTAATCCAATTAAAGTACTACCCTGAGTATCAGAGGTCAAGTTTTTGAGGGGAAAATATTAACGAATTTATTCGCGCTTAAACTCTTAAATTTAAGGCCTGTTTCCATCGATCGCGCGAGCGTGCACGCTAGGGAAAAATTTCCTTAAATAGCCTATTGACGTCACGAATTAAATTCTCTTGTACACGAAAAGTGTACGCTCTTGTACGCTTTTGTGCTCTTTTCTACGCTGAAAATTTTCAACTTTTTTGAGCGTACAGGAGCGTACATCTCAATTGATAATTTTTCAACCAATCAACAAAGAGAAAAACTGCTGAGTAAACAAAAAAATGTAAACATATAGATTATGTATGTTGTTGATGGAAATCAAACATTGATCGCACGGAGTGTGCGGCCAAAGCTATTATAAAAATTTTAGCCTAGCGTGCACGCTCGCGCGATCGATGGAAACAGGCCTTTATCCCAACAAATTCTCCAAAGAAGATTCCACACAATTACAAGGACACACGTGACTACTGAACCCACGAAATCATTTTCTGGACCCACGAAATCATTTTCCGGACCCACAAAATCATCTTCAGGACCCACGTAATTTTTTTTCAGGACCCACGTAATTTTTTTTCAGGACCCACGTAATTTTTTTCAAGACCCACGTAATTTTTTTTCAGGACCCACGTAATTTTTTTTCAGGACCCACGTAATTTTTTTCAGGACCCACGTAACTTTTTTTAGGACCCACGTAATTTTTTCAGGACCCACGAACTACCCAAGAGGGCACGAAGGCACGAGGGCACGGGACGCACGAGGCACGAAGGCACGACCCACGAGGGCACGAGGGCACGGGACGCACGTAATTAATCACACTCAAACTAAACCAGTGCTTATAATCTCTTAAAGTTAGGAGCACGTTAGGATTAAACGATTCCATAATGAAAATGGATTATGGATTCAATGAGCAATAACTTTTGATCTAATGGGGCTTTAGAACTGAAATTTGGCAGGATGGAGCATTTATGCATTTATGTATTTTCTATTCCTAAACAAAAAATCTTCCAGCTGGGAGCAGTTTGGGATCACTTATTCGTAATTTTTCTTTGAGTTCAAGCCTTTTTAAACTGAGGATTGAAGTATGTTTTTTTTATATTAAGTAGTTCAAATCTAACTATTTGGAAGGTTTAGGCTCTTAAGAACAAGAAAATAAGATTTTCCACTAGAATAGAGCATCTAAGCATTATCAAATCCTTCATTGAAAGTAACATACTTTGCCTTATCCGAAATGAGCGTCTTAGTCTGGAATGAAATATCCTACAAGGCTCTAAACTGATTTTTTACGTTATGCATGATATGTCGTTATGTTTAATGACCTGAAATAAGCTCAGATAGAGCCCCGAAGGATTAATAATTCCATTTTGCGACAAGTTGGGGTTGGGGTAGGTTCACCACTTTAAAATGAAATTTTTAATCCCAAAACGCTCGCGAAACCGCACTTTTTGGTATCTAAGAATGTTTTAAAGTTAAGTGGAAGTGACTTTTGATTAAATTTAGATTGTGATTGTGATCAGTCCATTTTAACAATGAAATGCATCTTTTATTATCTTTTTATAATTGTTCAAGTTCAGAGATGTTTTTCGGATGGAATTTCGGATCCAAAAGCGCTCTTCATCATTGTTTCATAAAATATAGAGATCATGTAACAAGTTCAGACATCAGAATCAATCCAAGAGCCACTTAACTCTCATAATTCCGAAATTCTTAAAATCTAATATTTTGGATTATCGTCCACCTCTGCAAAACGCACTGTCGAATATTTTTAGATATCCGATAGCAAAGTATCTCTTCTGTAGCAGCGAGCATAAAGAAAATAGTTTTTTGATCAAATAATTATTTAAATGTCACATATATAAAAACTGTTATTTTAAACAAAAGAGAAAAGAAATTCGAACGTTTTTTAATAAGAGAAAAAACAATGAAATTGACATCTTTAAATAAGACAGTAAAACGTTCGAAAATGTCATAAAAAGAGAAAAAGACTGAATGCGAAATGGGAAATTAAAATGCTTTTCTGCTAATAGGTGAAAGATAAACCATATATTCAACGTGAAAAATCGGATATCGAAATTATTCAGTCTCGCTTGATGATATTCGACTCAGCTTCGCTTCTTCGAATATCACCAAGCTCGACTGAATAATTTTCGATATCCGATTTTTCTTGTCGAATATCTGCTTATTATCGGATCCTTCTTCGCTCCTGGAACCAAAACCAAAAGTTCTAAGCTCGTGTGTTACACTTTTTTGGAAGATTTCATCCCAAAAACCTCGTTCAAATTCATTTTATTCAAGAAAAACCGTTTTTTAGAAAAATTAATGTCACCTTTTTGCCAAAAGTGTAAAAAACACCGACCTATACTAACATTCCCCCCTCCCAAGACAATAAAGTTCATGTTTCGTCATTCGACTGTAGTATCGTTAAGTTAATGTATTACGTTGACCAGTTATATAAAGCGAGAATGAATGTGACAGAACTATTGTATAATTGTGCCTTCCAGCCATTTATGGAATCAAATAACATTTCTTTGACTGTAGTATTACCCGTTGTAATCACTGTACTTACAATGTCATCAAATTTAATGTTAATTTTTTTGTTATTCTAAAAACAAGTCAGAAACCATTGACCAAGCCACTATTCTTGGAAATTAGTTTTCAACAATTTATAAGTGTTAAAAAACCCTTCCAACAGATATCAGCAAGAACAATCAATCGAATTACAGCATTGTTTTTGTTGATTGGACTCTCAACTGGCACAGCTTTTTTTATCCTTTACAGTAACAGCTCTCATTCTAGTTCAGCTTACCCTGAACATTATTATGGTTGTTTTGGTTAACTTATCATTGATAATGAATATCCAAGGACTTTTACATTTGAGAAAGGGGGCCAATGATGTAGAAGATAGAGATCAGACAAACTCTCAAAGTGAACACCATATGACATCACAGAAAAATAAAAAAGAAGCTGCAATGACGCTTGTGATAATTTCACTTTTTTACTGCCTGTGTATGACGCCTTTATCCGTGTTACATCATTTCATCAATGTTTATTACTAACTTTGTTGCGTCAGGTACTGACCTTGTGAATTTTTCTTACTCTCTGATTGCTCTTAATAGTGGCATAAACTCGTTTATTTATATTATAAGAAACAAAAATATCCGTGGATATTACAGATCTTTGGTAATGACTGAAAGTTAACCAATGCATATCTAAAGTGCCTGCACATTGACCCAAATCGATATTGAAATGAGCAGACAGGGTGCATATATACTATCGTGAAAAGCACAGGCCGAAATCATATATGTCGGCTGTCGCAAGTCGGGGACTCAAGATTGCATTATATTTTTGTTGGGTTTTTGAGTGGTTTTTGGTGTTTGTGTTTTCGTGATTGCTGTGTTTGTGTTTCTGCTTGGCTTTTTAAATTTTATGTCTATTGGCTTGTTGGTTCTTTTTCGCATAAAATTCTCATTTCTTGACAGAATGTTTGATTGGTTTGATTTATATATTTAGAAAATTTCAAAAAAATAGAAAAAAAACGTATAATTATAAAAATATTAGTCCATTTTTATGTTTCATCTTTATTTTATTTAGTATTTTCAACACTTGCTCTCCTTGAGGTCAGATCTCTGATCTTCACCACATATACATACATGTGCCGACAGATCCAGATTCTATTTAGCACCCAATCTACACAGAGAAAAGTAACTATGACGACAATCCAAGATCTTGGATTAAGTTCAAAGTTGATATTTTTTTCGCATCGCTGAAAAAACCACTCAGATATGTTTTAAACGCTTTTTAAAAAATATATAGGCGTTAGTGCAATATACAAATCCTTGATAATTATTATGGTTACATATCTCGAATGTAAAGTAAGAATATAAAAGGATGACATTAAAATATGATCAATCTGTTTGACTAAAAACAAGGACATAAATGCTGTATTTCATATTGTACCGTACAAATACAAGTCTCCGTTCAAAAAAGGGGTCTACAGGGTGTCCCTAATTAAAGTATCGAGTTTGAACATGCGATTGAGTAGAAAAGTTTGTGTGTGTTATCACTAAAATATAAGAACGTTCTCCATCACACATGCTTATTACAAAAAGTAGTTACAACGTATAAATTAATCGTAATGACAAAGAAAAAAGAGGGAGAGCTTAAAATACAATTTCGTGAACACGCACATAAAACTTTCTACTCATAGTTGTGTTTCGACTCGATACTTTAATTAGGGACACCCTGTATAAACGAGAGATCATATTTTTTTCAATTGTATGGTTAGAAAGATTTTCTCTCGCTTTCAATACACAACTACTTATCAAAAGAGTTTGTGAAAATAATGTTTTGATCTTTTTAATGACCATTTGATTCTTTTTTCGAATGTTTTGATAATGATTTCATCTCAATAAAAGTAAAAGGAAAATATTGGAAGAAAAAAACAAAACAAAGAAGAAGAGACACAATGATATAGTAAAAAAATAAAGAAAATAAATTCGAATCTAGTAAACAAGCTGATAATCCAAAACATAACCAAATACTCTCACCGATGGAACCTACAAGTTTCACTTTAACGGTATGACGGTATTGGGCCTTTTTACTCCCGGTAAATCGGTATTACGAGAAAAAAACGAAGGGATTACGGTATTTCCTTTCCTACCGGTATCGGTAAATTGCCTGTTTTTTTGTCGGTATTTCGATATTTTTATCAATAAAAAACGGTATTTCGGTATAAAACTATATACCTTTTAGTTTCTTCATGAGTTTCATGCAGAAAGATTTTCAAAAAAGATAAGTCTATTCCGCTTTTTTAACCAGTAAAATTTTCTTGCTTGCTTCGCTCGCACAATCTTGGATGTCCTATTGACTTATTGTCATGGTGAGGTTATTCAAAATAAGCAAAACTTTACGATCTCTAAACAAATATTTTCGTTATTTTTCTGCGGGCGCATTTTTTTAATGACAATTTTTGTGATGCAAATACTGCATCCACCGAATGAGTCTAGACAAAATGTTCTCCGTCAGCACTAAATGATATGGTCGTCTCTCCGTATTCACTTATATTGCTACTACAATACAATACACTGATACTGCATTAACTTAGAGACAGTAAAAGTGGTATTTACTCCTTCAATAATTAGTAAAAGTAGTTAGCTCTAAAAACATCTTGTGCAGCATCGAACGATTAAAAAATAATTCACATCACCGGGTACGGCAAGTACGTCGCTCGCCGTACCATATTTTTGCCAAAAAATGGTCAGTGTGAAATAAAATCAAAAATTGTGTGACCAAACAAGGCATACTTGGCTAACAATAGCGTACTAAGACCGTTTTTCAATTACAAAGGAGAGCGAAAATTTTTCTTATTTTACATTTATTTTCTTTCCTCCGTTAGGGAGGGGGTTAAACTTTAGAATTCGCGTCCTCTAGTTGCACCACAGCACCACCTCTATGAGCCTGTGTTGAAGTATACGGCTCCTCAGACCATCATTGGCCCAAACCTCGATTTTAAATTAATTCTCAATATAAAAGACATCTTACGGGTCTGCGACGAAGAAATTATTGGGGGAAAGGCTTAATTTTGCATTTGCCTCCCGTAACAAGCAAGTAACTTTGGCGCGGCGGACCTAAAATATTGCTTTATGAAAGCTCAAATAGCTGTAAAAGAGGCCTTAAAAAGTCCACGATATTGAGAATAAGGTCACAAAACTAGCAAAAAACTTTATATATTGGCGAAAAAGTTTGGTATAAGAATAGGTCCATCTGTTTAAAAGAGACCATAAAAAGAAATAAATTTACCCAAATAAGGTCACAATCGGTTAACCAAAGTGGGGGGCCTCATAAAGTACAAGACTTGTTTGTACAGTTTCTAATTTGTTACTACACAATAGATTTGATAACTGAAAATTCATTATTTTCGAAAAAAACATAAATATCATATCGGTATCGGTATTAGGCTTCCTTCACCCACGGTAGTACGGTATTTAAGACCCCTGAAAACTGTAAAATATAAAATGTCAGTCAATTATTGATTGTTTCAAAAGAGGAATGGAAGGTTCTTAGGCAAAATAGGTGCCGGGTTACTTACTCGTTAGTTGCTTAGAAGAAATCCAGATTCAAGCAGCAAGATGTAAAGACAATGTAAAAACGAAGATTTCTTTGTGTACAAATCAGCAGCAATTAGCAAATTGGCGTGTCCTGTTGGTTATTGTATAGGTAAGATATGCTTATCATTAAGTAATACCTCTCTTTCCTCCTTCCTAATATATAATTTATGGTATTTATAATTATGAATTTCCATGTTTTCAACTAGAAAATAAATTAGATCATCTTCAGACATTACAGTTCCGTATCCTTCCGGAATGAAACGGTTCCGACACACATTTGAACGTCAAAATTCGAAATGTCAAAAAAGACACGGTACAAATCAAAATGGCTCGAAACGATTTTGCTCCACAATTTTCATCGGAACAACTCCCTTTTTTGCTGGAAACCAATATGAAAGAAAACCATATCGGAACAATACAAAATCGTGACGTCTGAGCATGGTCTTAATCGTGTAGTTTAGGTTTAAACTTATTTCTTTTTTACGATTTTTGTTGGCGTTTATACCTAAACTATTAATCATGTACGTTTTCATATGCAGGAAAAGAAATAAGATGTCCGGCTGGTCAAATGTCAACTACTGGATTTACACATCGTCATGGTAGGTTGAGACTGTTAAGAATAATCAAGTAATTTGTTTTCTTACCAAACAAAAAAATGCGTACTAGACTTCTTTATAAAGACTCCGGAAACTTTTTATTCGTTGAAGGAGAAAGATTTGTATTAATATTAATTCAAATGTATTGATAAATTTTTTCTTTGAATATAAAAAGTTTTTGTCAATTTCTGTTCACAGATGAGTTTCCAAAACAAAGATCTTTACCTAATGTTACGGTAGATATGCATAGATCGAAAATCCGTTTTACATGCGACTTTGAGAAACTATCCGAGCTAACAATAGATTCCACTACTGGAACGGCAGCACCCAAGATATTAAAAGTAGATCCACTTGAGAATGATCAAACAAAATCTTACCTGAGAAACGAAAATACATTGAGAACAAGAAATGAAAGAGCCTTTTGCTTGAATCAAAACGTAAGCAACTTTATTTACAGAAAATAGGTCTCACCATACAAAACATTTGTTACGAGTTGGCTTTTATCCCTTTTCATCCTAGGCTATTAGGGACGGTTCAAAACTAGGGGGGCTTTTCCTGTACCACTCCTTAACTTTTGATCTAGTGAGACATTTTGGATGAAATTTGGAACACAAGATCCTCGTCATATAAGGTAACTTTTGACAAAAAATCTTTTTTGATGACATCATGCCTAAAGTGAGCGAAAACCGAAAATTTCCTTTTGTTCTTATAAATAGTTATTGTATTCCAACGAAGGCTTTAGAAAGTTGCATGACTTAAAAATGCTTATTTTATCCTAAATATTCAATAAATCACGGTTTAAACGATATGTTTGACGTAAAAATAAATTTATATTCGAACGGTGTCAATTAATTTTGTGACACCTTAAAGTCAGAAATGTCATCGTGCTAAAGACTTGAAAATTTTTAGGTGTCCATTTTTTTGTCATTTTTTTAAGCTAAATAAAATTTAGGAATTTACAGAAAATTTCATGGCAAAAGCTCTATTATTTCAGGAGCTATTACCAATAATTTTACTTCTGAACAAAAACAGCCACCCCCCCCCCTCCCTAGGCCGAATAGGGTTAATCTTTTTGTCTGTTTATAAATTTTTATTTTCCTAAATTGAGCATGTGGTTGGACTTATGCCCTCCAAGGATGTGAAACCAGCAAAAAGTAGGATAATTTCTCAAAAAAAGGAGATTTTTCAAAAAGTAAAGAATCATTATTTCACCAGTACTTAGTTCTTTTAAGAATCTTATTCAAGCACCTTAAAAAATCCTTTTATTTTCATTTTAAAGTAAGGCAGCTCTAAATTGACCGATGGGTTAATAAGCGTTACTTCCTTATATCACGATCACTAATTCTTATTTTAGATTTTCTGCGAAGTTCGTTCTTTCTTTGCTGGAAGTGAGGACAAATCAGATCAAAAGAAGTAATGTCTTCTACGCAGGAATCAAAGTAAGTTTTTGTTCTTTACCTGAGGAGGTTTGAAGACCGTAAAAAATTGTTCTCTTTATTTGCTTTGATTCTTAATTCTTTATGACATTTGATATCTAATAATATCTAAAACTTATTCTAGTATTTTGGAATTTTTGAGAAGAATTATCGTTGTTCCATTTGCATTACTTTAGGTCTCTCCTAGAAACATTGTAATATTAGAGCAGGGGTCAGCTTAAGATGTGACCCTGACATCAACTGTACCCATTGTTTGTAACGAAGGATCACCAACATCTGGAGTAAACATTAGAATAAATAAAAACAACAAAAATGCTAAAATTAAAGATCAGTGCTCTTTGAGGTGAGAAAATGAAATTATTTACAAGATTACTTTTTCTCCAAACCAATCAATTAAATTGTTCCAGCTATATTATTTGATATTTCAAACAAAAAGTGCAATTTATTGCGATTGTATTCATTTGAAATTGGTTGTGGCAAAATATTACAGTTGCAATAAATTGATACCCAGCTGATTATTACCAATCAATTCAGTTGTCAGTTGCACTTTATCTATGCTTCGATTTAAGCCTGGAGAGGATACAAAGAAGATGAACGTTGCTGCAACAAGAGACTTCATAGATGATAATGATCGGTTCTTGAAAATTAACGTTAACGTACCTAGACATGCAAACCCTTTAGATTGGTTTTGTACATCTCTATTGCCAGATGTAACGGTATGTTTTTTTTATTTGAGTTTCAAGGTTCAAAAAAGCCCCCAAAATGAAGCAATAAATATTGTTAAATTGTTTCTTCAGTATGACAACCAATATTGATATCCTCTCGGAGAGAGGCTAATGATAAGAATGTCTTTAGAGAGTGAACACACTACTAGAGAGGCTCGGAGGCCCTACAATAAATAGTTAACCTTACTGATAAGGATTTGACAGATTATAGAAACTCTCTTACAATCAAATGTAATGCATCTAATGGAGCCGTTGAATTTAGATTATAATTATATTATATATATACTTTTTAGCAGCAATACCTTAATAATATTAAAATTCGAAAGAACAAAATTTTATTTTTAATGTCATCATTAACTTCGCTTACAGCAAAAGATGCTCCAACAAGACGATGTAAGACTACTGGCGATCCTTACATATATACTCTTGATCATAATTGGTTTCCACATTACAAAGTTGGAGATTACATTCTTGTAAAATCAAGTGCAAATAATGAAACTTTTGAAAAACATTTGTTGCGATTTGTGATTTGCGATTTAACACATAGAGATCACTTTTCCCTTAACCGTCAACCCCAAATTATTCAGAAAAATAATCCAGTTAGCTATTTATTCAGTAGCTCAATTATAAATTGAACTGAAAATCATCTACAACACTTTCAATTTTACACTAAAGGTGCTTGATGACTCAAGAACTTCAATAATATCTGCTGTAGCAGCTATGATGGAGGAGTGTGAGGAAGAAACACTTCGAAACGTCACGTTATGGACAGCCGACGATAACGGCAATCTTCAGCAACCGCAAGCTGTCGGGGATGCATTATGTCCAAGTGATTGCAGTGGTAACGATGGATGTGTGAATTCAATTTGTGTACACTGTCTGCACCCCAAAATGTGTGTGAACCCCAAAATGTAGGTTTTTGGTTGTATGCGATGCTGGATTCTTATCAGTTGATTGTTCTATCAAAGAAGATAAACATTACTAGAGTTGCTTTAGATCTTTTCCATTAACATGGTTGCCATGCTTTTACGATAAAGTTTGTGTTCAAAAAAACAAAAATGTGGCATTATCATTAAAACCTTCGAATTCAGGTAATCTTCAATCTTAGGCTCTCTTACCGCTGCCATTGATATTGCACAATATATCAGCTTTTTCACTGTACTTTCACTGCCAATGATGTGTGTCTATCTTTTATCCTGATGTTTTCATGGGATCCACTAGTTCTAGAAAGGGTTGCATCAGATGGTCTATGTGATATTCGAAAGCAAGATTGTCTAAGGGCCCGTGTTATTGGCCAGAATTATGTGGAATCTGATAAACTTGCGTGTGGAACTAAAATATTGAAAGTAAGTTTTTTATGGATCTTATCAGATGTTGATACTAGCAGCCGGTACCGAGTGGAAAAGAAAACATTGCTTCGTTATTTCAAGATACAAATGTTTCATTCAACAATTTTTCAACTAATGCATGATTCAACCGTTTAATGTATATTCTTTATTCGCATCAGGTTGATGGACTTATCTTAGAAGGAAGAAGTACTTCAAATATGCTATCTTCAAAAAGTGATCTATTAAGCTTCCGAGACTTATCGTGTGAAATTCCCGAACAACATCTACCTTTGGTTGACCTTGACTTTTCCCCAGTGCGGCCAGGAAGACCAGTTGGTGGTGTTTCAATACAACTATCAAATGATGGTGAAACTTTCTCAAATGAGAGTTCAAATTATATAGCGTACGATTCGAAATCCCGGGGGGGGGTACTACCCTTGTCGACCGACGGGGGTGCTCCGCTGAGGTTCGAAAAATGGACCCTACGTGGGACTCGAAATTTGCGGAAAAAGTGACCCTGAATGGGACTGAAATTCCAAAATTTTCTCAAATTTTCTACTTTTTCCCAAAATTTTCCAAAAAAGGCACCCTACGAGGGACTGATTTTTCTATTTTGGTGTTTTTGCGACCCTACCTGGGACTCGTGGAGGTTTAAACAGGTACTCTGACCAGCGGAGCATCCCCGTAACCCATCTTGCCCTAGTACCCCCCCCCCCCGGGTTCGAAATGTGTTGAATGCAACAGTACTACTGATTGTCGTTGGAAGGTTAGAAATAATTCTTTACGAACAGGTAGAAGCTTGAATTTTTATATACAAAGCTTAACTTATTCCATATATTTTTCAGCCGACTGAAGGCAAAGATTCTTATTCTTTAAAGCTGTTGCTTTGGGGAGTCTATTTTATATTATAGATTTTTAATTGATGGACTTACTTTTGACTTTAGATAACGTTGCTCCTATTTTCCGACCGAGACCTACACAAAAAGCATTCCATGACCATACTCTACGTTTCACAGTTCCTGTAACAGACCCTGAACAAAAAAGATTGAAATTCAACTTCGTTGGAACTCCTGATAATATGGAAATATCGTTCGCTGGTGTTATAACGTGGACAGCCGCAAAGGAAAACAAAACCTATATTGTCAGAATCAGAGCAACCGACATTTGTGGAACGTTTTCAGAAGCTACATATATGTTTGAGTCAGTTTCTTGTCCATGCGAAAAACTGAATGGTGCTAAATGTAGAGCTTACCCAAGTGTCACTAATTGTTACTAATTGTCAATGTCCGAAAGGATACATGGGGAAAAAGTGAGTACGCTTTGATGCCATCGAGATTTCATCAAATTTCTTGTTTTCTTTAAAAACAAAAAGTAACAATTTTGCCGGGGTCAAGTGATGACTAAGATTGCAAGGTTGCTGCGATTACCAAGGACAATGTTCTTAGTACAGCCCTAGTAGAGTTTGCTAGTATTCTACCTGTGTCTTCCGGCGGTGTATAAGGTGGAAAGAGATATTTCTGTGTTGTTTTAGTTTTTTCCCAAGAAATTGAAGCCCAAATGGAAACTCCATGCTGTGAAAGTCATTATACCAAAAGAACCATATCAATTGCGTTTAAATGCGTACACACCTCTAAAGAAATTAGGAATTGGTCTAAAAACACTGTGGTGGATTTCAAGTGAAGCCATTTCTCGAGATGATAATACATATTTTAATAACTTTTTCAGATGCACTGTTGGTGGCGAAACTGGTGTCACCATCACATCAACTCCTCAAGATACAAGTCACTTTTCTTGGGAAATGGAAGCTTTCAGGTATTTTGGTGATTCTGATGGCATCATCATTACGTGCCGCTTTTTGATCTGCCGAAATCGTCCTATTGGTCAATTAACCGATGAATGTAGACGATGTGGGCAAAGAACGTTTCCATTGCGACGCAAAAGAGATGCAGCCAAAGAAGATGAGAGTAATGTTCTAACAGATAAATCGGTGAAAAGTCCACCAATCTTCATTGCTGTTAGGGACGGTAAGTTGTATTTATTAATTTTCAAAAATTGGGCTTTTCTAGAAATAGTCTGTGTCCCCCCTGTTGAGGATATCGGATATCCAGGGAGTTGACGATTTTTGTTCAAAAGTGGATATCCAGGGGGTTAAATATCTACAACGGAATGGATATCCAGAGGTTAAAGTGTCTTTTCAAGTAAAAAGTTCGATATCCAGAGGTAAGCATATTTATAAGAGAGGATATCCAGGGGTTTGAGCATACTTTTAAGAGTAGATATCCAGTAGGGGGTCTTTACTAATAAAGTAGGATATCCAGGGTGTTCAATACTTCGAAAAATCAATATCCTCAACAGTTGGGGTAAGAAATTTTCTGGAAAAGTCCATTGTAGACTAAGCAAAATTATGTTTTTCAAGAGACTTACACTGAAGTGTTAATTTTCAGGTTTTCAAATAAACGAGATTCAAGAGTAAAGCAACATAATCTTTTAATTTTAGCACCTGATAAGTCAGCTTTGAAAGAATCTGGACGCAAATCATCCTCAAATGATATTGGTGCTACGAAGACAACTGCACTGATTGTCATAGCTGGGTTGGTCGGTTCGGTGTTGTGCGTGGCAATTGCTAAGAAGGTTTTCTTCAATAACCCAGCAACGAAAGAAGCTCATCTACTTTCACCAAAGGAATAAAATCCTGTAAACCTTTTTTCCCCATGGTTTTAATATTTTTCTAACAGCAAGATCTACTTCATTTCAGTTACCGTTACAATAAATGAACAAAATCATCTTATTATAATTAATCAATATGATTTCATTAAACTCTTCGACTTTTTCATCACTATAATAAGTTTATACTTTTGTTGGTAACTTTGTTCGAAATATAATTGCTCTGGGGAAATAATACATTCTTTATTCATTTGTAAGAAATTGATGATTTTGATTACTTGTTTCTTGTCATTTACATAGTGGCTGCGTTTAGACCAGCCTGGCATTTGTAATTGCTTGCAGTATTCTTTTGAATTCTATTGTTCCGCGCAATTGTTCGGTTTGTCAAATGCCTAATGATGCCAGCGTGTTGGCATTTCGTTGGCATTTGAAATGCCATTTTGAGCAAAGGAATCCCCTTTTTTGGCATTTCAAATAAAACAAAGGAACCAAAACAAAGAGAAAAAATGACATTTTTGATTTTTTAAAGTATTTGCACGTTTTTTATTCAGTTCTTTCTATAGATTGTAAAATTTGCAAGATTTGCCATAGCCTAGCCCTACGGCAAAAAGTTTTTGAGAAATTCCATGCTTTTCATTGTTTGATCTGTCAAAGTTGAACTTGAGGGAATCACCTTTTCAGTAATGACTCTAAAAAGACGATTCCTTAAATGCAATGACAGAAAATACAATGGAAAAGCTATTAAAATCGAATCCCTCATGAGCAAATGCCAAATTACAAATGCCAGTTGGTCTAAACGCAGCCAGTATGTCTACCGATGAAATCAGGAATTTGAAAATTTTGAACGCCTAGATTTAAAATGAGCCCCTTATCTACACCGTTTACTTAATACTTGAAAGATAATTTTTAAGTAGTTAATAAAGTCATAATTTTTCTTTGAAAAAAAATATATTGCATTAAGTTTCTTGTGTTGTCATTTCTCTTGTCACAAACTTCTACTCATTTGAATGCACCGTATTGGCTCCGTGGCAAACTTAATCAAACTTACTTCAGCTATAAAGCTAACATTTACTAGTATTTTGTACATACTTTATGGTAGATTTTGGCAAAAACAAAAAAATATTGAGTGTTGAATTGAATCCCCTATTACTGTGGCTGATTTTAGATTTCAAAGTTGTTCGAAAATCTTTGAAAGGATTTTTCTTAGAAAATATAATACTCTTAATTTCTTTTAAACGGTATATAAAACACGCTGCAATTGAAATTCTGGCTCAGAAATGAAAGTAAAACAAATGTTAGCGCGTACTTAACGCGAGTTAACTTCAGCTTTTCTTTTTAAAATTTTAATTTTTTTTTGGTTCAATTTCAAACAAAAACTATTTGTCAAAGCAAAAAATTGAATGCAGTTTGACAAGGTCTATTTTGTAATTTATGATACTTGGAAAATGGAGACATGCAAAAGCTAATATGCATTGAATATTTAATTATTTTAATTGCCAATTGGTGGTGTAGATGTCAAAACTGTTGATGTATTAAGTTAATTGCGCCCTTGAAGATTAGCCAACAAAAATTATAGCATGATGATGTGCATGATTTTTCACAAATGCAGTTTTCCATAAAATGGTAGCATACAGATTATACACATTCTGATAAATAACGAGATTGCTCATTGGAATTTCTAATCCGTGCGAGCAAACACGCACCTGTTAATCATTCTTAGCAACATATTCAATCAGTTTTGCTTTTCTTTTCACTTGTGGCTGTGAAAAAATTGTTTGTAAGGTACGCGCGGGATGCGGGTCAAAAAATTCCCTAAGCATTCTCGTTATTTATCAACAAGTGATTATACACTCAAGGAAAAGGGTTAGTGATATGCTACTAAATCCCAGGGGCACTCAAGATAAGCAATCTACCATAGGCGCAACCCTTAAGAGTACGGCTTTCAAGCTTTCAAAAATAAATTTTGAAAGATCTTGCCTCAAAATGGACAAAACTTTTCAATTAAATGAACAGTAAGGGGCTGAATTTTCTTAACAATATATTGGACAAAAGAACAAGACAAAAATACCATTAGATGCTAGAGATTTCCAACATGTTTTGACCAGGAATGCGTTCAAGGTATATTTTTAGCAAAAAAAAACAGTTCTTTTAGCAAAAAAGATTTTTGACATCAAATCGAACCTTCGAAAAAGACAACAATTACAAAAACACCATCATAAAGAAAACACACCAAACAAGTTGACAGTAGTAGTTCCCTACCGTGTCAAATATATAGATGTTTAACATTATCATCAACATGAATAATGAAAAATATGAGCCATCTGATTGGCTAAAAACGCGTGCATAAATGCTGTACCGTATTACTTCGAATAAACGGGCGTTTACGGGGGGGGGCGTTTATTTAATCTTTTCGATTTTAGGAGGGGCGTTTATTCGAGGGAGGTGTTTAAAAGAAGGGGGCGTTTATTAAATTATTTTAGTCTAAAGTCTAATATTTAGAGCAACTATACCCTTTGTTTTAGTTCTTTATCTGGATTTTAGTGCAAAATTTCGTTGGTTCAAAGACTAACGTTTCATCGAAAAATGCTCTGGTTACGAAATGGCTAACATCTTCATTTTCAAACCCAGTCAATACTGGTATTGAAGTAAAGTCACAAGTTTCTAATAAACGCCCCTCTCCTAAAGGGGCGATTATTCGAAGGGGGCGTTTATTTGAGGGGGCGTTTATTAAATAATTTTTCATTTAGGAGGGGCGTTATTCGAAGGGGCGTTTAAAAGAAGGGGGCCTTTTTATTCGAAGTAATACGGTATTTCATATTGTAACATAAAAATACAAGACTGCGTTCAACAAAGGGTTCTGGTAAGCGAGATATCATATTTTGTACACTTTTATGATAAGAAATGTTTTCTCTTCGTTTCCAATACACAACAACCTATCAAAAGAGTTTTTGAAATAAAGAATCATTTGATCTTTTAAGTGACTATTCGATTTTTTCTCGAATGTTTTGATGTTGATTTCATCTAAAAAATGTTGGAGGAGAAAAACAAAACAAAGAAGAAGAGACACAAATGGAGAGAGAAAAGTTTGTTGATATTTTTCAATTTGATGATAAATCAGTTATCATCTCGTACAATATATAGAATATATTTTCTATATATTTTTTATATAGAGTTTTCTATGTTTTCTTCGTCTGTAGGCTCGAAAAATATGACGAAAAATCTGGGAACTTGAAAAATATTCCAATATTGTACTCGGTACCGTGCGACAACTATTACACAATTGGATAAATACTAGACTTAAAAAATCTGCCTAAAGGCAGAGAAACCATATTCTAAGACTTTTAGCAGATGAAAATGAAAAATTGAAAAAAAGATTAGCCTTTTATCCTTCGGTGCTAAAAACTCCATTTTTTGGTACAGCCTCCTGTTTACACTATATTGTTAGTTTTTTCTTAAAGTTCTTGCAACAACTTTTTAGTTTAGTTCATTTTTTGACGGAACATTCATGATGCATCCGTATGCACCATCAAAATGTCTTCCAAGGATCTAATAGCTAATTGGTTGAAAGGGGGGTTTCAATGAGTACTCAATACCGAATTACCGGCAATTTTTCCCTGAAATACCGGAACACCGGACAAAATAAACTCCAAATACCGCACCGACAAGAATTTATGTTATGCCTAATTCGTAAGGAAAAGCATTTCAACTGCAAGAATTGTTGATAAAATAAGAAGCAAGGGACACCCTGTTGAAACTTTAATTTTTCAACTATTATCTTTTCATCAGACGAACGATCTAATTTCGACGTACAAATAACATAGAGGAAGCGAAGTTTAGTGACTGAGGAGGCGCAACCATATGGTTTGCACCGACAGGAGAAAATTTAGATTTTTACACTTTTTTATTTGACTAAAAGCACTATGTTCTAATATATAACAGGGTGTCTCGAGAGCTTCTTTTCATGAAAATTTTGAGGTTCTCATTTGAGTTAATTGGAAGAACTGTTCATGACCTTTCTTTGGGGGGGGCATTAGCGTGGTTGTTTTATCAAGACTGAGGAAGCGAATCGAAAAAAGCAATTTGCACTACGGAAAAAGCGAAGCGAGAGCAAAAATTTTTAACTAATCCAAAAGCCCTCTATTATGGCTAAATATGCATTTTGCAATGTAAAAATAGGGAAAGGGGCTCCATAATCGGTTTAGTCCGTCCATTTTACTTTTGATAATCGTTAATGATTTTATATCGAATTCTACTCTAACCAAGAAAAAAAGACAAATTTTAAGTGCTTTAACAGATAGTATCACTGCTTTGGGGCTTAAGTGGTATACTATGTCAACGTTGATGAAATCAGGGGTGTCGTTTTCTAAATTTTATGAAAATTTTCCACCTTAGCCGCTTTTTAGAATTTTTTTTTATGAAAGTGCAGCTCAGAAAGATTTTGAGTTTACCAAAATACCGAACTTCCATGGGTAAGTACCGAAATATCAAAGCATTTTCACGCAATTTACCGTCACCGGCAGCATTTGAAATACCGGAATACCGTACATTTTTCTTCAAAATACAGAAATACTGGACAAAAAAAGGCCCATACCGTGTCACCGTAAACCTTGAAACCCCCTCCCCTTTGAAAGTGACGTAATGACTGATTTCACGTCGCATATCAATACAGTAGATAAGAGAAAATACTTTCATCATTTTTGTTTTGTTTCCTCTATTTCAAATTAGGGAGGGTCTTTACTCGAAAGAAAATTGAATTAGAAATTGATATGTAATTGATATATAATTGACATTTTTGTGCCTTGTGTCTCGACGAGATGTTGTTTATATAGGAAAATCAACTTTTTTTGAAGAATACTAATTATTTTGACTTAATTAAACAAATTTCTCGTACGTGTTACTCATACCAGGGATATGTAAAAGCGAAGCTGGATGAAGGACGAGAATTCCTTAGCGGATTTCTTCTTTGTCTTTTCTATTGTAGACTTTTCATATACTTTTTTGGTCTAACTCGTAAACTAAAAATTGGATTTTGCTTCATGGTCAAGCAAAAAAAACTCATATTTAAGTTTTTCCAGCGAGATTTTAAGCCAAAATGTCATAAAAAAGCAAAAATTTGACAATAATTCACTTTTGGAAGATTTTGACTATTTTTTGTCCATTTTTGATCAACAAGTTATCCAAGGACCTCCGAATTTGGCCCTCATTTACTTTATTCTGACCTCTAGAAAATTGATTTGAAGTTTTACCATTGGGCACCCTTCCGTCACTCTGGGCCTGACTGCGTTAATTCCACTAACTTACCCCCTCCCATTTTTAGCCACCACCCAACCCGTCCTTCCTAAATCGGGCAACGTAGAAGTCTTCCTCTAAAGCTATCTAACGAGCTTTGAATTACCTTCTAACTCATTCTAGATCTGGAGATATAAGCCTTCAAAGTTTGAACAAGCGATTTTCTTTAAAAAAAAACTTAGAAAAAAGGACCGTGGCACTTAAAGTTTTCAAGATAGCTAGGTGAAACAACAATTTACGTGTTAGGTGTGTCAGTATCAGTCATGAGCGTCAAAGCATCATTGACTCTGTATGATAACGCCCATGCAGTAGATTAAATCATTTTCCCGACCTATTATCTTAATTTCAGCTTTATCTTATCTAGATAGATTTTGTTTTTCGTTCTTGGAAAATACGTGATGTCCATGTTGGCCAGAATTACGTGATGGTTCAAGTATTTGTCATAAAAAAATACAACGCATTGAAATTAAGGAAGTTTAAATTTTGTATAAATAGCCCTTGGAAATTCTTCAGTCTATCAATTTCAATTAAAGAGCTAAACAAGTCAAGACAAAGAAGTTTGCTTTCAAAAACCAGGTAAAAACATTTATCCCTAGTTGACGGATTTAAGGTACAGAGTATAGTTCTCGAGTAGTTTTTAGTTAGCTTAATTCATTATAAATGACCAAGTTCTCAATCTTGGCAGAGAGGTGAGCCCTTATGGGAAAGAAAATAGCGAACTTTTTTGCTTTCAATTATCTTGGCCCCTATCTTAACTCTTTATTAGATTTTGAATTGGCGTTTGTACCCTTCATTATGGCATACTTTCTGTTGTGGATGACGCTATGCTCAACGATACTATCATTTTATTCACTCACTGGTAAATATTGATTATAGTTTTGAATTAAATTTAATCCGGTAACTTTCAGGGGTACGAGTATACACGAGCTTTAGAGCTTCTAAAGCCTTCTACTATCGGGTATCGATAACTACAAAATCTTAATTATAAAGAAATTCCTAGCTATGACCCTTTGAAGAGTCAAAATCTAATAAATATAGCTAAAAAAAATCTCGATGACGAGACACTAGATTCTCCAATTTCTAAATTTCAGCTAACCTAACACATAACTACAATCCTATCATACCTACATCTCAATAGATTTAATGAGGGCTGATTTAATATTCTTCCACTTTTGCATCTTTCTACAATATCAAAACGGTAGAAAAAACATTCTTAGATCTAAAGTAAAAAGCTTGAAATTATAAATATAAATTTTACCGTACTTTAGCACAAGAAAATCCATGCAGTCCAGAAGTTCATGATGTATTTGATTCATCAACGATACATCAAAGAAGTACTGGCAATATAGCACCCCGAGATTCAAAGAGTTTAATCTGTGATATCAGTATCAACCATCAGGTCTGGCACAGGTTTATCAGTCCAGCTGGTAGTGAAATGCCAACTACATGCCCTCCTTCGTTTGCGTGTGGTAAGTTTTCTTCCCTTGGTTTAATACCCTGAGTATCAGAGGTTAAGTTTTCAAAGAAAATAGTAACCTCTGAAGGCAAATAATAGAAATTTTATCGCGCATGTGTCAATCTAATCACTGTAGAAAAAATCAAAGATGAAGAGCAAATATTACCACATTAATGTCTAGCAGACTGTATCAGTATGCAGTTTACTATTTACGAATTCCCCAGAAACCTCCAAGTGTAGTTGAAATGAGTTTATTTCAAAAGAAATCTTTTACATGATCCCCAAATGTATAACAGTAATTACTAAACTTTTAATTATGGAAATGTCACTTTAATTGAATCGAAATAATAGACAGACTTTATGCTATGATTCTCTATCACTGACTCTTTCTAAAAAGCATTGGTGATATTTTTTTGTTGTGTTTTCAACGACGGGAATAAAAATATCAACTTTGAACTTCATCCAAGATCTTGGATGGTCGTCATGGTTACTTTTGTCTTCGCTGATTGCGCGATGAATAGAATCTCGATTCGTCGGCACAGCGTAAATATATGATTTTGAGCTATGCTTTTCACGGTATTGGTTTAAGTCACATCTTAAGTTTACCCGCGTTAAAAGTATTGCACTCTTTTTTGCTATCATGTCGGGGTTATTATAATATTTCCTTTCAAAGTGGTTACTACATGATAGCAAAACAGAGTGTCTATTTGAAGCACAAGTACCTTTAAATACTTGTTTATCAGGTAAAAAAGTCACTACGGATGACCTCCAGTGAAAAGCGAAATTACTGTATTAATTCGAATGAATGTTCCCCTTCCTTTAAACGCCCATGGAATAAAAGCCCCTCTCTAAAGGAAAACCTTTCAATAAACACCCACTCTCCAGAGGGGCGTTTATTTGAGACAGGTAGCTGAAAGGATGAATCGTTTGAAGAGAAACTTGATAAGTTCTGTTGTAATTGTAACATTACAGTATTTAAACTAATTTTGAACCATTTTTTATTCTCAAAAAATGACATATTTTAGCTGAGAGAAAACTTTAATAAATTTCCCTTAAATTTGAAAAATTTGAAAAATTTATTTAGTAAACACCTCCTTCTTTAAAACGCCCCACTCGAATTAACGCCATCCCTTATAATGCAAAAAAAGTTTAATAAACGCCTGGGGTGTTTAATCGAAGTAATAATTTGTCCGTTTCCAACTTTTCTCCTTGTCCCAGTAATTTGGTGATATGATTGCTGTCTTAGTTTGAATGTTTTTGACGAGAATAGAGCACTCGTGGCAGTTATGACCTTCGATAGTTTTACGTTATACCATAGGAACTCGCTATCCTGTTTGGCTTAATGATACACACCCGACATCATATAATCAAGCAACAAACGTCAAAGCTTGTATTAACGTTGAAGGAGTTTGTTGCTTAGAAGAAATACAGATTCAAGCAGCAAGGTGTAGAGACAATGTAAAAAACGAAGATTTTTTTGTGTACAAATTAGCACAGCTGACTTGGGCGTGTCCAGTTGGTTATTGTATAGGTAAGATATGCTCATCATTAAGTACCACCAGTACAATGAATATCATTCTATTTCAAGCTCTCTTTCCCCTTCCTGGTGTATATTTTATAGGTACTTTACAGGTAAGAATTTTCATGTTTTCAACTGGAAAATAGATTATACCATGTTCAGACATTACGGTTCCATATCTTTCCGAAACGAAATGGTTCCAGAAGGCATGTGTAAACGTCAAAATTCAAAATGTCAAAAAAGGACACAGTACAAAACGGATTCGCTTCGCTATTTTCATCGAAACGGAACAGCTCATTTTTATTTGCTCGAAACCAATATTAAAGAAAACAATATCGGAGCAATACAAAACCGTGACGTCTGAGCATAGTCTTAATCATGTTCGTTTTCATGTGCAGGAAAAGAAGTAAGATGTCCGACTGGTCAAACATCAGCTACTGGATTTACACCTTGTCACGGTAGGTTTTGACTGTTAAGCATAAACAAGTAATTTGTATTTTTAGCAAACAATAATGCATAGACTTCTTTATATACACGTTTTTTTAATCTTTCATTTCATTCACTCTCTTGGTGATCTCTTGAGCAAATTTCTTGAAAGCCACATTGACAGCATCAACAGCATCTTGAGCTGAAGGAGCTTTTCAAAAAATAAGGAATTGTTAAGGAACTGCTCAGGCTGAGAATAAGAAAACAAGTTTTAAGGAATCCAATTTTTGCGAATCCAAACTGAGCAGCTATGTAAGTAAGGAACTCGATAAGGAACTTTGAGGCTGAAATTCTCTGTAAAAATAAGGAACGTTTTTTTAATCTTTCATTTCATTCATTCGCTTGGTGATCTCTTGAGCAAATTTCTTGAAAGCCACATTGACAGCATCAACAGCATCTTGAGCTGAAGGAGCTTTTCAAAAAATAAGGAATTGTTAAGGAACTGCTCAGGCTGAGAATAAGAAAACAAGTTTTAAGGAATCCAATTTTTGCGAATCCAAACTGAGCAGCTATGTAAGTAAGGAACTCGATAAGGAACTTTGAGGCTGAAATTCTGTGTAAAAATAAGGAACTTCAGGCTCAGAGCAAAGTTAAGGTTCCTTATTAAAAAAAAAACGTGTACTCAAGAAACCTTTTACTCTTTGAGGAGAAAGATTTGTATTAATATTAATTCAAATGTATTGATAAATTTTTTCTTTGAATGTAAAAAGTTTTTGTCAATTTCTGATTACAGATGAGTTTCCAAAACAAAGATCATTACCTAAAGTGAGAGTAGATGTGCACAACTCGAGAATCCGTTTTACATGCGACTTTGAGATAGAAACTATCCGAGCTAACAATAGATACAATGTAACCTGGTATTCCACTACTGGAACGGCAGCACCCAAGATATTAAAAGTAGATCCACTTGAGAATAATCAAACCAAATCTTACCTGAAAAACGAAAATACATTGAGAACGGCCGGGAATGAAAGAGCCTTTTGCTTGAATCAAAACGTAAGTAACTTTATTTACAGGCCTTTGTGCTTATCAACAACAGCATTTTCAAAGATTGACTTAAAGGGACATAACAGTAGTAAAATGTAAACATTGCGCGAACCACGTGTCATTAAAGAGAACAATTAAAATCACGTGTCCAAAACAAACTTGTAAAACAATTGAACAATCAAAATTAGCCATATTTGGTTTTATTTTTTATTTTGACATGTGACATTTGTTTTGATTTTGTATCCGCTGCATACAGTTTGTTTACAAATTTCGCAAGTACTGTTATGTCCCTTTAAGAATAACCAAACAAAATCTTACCTTCAGAACAAAAATGTGTTGCAAAAGACCTTATCGGAGTCTTTTGATTTTTCTAAAAAACTGATGCGTTGAGGGATTGTTTCGAGTATATTACAATAGAAATCTCTTAGGAATTCCTCCAGGGAATTCTATTGTAATACACTCGAAACAATTCCACAATGCGCATCGCCTTTTTAGAAAAACCAAAAACTCCGATAAGGTCTAATGAAACAAAGCACAAGCAGAAGTTTTGCTTGAATCGAAACGTATGGGTGTTTTTCCACTGATGGCTTAGGCTGACATGATCAACGAAACGTGTAATCAAAGGCTGATCAACCCAAAACCATTGAGTTTCAAGCCCGAAGGGCTAGAGGTCAATCTCTTTGGTAGGATTTGAAGCCAACAAATCCTACCAAAGTTGCGCGGCCTGGTTGCGACCCGCCTGGTTTTTACACAAATGACAGATTGAAACTAAAATTTAACGCTTAATTTCGAAAAAAATATCAATCGTAAACAAAGGAATTGCTAGATTCAATCCGTCATCAAAAATACAGCGCATATTTTAAGGCTTCAATTTTTCTTGCCTGAGAAAGGTTAGAGATTGACCTCTAGCCCTTCGGGCTTGAAACTCAATGCCCAAAACTATTGATATATTTTGTGGATGAAAAGAGATGATTACAGTTTTATGTTTTCTTTTGTAAAAAATAATTTCATTTCCCACAGCAACACAGGGAACATCGAAAACTCTTTTGTGTATTTCTTCATCCACTTATTCTCATTCTTTGATTCAAACATGTCTCTCGACCATGGCTGCGTTTAGCCCAATTGGCATTTGTAATTTGGCATTTGCTCATGAGGGATTCGATTTTGATAGCTTTTCCATTGTATTTTCTGTCATGGCATTCAAGGAATCGTCTTTTAAGAGTCATTACTGAAAAGGTGATTCCCTCAAGTTCAACTTTGACAGATCAAACAATGAAAAGCATGGAATTTCTCAAAAACTACAGTCATTAAGACTGAAACTTTTTGCCGTAGGGCTAGGCTATGGCAAATCTTGCAAATTTTACAATCTATAGAAAGAACTGAATAAAAAACGTGCAAATACTTTAAAAAATCAAAAATGTCATTTTTTCTCTTTGTTTTGGTTCCTTTGTTTGATTTAAAAAGCCAGAAAAGGGGATTCCTTTGCTCAAAATGTCATTTCAAATGCCAACGAAATGCCAACACGCTGGCATCATTAGGCATTTGACAAACCGAACAGTTGCGCGGAACAATAGAATTCAAAAGAATACTGCACGCAATTACAAATGCCAGGCTAGTCTAAACGCAGCCCATGTATCTAATACGAGGTTTGAAAACGTCTGCAAAATACAAAAGATTTAACAATTTTTCTCCAGTGTTGCTTTGAGAGGTATATATAATTTTGTAAACATCCTTTAAAGTTCACTTTCTAAGCGGTTTTTATTAGAGCGGCAAAGAATTTGCAACGCCTTCAAATATTCCTATCTTTTGAGTTTTAACCTTAACAATATTCTCAAAATGTTTTTGCATTTTTGTGAGTATTTTGTGCAATTTCTCGAAACTAGGTGTTTTAGAGTCCGCAAAACATGCTCTTAACTTGTTCTAATATTAGATCATTGAAGCACTACCTTATCGGGGAAAACTTCGTCGGTGAAAATTTTCGTCGGGGAAAAATATTCGTCACTTGCTGGTAGTTGGTAAACGCATTAAGGCTGGGGAAAATTTTCGTCGGAGAAAATATTCGTCACTTGGCCAAAATTTCGTTACTTTTCCCCGACGAAGTTTTCCCCGATAATGTATGTTCTTATAAAGTCTTCTCTTATGAAAGAACATTATTAGTTTTGTGTCTGAGAAAATGGATTTTATTTCTATTCTGTTAGCGAATGGTAAGTCGTTCAGAGCAACTCGTTGATATTTTTCTGGTTTTCAATCTCCGGTAAACTTTTTACTTTCGTAAAATTCACTTTTCTGGTTTCAGATTTTCTGCGAAGTTCGTTCTTTCTTTGCTGGAAGTGAAGATAAATCAGATCTCAAAAGAAGTAATGTCTTCTACGCAGGAATCAAAGTAAGTTTTTGGTTACATTTATGGAAAAATGAGAAGATTTTTGATTTTGCACTACGGAAATCATAACCGTGTTTTGTTGTTCTAAAATTTACTTTGTATACTATTACAAAAACCAGCCGCGCTGGAAATTTAGCCCAAAAGGATAGAAGACGAAGTAAAAATAAAAGATCAAGCTTTGATAGAATCCAGGCAGCTTTAATGAGCGCATTCATTTGCTTGAAACATTCAGACGAACAATGATTGGCGCACATTAGAATCTATCCAATTTTAAATCAAAAGTCGGTAGAGCAAATTTATCCCACCTTTATTCACAATACCCTCCGGGCATTTGAGAGCTGTCAGGAATGATGGCATGATTCCATTCTAATTTTCTAAGAGGCGATGAACCCGTACCCGTACCCTTCACTTGCCTAGGTACTCCTTCGGCTCACACGTTATTGTTACTATTATTGTTCTTTACGCTCCTTTTCATACAATTGTACAATTAAAAAGCCAGATATGGTCTACAGTCTTTTTCTCTGATTATCTTTATCGCGCTAAGTAATCCCAATAAATTGTTTCCCGAAAATAATCTGAAATCGGAATTATAACCTTTATCCAAATAACCAAAGAAAAAAACTGTCGAACCGATTAAAGAGTCATCGGGGCTGACTAGTAAAGCTAATGCTTACTTTTTATTTTTCTCTTTCTTTTAAGGTCAGTCCTACAAACATCATAATATCAGAGAAGGGTCCAACTCAAAATGTGACCTTGACATCAACAGTACCCATTGTTTGTAACCATGGATCAACAACATGTGGAGTAAACATTAGAATAGAGAAAAATGAGACTCAAGCAATGACAACTCTCTGTTCTTTGAGGTTTGAAAATCTTTTCTAATATTCTTAATATTCTTAAAAGTTTATCCCAGTTCGAATAAGTATCCCCATTGGTTCTTCCTCGAAGACCTCTAGACTTGAATATATATACTAGCCATAACTTTCATTAAGGTGCCACCGCAGCAAAACGAACACATAGAGTTGAATTTGCGATCAACAGGAATGATCTTAGCCGGCTACAGTAACTTTTGTTAAGAGTGACCTCTCATCTGAGACAAAATTCTTTCAAATGCTAACAAATGTATCAAGGGAGTGATTTACAGTCTACTAAGAGTGACATCCGTGCCTTGTCTTACACGTTTTTTATAAGAACAATTTTATAAGAATACGAGGCTGAAATTTGGCCAAAACCTAAGAACAAATTAAGAAGAATCTGAGCCTCAGATATCAGAAATTACTGAGAAGTACAGGTTTCCATTTTCATTAATATTGACATTTAAGCCTGAAAAACTCATATAAAATTAAGAGCAGCCCAGCCAGAATCATATGACTTACTGGTTTTTCCTATAAAAAGCGTATATCTGAAAGATACTGCTCTTTATATGTTATTTTACTAATATACACGTGTATCAACATAACTGTTCGAATACTTTGAGTAGAGTAATATTTTTAACCTATGAAGAGCGCTTAATAACTACTTGTGGTATAAAAAGGGAATTTCCCAGAAAAAGGGAATTTCCTTAGATTCATTTAACTCTCCAGGGATAAGAAAAAGACAAACTGAGATTTCAAAACGAGCAATCAGATCAAAATAACTCCGGAAAAGTCTGTTTGATGATGATAAAACAATAGAGAGACCGTAAGATAAGAATGCTACCGTTAAGCGGAACTAAAATACTGAAAAACGCGCGCAAAAACAAACGCAAAATTATGAGATGTTTTCCCAACTTTCTTATGCGTGAAGCTATGAATGCCATCCTCGGGAGCTTTAGGCTCCCTGCGGTGGCAATAAAGAAAAGTTGAAACTTGTCTATTAAAGTCTATTCACGATAAGTGTGCATTCTTTTTTCTTTTACCTATAACTTTTGAAGGAATTCTTCAATCGTTATAAAATTAGTATCGTTGGAGAGATATTTCTGGGTGGAACAATTTGAAATAAAAAAATCTTCAAAAGAATTCTAAAAATGAAGATGAAATGAAGAAGAAGGAAATGAAGATCTTGAAGAAAAGTGCTATAACTATTATTTTCACTGAAGAAAATCCTTGATCATCGAACGTCATCATTGTGAAAAAATTTCTCAAAAATAATCATTCAGTCAAAAGATATCAAACAAAGTTATAAGCTAATTGACGTCTAAAAGCACTTTTTTCGCTGTTTTCTGTTGTTCTTTGGGGTCAATCACTTATTAACTTTGTATCATAACTTTATATTGAATAAAATATTTTAATGAAATTTCCTCACAGTCATGACCTCCAAAGATCAAAAAATCTCTTCAGTGAAAATGAAAGTTATAGCACTTTTCTATCAAGATCTTAAATCTTTTCTTCTTCATTTTCATCTTTATTTTTAGAATTTTTTAAAGACTTTTTTATTTCAAATTGTTCCACTCACAAATATCTCTCCAACGATACTAATTTTATAACGATTGAAGAATTCTTTCAAAAGTTATAGGTAAAAGAAAAAAGAGTGCACACCTATCGTGAACAGACTTTAAAAGTTTTGAATTCCTAAATTAGTGAATTTTCATATTTATCGTGTATAAAATGTGTTTTTCTGACTGATCTACTCAATAAAACCATGACATATTATATATTTTTTGTTAGGCCAACTATTCCTGAATTTAAGAAGGTAAGATTCGCTTCAATTTTGATGAAGAAGAAAATGAAAACTTTTTGAAAAAGAGTATTTCAAATTTGAGGACCTTATTTTCGGCGAAATAAAAACATTTTAAAAGATTTTTTGCACTTAAAAACTGATTAAAAAGTTTTTCGTCTCTAAATCATGAAAATAGTGGTTTTTGACCAATTTTTCATCCCAATTTTTCGTACAAAAAGATTCATAACTTTTGATACATCAATTTAGAATTTTTGGATTTTCGGCCTTAAAATATTTTTAACTTGTTCTGAAGATTTTGATCATCGAGATCTCCTGTTCTTATATTCTTTGTTCTTATAAAAAACTTATAGGTTTTTGGCTATGAGTCGTTGTCGAAAACAAGTTTATTTAGTTATCGATTGCACTTTATCTTACTTTATCTATACTTAGATTTAAACCTGGAGACAAAACTAAAACAATGAACGTTGCTGCAACAAAAGACTTCATAGATGATAATGATCGGTCATTGAAGATTAAATTTAACATACCTAGACATGCAAACCCTTTGGATTGGTTTTGTACATCTCCGATTCCAGAAATTACGGTACACGCTTTTTTTAAAGAATGGTGTCTTTACTTTGTCTTGGATATTCTTAATTTTTTTTGGAAAATCATCCCAAAATATTCTTAGGGTATATTTTCTTAGGTTAGGGTCGCAATTCGAAAAGTTCAACCAAAATCTAACAAGAAATAAACAAGTGAAGCAAAAAATGGCATTTTTGTGAGAATTTTGAGCCTTACTTCTGAGGGAAAACTGGCAATTTAAAGCTAAAACTGCTCTGTAAATGACATTCTAAGATTTGTTGCCTAGTTCCATGGTGGTAGATATTCTTACGATATATTTACGATATGAATTTTTTTGGCCTTTATCATCATAGAGACATTCTTATAAAGTGTATTCTTATAAAAAAGCGTGTATGCTATCAGAAAATTATTGGAATAGAGAAAAGCGTCAGCAGAAGATTCAAACCTTCAAATCTTCGCTCTTATATCAATTTCATTAGCAAATGATTTAAAGATTGCACGATACAGGTGTTTCAGCATTTTCCCTACTAAGCAGATATTCGACAAGAAAAATCGAATATCGAAAATTATTCAGTCGACCTTGATGATATTCAACGAAGCGAAGCTGAGCAACCGATTTTTCACGTTGAATATATGGTTTATTGTTCACCAAATAGCAGAAAATGATTCAATTTTTCCCTATTTCATTCCGTCTTTCTCTCCTTATATGTCATTTTCGAACGTAGTAATATCTAATTTAAAGATGTCAATTTCATTGTTTTTTGGCCCAGCTAGCTTTAGCGTAGTGGGCCTTTCATTAGCATTCTGCCCGGTGTCAGTGTGTAACAATTTACTAGGCGATACGCGTTTTCAAGCACAGCACAGGCTAGTACATATTGTGAAGGATTTGATTGGCTGTTAGAACATGATTGACAGAATAAAAAACAATTGAAATCGTCTTTATTGGTTAAAAACATAAAAGGAGAAAATACAATTAACTATTAAAACTATAAGAATATAACAGATGTAGTACGTTTTAAGAAAAACAATGTGATTTACACAGAAATAACCGTAACAAACCTTCTCTTTAGGAAGATGTTCTTTTAAAAAAGTTGTTTTTACATTTCTCTATCATGTGAACAGTTCAGTTGTTCACGTGTTAGTAAAAAAACTAACATTTCTGTATATAAGATTAAATATTATGAATTATTTCTCATTGCTGTAAATAAGAGATAGCCGAATGGTCTAAGGCGTCTATGGCTTGTATTAGCGACTCCAGGTTCAAATCCCCTCTGCTACTCAAGTCTTGTTAAGTTCATATTTTTATTCGCTGGGCCTTCATGCCCTCTGGGCTTCTTGTTTTCTCTTTAATTACAAAATGTTCCAATTTCCTTTCCGTTTTATTAAAAGAACTCTCTTTTATCTGTTTTTTATATATATCACATTTAAATAATTATTTGATCAAAAGACTATTTTCTTTATGTCCTCTGCTACAAAAGAGATATTTTGCTATCGACCTGAGACCCCTTAAGTGACTAAGTTTGCTCGTAAGTGACACAGTCAACTTGGTATGGGTTGTAAAAATGTTGTACTATGTTGACCTGAGGCCCCTATGTGACTAAGTCAATTTGGTATGGCTTGTAAAAACGCTGTACCATGTTGACCTGAGACCCCTAGATGACTAACTTGGTATGGCGAAACACACGGTATCGAACAAATTTTAATAATACGTTTTACGATACCATTCGAATGAGTAAACATCTACAATCCGTGCCATAATATATTTGCACTTTTGGCTAATTTACCATTTTTCGAAAATTGAAGTTTGAGCACAAATGTCAATTTCAGGCCCTTCATCGATTATTTCGATCTGGGAGGGATTTATTGGTTTCTAGGCTATATTTCAAGCGCTACTGGACCATTTTTGAACTTTTGGATTCTCAGATTGTTGTTAAAACTCAGAGTTAAAACTCTACCCTTCCAACCTACTTTAGAGCACTTACAAATCGATTGTGGTTTCAAAACACCCCGCTCAGGCAAATTAAGGCACGTCCAAATTTACCATAATTTTTTATCACCGTTTCCACTTGTCATAGCATATCACTTCATGCATCGAAAGAAGCCTATTGGAGTGTAGATCACTGGAATAGCTGTGCCATAATTAATTTTTTCACCCAAAAAAAGATATTAGACAAAAACCAAAAAATGCCGACATCAGCCAAACTTGTTTTTTGAATAATTCCAGTTTGGCTTATGGTATAAACATGAAATTTGGACAAAAGTTGCATATCAATAATAGGAACATTTTTGCATATTTTTTTTTTCAAATTTTGCTGACATCAGCAGAAATCAGCAAAATACGAAATTTTGCAATAAAGTGCTGACGTCAGCAAAATTTCAAAGAATTTTTTTTTTAAATGATCCTTTTAATGGTGTGCAACTTTTGTCCAAATTTCATGTTTTTACCATAAGCCAAACTGGAGTTATTCAAAAAACAAGTTTTGCTGACGTCAGCATTTTTTGGTTTTTGCCTAATATCTTTTTTTGGGTGAAAAAATTAATTATGGCACAGCAATTACAGTGATCTACACTCAAATACGCTTCTTTCGATGTATGAAGTGATATGCTATGACAAGTGGAAACGGTGATAAAAAATTAAGCTAAGTTTGAAAAATCTGGACAGGCCTTAATTTGCCTGAGCGGTGAATTTCCCTTTTGTGCCAATTATTTTGTCACTGATTGTAGTGAAATGTATTAGAGTACAGGTTTGAACTTTCGATTCTTCCGCTGACGCGTTTCCACTTTTTTTCTGATGGAATTTATCAAACTCTTTGTATCTCTTGTCCTTAGATGTTAACCTGATAACAGATTACGTGTATATTTTCTGGCCAAAAACTCTAAAGCTTTAAAACACCCCTGTCTCAGTGCCCCGGTGGCATGATTTCAGTACATGATTTTTTTCAGTACATGGTTTCAGTACATGATTTTTTCCTACGTCACTGCAGTAATCAAATTTTTATTGCACTCATTTGTAATCACCCTAAATGGCTTGGGAATTCAAGAACTGTTTTTTATTGTCGCTGTCTTTATTCAATTTATATCTCAATTCACAAATGAGTGCAATAAAAATTTGATTACTGCAGTGACGTAGGAAAAAATCATGTACTGAAACCATGTACTGAAAAAAATCATGTGCTGAAATCATGCCACCGGGGCACTGAGACAGGGGTGTTTTAAAGTCGGGGGCAATAATATACAATCTGAAGAATATGGTCGCGCGTGTGTTTGTGGACCACGTAAAATTTATTTAAGAAAAAAGGGGCCGAGTTCAATTCCGACAGGGAAGGGTGTCATGGCCGACAACTTTTTAGCGAAACTTTAATTTTGACGTTTTCTGCACGCGACAAAAATTTGACTTAACATTATGTGTAGCGTAGGGGCATTTTCCTCAGATGTTAATTTTCAGCGATCTTATTAGCTTCAGCGTATTGCGTCAAGAAAACTCCACAGCTGTTATAAGATTATTTGATGTAGAATAAAAAGTTTAATGAATTAGTAAGGTAAATATTACATTCGATTGGGTTAATAAATCTCAATCTATCAATTTTGACTTATTGTTTATTGAACATCTCATTAACGTTGTTTCTCCCTTTAACATTACAGGTCACTGCAAAAGATGCACCAACAAGACAATGCAGATCTACTGGTGACCCATACATTAACACTTTTGATGGCACTTGGTTTCCACATTACAAAGTTGGAGACTATGTTCTTGTAACTTCAAAGGCAAGACTTTTTGAAGTAAGTTTGTTTTAATTTGTCTGATGAACCCGACAAATCATTCATGTCCCAGTCCTTTGGACGTCCTTAGAAAGTCCTTTTTGGACGGGAGGACGTCAAACGGGGACGGCGGACGCTCTATGGTCGTGCAAAATGAAGTCAAAATACAATTTCGTTCACTACAGCAAGGATAGAATGCGAGAATTAGTAGAACTATAGTCTATTCACGATAAGTGTGCACTATATTTTGCTTTTCTTGTCATTTCTCAATCTCAATTTCCAATGCTTCAATCTTAAAAAGTTTAGTATCCCTGGGAAGGAAGGAAGGAGCTTATTATTTTACTATTAGTTTTTTCATAGATTTAAAACAACGTAGTTCTCCAAAACAAAGGAACTGCTATATACAATCCGTCGTCGTGATTACGGCGCGTTCTATGCACTTTTGGAAGGGAAATAAGTGGCTTCAATTTCTCTTTCCTGAGAAGGGTTAACGTTTCGCCTCTAGCCCTCAATGGTCTAGACATACCATAGATCGTATATTCCCCTACCCTGAGTATCAGAGGTTGAGTTTTTAAAGAACATATCAATCTCTGAATACCAAGTAAAGAAATTTTATTGGGCATGTGTCAATCTAATCACTGTAGAACGAATCAAAGATAAGGAGCAAATATTTATGTCTAGCAGACTGTATCAATATTTTAATTTTACTATTGACGAAATCCCCAGAAACCTCCAAGTGTAATAGCATACCGCAGTGAATCTAAAAATAGACATTGATTTTTCTGTTTGACCGAAATTCAATCCCATCACCCTTTGCGTTAACTACGCCTGCATGCAAATTACACTCAACTACAAAGAAAAAGTAATGACTTTCACGACTTTTTATTAAAAACGAAAAGGATTGTGGGATTGATTTTCGGTCAAGTGTTAAAAGTAATAATTATGACGTTTGCATAACGGTGTGCTATTGAAATGAGTTTCTTTCAAAAGAAATATTCTACATGATTCCCAAATGTATAACAGTAATTACTAAACTATTAATTATATGGTAATGTTACTTCAATGGAATCGAAATAATAGACAAATCTTTATGTTATGATTCTCTATCACTGACTCTTTTTGAAAAGCTTTGATGACATTTCTGAGTTGTGTTTTCAACGACACAAAAAGAAATATCAACTTTGAACTTCATCCAAAATCTTGGATGGTCGTCATGGTTACTTTCCTCTGCGTTGATTGCGCGCTGCATAGAATCTGGATTCGTCCGCACATGTCGATATATCACTTTGACATGTGCTTTTATTCGATAATTATTCCATAGTTTAGCAGTTGTGCTATCGCTATTTTTAGGTACATGCTAGAGCTTTCGAATGTCAAAGATCTGTCTCGTGCAATTGTGGAGTAGCAGCTAGAGAGGGTGACGATGTTATGGTGGTTGATATGTGTCAAAACACTAAACCACCCATCGTAAAGTTTGCTAGTACAGTTTTACCTCAAGAAGGTAGCATAATTGAAAGAGGTCCTGATGGTAAAACATTCATCGTAAGTGCTGAATAGGTCATCTAGATTAAAATCTTCCATTCATTTTAAATGATTCCTAATATCATTGTATACCCTTATATATCTTATATCAATTCGTGTGGCAACCTATGCTACCGAAAACTATAATATTTTGTTATAAATCCAATGAATCCCCTTGGTTGCATGCATTCAAAAAATTGGGCACTTACATTTATATGGAAAATTGGACCCTTGCATTGAGCTTTTTTTGAAAATCGCACCTAAAAATTTTTTTTCTCACTTTTCACACCCTCAAAGGGTACGTTCTCTCTTTTCGTCTCTTATAAAGTACACTTTAGGAGATTTAAAACATACCCATAAGAGAATCTTAGAGCCATACCTACTGAAGGCTTCTTGAGTGTTATCCAGCCCTCTCCCTTCACTCTCCATGGTAATGAATTTTATTCGCTTACCTTTTTTATTCAAGCTTAACTTTCCTTCTGGCGCCAGAGTAACGTTTGTCTACAGAAACCCATCGTCAGACATCATCGTGTCACTTCCACCTGATGATTATCAAAATACAAGAGGTCTTTGTGGTACTTGGAATGGAAATACAAATGACGATTTCACATCGGCAAGTGGTCATGTTGTGGATCTACAGGGTTCATCGGTCTGGCTTTCTAGAAATAGAGAAAGAATGGACAATTTCACTGAAAGTTATAGGTACATTTTTAAGCTAACCTTTCAGTATTAGAGCTGTTCGTCAGCAGATAATATTCCTACTGAAAAAAATATTCAACGTTATTTAACTGATTTTTTATTAAAATTTTCACACACAGACAATACTAGGGTAAAAAATTATTCCTGCTAAAGTCTGTCCAGATATAATTGGCAGTGGAAACAAGAATGCCTGTAACTTTTGATAGTCAAATATGATTATGGAAATTCTTTTTGCTTGTTTTAGAGAATGAAAAGCGCTATATTTGAATGTATTTTTGGTTGAAAAATTCGCGATTTTTAGCGGCTAAATTTGCGATTGTAAAAATTGAGCTTTTTTTCTACTTATGCTATAACGTTCATTTTTACACCAGTGGTAGTTCAACCTTAGTTTAAGAAGTTTGTAAAATTTCAAGGCAAACAGAAAAGTCCTTCGGAAGATATGGGACCCGAAATACCCCTTAGTAGCACTTTTCTGTGAAATATCAAATCTCCAACTTATTACTAAAAACGGGGGTAGTGATATGATTGATAAAACAGTTTTTCGATCATAACACATTTTACGATCTCGCTTTAATGACCTCATAACCAAACTTAGTGTTTAGTGTTTTGGGAATTAGCAAAGTTCTTTAATGACTTAAGAATAACAAAGGCAATATAAGTTCATGCTTATCTTTTAAATAAAAACAATTATACTGTGATTTCACATTGTTTCGAAATAATCAATGATACCAATGCACCAACACTTAACATTTTCCAACTTTTAATTGCACTGTTCAGAAAAGATAACATAACCCCCTTTTTTAGTAATAAGTTGGAGATTTGATATTTCACAGAAAAGTGCTACCAAGGGGGATTTTGGGTCCCATATCTTCCGAAGGACTTTTTTGTTTGCCTTGAAATTTAACAAACTTCTTAACCTAAGGTTGTACTACCATTGGTGTAAAAATGAACGTTATAGCATAAGTAGAAAAAAAGCTCAATTTTTACAATTGCAAATTTAACTGCTAAAAATCGCGAATTTTTCAACCAAAAATACATTCAAATATAGCGCTTTTTATTCTCTGAAACAAGCAAAAAAAATTTCCGTAATTATATTTGACTATCAAAAGTTACAGGCATTCTTGTTTCCACTGCCAATTATATCTGGACAGACTTTAATATACATGCTTTGCTAATTTAGATTTAAAGACTTCAGTCGAGAAAGTCTATTCTACTACCAAGGAGCAAAAGTAAAAAGCTGTACTGCAACAAGAATTCCTTCCTACTGCTCATGTAAAGGTGATGGTGATTTCCTAACAGATGACTCGGAATTTCAATGTGATAATAGTGGACTGGTCAATCGTCCAAAATACCAAGTCAATGGACAGAAATATGCTGAACTAGTCTTTACAGGTATAATATCGCATATTCTCTTTTTTTAATTATATACAGTGTCAGTGAAAAATCTTTTTGACGGGAATCTGGATTTTCCAAGAAATTTTCAGTGGCAGAATTTCTGTGCCCGTTTAGACGGTTTGACAGAATTTAAGGAAAGAAATTGACAAAATTTTCGAAATGGGTACTCCCCAAGCAATTACTCCGAAAGTATCCTTCAGACATTGTGTGTACCTTTTTCTTATTTTTCATCAGGTTTTTTTCCGTTTATGAAGGCCAACTTTATAAAAAAAAACAATTTTATTCCAAAAGAATTGAATTCGAGAATGAGGTAGTATAATGGGGGGTTTGTAGGGGTTCGAAATACCGTTTTCCCGTCAAAAATTTTGCTGAATCCCGGAATCCCGAAAATGGAAAAAAAAATAACACCGTCACACGGGTTTGTACAAGTTCAAATACCGGCAAAATGACAAAAAAAAAGGCCAAATACCGTCACCGTCAGATTTTAAAATACCGTCACACCGTAAAAGTACAACCCCCCCCCCCCAGTATACGATGGAAAGGAAACGATAGCACAATAGATAGTTTTATGAATTTTCAAATAAAAAGTTTACCAAAAATATCTAAGAACATTATCATTATCTATGTGTATTAAGTAAATACCATATAATATTTAGTCGGATGGAATTAGAATTTTGAAAGCTTTAGACATTAATCATCTATATAAGGATGTTGAGCCTTTAGTGCCTATTGCCGACCGCAGTGCAGTGGTAGAGCATCCGGCTACGGTTCACAAGGTTGTGGGTTCAGTCCTCGGTTGGGTTACACCAAAGATTCCCAGAATGGTACTTGATGCCTTTCTGCTTGATGCTCAGCAATAAAGAGGAGGATCAAGGGTAAGTGGAACAATTCAGGAAGAAAGAGTGGCGCCCTCCCGTACCTTCGGGTAGATAGCTATCGAAAAAGGAGCCTTCGGGTCGCCTCCAACTGAGGTCGACGACTTACTTCAAGCAAGGAAAATGTAGAAAACTCTGAACGAGAAAAATATATCCGATCTTTATAAAATCAACATCGAAACATTCAAGAAAAAAAATCGAACTGTCAATAAAAAGATCAAATAATTCTTTTCATAACTTTTTTGATAACCTGTGGTGCTTTATGTATGAAAAAAAAACATTTTTGAGCATAAAAGTGTACATAATATGATCTCTAAATTACCAGGGGCGACATAAAGATTGACCAAAAAGGTCAACGTTTTTCCAAAAAGAATTTGAAGGGGTATGTAGCTTTAGTGACCTTTCTCTGGCCAATTTCGATATTTTTAAGGCCTCCTGTTTGACATTTCTTAGACCAAATCTTTTGCCTTCAGCGCCAAGAT
Organism: Clytia hemisphaerica; assembly: GCF_902728285.1. NCBI lineage: Eukaryota > Metazoa > Cnidaria > Hydrozoa > Leptothecata > Clytiidae > Clytia > Clytia hemisphaerica. The sequence goes on from NW_027103824.1 coordinate 271,637, forward strand.
TATAACAAGTGTAACAAAGGGGCGAAACAGAGCTTCAAAAAATGAAATCTGTAAAAAGTGAAATACAACAATAAATGCACTATCAATTTTAAGGACACGAACATTGTGGAAAGCGCCGTAGAAGACGTCGAAGCGCCGAAGAAAACGACCGAAATGTAATTATAATGCCAGATGAGGATCCTTCTTCGAGTATCTATGATTTTAATCCACCTCAAATAACAACACCACCACCTACCTTTCCAACCAGCAGTGGAATTACTCAACAACAAGCCGAGCAAAGTTGTGAAAGAGCATTAAGGGACTCGACAAGTGGAAGAGCCTGCCTTCGAATTTTACCAACATTGGACATAACTCCTTTTATGCAGCAATGTATTGAAGACACAAAGGTTTCTTTTCTTAATAATTCTTTTCATTACTCTACTATGAGCTATTCAGATTACAATTTTTCCCATCTGAAGTATTCTTACGTTTTTATGTGCTACCTGACCTCACTAATCAGCAACACAACAAAAATCGAAAAGATTCCGATCCCTTCACCCTTTAACTGAATCATAAGTTAAATGAGAAATCACATCACTAAACTTTACACCAAAGGTACTTGACGACTCAAGGACTTCAATAATATCTGCTGTAGCAGCTATGATGGAAGAATGTGAAGAAGAAACACTTCGAAACGTCGCGTTATGGACAGCTGACGATGATGGCAATCTTCAGCCACCACAAGCTGTCGGTGATGCATTATGTCCAAGTGATTGCAGTGGTAACGGGAGATGTGTGAATTCTACTTGTGTGTGCGATGCTGGATTCTTATCTGTTGACTGTTCCATCAACGAAGGTAAACTGCAGCCAATTTTGAAACAATTTCATGTTCAAATTTAAAGACATCTAGACACATGTTTGGAAAACACAATAGACTTTCGTATAAAAGTTACTTTACATTATTCTCAACTTCAGTTGAGCTAGAATCTGACAATGTGTAAAAACGTCCAAAAATGACCGAAAACTTTGGGGCAGGCTGGAGACTTCAAAAACGGACGAATTCGGCTGAAATTTTGCACACTTGGTTCTTGGGCGAATCCGTGGGGGTACTTTTTTCCATTTTTCAATACTTAGATTTTTAAGGGCGTGGTCACGAGTTTTCGTCAAAACGAAGCCTTTTTTATTGGAGCCTATCAATTTTACAATTGGGCCTACGAATGATTAAAAAATACCGAAGTTGAGATCAGTGCGGTAACACGTTCGTCAGTTATAGATGATACATGTTATATTTACATATGATATTTTAGGAGATCCACCAGTTCTAGAAAAGGTTGCATCAGATGGTCTATGTGATATTCGAAAGCAAGATTGTCTAAGGGCCCGTGTTATTGGCCGGAATTATGTGGAGTCTGATAAACTGGCGTGTAGAACAAAGAAATTGAAAGTAAGTCATTTTTTATCGAATAATATCCAACTGCCAATTATGTAGCCTGTTTCACTCCTACTACCCTGAGTATCAGAGGTTAAGTTTTCAAAGAATATATTAACCTCTGAAGACCAATAATAGAAATATTATCGCGCATGTGTCAATCTAATCACTGCAGAAAGAATCAAAGATGAAGAGCAAATGTTACCATATTAATGTCTAGCAGACTGTATCAGTATGCAGTTTACTATTTACAAATTCCCCAGAAGCCTCCGAGTATAATTAACATGAGTTTCTTTCAAAAGCAAAAATCTTTTACATGATCCCCAAATATATAACAGTAATTACTAAACTATTAATTATGGAAATGTCACTTTAATTGAATCGAAATAATAGACAGACTTTATGTTATGATTTTCTATCACTGACTCTTTTTAAAAAGTACTGGTGATATTTTTTAGTTGTGTTTTCAACGACGGGAATAATAATATCAACTTTGAACTTCATCCAAGATCTTGGATGGTTGTCATGGTTACTTTTGCCTGTCTTGATTGCGCGCTGAATAGAATCTCTATTGGTCGGCACAGGTCAATATATGATATTGACCTGTGCTTTTCACGGTACACTTCTACTGTTACCAATTTTACTTTTTTGAGAAATCTTTCCTTGGATCGATCTGAATTCTGAGTCTCGCTAAAACCAATTTTCTAACAATCTCGTATCTCTAGAGCAGCTTGCACCACTTTTTGATTTTACTGATAGACATGATACACATGATACCTTTTGTGAGCAACATCAGAATCATAAAAGTACGAACCAAGGGAATGGATTCGAGTTTGACTTTCTTGAAAACGCGCAACTGATCTGCTTGAAAACGAAAAATACCATTGCATTGTGAGGTGAACCTTCTTATGAACAGAACAGGCCCTATCTTAGGGGGTTACTCAGTGGCAGTAACAATTTGTTTTGATAAGCAGAAAAAAAGTGGAAAGAAGAACGGATGAACGGAGAGTTGCTTTCCAAAGACCCTTTAGCGCTAGCGCTTGGCCATACTCGAACAAACCGGGAAGGACAGTGTATCCTAACAGTCAAAACAGTTTGCATATAGTATGGCTTCTCCAAAGACGCAACAAAAATTTTGAAAATAATTCAGACTTGAAATGTTTCCTAACCGTAACTAACCCGTAACTCTTTTCGTACGAGGAAGATTTTGGTACCGGCGTTGCTTTGATATTCGTCTGGAGGTCATAAATATTATAACTCTATTTATTCACTAAATGAAATTCTTATTCGTCTGTTTTATAGGTTGAATCAAACTTATTGATAAAGGAAAGCACCACATCAAGTTTTGTAACTTCGAGAAGTGATATGTTAACCTTCCGAGATTTATCCTGTGAAATTCCTGGACAACATCTACCTTTGGTTGACCTTGATTTTTCTTCGACACAGTCGGGAAGACCAGTTGGTGGTGTTTCAATTCAATTATCAAATGATGGTGAAACTTTCTCAAATGAGAGTTCAAATTATATAGCGTACGATTCAAAATGTGTTGAATGCAACAGTTCTACTGATTGTCGTTGGAAGGTTAGAATTATTTCTTTGCAAAACCCCTGTCTCACAGCCCCTGTGGAACTTTTTCCAAAATTAGGGATATAAATTTCCATCGAAATCCAAATCTGGAAAAAAAATTCTATAATTTTAAGCTTTAAAGAATCCAGTTGGGATGGGCTTAAAGTGCAATTTTTTACATTGGATTTCGAATTGGTATTGGTATTGGTATATTGGTAATTTCGGCCAAATTTTCCAAGAGAGTCTGTAGAGGGTGTTTAACAAATGTACAACAGCTTAAACAAGACTTGGTTTGTAGTTCAAGGAAAAAAGTCATACGCTTTTTTGTAAATTGTAACCCATCGAAAACCCATTATCGGTCTAATGGAGCTTTTAATTTGTCACACTGATTTTGATCTGGTCACTAAGACATAGGGGCACAGTGTACATTCTATTCACAATTTCTATTGTTTCAGGTCGATTCATGCAGAGTAAATAATTATTGCCTTGCTGTTGATGAGCCTCATTTTATGGATTGGTGTCAGATTTGCCGTGGAAACAATACTTTCAATGAAAGAACTGGTCAGTATATATGTCTAAGACGTATGGAACTTTTTTAATGTTTTGAAGTATATGGAAAACTATTTTGTAACGGTAGTTTTTACTGACGGAATATGAAAATTCGATCGGCAAAATTTTCACCAAGTTTGTACAAAACCTGAATGATGTCTATTCTACGTAGATATTTTATCAACAACCTTTCTTCTAATTTTAGATAATTCAGCTCCTGTTTTCCGACCGACACTTACACAAAGAGCATTCCCTGGTCAAACTCTTCGTTTCACAGTTCCTGTAACAGATCCTGAACAAAAAAGATTGAAATTCAACCTCGTTGGAACGACTCCTGATAATATGGAAATATCGTCCGCTGGTGTTATAACGTGGACAGCCGCAAGGGAAAACAAAACCTATAATGTCAGAATCAGAGCAACCGACATTTGTGGAAATTTTTCAGAGGCTACATATATGTTTGAGTCAGTTTCCTGTCCATGCGAAAGACTAAATGGTGCTAAATGTGGAGCTTACCCAAATGTTACTTGCCAATGTCCAAAAGGATGCATTGGAGAAAAGTAAGTAAATTTACACTGCATATCACACCTATGTCTCACAGCCTCGGTGAAACTTTTTCCTACAGCGTGGATAAAGTTTTCTATCGAAGTCCAAATGGGGATAAAAGTTACATTGCACCTAAATCTAAAAATTCCAGTGGGATGCTTTTAGAGTGCAATTTAACTTTCGATGCGGATGAAATCAAGAAAGTCAATTTCTCAGTGGCTTTGAAATTGTAGGGTATTTTTCCAAGTGGGCTAGGTTTCCAGCGGGTCTGACCAGGATTGTAGCAAATCTTGTTTTTCAATAACTCCAGTTTGGCTAATGGTAGAGAAACCAAACCTTAACAGGAGTAAAATTCACAAGCTAAAAAGCATATCCACAAAACCAAAGGGGATTCCAAATGTAGCAATTTAAACTTCTTATAAAGACCTTGACCAGATCGAAAAACGAGCAACTAACTAGCTAACAATCTCGAGCCCCGAATAAAATCAAACGGGATTCACGTAAAAAATATGCTTTTGACGTACTCTTGCATTTCTACCCTTGACATTCATATTTTCGTGATTACTATTCCATAGCTGCACACAAGATATCCAAGGCGAAAAGTGTATCATCGAGGGTCAAAAAGAAACAAAAGAGCAGAAAAGTAAGTTTAATAGCCTCCAAAATTCAAACTGATCATTTGTTTAACAAAGAAAAGTAGAGCTTACGGCCGTAACGTTCGCATCTCAGAATAATGAACCTTTTTCCAAGTCATTGGTATTTTGCCCGGGGGGGATACGAGGGCAAAATGGGCTACGGGGATGCGCCGCTGGTCAGGGTACCTTTTTTAACCTCCACGAGTCCCAGGTAGGGTCGTAAAAACACCAAAATAGAAAAACCAGTCCCTCGTAAGGTGCCTTTTTTGGAAAATTTGAGAAAAATTTGAAATTTCAGTCTTATCCAGGGTCTTATTTTTTGCAAATTTCAGAAAGATTTTTGAAAAAACGAGTCCCACGTAGGGTCCATTTTTCAGACCTCACCGGAGCACCCCCCGTCGGTCGGCAAGGGTAATACCCCCGGGGTATTTTGATCTCAACGTTCTTTTTTAATCCTAGAATCCTATTTCAATCTCGAGTGCCAATCAAACGGACTGAAAGCAGCATTTAACTTGAGTCATTTGGAACGACATGGATTACCATACATTGTCAGATTTAAAGGCGAAGATCATGATTGCCAGCCATTGAATGGAACATATGGGAACCTTTATGGTGATGACAAACTCTGGATTGCAGCCAATTATTCAGATTGTGGGATCAAGGCTTATGAAGAAGGAGGCAAGATTGCATTTGAACAGACTATTGTGGTAGAGTACGGTACTAAGATGGATTCTTCATTGATACAAAGGCAATTCGTTGATACCTATAATGCAACATGTTTAATTGAACGAAACATCACAAGGCAATTTAATATAAGTGTGACGAAAAGAAAGGCGATTAACTCAGAGGAAGGTCAGAGACATTTCATTTTTTCATAGATAAACAGAAGAGAATGGAAGAGAAGTGAACCCTCTGAGTCATCCGGAATGGGTTCTATTTTTGTATAGATACCTACTCTAAGATAGGGAAATTACCACGCTTACCAGATACTGCTAACCCTACGCTCACGACACAACAGAGTTATTGGTGTATAGACGACAATACTCGAATTACACGGGAGTAGTTCGTAATACATCTTCGCAGATGTTGAACCTATGAGTATCGTCAACACACCACATGCAATGCTTAGCACACTCCCCATACTCTTTTATCAGAGTGATGTTAGCCAGTTCCCCTCACAAGGCATAAGTCGACCCGGGCGAAGATACATTCACGATGCCAAATGAATCATAGCACCGAGTGAGAATCAAACCCTGACCTCCCAGACGGGAATCAAGATAAACGTAGAGCTATTATAACGCCAATTATATTTTTTTTCCGAATCCTGACAAAATTAAAAACATATTTCTTACCTTCTAAAATCTTAGACGACGAAAGTGATTTTGTATTTGACTTCGACATTCTGAAAGCTGGTACTAACGCCTGGACTGGTCTTATCTACGTTGGTGAAAAGATGGACTTTGATTTGTCTTTAAACGGAGCTTCTAATTCTATCAAAACCTCACCTCAAGATTGCTATGCAACTCGATTAGATGGAACTGGAAAATATGTTTTAATTAAAGACAGGTAAAACATTTGACCGCAATAGAGCGTACTGCTAAGTTGGGCTCTTTTAACAACCAAAAATATCAAATAATCATAAAATAATCCAAAGTGGATCCTCACTGCGAAGAATTGTGCTATTTTTTTCCATGCCCACTGACTATTGTCACAGCCACAAAAAAACAAGGGATTATCAATCCCCATCGAGTTTCGGTTCGTCATTTTTACCCCTCCCACACCACTGGCTGAAAAAATTCCTACCGGGTCTGTGAGTAGGGGATCTTTTGGAGTGCCTAAATTTTACCCTTAACTCTCATGTTTATGAGTGAAATGATTCTTACTCAACTGACACAAAATGTTTTCTCAAACGTTTATCTAAATCTCACAACCCCAATACAACGCTAGATAAACTTTTAAACAACGTTGTGTGCCAGATGGGTAAGTATTGTGGCCTAAGAGTTACATTGTAGTCTGTTGGATTCAAATTGATATTCTGAAAACTAAACATAAATTTTGTTTATTTTTTCAGATGCAGCGTCGGAGGAGAAACCGGTGTCACAATAACAACAACTCCTCAAGATACACGTGAATTTTCATGGGAAATGGAAGCTTTCAGATATTTTGGTGATTCCGATGGCATCATTATCACATGTCGTATTTTAATCTGCCGAAATCGTCCTTTTGATCAATTGAGTGAAGAATGCAGAAGGTGTGGACAAAAAGCTCCATTGGCATTGCGTCGCAAAAGAAATGTCGACAATGAAGATGATGATGTCTTAACTGATAAATCAGTGAAAAGTCAGCCAATATTCATTGCTGTTAGAAACAGTAAGTTGTATCCCATAGCGATCATGTAAAGCATCTAAACGCTAACTGTTAGTAGCATTGAGTTTCAAGCCCGAAGGGCTAGAGGTAAATCTCTAACCTTTCTCAGGCAAGAAAAATTGAAGCCTTAAAATGTGCGCCGTATTTTTGATGACGGATTGAATCTAGCAATTCCTTTGTTTTCGAGTGATATATTTTTCGAAATTAAGCGGTAAATTTTAGTTTCAATCTGTCATTTGTGTAAAAATCAGGCGGGTCGCTCAAGGCCGCGCAACTTTGGTAGGATTTGTTGGCTTCAAATCCTACCAAAGAGATTGACTTCTAGACCTTCGGGCTTATACTTCATTAGTCAGTAGTCCTTGTCAAAAATTATTTTAGGAACAAAAAATTTTTGCACGATAACTAAAGTCTGTCTCGAAATAATTTGCAGCTGGAGAAAAAAATGGCTGTAACTTTTGATAGAATTCGAATCAAGTTGCGATTTTGTGCTCGTTAAAAAGATATTCGTTAGTGAAATATTATCAAGTAAAAAAATTGAGAAAAATAAGGAAAATGAAAATGAAAAATGAAGAAGAAAAAATTAACTTTTTGTAGAAATGTGGTATAATTACCATTTTTCACAGGAGTGACTTTTCAATCTTAGATCATCATCAATGTGAAAAAATTTTTATTGCTGGTTGATCGACAAAAGGCTTTTTTTTTTTGTCGTTTTTTACCAGCTTTTACTATTTTATAGAGTCAACCAGCAATAAACTTTCTTTGATATCTTTTGATTGAATGAATATTTTTGAAAACTTTTTTGACAGTGATAATGATCTAAGATTGAAGAATCACTCCTATGAAAATGGTAATTATACCACATTTCTACAAAAAGTTGATTTTTTTCTTCTTCATTTTTCATTTTCATTTTCCTTTTTTTTCTCAATTTTTTTACTTGATAATATTCCACTCACGAATATGATTTTAACAAGCACTTAATCGCAACTTGATTCGAACTATATCAAAAGTTACAGCCATTTTTGTCTCCAGCTGCAAATTATTTCGAGACAGACTTTATTAACCTTTTTTCATCAATACCAAATGTTAATTTCTAAAATATAAAGTATTATCGTCCACCTCTAGGTAACCTGAGATCAGATTGTGGTTGTTTTCTGCCCACCACGCTGAAGCTCTAAAGGGATGGGTGAAAACTTAACAATCTGACGAATATGCAATCTCGAAATCGTAAGGACTGCGTTCGTCTAAACGGACTGGGAATGACAACAAAGTTGCGTGATTGTGTTTATGAATAGGGCGCCGTATCAGTTTTTGACTTTCTGGCGCACAACAAGATTCTTGTTGTAAAATTTTCCGCGGGAGAACTATTTTCCTCAGATGTATAATTTTCAAGTGCCTTTAGAGGTTTACCGTGCACGTAAGAAAATTATGAACAGCTGTTATCAGGTTACCTCTAGGCAAAACGCACTGTCGAATATTTTTAGATATCCGATAGCAAAATATCTCTTCTGTAGGAACGAAAATATTTTTTTGATCAAATAATTATTTCAATGTCACATATATAAAAACAGATCAAAAGAAAGTTATTTTTAACAAAAGAGAAAGGAAATTCGAGCGTTTTGAAATTAAAAAGAAAAAACAATGAAATTGACATCTTTAAATAAAATAGTAAAACGTTCGAAAATATCAGAAAAAGAGAGAAAGACTGAATGAAATACCGCTTTTCTGCTAATAGACGATATCGGCTTAACATGAAAACTCAGATTTGACCCCTGAGAATTCCCCACAATGCTTTGCGCGGAAAAAAGTTCGCGGTGAAATATTTTCCGTGCAAAGCATTGTGGGAATTCTCGGGGGTCAAATCTGAGTTTTCATGTTAAGCCGATGTCGTCTATTGGTGAACGATAAACCATATATTCAACGTGAAAAATCGGATATTGAAATTATTCAGTCTCGCTTTAATGTCATCAAGCTCGACTGAATAATTTTCGATTTCCGAATTTTCTTGTCGAATACCTGCTTGATATTCAATAACTGTAATCTTTCAATTTTTTTAGCACCTGATGAAATGGATGGGGGGAGTTCCGGTGCCAAATCTTCATCTGATGGTCTTGGTACTGCTGAAACAGCTGCAATCATTGTCATAGCTGGGTTGGTTGGCTTGGTGTTATGCATTGCTATTATCAAGAAAATATTCTTTAATAATCCAACTATTAAAGAAGTTCATATAGATTCGCCTAGAGAGTAGACTTTATTATCGTTTGTCTAAAAACTACGCACGGGCGTTCTGAATGGGAATTAAGTGGTTTCCTCTCCCATTCAGAAGTCTCACATCTAGCCCTTCGGGCTAGAAACTCAATTTGTCATGTTTGAGAGAACAAAAGAGTAAGGATAAGCAGATCGGGAAATGCAAAAGGTTTTTTGATTTTTTTCTGTGTTGCTGTGAGAAGTGGAATTATTTTTTTCAATAAAGAAAACATAAACGTTTAACCCTCTTTTCATCAACAAAAAATATGAATAGTATTGTGCTATTCGTCATGTTTCATTCTTATTACATGTTTTGTTAAAACAAACTTCAAATCATCTCATTCTGTGCCTTTCAATATCATTAAAAACGTTGCTTAAGCGCTTCGAACCCTACCCAACGAAGCAACGGAATTATTTCTTTCGCTTTAACCCTTTAAGTGCCGATGTCGTATATATACGACATGGGCTATATAGGAGGGCGAAGCCCTCCTGTAATGCCCAGTTTGAGTTAGAAATCGTTATTTTTGGTCGAACTCGTAGGAATTAGATTGTCCTTTATGGTCAAGCAAAAAAAAATTCAAAAGTGAGTCTTTCCAGCGAAATTTTAAGCAAAAAAGTCAAAAAAATGCAAAAAATTGACAAAAATTCACTTTTTTGAGATTCTGACCGTTTTTTGACTATTTTTGGTCAACGAGTGATCCAAGAACCTCCAAATTTGGCCCTGTTTTACTTTATTCTGTCTTCTAGTGAATTGATTTGAAATTTTACCACTGGGCACCTTTTCATCAGTTCAGTCAGGTCCGCGCAGCGGGCCTGACTGCTTTAATTCCCTAACTTACCCCCCCCCCCTTGGCCGCCGCCCACCACGCCTTTCCTAAATCGGGCGGCGCCGAAGGCGCCCAAAAGAAAGAAGAGACTCTAAGCTATCCAACGAGCTATATACGAGCTTCTAATTCCTTCTAGATCAGGAGATATAAGCCCTTAAAGTTTGAACTAGCGATTTTTTAAAAAAAACTTAGAAAAAAGGACCCTGGCACTCAAAGGGTTAAAGAAAAATTGCAAAAATTATTTTTTTTTTTTTAGATTTCTCAATTTTTGGCCTAAACTCACTCAAAAATGCTGAAAAACACCAAAAAATCACATTTTCAAAATTTTTTTTTCACTTTGTTTAACCCTTTAAGTGCCGATGTCGTATATATACGACATGGGCTATATAGGAGGGCGAAGCCCTCCTGTAATGCCCAGTTTGAGTTAGAAATCGTTATTTTTGGTCGAACTCGTAGGAATTAGATTGTCCTTTATGGTCAAGCAAAAAAAAATTCAAAAGTGAGTCTTTCCAGCGAAATTTTAAGCAAAAAAGTCAAAAAAATGCAAAAAATTGACAAAAATTCACTTTTTTGAGATTCTGACCGTTTTTTGACTATTTTTGGTCAACGAGTGATCCAAGAACCTCCAAATTTGGCCCTGTTTTACTTTATTCTGTCTTCTAGTGAATTGATTTGAAATTTTACCACTGGGCACCTTTTCATCAGTTCAGTCAGGTCCGCGCAGCGGGCCTGACTGCTTTAATTCCCTAACTTACCCCCCCCCCTTGGCCGCCGCCCACCACGCCTTTCCTAAATCGGGCGGCGCCGAAGGCGCCCAAAAGAAAGAAGAGACTCTAAGCTATCCAACGAGCTATATACGAGCTTCTAATTCCTTCTAGATCAGGAGATATAAGCCCTTAAAGTTTGAACTAGCGATTTTTTAAAAAAAACTTAGAAAAAAGGACCCTGGCACTCAAAGGGTTAAAGAAAAATTGCAAAAATTATTTTTTTTTTTAGATTTCTCAATTTTTGGCCTAAACTCACTCAAAAATGCTGAAAAACACCAAAAAATCACATTTTCAAAATTTTTTTTTCACTTTGTTTAACCCTTTAAGTGCCGATGTCGTATATATACGACATGGGCTATATAGGAGGGCGAAGCCCTCCTGTAATGCCCAGTTTGAGTTAGAAATCGTTATTTTTGGTCGAACTCGTAGGAATTAGATTGTCCTTTATGGTCAAGCAAAAAAAAATTCAAAAGTGAGTCTTTCCAGCGAAATTTTAAGCAAAAAAGTCAAAAAAATGCAAAAAATTGACAAAAATTCACTTTTTTGAGATTCTGACCGTTTTTTGACTATTTTTGGTCAACGAGTGATCCAAGAACCTCCAAATTTGGCCCTGTTTTACTTTATTCTGTCTTCTAGTGAATTGATTTGAAATTTTACCACTGGGCACCTTTTCATCAGTTCAGTCAGGTCCGCGCAGCGGGCCTGACTGCTTTAATTCCCTAACTTACCCCCCCCCCTTGGCCGCCGCCCACCACGCCTTTCCTAAATCGGGCGGCGCCGAAGGCGCCCAAAAGAAAGAAGAGACTCTAAGCTATCCAACGAGCTATATACGAGCTTCTAATTCCTTCTAGATCAGGAGATATAAGCCCTTAAAGTTTGAACTAGCGATTTTTTAAAAAAAACTTAGAAAAAAGGACCCTGGCACTCAAAGGGTTAACGCTCTACGTGTATTTTAGCTAAAAGTATTCACAGCGCTTTTCATTTTATACTTTCTTTATATTATTAACAAAACATTTTTATTATTAAACACTTCAACCACACCAGCTTCAATTTGTCAGCGTAAATACACTTTTTGTGCACATCGATTGCCTCGTTTTGAAACCATTACCAAGGTGATTTAAAACTCCTAAGCTTCTATGGAAATCAATCGCTATAGAGTTAATTCAAAATTGAGGTAAGTGTTGCTTGTGAGTATTTTATGGAAGGGTCTACCAAAAATAAAAGTATTTGCCTTCAAAATTTGCCGTAACGTTCAATTGTCATTTTACGCTCCTTGTCGCAACTTCGATGCATTTTTTTATATTTTAATTGAGTGAAACAAATTATAAAGACTGGGACATTTAAGCGTAACTTAATGCAGTTAAGCGGGAGTTAAGCAAAATGTGTAAAAGATTATTCGAAAGTGCGCAACAATATTGTCTACACAATGTCAATAAAAAGGGAATTATTTAGGAGGTGGGGAGGCGGGATAAATTTGAAAACTGAGAAGGTTCGGGGCAGAGTAAACAGTGACAGGGAGTCACTCTCTTCGTTCAAAACTCTACTGCCGCTTTTTATTCAATCTACTGTAAATTGCGGCTGTATACTCCGTGCGTATTTACCTTTTCTCATCATTTTTTAATATTTAGTAATTATCATATCATGACCAATGAAGTATTTGTAAAAATTAGCACATTTTGATTATAATTAAATCACATGCACTTTATTTAGAATTATTGTTTATAAACATTGTATCCCTCTAAATATCATCCTCTCTTGTCAAGAAATAATAAACTCTGTCTATAACTCTTTCAGTACTACCCAGCTTAATTTCTTTCATTTATAAACGATTTTTGCAACCACTTGTATTTTTGACTAAGAATTCTAATTTTCACCCTTAAAAGATAAATTATGAAAAGGGTTTTCCAACGAAACCAAACTTGGCCTATTTTCATTGAGCCAAAGTCGAGAAATTTTTACTTGAAGTTGACGCCTCTTGGCTTGGAAAAAAATCATTAAAATTTTAGATACAAAACTTCTTTTCAGAATAATGTTGCATAACATAATTTATCAAATCTAATCCGTCAAATTAATTTTTCCATTGCATTAGTCTTTGTAAATACACCTGCTTAGTTTAAGTTGATGTAATCAATTTAGGCAATTTTATTAATTAATTTCAATCCTTAGTTGAGAAATCAATGAATTTAACATTTACTTTGCAAATATTGTAATTTTGGCTAGAAATTAAAATTAGGTGTTTAAACATAAAACTTAAACTCTTAAAGTCTTTTCTGAAAGAGATGGGGGTAGATTCGATCAGACTTTTGGGTTCCCTTTTTTTTGGAGAATATTTCCTATTTGAAATTTTATTTATATCAGCATGTCGTTAGCCCCCGTGCTCTTCCAATTAACATTCTCAGCAGATTTAACAAACAAATCAATGAATAAAAGCAACAACGCATGAGACGTTTAGCTACATTGAGCTTCAAACGTTAAAAAAGCTTCAGTGCTCACTGCGAAAATCTGAAATGAAGACTTTAATCTTGCTTGTAGCTTTCTTCATTGGAGTGGCATCCGTCTGGAGTAAGTAAATCTGAATATGAAAATATAAAAATGCATATATTCTCATATAAAGCTTTAACCGATGCATCGGAAAGAAGTCTTGAAAAAGGGTGTCACGAGAAAGCTTACGTCCCACAACTAAGTGACTATTTGTACTAATTCTTGTTTTGTTATGTCCTTTCTGTAAGATCCTCGATTTGCAGTCTTTAGAATGGACACCCAAGGATTCAATGCAATAGCAGTGAGAAGATTTCCAGGACAAAATCCATGGATATCCTCAATCTTTTTATCCCCTTGGACATCCAGGGGTGTCTTTTTCAGGTCGGACATCCAAGGAGTCATTATCTTTATGCCTGACATCTAGGGGACTGCGGAACTCGAAGAATGGTTATCCTGGGGGCGATGGAAAATTTCTGAAAAAGCCCAATACACTTTACAAGTCATTTCTTTGATTAAAAAAAACATTTGCGTTAATTTTTAGCTTGCCAAGACAATGCACCTCACCATTGCAATAGATATTCCCCTGAAGACTCTTGTCATTTCAATTTCTTGAAATACAACTGTAGAAAGATGTGTGGCTATTGTGGAATAACACCAGGTATGATCTGATTGAAGTTTGTACAACAAGTGAAAAACTATATACTGTATTGAACCAAATGCTTTAAAATGAGAATATACTAGCGTTTACCAAAGGGGAGTTAATTAGTGGAAGAAATATTAGCACCGTATCTATATAATCATAGTATAAGAAAGCCGCGGCTGACAGCTGGAAGGATAACATCTGAATTTCTGTTGTTCTATCTTTGTCGTATCTGATGACAATTTGTTGATCAAGAAATCAGTAATGTAGCATCTTTAATGGTAAATTTTATTGGTTTTTCATTAATACTTAATTGTCAGTGCGTTTTAAAATTTCAAAAACTATCGACCAAAAATAAACTGAGCATCTTGATGTTCTTATAATGCTAGGAGACAAAGATGGAACAGCAATTAACTGAAAAGACAATGCGGTACATATTCCAGCCGCGGCTTTCTTATACTATGATGTAATAATAGACGTATATATCTGAGGCCTTTTTGCAGTTTGTTTTCACTACAATCAAGGCCCAGGGGCAGTAGGTTTACCAACTGACGGTATGTGTGGCAAAAAATTGGTTTTTAGAGTCGCACCCTTACAGTGCAGCAAAATATCTGAGAAATTCATACCCTTTCAGTGTATTTTCTCAAATTTTTAACTATCTTTGATAGTAAAAAATTTAAAATTTTCGAGCAAAACTTTGCAATTTTCCCTGGATTTGCTGGAAATTTCCACCCATACAGTGCATTTCTGCTATCTTGAAAAACCCTTAACGGCCGCATATATCCGCTGGTCAATTTGCCTGACCGCCTCCCCCTCCCGGAATCAAGGTCATAATATTTGAGAAAAAAGGGAAATCCCCACGAAATCTTATAGACACAGGACCTTTTTAGGACCTTATCAATTCAGATTCTTTTTTGCTCGAAAAGCTTTTTGATATTGTATTGACACTGATGTGGGGCAAGATTAGTCAAAAAGGAAAAGAAAATCATTATATTTCTGGTATCAGAAAAATATTACAATAAACAGACACTGCCCTGATATGAAACATGTGCCTGATATGAACCGGGAACATATGTAAAAATAAAACCTTTAAGGCTCAGAATAGAAGTCTATAAACCATTCCCAAATTAAAATATTCGACTACATTTTTAACAAATAGCCCAAAAGCAATTTTCTCGCCCGAACTTCAAATTGAAAGTATTTAGTATCTTCGAAGGTTTTGTAACAGGGAATACACTGATATATAAAAAGCTATTTAAAGTATCTTATAGGCCCTTTTAACGCCGGCCCTTTTTACGCTAAAAGCTCAAAAATAAAGCCAATAAGGGCCGGCGTAAAAAGGGCCGATAAGGTACTCTTAATAATGATAGTCGTTAAAGCAACGCCAATCTCCTACCTAGATCCACTTGCACCTCGTTTTTGATTTTGCTAATGAGCTTTGATGGTTTCTTTCATGAGTGCTATTACAACTATAAAAAAAGTGAACAAAGGGACTGGGTTCGAGCAAAACCATTTCTTTTCATTCAATAGTTATGTACACGTTTTTTATAAGAACAAACTATATAAGAACATAAGGCTTCGCTGGCCAAAATGTTAAGAACAAGTTAAGAACATTTTAAGGCTCTGTGGACTAAAAAACATTTTATTTCTTAGGAAATTTGTTGCAAAGATATTCACAAAAATGTCAAAATAAGAGCATGTTGTTAAGAACATTTTAGGCTTAAAACTTAAAAAGTTAAGAACATCCAAATACTTCAAAAACTTTGGATGTTCTTATAAAAAAACGTGTATGTGTACTTCTGTATTTTGTGTTTCATTTATAGGTTGTGTTGATAACAGTGAGAGATGTGAAAGGTATGCTGCAATGCCAGGAAATTTATGTGAAAACAATGCCTTCGTTAGACGGGTTTGTAAGAAAACATGCATCTGTGATCAAGCCTAATCAAAATTGGATGACAATTATGATTGGTGATAAACATTGCGTAAAGTTGTAACCATTTGTAAACCTCAAAAATCTTATATTACATATTTCTACCTAAGAGTTATTTAATAGAAACTTTGCAAAAGTGGTGTCCTTTACTTCTTGATGACTATTGATGGCCTTTCCATCAACACCCAGAATAAGTTAGTATATAGATTTAACCTATGTTTTAAGATTTGAGACATATTTGTGTACCGTTGATCCAAAGCGAAAAATCGACCCTTATATTATTACTATATTATACGCGGCATTTTATTTCTTGACAAATATTTGACCATTTTAAAGCAAAATATGGTCAGATTTTCCAAATTTTACGCCCTAACTAAGAGTGTAATTTTGTCATCTTGGCTCATTTTGACCCTTGCAATGCACTTTGGGAAACTTGGAAAAGGGTCCCTTAAGGGTCATTTATCTTGAGTGCCCCCCCCCCGGAGTTATCTTCAAATGAGGCCAATAGATATGATTTGAGCCCTCCGAATGTATTCGGGATGAGTCCTATCCACGGAGGAGAAGGAATCACGGCGCTGAAAGACACTAAGACTTGACAGACGCGAGCTGCCAAGCCATAGCGTATATCATGACACTCAAACAACACTGGCGGGAGAGCGATCCTCATGCAAGGCCGAACCTTATTCGTGCCACGACACATTACAACATCTGTCTAATCTACCCAGACTCTTGTATCAGAGTAATGGTACCCTCACATGGCACGAGTTGACCCGGGTGATGGTATATTCACTTGCCAAGTGAATCGTAGAGACACGATGGGTATCGAACTCGGTCCTCCCAGGTGGGAATCAAGGATGATAACCACGATACCACTATGCCACTACTATGAGGCTAATGAAATGAAGAGAGTATAGTCTATGACGACGTCTCGGACCACTAGTCTTTGAAATACAATTAGATATATTAAAAGCATGATACTAGGGACTCTTTGCACCGATTTTCATCAGCAAAAACAATGCCCCTTCCCATCGCGATATATGTGTGTTCTGAAACTGCCGTTCTTTTTCATGTCATCTCTGAAGTGGAGTCGCGCATTTGAAAAAAGTGTTGATATGTATTAAAGATCCTCCGTCCAATATGTTTTAAACAAACAAATATTCGAGAGCTCTTTTGTTTCGAGGATCCAAATCAAATAAAAAAGTTGGATTAACGTTTGAAAAAAAAGAAATTACTACCTAGCGTCCAGGACCTTTGATTATCAACCGCTGAAAGAGAATTTCTCTATTTTTACTGTTTACTTTACACACTGGCGAAAAGATGATTATATTATTAACCTTTTGTTGCTAATCATATCAAGACGGTAAATCAAGCAGTGTGAACAGGTTCAATACGCAATAGGTTGAATATCATTAACGTATGAAAATTACCTTTTTTTTTTCTTTATTGAAACAAAGACATGTGTACAACATATATTACAAAACATATCCCCCCTCTAGGAACTAACGTTATATCGCCAGAGGTACTAGACTATGTAAAAGAAAAGAAAAAAAAAATAAAGTAAATAGGCAAAATAAAAATAAAAAATCTTGGAGGAGGAAGCTACAATTGTTAGGTAAAAGCCTAAAATAAAGCACCGCTAAACCTTCCAGTTTCGTTAAGAAATTCAACAACAGAACAAAGAATAGATTTATTTAGATTTGAAGTCAAACTTTCATCCCCATATAATAAAAGCCGACAGAAAAAAGGAGGGTTAAGTGGATGAAAAACAATGCCTAGGGTCTGAAGTTTGTCGAACAAAGATTGTCTTGCATGGGAATATATAGAGCAATGCAGAATAAAGTGCTGAGTGTTTTCAACAGAGTTAGTTCGGCAACCACAGAAAGGGTCTAAACTGTCGCGGCCATGTCTAAATTTATGCTCGTTGAGATGGCTGAAACCGACCCGAAGTCGATAAGAAAGATTACTCCTTGAATGTCAGGAACATCAAAAACATGAGATTGCTTGGGTCTCAAAAATTTATAGATTTCTTTTTTGAAAGTTTTAATTGAAGGTAGATCTCGTATATTACCTCCCAGAACATTCCACTGAGATATGCAGTAAGGAAAAAATGTCTTACGGAAATGCTCAGTTCGTATGTTAAGAGGATAAATAGGATTTCTTGTTCTAAGGCCACCTGGTGCTGTAAGTCTTGCTGGCAGGTAGTTACGTAAATACGAAGGGGCTAAATTGTTAATAATTCCATAGAAGAATGTCATCCTTCTAGCAAAGCGCCTGTCAGCAAGACTTTCAAGACCAAGTTCTGAATATAGTTTTTCTTGAGACGTTCCACGAAAACAGCCTGTTATAGCAAGGCAGGCATTATATTGAATAGACTCAAGCTTCTGCACAAAGGTAGCATTTCCTGGGCGGTCATATACGATATCACCATAATCAAGATGAGGCCTAATGAAAGATTTATAAATGGTTAGTAGAGATCTCCTAGGCACATGCTTGCGAAGTCGGTTAATAAGACCAATTCTTTTATTGGCCTTTTGTATGGCCTTGTATCTTCTCATCTAGACGGCGATCAAAAGAAAGTTTTGAATCTAAGATTAAACCAAGATGTTTCTGGTACTCACTGGTCGCGATATTAGAGTTATTAAAAGATTACTGGAGCATTAGGAGGAGTGAGTCTACAGGTAAAATAGACTTGATGGGTCAGGGTTAAAAGACATCTTCCATTGATGAGCCCAATCAGTTATCCTGGAGAGATCTCTGTTAAGTACATCAAGGCTCAAGAGTTGATCAATCACAAGAGAGAATAAAGAGGTATCGTCAGCAAAGATCTTGGGTTTTGACTCAAGGTTTTCTGGAAGATCATTAATATAAATTAAGAAGAACAATGGACCAAGAATCGAGCCTTGAGGTACCCCTGCATTGATTCGCTTCCACTCAGATGTTTTCCCATTCAACACAACTCTCTGATGCCTATCGTCAAGAAAGCTGCGAATTAAGGAAAGCAACGGTCCAGTCACCCCATAAGATTTGAGTTTAAAGAGTAAGCCATCGTGCTACACCCGATCGAATGCCTTTGAAATGTCTAAAAGCACCCCCTGGTATCTAGAGAAGGATCTTTGTCAAATCCCGTATATATATCATGCGTTATGGATAACAACTGAGAAATGCATAGGAATCCCCCTCCCGAAAACCAGACTGACAAGGAGAAAATAAGTTGTTATTTTCAAAATATCTGTTAAGTGTATCATAAATACGCTTTTCATATATTTTCCCAGACACAGGAAGAAGAGACAGTGGTCTGTAGTTTTTGGCAATGCTCCTGTCTCCCTTTTTATAGACAGGAACCACGTTGCCTTTCTTCCACTGGGGTGGAAAGATGCCAGAGTTGATAGAAAGATTGAATATACTAAGCAAAGGTTTTACTAGAGACTTACTACAGATTCTGACCATACGAGTAGAAATATTATCACGCCCATGGGCCTTATTAACATTCAAAGAATTAATAATAGACTCGATTTTTTCTTCTTCAAATACAAGATTATCGAGTCTACAGTTAGTAAGAAATTGTTCAGGTGGCAAAACACTGCCAATATCGATAAGTGAGCATTGGTTTGAGAAAAAAGAGTTGAAAATATCGGCCTTCTCAGAAACATCGCTTACAAGGACGTTTCTTTCGTTTCGAATAGGTGGATTACCATTCAACTGAAACACGGAATAGAGTTTTACCATGGGCGGCCGGCCGAATATCAGAGTTTGTGTATGTGTGTTTTTCTTCTGCGACGGAGACAGTATCTATAATAAATTTAATTTGGATAGATCCTAACCAGCAGCTGTAGACGACGGTAAATCTGCACTTTTACCGTCCTCGATTTTACAGGTCAAAACTGCGGGTTTGTTCCAAATGGCTTTAGTCACTCTTCCGCCGTGGAAATACATAAACTCGCTACAATCAAGGTCATAATATTTGAGAAAAAAGGGAAATCCACCGGGAAATTTTTGAACCACAATCGATTTGGAAGTGCTCTAAAGTAGGTTAGAAGGGTAGAGTTTTAACTCTGAGTTTTAACATGAGACTTAAGATCAGTTCAAAAATAGTCCAATAAGACTCAGAATATAGCCTGGAAGTCTGCCAACCCCTCCCAAATTGAAATATTCGATTAAATTAAAAAGATAGCCAAAAATCGACTTTCTCGCCAGAACTTTAAATCTTGAAAAACGTTAAAATAACCAAAATTCTCAATATATTATGACCTTAATTGTAGTTTGATCTTTATCTAACACACGCTTTAAAGCTCTGAAGATCGGAAAATTTTCAAATCTGGAATATGTTTAGATTTCTTATAAATTTCATCACCAGACTGTGTCAAGGATATTTTGCAGGGAGAGGCCTTCGTTTTATTAGGCGCGATTGGCGGGGGCCTATTCAAATATGAAGTATAATATAAGCCCAAAAATGAACGAATCTTTGACCTTTCTCGCTCAGGCAAGAAAAATTGAAGCCTTTAAAATGTGCGCCATATTTTTGATGACGGATTTAATCTAGCGATTTTAAGGCACTTTTTTGTTTTGTTTATTGCGCATGCACAAAGACGCACAACATCATTATTCACTCTCCTCCCTACATATCCGCCCGTTGGCCCGCTCCTCTCGGGCGGCCTCCCGCCCATGCTAGCAACACGCGCGCGGTACTTTTTTTTGTTTTGGATGAAGATGGTAGACGAGTTGCGATCAGAAGATGAAAATGGTCGAGATGACAGATGACTGGTCACAAAATTTTTTGAGTGGATTTTTGTATCAATATATTTAGGATTCCTGGACAATTGTCCTACTTTTGTCTTTTGGGTTTACTTTACTAACGAATTAGTAACCTTCTATGGAATATGGTTTCTCTCTTTATGATGTTTTTTGTAAAATATTCTTATCACTTTTTTGGACTGATTCTCCATTGGCATTTCATGTGGTGTGGACATCCACAGGAAAAAGTCATCAGATCCCACGGGTGGGAAAACCCCATTTCCAGTGCTGGAAAATTGTAAAATTATTTGTCCCGGGTAAATTTTCTCAAGCTGTGAAGTGGAATTTTTTAAGCCCTACAGTAGGATTCGCAAAATCACAAATGCGGACTTTTTCCAAAAGATGTCATAGTAGCGAGTGACTCCAGAAGTCATGCAACTTTCGTTGACGTCAAACCAAATGTTTCATTTTTCCGTGAACTTTGAACCCTTGGAACTTTTTTTCTATGTATGCTAAAGCGCTCCGGTTTTTACTATAATGAAAGCCCGTGATCTTAGCTTTCCAGTGGTATATAACACTGTGGACACAGGCTAGACAGCAAATTTTTAAAATGCCGAACGTTTTACAAAATTTTGAAAATTGTTTGCCGACAAGAGAAAAAAAATTTACAACTATCGAAGAACAAATGTGTCTGGAAACGGAGGAAAATGTATTTGGAGGCTGAAACTTTGTGTGTTTATCAGAAAAAGGGTGAGGAATTCAAAAATCACAATCGCTAATTCTAGTTTTTCATTTTCATGTAGTTTTTTTAACTTTTTGCTTTTTTAGCATGGGAATGTCCCCAAAAAAAGTTTTTATTTCTGCCGAAAATGGATTTTCTTTTCATTTGGGGTTTCTCCTTTCAGAAAAACTTATTCTTTACTCATAACTTTTTGTTCCTCCATTTCCAGATGCCCCTTGAAAATGGGTCCTACCCAGTCCTACCACCTTTTTTGACTCATTTCAACCTTTTCCAAGCTATTTTCTTCAAAAACAAAAATAAAACAATGCAATGTCTTCTTTTTTCAAAAAAAGATATCTTTTTTATATAATAATATTTTAACACCATCAAAGAATTCTCCGACCTCCAAATTTGAGGTCTCTAGCTACACTAGAAAAAGAGATATGCAAAATTTAAGAAGCATGGAAAATTTCTTTTTTTTCTTTTTTGACACATTTTTCGAATTTTTCCAAGCTATTTTCCTAACCATTTTTTTGACATTTTTAGTCAAATTTTTGACACTAAAATTTAAATATCTTTACAACCACTAATCCTCTGGAGGCCTATGACCCCTCATTTTCTTTCTTTTTCAAAGCTCTACAAGATAGGATAGATTTTGAAAAAAAATTAAAACTTGAAAAATCTTCTGGAGTTGCTAGTCATAGCATAGTCTATGAAGTTTAGACGTGTAATGTGGAAATAAATACTTCTAACTACAAAAAGTACATCACGCGAGTGTGAAACGTAATTTTCTCCATTGGAATTTTCCTGCAATAAAATCACGGGTACAGTACATAAATTTAAATCTTTAGGATTTCTGATTTCACACCCTGGACTTTATCTGAAATATTTTGATACATCGATACATCGGTATTACTTATATCACACTGCGGAATTCCCTTAAAAGTATATTTGATACATAGTTCTTAGATGTGAATTTCAAATAAACACTTAGCAACTATAGTCGACGAAAACTTACACTGCAAAACTCTAAAAACGCAGAAGGTCAAGACAGACAAAGAAAAAAATCATTAGTTCCCACGGGTGGGAAAGTCAAATTAATAGGGTGTGAAAGTCAAATTAATAGGGTGGGAAAGTCAAATTAATAGGGTGGGAAAGTACAATTAATAGGGTGGGAAAGTACAATTAATAGGGTGGGAAAGTACAATATATAGGGTGGGAAAGTACAAATTAAATACCCATACTTGTACTACGCATTCGAGTAAAAAAAAACTACAAGTGAAAATTGGGTCAAAACTATTCAGATTGTATGCAAATCATTAACATTATAAGGGTGTATTTGATCAGTGTGTAACGCAACGCTAAAGGGACCAAACAATAGTGTCTGGAACGAAGAAGAACAAATTAGTAGCACACGGCTGTTTCAATAAGCCAAAAAACGAACGTCTGGAGCGGCCCATAACAGAAAAATTGACGAAAATTTACCTCACTCCTTCATCTGTAGCTCCAGTTCTAAAGTTTGTTTTGAAATTCTGTAAAAAGCCTCTTGTTGACGAAAGATAGTTCTTTTCAGGCTACTTTATTTAGTTTCGATTTGATTACGCAATCTTGAATTACAGTATAAGATTCCAAAGTTCGGCAAAATCGCAACATCAGCTTGACTTTGAAACCGTGGCACGAGCTGACTATTTCACTTCAGAACCTAAAATTTTCACCAGGGACTCACAATAGATAGGTCATTACACAGACTAGGGTTTACCAGCCCCGGGATTTCCACTTTAGCCTGTACAACAAAAACTTGTCTTCAGTGTTCTGTCAAACCTCATAGAGACCTCTAACCTTTCATAAACATACATGAATAGGAAGCTTGTTCTCTTTTCTTTCAGAAAAACTTTACTTCAAAGGTCAACGATTCAGCCATTCTTTATAAGAGACCCATTATTTTGTACATTCACAGTCTAATTTTCAACCATCTCTACGGAAAATTCTCTCCGCGAAACAATGCAGAACGTTTGACATCACTTGCGCGGCAAGTTGCACACTTTTGCCACTTATCCCATCGAGCAATAGGCGGTTAGGTGGCTGGCGTTCTCTAGTTCGCTAATCGGCGTCCGGTCATTTTGAATTAAAACAAAAAAGTTAAAAAGGGCGCACTTACCAGGGAAAATTATCGTGACATGTTGACATAAAGTATGATTGATAAACTTGGTGGAGTTATCAAAACAAATTTGTTGACAAAGAGATTTAACAGTAAGTGAAAATACAGGCTAGATATCCATAGACCCATGTTTCGACCAATCGTCCCAAGTTAGAGCAGTTGACGGTAGTTAAATACACCTTTCTGTAATATAATACACTTTTCCTGTAAGTCCAACTCCTTTCTAGAATGTCTCTCTGCCTGGGAGATTGTATACTCCACGTCACCGTTTGTTTTGTGTAAAAAATTGTTCCAAGGTTAGATAAAAAATGCCTTTTTGCGCCTGCAAGGGGTTAGGGCAAGTGGGTTTCCAGCTTCTAATTCTTGATACCAATACTTTTTGGGAAAAACTTTCAGGAGAAAGAACATATCAAAATTTGAGAGGATTCTGTTCAACAAAACTTAAGAATTAAGCTTAAAAAACCAACTCCCCCTAAGGGGAGCTTTCCAAACTCAGACTTGCCACGGAAAACGTCAAATGGAAGTATTGGGGTTAGAGACGTAAAATTTGTTCTTTCATGGCAAAGAAATTTTCACCAGAAAAATCAATTTTAGAGAAGTTTATTCCATGAACATAGGAAAAAATAGGTTTGTTTACCTCCTAGAGACCAATATAGCAATAAAACATGCATGCCCACAACTGTTTTGCAAAATACGATACGGGAAGGGTGTTATAATATATTATTGATTTCAAATCAATTAGCAACAACCATCTGGTCCATATGGCAATTCCTGGAAAGTGAAATAGAAAAGTGTGTTTTTGCCAGTGAGGGTTTAGGGAAATTGTGGGTTTTCAGCTTCTACGGTAACGTTTTTAAATTGGGATCTTCTTTTGGCAAAATATTTTTCGGATGGTATAATATTATGAATAGAAAGAACATTATATATACTAAATTTTAGAGGATTATTAATCAATGGTGCCGTGCCGTTATTATTGTTTGTATTGGTTGCCTAGTTAGTGTTCATTAGTTGTGTACACAGCTGTATTTTTTGTTTCTATAAACTCAGCATTTAAAATTGAGCCAATATTTCCGCAAGAGAGACCATGACAAATGAATTTTCACTGTAAGCGCATGGGTTTTAAGTGGAGTGACGTGATGCAGCTGATTTCTTATTCATTTTCTTAGAGACCGAGTTTGGGGAAAGGTGAAAATGGTACTAAGATTTAGCTCATGAATATTCACAAACTTTGATGGCCCCACACTATTGCCATTAACATTGCAATTGAAGTTAATAGTAAATTTTTTTGATCTTTTAGTTTTACTATTTTCTTTTGTTCCATTCTGCAATTTTTGAATTGCTGAATTGAAAAAGCAGCTCGCAGATTCATGGGTGGAAAACTTCCATTTGTCAATCATTTTGGCATGCAAAGAATAAGGGAAGCAATTCTAGCTTTACGAAAGTGCCACAGATCATCAGTGGATAATATTCAATTATCAGTATCCCCTGGTATCCCTATATTTTCATTTCTGGCACATTTGCAAAATAATAAAATAGAAAAGTAGCATTTTTTACTGATCTATTCACATACTGAATTTGTAAGATTTTTTATATGGCATTTTTTTTTGTAAACTGATTTTTGTCCCACTTTTGCAGAACTTCAGCTTAAGGTGCTTGCGTGCAGCATTGGGTACAAAGTCAAGATATGTGTTTCCCATAAATTTTCTATTCGAGGATTTAGAGCTATAATGTATAGTATGTTCTTTCAGTGTAGCTCTAAAAGAGCATCTACTTACATGAAAATCAGAATATGATTCTTCAATGGGAATCAAAACTATAAAGTGTAATACACACTTCATTCAATTATGTTGGATGCAATAAAATTAATAACGACACTGTCAACATTTGACAATCAAACAAGAGCTTTTCTGTCAAGAACCTTGTAAACATTCACAGCTTATAAACTACCATCAAAATGGTCTGCAAAGTCAAGGCTTCCTTTTTTTATAATTATTCGGGTAAAATTAAAACTTCCTGATCAACACAACCAAACCTTCTGTCTTATGTTTACAATTTCTTCTCATCAACTTTTGCTTTGCTTAAAAGTAAATTTTAAAACTTACAAGCATTGAACCTGTTGTAGCTTGAAAACCTCCTTTGTGGGTTTTATTCTGTACGTATTTCTAACCTGTTTTATCGGTTAAAGATAATTTTTATTCAAGATAATAAATTCAAATTTCCTTAGTGCTGAATACAATAGTCACTTTTTTTTTTAATTCTTTGCTCAGATTTTCCTAGCCAGCCTCGTTGCTATGTACCAGCATCCTGTTGCTAAGACTTTGGAATGAAATCGAAAGCAACTGTAACCCGTCGAAAAAAGGAAAAGGAGTCCTGATGCCAAAATTGCCTGCAGCCAAGGTTTGGCTCAAAATTCACAATTTGGCAGAATTCAACGGAAAAGACAATTCTTTTTCTGTTTGGGATGCATTTTGATGTCTGTACTTTTAATAATTGTGTTACTCTCTATATTGAACATTAGAGAGTTAGGCAAGTACTTTTTTATTTTCTGGTTTACGGACATTTGGAGATGATCTTTTGGAGCGGAGGATGGAAAAAAAATAAAAATAAAATTGTTGTTTTCAAACTTTTATGTTGGAGAAAATAAAATGTGTTTTGAGGAAACTTACATACACAGCAGAAAATCAAAAAAAAATTTTCAGCTGGAAAATTGTGTTGAGTGCCATTGGAGGAAGCATATTGAGAAAAAAAGATAACTGTTTTTATACCCTTTTATCTTCCTTTCCTGCTCTTATAAAATGAAGTTTTCTAAAAAAATCCATTTCATGGCAGATTAAACAGAATCGGAAGTGCAAAAATAAATAAAATTTCTATGAATTTCAATTTTATTTTTATTTTGTTTTTGCAAAAAAAACGTCGGCGATTCCGTAAACCAGAAAATAAAAAAGTAATTGCCTTATACCAAATAAAAATTTTTGAGATAAAAAAAACTACTCAAAGGAGAGAAGAAATATGAATCATGAGCAACTTAAGGCAAGATTAATTGCTAAGCCAGATGTATTAAAAACAGATCATGGATTCAAAGCTATTAAACCATTACTTCCAAGAAGGAAAAAGGTTGGTTTTAGTCTTATCAAGATTCCTGTATAGCCTTAGTTTGGTCTTGATCTATTCAGCATTTTTGTATCAAATGTTCTCAACTTTATTATTTCTTTGCGATAAATTTTTCTCCCCTCCCTGGAAAAGATTGCAAAACAGAAGTTCTAGACACAGAAAAGTATTTAGTATTAAATTTAAATTCTAATGCTTTAAAATTATTTAGAGCTCGTAAATGATTCATAATAATGTTTCATTTTTTGTATCATGTCATTGCCAACCACAAAGCTTTTTTGTATCATTTTCTAAATATTTTAATTGTTTTTTTTTTTCATATGAAAGGAGCAACACTCTGGACTACCTGCAAATCCATTGGTATGAAAATTGTTTTTTTTTTAAGTTTACCTCTCTCTTAAAAAGGGAAGGTATTATGAGACCCCTGGGGGTCTATCATGAAAAAATATTTAAAGAAGTGTTTTTTCTCAATTACGTTTTTCTTACCCCTTCTTTATAAAAGACTTTAAAAGATAATGCTGAGCTCAACAGACTAATTTAATATTTTTGATCACCAAGGCTAATTCAAAAGTTCCTCTATTTTACTTGATTTAATCTCTTCTATTTAAACTACAGCCCCATTTGGCAGCTTATCAAAGGAAGCAAAATGAAAATCGTGGTCCAGCTATTTTACCAATTGTTCCTGAACCAGATGCCAAGAGAATCAAATGGAAACATTCAATAGAACCGCTTGCTAGAAACACATCTCCCTTACCAGAACTACCAGATGAGCTTAAAAAGAAACAGGATGATCTAGATATGGGGTCTGGTCATAAATTAATTCCCTTACCGCCAAAATGTAATGTGAAAACTGGATTTCGTAGAGGTGTTAGGCCAGCCTCATCTCACGGCAAGAAACAGTTTTATGACCAAGAAATTGAAGATATCATTGATTCTGAACTATCAGATCCTTCTGAGATTCTAGAGATTGTTCGTAATCATCCTAATGTTGGATTCTTCTACATGAAAACTGCGGCACCAAGATCATCTATAAATTATAACCCATACAATGTCAAGTAAGTTGCTTTAAATTAAAAACTGTTTCAGTGTCAACTCAACCTTTAGTAAAACGTTAGGAGTTAGTGTTTGAGTTCACCAGGAAGTAATGACGTAAAAAAACGTCTGAAGCTCTTGCCTTGACATCTTTACAGACAAAGACTTTTGATATAATTTTTTTGGCGTGACTCTTTCCATGACTAAATCCCTAAAAGCAGACTGTCACGTTAAGAGTTAAGGTGTATTCTGCCACTCTACTGGTTATGGTTTATTTATACAATACTGTACTGTAGATATTAAATCATATTTTTAAGACTGCTGAATTTTTCTTGCTTACTGTAAAGTTTTTCAAGCTGGTATCAGCGAGGAATAACAGTTCTTTCGTGACCATTAATATTGGTCGTTTTTCCTCAATTTCAATCAGGATCACGAGACATGAAAAAGTAGATAAAGGAGATCATTACACCATAAGCAAACTTGGTGTTACCCACATATCATTGTCTGGTTCTGAATTCACTGGACTGAAGCAATGGGAAAAAGACCTCAACCATTATTCAAAGTTAATCAAAATCAAAACATTTGCTAATTTCCGCATGTGGAAAGCGTTTTATGTTTGGAAAAAGAATGTCAAAGGAAGGTAGAAAAATATTTCAATAACATGTACTTATTCATTATTATTCTCCAATTATTTATCCAATGTTCCTGTTCCTTTTTGTTACTGTTCTTGTTCTGTTCGTAGTGGCCCTTCGTGGCCCTGTCTAAAAGCTCAAAGGATTCAGCCACTCATAAAACATTCGTTATTATTATTACTGTTATTATTCATAAGTTCAGAGCTATATCGGTGATGGCAACTGTTTGGATACTTCACACTTTTAAAGTACAATTTTCAGTTATAATTGATTTGTCTTTACCTTACCTTAGGAAAATCACTATCGCAAGAGATAATCTTCTGAGTGATCTATTCATTGTCAACCAGGTAGGTGCATTACTTTTTAGGGGTTTTTCTATTTGTTAAGTTTGTTTATTCTAATCATGTAATAAAATCAAGAAATTCTAAACTCAAATTTTCAGAGAAATTGGATTCTCTACTTTTTTTCAGAATTTCTGCATGGTCATAAATAGATACTGTACTGAGAAATTGCTAAAATGGTGAAATATCAAAACATACTTTTCTGCCAAACTAATGTGAAATTAATTTTATATTATTTTCTAGTCATTGCGACCGGCTTTGCTTAGTATACGTGACATGTGCCACCGTATTAGTGATATGGGTTTGTGCAGAGTAGAGAAAGGTGTCACCTATACACTTGATGAATTCAGAAACTTACAATTTCTCCAGTTACAACAGGTAGGTTTTGGTAAGAATTGTTCAGCAAATCTTTATATATAAAGATGTAAAAATCCATAGAAAAATCAGAACCAACCTTTTTGACCGGACTGTCTTACAAAAACTGGCCTTTAAAGCTCTTACTTTAAAAATCATTAGTTTTTTTGCCATAAATATCATTATCTTGGATTTTGAATGTAAATTAGTAGACTATTAAAAAAATTCGTGTAGGCCGAAATCTTAAACTTTTTAAACAAATAAATACCTTGTTTCATCAATCATTTTCTAAGGTGTTCATTTTCTCTATTTTCTCTATACTATATAGCCGTAGTAGTTTATAAATCTTGATTCCCGTCTAGGAGATCAGGGTTCATTTTTCACTCGGTGCTATGATTCACTTCATGGCAAGTGAATGAATGTACCTTCGCCCGGGTCGATCCAGACCATGCCTTGTGAGGGGAACTGGGTACCATCACTCTGATAAAAGAGTATGGGGAGTATATCAGGCATTGCGAAGATGTGTCCTCGCATGTAGTTCCGGTATCATCGTCTATACACCTATAACTCTGTCGTGTCGCGAGCGTAGGGTTAGCAGTGTCTGGTAAGCGTGGTAATTTCCCTATCCTAGGGTAGTTATCTATCCAGGGATAGAGGCCCATTTCGGATGATTCGGGGGGTTCACTTCTCTTCTCTTTCTTCTCTTTCTTCTCTTTCTTCTCTTTTCATTTTCTCTATCAACCATCATTGCCATCATGGCCGTCATCAAAAGGGGTTGAACCTAAAAAATGACTTTCCTTTGAAAATCTTTTGATTAGCCCTTGAATTTTTAAATTTCAATTTCTTCGTTGAATATACAAAGAATGTCTTTTCATTTATCTTTAAAATTAATAGGTGACTGGACGTTTGAGTGAATTTCATGATCTGGTAAAAGAAGTGGTTCGAAGTGCATGTCGAACAGCTCTCTTAGAAGCAGGGTTCGTACCGGACGAACATTACAACAGTCAAAATTCAACGCTGGACAACGGTATGTTCATTATTGTTTTTTAAGTTTTTTTTTTTAATTTTATCGGTCAATACAAAATCTTAAAAAGAATCTAAGCAAAATCCAATCTAAAATCAGACTATAATCTGTACAGCTCAACGGTGAGTGCGCAGAAAAAGTTTGCAGTTATAATCTTTGCTTGAAAAAAATTGAAAGAATGATATTGCATTCACGTCAAAAGAGGGAAATGCATTGAATTTTGACAGCCAACTTTCATCCCGCTTTGATTCAAAATAAGGGGGGAGTGGGTCGTCTAAACCAAGGTTAAGGTCGATAAGTGTATGTTGTCGAACTGAATCATTCACGTTGTTTTTTGGACCTACACCCTAACCATTGTATGTTCGTTCGTTCGTTCGTTAGTTACCAGCTTTTCTCGAGATTGGCGCTTTCATTCTTTATGATTTTTTGCACAAAGATGCATAACTATAAACCCTCGAATGTGACGGAGCCCGATTTTCGAAAAAAAAATTGGGGGGCAAATTTGGGCCAAAAAACGGCTATAAAACGGGTTTTTTGGACTTACTTTGTGAAAAATTGGATCATTAATTTTTTCTGATTTTTTGCATGAAAAGTAGGGTACCATCATAGTTAAAATATGGCTTAAGCAGATTTTTGTAAAAAAAGAATTTTTCAACTCAAAAAACGCGTCTTTATCTATAAGAATCACTATTAATAAGAATACATCAATGTTCTTAAAATTACTGAATTTTCTGATTAGATATGTTTTTTTGCTCATGAAGTCTTGAATATGAAAGAATATTTCAAGAGCATGAAATTTTGGTTTCTAAACGTTTTTTTAATAAGAAACAAACGACTAATTTTAATAGATCGTCACTATTTGTGTTCTGAATGATTGTTTAATGGTCACGCTCACGTAGATATCAATTATATATGTGTTAAATGCATAACCAGGTAGGTCCATAAAAGTATCACTTGTTTCATTTTGCTCAACAGGACCATTTAGTTCGCCGTACGATGAAGAATACGAAATGTATGAAGAACCTGACAAAATGACGTATACTGAACAAGCCAACAAACGTGGTCATTGCCAACGTCTTACCAGCTTTATTCGTCTGGCTGATTACCTCATTGTAAACACCATGCATGTTTTGGTTGTCAACTCTGTTGAGATTCTACGTAATTATTTGTCTGAACAACTACAAGTGGCTATGCAAAGTTCTGGTCTTGAAATCAAAGTGAAAGAGGTAAGAAAAATGCGTTTGCTTTTTGAAATTTTGATCCCTCTAGAAAGGCTGACATAGCCTTCTGACAATTCCTGGTAAAGAAGTCTCACAAAGACGTAAGTGTTTTGTGTTAGAAATGTGTTTTTGTGCTTTTGCAACGGAAAGCAATGAATCATTTTGACCTTATAAAAGGAAAAAATGATATCTATTTTATCTAGGTTGAGGATACCATATTAAATCCATTGTTCAAAGTTGAGTTGTTGCTAGAGCCTAGACCTCTCCATTTTTCACCAAGTCTCGATGATTATCGACATGGTTTGAGTGAAGTCATTGGCAGTTTTCAAGATACGGTTTTGAGTGTGTCCAATTTGGTGCCAGATACCTATTTTGATGCATTCACAAGGTATGTTATTTTACTTTTCGCAATATAAATTCACCATGCCTTCGCTGAAGCACGTTCCTTACGGACTCTCCAAAATAATAGTGGCACCTCCAAAATAATAGTCATTTCAGCTACCTGAGTAAAGACCAAGCAATTTTTCTTAACATTATAGACAGAGTTCTTGGGAAGCTTTTAGTAGCAACGAAAGTGATCGAGGGAAATACAGTTGCTCTTTATGATTCATCATTCTCAATTCGAACAAAATATTCCTTCTCATAAAAACGCCCATAAAATACTCTCTAACTTATGTCAATTAATTCAAGTGATTTTATAGTAAAGTAAGTAAGTTTTCGACCGCAGTCCCTTTTCTCTAACAGTCTACCAGAAGGTAGGAGGAGTGTGACACTCTTTCCCCTGTATTTCTCTACTTACCCTTGATCCGTCTCTTTATTTGCTGAGCATCTATCAGAGGGGCATCAAATACCATTTTGAGAATCTTTTATAGTATGACCCAGCTGGTGGTTAATTCCACAACCTTTGAGCTCGTGCTACGGCTGCTACGACCATTGATTTCAAAGCCCCGAAGCGGCTAGATCCGAAATTCCTGGATGGAGAATCAAGCCACTTAAATTCCCACCCAGACCACGTGACCCGTGCATTTTTGAAACAAAATTTCTAAATGCGGGGCAAACTTACGGCTTCACTTTTTCTTGCTAGATAAAGGTTGAAAATTCCTCTTCAAACTCAACTTCTACCACCCCATTATTTTATTATTGTTTCCTTTTACCTTAGGCCAATCATCAACGGCAAAATCGAAGAGAAAACATGCGGTGAAGGACCAAGCTTAATGAACATGTTTGATGATGATTCCCATCTCAGTGATATCATACAAAACATTAAAGAATGTATCAATGAAGGCTTTGATACAGCCAATAAATATGCAACTACATTTGATCAATACCAATCTTTCTACATTGAAAATGAAACGCTGGATTTGGAACAAGTCAGACGTGCTGAGCACGGTAATTTAATTGTTTTGTTGTTGTCAAAATATTGTAATTCTATCATTATTGAGATATTTTCTTCTTTAAATGAAATTGAGTCAATTATAAAATTGAGTCTCCATAACTCGAGCACGCACGGGAACACAAATTTGTTCGAATTGAGGAAATTTCGAGTCATGGAGTAAATTTGTAAGGAATTGTTAACTGAACTGATGAGATAACTTGTTCGAGTTGAGAAGATATTCGAGTTATAAAGGTTGAGTTAAAGTGACTCTACTGTTTACTCCAAATATATTCGATTAGCATTCCCTATACAGCATGAATTTGTTAGAAAATGAGAGTTTTATAAAATGCAACTACATTTGATCAATACCAATCTGATGGCATTCAAAAATTGTGTGAGGTTTTCAAAAACAGCAAAAAAAAAGAAATTTGAATATCCTTTTTAAAAATAACTCTTTCCAAACGAAACTTCACAATATTGGTTCTAAAGGTGATATAAGTAGGTTGAAAATTTTTTTTGTAAAATGGGCCAAAATTGCGGCACAAATCAAGAAAAACACTATGTTGATAAAACAGCAGCCGCAAATTTGTTCAATGAGTAAAAATAATTTTTTTCAGATGAAACTCGTAGCAAAAGGGTTTATCCACAAAATATCAAAAATGGAACCAAAATTATTGGGTCATTGGGCTAGAATTGCGGCTCAAAGTTGAAGATTTTTTTCATATATGCTTTGATTGAAGCCACATTTTAAGCCCATCGAAAACCCTGCAGCCACAAATTAATTATAAGACCTTAAACTACCAATTTCAAGAAAAATGTTTAAAAAATATTCAAGTCTTAAAGCAGGACAGCACATGAGCCAACCCTAAAAATGCCAAATAATACTTATATGTAACAGCTCAGAAGGTTATATGTACAAAAAATGGTATTTGCAGCCACAAAATGTACACTTTTTCTTAAAATAACACTCACTGCATTGTGTCAGATTGTGTTTGTTTTGCATTAGGCTTTGCAAATATTCATGTTTCGAAAACAAAACCCAACCTGGAATGTGTAAATTGATAAATTAGTGATTGAAAGCCACATTTTAAGCCCATTGAAAACCCTGTAGCCACAAATTAAACCCATAAGTATCTTTATCAGACTTTAAACTACCAATTTCAAGAAAAACGGTTAAAAAATATTGAAGTCTTAAAGCAGGACAGCACATATAAGCCAACCCGTTGAGTGAGCCACAGTGACATACAGCCACAAAACCTGCCTTCACTTTGCCATCTTATATTTCAAGACTGAATCACTCAACTTCAAAGGGAGCCACATTTTTGGAAAGCTCATCAATTTCCTTATTTTATGGAATTTTGTACTACACAGCAGCCACAAGAATGTCAACGCTGTGGGCTAAAAAGTGACTGTGATTGAAAACCTCACTTTTTGGGGTATTTTTGAATGCAATCATCTTTCTACATTGAAAATGAAACGCTGGATTTGGAACAAGTCAGACGTGCTGAGCATGGTAATTGTTTTGTTGTTGTCGAAATATTTTAATTCTATTGTATCATTATTGAGATTTTCTTCTTTAAATGAAATTGAGTCAATTGAGTCTCCATAACTCGAGCAAGCACAGGGAACACAAATTTGTTCGAATTGAGGAAATTTTGAGTTATGGAGTAAATTTGTAAGGAATTGTTAACTGAACTGACGAGAGAACTTGCTTGAGTTGAGAAGATATTCGAGTTATAAAGGTTCAAGTGACTCTACTGTTTACTCAAAATGTATTCTATTAGCACTCCCTATACAGCATGACTTTGTTAGAAAATGAGAGTTTTAAGTTTTAATTAGACGGAATAAGTTGGTCAATTTATACAGATGTATCCCGGTATGATTAATTTCGTCATGAAAGTCTTTTCGGGAACGACTTCTCGTTTACTCAAAGTGTTCACAAACATTTTTTATAAAATCCGTGTAATACAGTAAAATGGTTGTTTTACGATAATACAGTGATTATTACGAGATAATATTACCCTTTTTACGCTTGTCTAATTTAGCAACGGTTCCTTTTACACTGGTTCTTATTACGCCCCTGACTGAAACAGAACGCCAATAAGGGCCGGCGTAAAAAGAGCCGATAACGTAGTTTGTCCATTCCATTATTTTTTGCTTTTATTTTCCACTATGTCTAAATCAGTCGTCTAGGCGTGCTAGACTAGCATTTTGTAAGTATTTTCTTTTCTTTTTACAACAGATGTTGCTTTCTTTTCGGAGGCTCTTGGAAAATACAACAGCGAATATGAGGTCGCAATGTCCATCAAAGAAACGTGTAACATTGGTATGATGTTGGTTGATACCAAAGAATTGAAAAGAGTATTGACACCTTCTCCTGTGAAATGCTTGGAGGTAATAAAATTCACTATTATTTGGTCATTTGAAGTAGTAGAGATGAAGCGTTCTTTAGAAAAAGTAGAAAAATTGTTTTATTACAGGTTATTGACCAACCAAATCAAATTAGAACTTGTAAAAACTCCATCTTGTCCTCTTTTTTGCTTAACTCAGATCTCAGATAGAGTGATTTTGTCCAATGCTTCCATCAAATGAAAGTGCCCTCCAAATCCAAGAGTGACGCGGCAATGTTAAAGATTTAAAAGTTTATTGTTCTATTCCGAGTGTTGTGCGAATTTAATTGTTCAAACGTTACCCAAGCTAATCAGCCCATGGCCAAATGACGACCAATGCATTTATCTTGGCAGGCCAATGGAACTAATATGGTAACTTAAGACAGATCACGTTATTCGAGCATTAATTTAGACCATGTTCAGACGTTATTCCGTTCCGTTCCATTCCGAAACAAGTGTGAACGTCGAAATTCGAAACGTCAAAAAAGAAGACGTTACAAAGCAAACCAGATCGAAACAGTTTCGCTCCACTTTTTTCATCGGAACGGAACTGCCCCGTTTTCTTGCTCCAAAACGTTCCGAAACCAATATGAACACACTGGATCCGTAACGAAAATCATACCGGAACATAACGAAACAGTAACGTGTAAACATGGTCTTAAACCCAACCCCCTCTCATTCAACTTTTAGTATAATGGTTGATAAAGACATTTTGAGATTTTTACGTTATCATGTAATTCATCTCTTAGGTCATCAACGACATCTTACCGAAACTAGCTAAGAAGAAAGTTGACGCTCTCATTCAGTTCGCACAAAACGCTCAATACAACTTAGAGATGAAGCCTCAATCAACAATGGAGTTTGTGGAGAGCCTGTCTTTCTTAGATGAAATTCAGGACCAAATTGATGCTAAAGAACAGCAAGCAGAGATAGTGAAACAATTATACGATTTGATTGAACAGTACAGGGTACCAACGCCACCTGAAGATATGGCTGTCTACCAGGTAAAGGGATCTTTGCAACCCATTCCAATGCTCTGCACTGTACTGCAGTGTACAAAGTTCTGTTTCATCCATGTTTGAAAAG
Source organism: Clytia hemisphaerica (assembly GCF_902728285.1). Lineage (NCBI taxonomy): Eukaryota > Metazoa > Cnidaria > Hydrozoa > Leptothecata > Clytiidae > Clytia > Clytia hemisphaerica. The sequence goes on from NW_027103824.1 coordinate 307,769, forward strand.
AGGCTTTACATTTCCAACAATTTAATTTTGATGTTTTAAAAGTTAAGAGAAAAAGTATTAGTTTTTATCGCAGTTTATCGTTCCATACGGTAAAATCGACTGTTAAAATCGGTGAACAATGAAACAAATTGATGTAAGTCAGAAAAATTATCAAAAAGTCATCTTTCATGAACATGCAAAGTATAATTTTAAATCTTCCCTGAAAATTTCATAAATCTACGTTTGATAGAATTGTCTGTCTACGTCAAAAGTTATTTAAAACACACTCGGTGTAAGAGGTGTTTCAGGTCTGTTTGAAATCTCAATTTCAAAAAGGATGCCCTCTATCTTCCATTGGGGCTGATTTTGAAACGCAGACTCTCTAGCCTTTATGTTTATTACACAGGCTAATTTATTTATGATCTTTTAACCGTCGAAGATGCTTCCCACCATGTACGGAAAAAAGATTCGCGTCTACGATGGTTAATAAAAAAATCTCTATCACCGTTTTCACGCCCTATGGGTGACCCTTGTAATGTTGCAGTTTTTTTTTTAAAGAAACATCAACATGGTACTCTGTCATCACATTTTTTTTATTTATATGACTTTTTTCTTTTAGACTTTGAATCCATCAATGAACGGTGTACGTAATGCGATTGATAAATCTCTGGCAGAACGTGATCAGAATGTGGATCGATTCTGTTCAGCTTTGGATCGCGATATTGAAGATCTTGGTAAACAAGTCAAGCAAGTCAAACAGGCTGCACAGGTATGATAATCTAAGTCAATCTCGTCCCCACTAGGGTTTATATCATAGATTTATAAAGCCCGAATGACTAGATGGCGTACGTTTGCTGAAAAGTGTGCCGTGGTTAGGAAATCGTACCTAAGTCACGTGACATTACAATAGAATTTCAAGGCTTGACCAATCAGAAGCTTCGCGGATTTTCGAAAACAATGGCAACATTTTTTTCCGATATTCACTTTTTTTTCTCTGCAATGGCTTAAAGTACGACATCTAGCCCTTCGGGCTTTATAAATTTATGGTGTATATACATTGTTCATGGACGCGTTTGGTCTTTTTTTAAGATTGTAGGAAATTTGTTGATTTTCGAATAAAACAGAAGGTTTTTAAACTTTGTGAATAAGGGAATCATCCTTGAGGGAAAATTGCCCAAAATCTCTATTTAAAATGATCAAGTAAAGATGGCTGCTATGATAGAGCTCGTTTCCGAACTTAGTACTCAGAAACCATGATAATGCAAGCTGTTAGCTGCTGCGACTGATTTGCCTGGATTGTGTCTTTCCGTATAACACACTGTATTATAAACTTTTCATTTTTTGTCGAATTCTTTGTAGAATCCGGAAATTTTGGATCCATCATCGGAGGTTGACAAAGTGACAGATATCCTTCAAAATATGCACAAACAAATGGAGGACTTCCAACAAAGAGCTTTCCAATATAAAAGCTACCAGAAAAACTTCAAAGGTATGTACAAACCATTACTTCAAAACTCGAACCTCTAAAAGAGTTCATAATTTTTTTGAATGAACCATGGTTGACATTGAGATGGTAAACTGATCTGTTGAATTTTCTTATGCGTTGAGTTGATTATCAAAAGAAAAAAATAACATTTCCAGGAAGCCGGAAAACGAAAGTCAAGGAATGATTGAGTTGGATGAGATTGAATGAGAATTATTTCAATTCTGAAATTTTGACAAAAGACCAAGCGGGTTCCTATGAAAACAAGGAAAAATATCTAGGGGGACGCTTTCGATTAGACTAAAAATCCAGGTAATATTAAAATTCCTGAGGTTTGATTTTCCAGAATGGGTTTCCTAAACACGGGTCTGATTTTTGTGGAATTTTCCAAACCTTATAGATACTCTAAATCTCTCCAAATCTTCTTTTAATAACAGTTGAAGTGACGAAATTCGAAGAACTAGAAGAAGCACATGCTGAAGTTCGTTTGAAACAATTGTTGTGGGGATCACTTAAAGAATGGGATGTGTCCGTGGATGATTGGCTCCAGGTACTAATTTATTATAAACAATATAAGAAATGATTTCTATTTGAAGCTATTGTGATTGTTTTGAGCTTGTTTTATTTGTGGTTTTATTTATCGTTCCATTATTTTCAAATTTGAAAGGTTTTTCAATACGATTAAATTTTGGTCTATTAATTCCAGATTTTATAAGAGAGATGGTCCCATGTTAATCGAGACTTGACCGATTTTTAATCTAATCTGTCCGTCGCAGTCGATAAAATCAATTAATTCATTGTTATCGATTTAAAGATCGATTTAAAATCGATGCGATCGATAAAATCTAAGAGCGCCAAAAAAAGGCATCGATTATCAATTCTACTCGATATCTAAATTAAATTCCGATTAAATTCAGATTAAATTCAGCTATCATTGTTTGTAACAGATGATCGATTTTATCGATAACGACCGTTCGGTAAAATTCACTACTTCCTCTATTTGAACAACTGGGCCTAGAAATTGACTAGTGCACCCTTCTCTCTAGAGAAGAAATCAAAACTTTTAATTTGTTTTTAAGCTTCCATTTGAAGAGATAAACCCAGAAGAATTGAACACATCTGTCATGAAGTACGTCAAGAATGTCCTGCAGTTGGAAAAAGGTTTACCGCCCAATGGTGTTGTACCTATTTTAAAAGAAAAAGTTGAAAGTATGAGATCAAAGGTAGGTTTTTTTCTTAAAAGCGCTTTTTACTTCGGGTAAGATGGACGTGATTTTGACGATTTTTGACTACGAAATTTAGTTTATCGAGATTGTTGTATATAGTGCAACCCGATGGGTAAAGGTTTTTAGAAGAAGATTTTCTAGAAATATTTTTGCATCTTTCAATCTATCCTCTCCTCTTTAATATCAAATATTTCTTATCGTTTTGAATTCAAGGTGCCAACAATTACAGATTTACGAAATCCAGCATTGAAACAACGTCATTGGGATTCCATCGAAGGAATCTTAGCACACACGTTTAACGATGAAACGCCAATTACATTGGGATTACTTAACGAACTTAACGCCTTTGATTTTGCTGAAGAAATTCAAGAGGTCTCATCTCAAGCATCAAGTGAATCCTCTTTGGAAGGAATCCTTAAAAAGGTATGATTCGTTTTTCTGATGGGATATAAAACTTGTCCCAGTTATAGAGACATTCGAGTTATAGAGATTCGACTTAAAGAGACTCCACTGTACATTCTTTTTCATAAGAGCCAGTCCTCTGACCGTGGCGAATTTTTCTCATCATTTAAATTTCTGTGTGCTCCAACTTGGGACGAGTGTACGCAACATGGGACTTGTTGATATCTGGCCTGTATTTTCACTGACTTTTAAATCTCTTTGACAACAAATTTGTTTTGATAACTCCACCAAGTTTATCAATCATACTTTCTGTCATAACATGTCACGATAACTGATAGCGCGCCCTTTTTAACTTTTGTTTTCATTTAAAATGACCGGACACCGAATGGAGAATTAGAGAACGCCCGCCGCCTAACCGCCTACCGCCCGATGAGATTAACAAATAGCGAGTGTGTAACTTGCCGCGCGAGTGACGTCAAACGCTCACATTCGCGCGTGTTCCACTACGGATTTTTTTCATATTTCGATTTAAAAGCTAGCGAGTACCTCACTAAAAACCGGGATTTTTCATTAATTAATTGCGTAAAAGAACGCGGGTGACGTCTAGTCTAGGCTATTTAAAAGCCTACTCGGTGCGAAAGAGAAATCGTGTATTTTTTAATTCGCGGTTCATTTAACTCAAATCAAATGACTTTGGAGGTTCGGTGAAATGGTGGTGGAATGGCCGTCTCATGTTGTGTAAGATAGTCCCAAGTTGGAGCAGTTGACGGTACATTTTATGAACCTATTCCTTATTCTAAGAATTTTTAAATCGTAATGAATAAAATTGACGAGGAAGGAAATGAAACCTTTTCCCAAGGAGACCACCCCAAATTCGAGGATCTTTTTTGGCGAATATAAAGAATTTTTGAAAAGTTTTTTTAAAAGGTGTGCAACCTGTACCCATACTAGGGGTTTGAAAATGTCGATTATTGTAAAAAACAACAACTTCAATTCTAAATGAGCCATGAAATGACGATAGCCTTAAAGTCTAAAAATAAGGTTCATTTTCCTTATCGATGCTGAACTTGAATTTTTAATTTCTTGTACTAAGCTGAAAAGACGATAAAACACGTTCAACTTATTGTCAGGTGCTTTGATAAGAAATTTATGTCGTTTCTAGGTCGAAGATTCTTGGAAATCAGCAGAATTTGTTGTGTTATCACATCGTGATTCGAAAGATGTTTTCATCCTTGGTGGTACTGACGAAATTCAAGCGTTGTTAGATGACAGTCAAGTCAATATCTCTACAATTGCCAGTTCCAGGCACGTTGGTCCAATCAGACCCAAAGTCGACGAATGGGTCAAATCTTTAGCACTGTTTGCTCAAACTCTTGTAAGGAATTTTATTGTCAATTTATGATATTCATTACGTAATGTTTTCTATGGTACCATAAAATTTTTACCAGTAGTGGCAAAATTTGAATATTTTTTTCTTTAGCTTTAAATTTACCACTACTGGGCAACGTGGAAAACGTTACGTCGTGAATATCATGAATAATCAATAATCATTCTTATAAGAGCGGCAAATTACTTCATGATAAAATAAGTTGAGTAAGTTTGAGGAGCGATGGCCAAGTGGTCAAAGGCGTCAGTGTCTCAAACCAGAGATTCGAGGTTCGAATCTCCGCTCCTTCCAATGTTTCGTTCAGTTCATAGATAGCCGAGCCGGCTGGCCGTGGACCCCGTGAAAACAAGACTGTCTAAAAGTCCTAGATTACTGGGCTATTCACGTAAAATATCGACTCTATCTATCTATTGTCAATATCACATCTTTTCTTTTACTCCCTTCTAGGATGAATGGTTACTTTGCCAACGGAACTGGCTTTACTTGGAAAGTATTTTCAGTGCACCTGACATTCAAAGACAATTGCCAGCAGAAGCAAAAATGTTCTTACAGGTTAGAAAAGCAAATTGCGAAATAAGGGCATGACGTTCGTAATTCCATTACGCTTTTTTGCATCTCAATGTCAATCAAATGAAATCTTTTCGATTTTGGTGATTTTGGTCATTTTTTCACGTTATATCCAGAATATTCTGCAAGATATATACCCTTGGGATGTCTAAACCTTAGAGATGGTTTTTATCGTGTGCTTGGTCCATGGGCCTTCCTAGTAGCTCAGGGTTTTCGAAAAACCTTAAAACAACACCTTTTTTCTAAAACTTTTTTTCCGTCTTGCCAAAATATTATAGAAAAGCGCGAAAATTATTTAGTGTTTTGAATATTGTTTTTATAATTTTGTAGGTGGATAAATCATGGAAAGATATAATGAGGAAAACGTACAGACTTCCCAACGCTTTGAGAGCGGCAACACAACCAGGTCTTTTGGAGACATTCCAACAGAACAATTCATTGTTGGATCAGATTCAGAAATGTCTTGAAGCATATTTGGAATCAAAGTGTATGGTCTTTCCAAGGTTAAACTTTTTTTTTTGGGTGGACTAAAAAAAGTTCTATTTTCTCTATGTACTACTTTAGGCGTACATACTTTCGCGAGCAGAAACTTTCGCAAGCTGTCGAAAATTCGCGAAATTCGTGACATTTACTTTCGCGACTTTGAGGAAAAAATGTTTTTCGCCAGCATAAACTTTTGCGAATCGTTGGATAAAAATGAGAATTTTCGAATAAAAAATGCCTTAAACTTGAAAAATATTCTTTAAATCGGCTATAGACGGTCGATCTGACGGATGATTTCGAGGTTTTATAGATTTCCATTTTTTTGAGAATTTTTTGCGAGCATAAACTTTCACAAATTGCCCTGTTAAGAATTTTCAAAGACATTTACTTTCGCGAAAAAGGCCAAAATTCGCGAAAATCGCGAAAGTTTCTGCTCTGTTTGTACGCCTAAAGCATTTCACATGATTTGAATAATGTACCTATCAAACCTTGCTTCAAAAGATGCAATGGAGAGACTTGGGTTTGAGTTTCCCATGGTTAACGTTTTTTTTATAAAAACCAATAGATTTCGTCTCAAGATGGGCTACTGTTAATTTTACTGTTAGTTTCTTTACTTAAAGTCTGTTAAAATCACTACTGCCTTTGTAACTTTTGAAATCTGAGGCTCAGATTATTCTTAAAATTTGTTCTTAGGTTTTGGCCGATTTTCAGCCTCGTGTTCATATAGCATTGTTCTTATAAAAAAAAACGTGTACAAATCGTAGATATTTTGGTTAAGATGCCTATTGCCTATTGAGATGTACTGAACCCGAAGGCTAGAGGCGAATCTCCTATTTTCAACTTCAGTCAAGCTAAAATATGAGAATGTTCGCGCGTCTGTGCTGAATACTTTAACGCAGCCTGGAGACATCAAAAATTGGATTTAATTGGATTTGACTGAGATTTGCACACTTGCACACTATGTTCAACATCTCGTTGCTTTTGCACCGTTTGGCCCTTTTAGAATCTTTTACTCGATCTTTCTTTAGTGTCATTGATTGATTGGTGTGTTTTTATTTATGTTATCCTCTAAATTTTCTCTCTTTTTCTCTCTTCAAATCTGCAGGTTTTACTTTCTTTCCAACGACGAACTTCTCGAAATCTTATCACAAACGAGAAATCCACATGCCGTACAACCTCATCTTCAAAAATGTTTTGATGCCATCGCTAAACTCGAGTTTGGTACAGTGGCCCAACAACCAGGCACAACGCCCCAAGATATGGGGGCGTCCATGGGCGGAGACGATGCTGCAGTACAGCAAAAGAGTAACGATATCTTGGCTATGATATCACCTGAAGGTGAAAATGTCTCTCTGGCAAAGGTATGTGAACATGTTATTGAAATGTTAATATTGATGTACTGATTAGACAGGGTAGGTAGACTTTCCATAACTCGCTCCTCTACAACTTGAATGGCTTGTTAAGTTAACTAAGATTAGATTTCCAAACCCCTGTAAAAATGTTAAGCCAGTACCTACTCAATGAAAGTGCGTAAACAATCCACTTTTACAGTCTCTCTTCTACTTCTGAATAACAACGCCTAAGATAGAACACAAATTTTTATTAACTTTAGATGAGAGGTAAACGACAGGTGGCTGGCTATAAACTTTAACGGCAATTCTACCAAAAGAACAGTGGACTAATTGTATTTTTTCTAGATCTTTCTATATAATTCGAAGAAATTATCATTACGTGTCAATACCATGTAATAAATCTTGGACTGTATTTCGAGAACAACACTAGTTTTCCGCTCGTTTCTGAATCCGACAACTTGATACATATTTTAAGGGTCTGAAAGCCAGAGGTAACGTTGAAGATTGGTTGGGTAAAGTTGAAGAATCAATGATGTCATCATTAAAGAAATTGACCAAAGTTGCCATAGCTGAGTATGAAATGAAAGCGAGAGAAGAATGGGTCACACAACACGCCAGCCAGGTATAATTAATATGTAGCAATTATGTATTTTTATAACACGCCAGTTCCCTTGCAAAACGTACTTTCCCCAAACAAAGTTTGTTACTTCTGTAGAGATTTCGATGGCGAGAGTACATGTTTTTTTGTAACCATACAAAGATTTAAAAACAGGCTCGGCATTAGGCTCAAGGTAGTGCTTAGCGTATGCTTAAATGTTTGCCATATCCGAGCCTAGATATCCTTATATATATGTAATGCTTTAAAAACGATATGCAACGGGAACACTTATGTAAAAATAAAACCTTTAAAACTATTCCAAGTTTAAAATTTTCAGTTATTCGACAACTCAGATTTTAGTATGTTGGAGACCCTGCTCGAAAAAGAATAACTCAAAACGGTGGAAATACTCCTAAGTTTATATATCAATGTTTTCATTAGGTTATTTTGACTGTTTCACAAACAATGTGGTGCCAAGAGGTCACTGACTGTCTCACCACAGATGATGATCGTATAGAAGCAATCAAGGGATTTGAACAAAAATCATTCACCAATCTCAATCAGTTGGCTGCCCTTGTTCGTGGTGTGATACCGAAATTAACCAGAAGCATATTGGGTGCATTGATCACAATTGATGTTCACGCCAGAGATATTATAAGTGGGATGGTTGAAAAACAGGTTTGAATTTTCTTTTCTAATCGACTTCTCCTTCATCCTTTATTTGCCAACAAAATTGCCCCATAAAACGAAGCTTCCCTTTACCCTTACTAAAAAGTTTTGATTGCTTGTCATCGGTCACAAAACGTCACAAAGACCTTGAGATGCTGAGAATCTTACTGGCTTCTTTGACGAACTTGTCTATATTTCTTTTCATTCATTTCGGAACCTTGCACCTCCCCTAATTTTTTAGCTAAGGGATAAACTGCTAGCCCGAAATCTCCATATTTACTTCCTTGCTTACTTACTTAGCATCGCCAGCCTTGAAAAATGCTGGTCCCAATAAGGTTTTCTTCGACTTTCTTCCGGGAAAAAGATTTCGATCCAATTTTTTCGGAATTGTGGTGGAAAGGGCGTTTAAACAAGTCGCCCATCAAATTATCTTAATGTATTTATAGGTCGATAATGATAACGATTTTGAATGGTTGAAACAGCTGCGTTATTATTGGGATACAGACATTGATAACAGCGTAGTGCGCATGTCCAATTCAACGTATATTTATGGTTACGAATATCTTGGTGCTTCCGCTCGTTTGGTCATCACACCCTTAACTGTAAGTATTGGCTGATTATCGACTTCTTTTTGAGAACAGTATGTCAACAAGACATTTTTACTGATATAGATTTTTTTGTATTGCAGAACTTAATTCAATGCTGAATACAGTCTCTAATACTTGAATGTCTCCTTAACTCGAACAAGTTTTCTTGTCTCTTCAGTTCGCATTGCCTTAACCGACATAACTCGAAAAAAGATCTCGAAAATTGTTTTTTTTTGTCGCAACGAGTGTGCTTCAAAAGATACGAGACACGTCAAGCGACAAGTTTGGTTAAATCAAGTTAACCTCTAGTGTTGTCAATTTATTTTCAAAATAATTCTCATATTTATTTATTTCTTTTAGGATCGTTGTTATTTATGTTTGATGGGGGCCTTACAACTGGACCTTGGTGGTGCACCTGCGGGCCCTGCTGGAACCGGGAAGACTGAAACTACTAAAGATTTAGCCAAAGCTTTAGCAAAGCAATGTGTTGTCTTTAATTGTTCTGAAGGATTGGATTATAAAATGATGGGTCGATTTTTCTCTGGTTTGGCTCAGTCTGGTGCATGGTGTTGTTTTGATGAATTCAATCGTATCGATATTGAAGTCTTGTCTGTCATCGCTCAACAGTTGCTGACCATCAGGAATGCAAAGATTGCCAGAGTAAGTATTGCTGATGTATGATCGTGTCTTCGATGTTTTGTCAATACTTATTTTTTTAATGGGTTTGCTGTAAAAGGCGGAATGTCTCAAAATATCATTATCGCCTTCTAATATTTATCACATCCTCCCCGCATTCTTTATTCGAAAATCTAACCGTTTTTTGATTTTTTTTACCGTCTGTTGTTTAAAAAACTGAGTTTAAATTTCCTTTTTTTTTTTTCATTTCCAGGTCAACCGTTTCATGTTTGAAGGTCGGGAGATTAGACTGATTCCCACTTGCGCTGCATTTATCACCATGAATCCAGGCTATGCTGGAAGAACAGAATTACCAGATAATTTGAAAGCTTTGTTCAGACCAATGTCTATGATGGTTCCTAATTACGGTATGTTATGAGCTATCTATAGTTCATGTTACTATGTATCTTCAACTTCAGTCGTCAGACTCTGCCAGTAGCATCGTCTTTTTAACTAACTCGGTATGTACTGAGATGACACGGTGCCTTATAACAAAAATCTTTGGTCGATTTGTGCCGGTTTGACAAAAAAAATTGTTTTTTGTAGGATGTAGATAGGAAATTGCACCGAAGTTAGTGCTAAGGATAGACATTTTGCTCCTCCTCCACACAAAGATAAATTGGCGACTGCGCAGCTCAATGTCATTACTAAACATTACTGGAAATCTTTTCTCGCTATGACGATAAGACTTTTGACCAAGCTATCTAAATCATATTGCATTCTATTTTTCATATAGGATTGATTGCCGAAGTTATTCTTTACTCAGAGGGTTTCGAATCTTCCAAAACATTAGCCCGTAAAATGGTCAACATGTATCGGCTATGTTCTGAACAGCTATCACAACAAGATCATTATGATTTTGGTATGAGAGCTGTCAAATCTGTCTTGGTCATGGCTGGTGCATTGAAAAGAAGCAACCCAGATTTGAACGAAGATGTAGTGTTGATTCGAGCTTTACGTGACAGTAATTTACCCAAATTCTTATCGCAAGACGCTATACTGTTTAGAGTAAGTAGATTATTATGTTCCATATATTTATTTTTTCTACCCATCCTCCAATGTGTTAGGGATGTCAAATGGCCTAGGAATCTACTCAAAATTGATTAAGTCACTTTGGTTTAATTTGATGTTTAGTTGTGACTGAATTCAAAGACAAACTTAAAAATCTGCAAGCATAAAAAAATATTTAAAGCATCTATAAACGCTATATTGCTGTGAGCCTTGCAAATCCGAGCTTGACTAATCAGGCTAGAGGTCAACAAAATTAACTCGTTCGGTTTTGAAAATTTTATATACTATGTTGTTGACCAACTTATAATCCTGCATTTTCAACTATAGGCCATCTTACAAGATTTGTTCCCTGGTGTTGACATTCCAGATCATGATTATGGTAAATTACAATCAGCCATTGAAGATTGTACATTGGCTAAAGGACTCCAGGTGAGTTTTATCATTTTAGACTACTGGATGGGAAATGAATCCACTTATTTCCCATCCAAAACGTGTGCCGCACGTGGTTTTAACACAAAAGTCTGACTGATAGTAAGACCCATCGCCATTTTCGAAAAATATGCTGCTTAAAACTGCTTAAAAACAAATAAAGGGTCAGATTCAGTCCGTCATTCTTAATCCAGCGCAAACCTTAAGGCTTCAGTTTTAGTTTTTCTTGCTTGAGAAAGGTTGAATATTCCTGTTAAGGGCTTTAGATTTCATGATTTGATGTGTTTGGTTCTTCACCCAATTCAATTTGGTCAGATAATTAGTTGAATTGTTCTCACTAACAATGTAAAAATAGGGTTTGCAAATGAATTCGAGGATGATTGAATAAAGGCTTCTCTTTTCGACAGCTATCTACGGTAGGTACTCGCTATTTCGAACTTTTACTATTCGAATCTTTTTATAATTCGAAGTCATTCTCAGTTCCTATATAATAAGAATCCTGATAAAATACTCTCTATAATTCGAATCTCTCTTTAATTCGAACAAATTAGACTTCCCGTTTGAGTTCGAATTAGTGAAAGTTAACTTTAAGTATTCGAAAGTAGGGGTTTATCTAATGGTTTTTAATTTTCCTTAAATCTAGTATTTTTAAGTACAAAAGTCCTCAATAAGCCCCAATGATAACCCAATGCTTTACCGTTCAAGCTGATACACAATTTTATTTAACGTTAAATGGACGTCGTGAATGTTAGATTGACGTTGTTTTGACGTTTTATGTATGCTTTGTCCGTTTATAGTCACTTACAAAACAAACCGGGTGCGCCATAAAGTTTATCAAGTTTATCAAGGATATTGTTAGCTTACGGTTAAAGAATTTTTGTTGGTTCTTCTATTTTTTTCTATAGAGAAAAACTCTATTTCAATTTTTCAACATTTTAAATTCAACAAAAAATCTATAACTGTACACTCACACAATATCGTGACAAACCTGTATCACCCGGTTTTCGTTCAAACTTTCGAATTTCCTTTTTCTAGGTGACATCAGCGACAGTGAAGAAAACAATTCAATTATATGAAACGATGCTTGTAAGACACGGTGTGATGAGCGTTGGACCAACTGGTGGAGGGAAAACTGAAAGCTATCAGGTATTGGGCTTTTCCAGAAAAAGATTTTACCCCCATTGTTGAGGATATTGATTTTTCGAAGTATCGAACCCCCTCGATATACTACTTTATTAGCAAAGACCCCCTGGATAGCCTCTCTTATAAAGATGCTTACCCCTGGGTATCGTATTTTCTACTTGAAAAGACACTTTACTTCCTGGATATCCGTTCCCTTGTAGATATTTAACCCCTTGGATATCCACTTTTTTGCAAAAATCGTTAACCCCCTGGATATCCGATATCCTCAACAGGGAGGCACGGACTATTTCTGGAAAAGCCCATTTACATTGGAAACATTCCGTTTTTTTCTTCTAATTAAAGCTAGTATATCTATTCATGAGTCTGTTTGCTTATTCTGCAAAAACATTCAACAGCTCCATTAAAAACACAGACAATTCATACCAATTCTTATTCGACACTTTGCAGTTAAAACATTGTTGTAAACTCTCTGGTCATTAAAATGTTATATTAAAGTTATTAAGTTACGTCCCGCGATATCTTTTGTTTTGATGATTGGTTGAATAACTGCAATCTTTATGCAAGCTCAGCGTTTTTGAAGGAGCGATTCAGACCTCGGAAAACATAATGTCAATCTAGCTTTAACTTTATAACTTGATCAACTGTACACATTTAATTTTTGTAACCATCATTCGTATCATAAATACCTGAACTTTCTATTTTCATATTTTCAATTTGACCTTTGTGTCATTATAGATCTTCTCTTCAGTGCAATGAATGGGCTTTTCTAGAAAAAATTTTTACCCCCACTGTCGAGGATATTGATTTTTCAAAGTATCGAACCACCTGGATATCCTACTTTATTAGTAAAGACCCCCTGGATATCCACTCTTAAAAATATGCTCAACCCCCTGGATATCCTCTCTTATAAAGATGCTTTCACCTGGATATCGTATTTTTGGACCTACCTCCGGGTGCCCCGGTGGAGGTCCTATAAATTAACCCATGTCCGTTCGTCCGTTCGTCCGTCCGTTCGTCCGTCCGTCTGTTACCAGCTTTTCTCAGGATTGGCTCATTAGTTTTTTCTGATTTTTTGCACAATGATGCAAAATGGTAATGCCCAGAACGTGACGGAGCCCAATTTTTGAGAAAAAAATTATTTGGGCAAATTTGGGCCAAAAACTGCCTAAAAATAGGGTTTTTTTGGACTTTGTGCAAAATCCTGTCATTACTTTTTTTTGATTTTTTGTACAAAGATGGAGGGCAAGATTCTCTAAAGAATGGCTGAAGTGGTTTTTCCCGGAAAATTCTTTTTCGCCTTAAAAAACGGATTTTCGTATTTTGGGGAAATTCCCTTTAACCAAATAAGAAAATATAGCTTTTCTCAATGTTGACTCATAATTTTTTTCTGATTTTTTGCACAATGATGCAAAATGGCAATGCCCAAAATGTGACGAAGCCAGATTTTTAAGGAAAATTATTTTGGGCAAATTTGGGCCAAAAACAGCTTAAAAGGTTTTTTGGGCCTGAATGGTTCAAGTGATTTTCGTATTTGGGGAAATTCCTTTTTACCATTTTACATTATTCAACACACAAGCTTTATTTTTCCATTCTGAATTTTTGTACAATTATTGTCACTTTTTTCTTATTTTCATCTGATGTTAATCATTAGGTAGGTCCATTCAGCATGTTGCTTGTTTAACTTGAAAAGACACTTTACCCCCTGGATATCCGCTTCCTTGTAGATATTTAACCCCCTGGATATCCACTTTTGAACAAAAATCGTTAACCCCCCTGGATATCCGATATCCTCCACAGGGGGGACATGGACTATTTCTGGAAAAGCCCAATCAAGAAGTCAAGATTTGGTACTAAAATCCAGTGTATACCAAAATCGCGCTAAGGGTCCGAGGGTCGATAATCGGGCGGCACATCCCGTCAGCTCGCAACCCTAGTACCCTCCCAGGACCAACATGAGCGCAAACATAGCTTTAATCAAAAATAAAATATTTGATCGCGATTTTTGATTCATACCATACCATAATCTTTTCTTTTTTCAAAATCTGAAGATTACTTGATGATGACTTGATTATTACATTATCATGAATTTAAAAAAAATAATACTTTCTCTTTAGATCTTGAAAGACGCTTTAGAAAAGCTACATGACGACGGTGAAATTGATCCATTTTATCAGCCAGTGCACACCTATGTACTCAACCCCAAGGTATAAAAACTGTTTTGTAGCATAATAATTTTGGTTAAGTCATCGTGGTGCTTTAGTTAAGGGGTCCGTCATTAAATAGCTAAATAGGCCCTTTATATCTTTCTGATAAGGAAATATCTTTCTTTCCAGGCTATCGATTAGAATAGCCTGTCTCACAGACTAGCTTCAAAAAATAAAACTTTGGGTTTTTTTCTGACAGATGATCATCCTAGTCATGCAATGCCCATACTTTATCCACTACAAACACTGCCGCATTAGAAAGTACATTATCGGCCAAAACTTATTCGGCCCTAAGTGTAAATTTTGGCTTGGTGACTAAAATTTGGGCCGACTAAAAATTTGGGCCAAATTAAAAGTTTATAATTAAGCTTTCCTTATTTTCCAGTATTTCAAGCCTTCTCCTATTTTCCCTGATTTTCCATCTGTTTGTAAATTTAGAAATTTACAATTTTTTTGTCGGCCCTTAGTGACTAAATTTTGACGAGGTGACTAAAATTAGGGCCGACTAATAATTAAGGCCGACTGAAATTAAGGCCGACTAAATTTTAGCCGATAAGGTAACCTGTTTCGAAAATTTACAGTCCAAGGAACTAATTTTCGTGGGATCTACGTGTTAGCCAAATTTTGTCCATTTTCGTTGAAAATTGAAGAACTTTGTTGATAAAAACTGCGAAAATAAATCCCCGTAAAATAATTTTATTTCTTCTGTGAATTTAAGTCCGGTCTCCATTTGCGCGCGCTGCGATCGCACTTTTTGGCTTCAATCATTTTTGCTTGGAAAAAGATTACGTCATAAAAATAAAGCGCGCGCTCGAAAAAAAAGTTGAACACATTTCAATTGTTTTCAACCGTTACGTCAGATCGCGCCAATGGAGTTGTTTCATTTTTCTTTTGACCAATAGCGTGGAAGCTTTGCTCCAGGGGGGGGTACCAAGTCAGTGTACTGGACCATAGGGTACTAACTTGATTTTTGGATTTTTTTCCAAAAAATTAGACCACCACCCTTTTTAGTACACTGTACTAACTTTTTTCACGGTCGGGGCTTTGACACCACCCTTTCAGTACACTGTACTAACTTTTTTTCACGGTCGGGGCTTTGACACCACCCTTTTAGTACACTGTACTAACTTTCTTCCACAGCCGGAGCTTTGATACCACCCTTTTAGTACACTGTACTGAGGTTTTTCTTTAACTAGATTTTTATTACCACCCTTTCAGTACACTGTACTAGCTGTTTTTTCGATCAGATAAGTTTAGAAACCACCCCTTATAGTGCACTGTTCTAATTTCTTCTTGGCCAGATAAGTTTAATTGCCAGCATATACAAAGGTTTTGACGCATTTTGCTAAGAAAAGCACCAAAATAAAAAAGGAAAGATTTGAATATTAAAATACTTGAATCCTGTTGAATCCTTATATAGTACAAACACTGAAACAATGAAACAGACAAAGCAAAGTCAATCAAATACAGTGAAATTAGCTGAAATTAGCACGTCAAAACACTCAAAACCAACTTTGAGTTATTTCCCTTCTTGTGACTTGATTTCTGATTGTCTGGCAAGCTGTAGCAGTTTTTCTTTTTTGAAAAATAAAAATAAAAGACTTAATAACATTGTACACAAACTGAAACGGAAAATCTTTTATCAAATGTAATATTATACAAAATATATAAAAAGGTGCTTTCCCTGTAATATTTTATAAAATATCAAATTTTAAAAATTCGAAAAATTACACTATAAGAGTCGCTTTTCAGCCAAATTTTTCCTGCACTGTAAGGGACCAATTTTAGAGACCTGATTTTTGGCCGAACGTACGGTCGTTTTCACCCCCTCCCCCCGGTGATTTCACTTATATACAGATTTTTTTCAATTAACATCAATCCAACAAGGTTACTAAAAACATAAAACAATAGAGCGGATTTTTTTTAATAAAACTTAAAAGCTTCGATTCGAACGTTTACACAAATTCTTGTTGTTGCCATAATGTAGATAGGGCCTTAAAGAAAACGTAAACAAGATTGAACTTAAGGCCGGTCTCCACTTGCGCATGCTGCGAATCTGAAACAAATCCAATCAAGTAAACAGGAAACATTGGGAGAAAATCAGTGTACCAATTTGTATAGCTTAACCAGCCTTGACTTGAAGGTCTCGGACCAGCTTGGACCTGGCAAATTAGGGCAAATATACATGGGAATTCACTGAGTTTGTGTGTTTTTACCATGAAATTAGTACAATGTACTAACTTCTCAGTGTGTATCAATTCAGAACACCAACCTTTCTAGTACAGTATACTAACTTTTTCATTGTATTTTTCTCAGAGGACCACCCTTTTAGTACACTGTACTAACTTTTTCATTGTATTTTTCTCAGAGGACCACCCTTTTAGTACACTGTACTAACTCAATTTAACCTAAAAAATACACCACCCCACCAGCTATGGGCCAGTACACTGATTCGATACCCCCCCCCTGTTTGCTCAAAAAAGTGCGATCAAAGCGCGCGCAAGTGGAGACCAGCCTTTAGAAAACGAGGTATAATCATCACACCATGGTTTCTTTCTTAAATTGACAGTCTATTTCAATGGGAGAGTTGTATGGTGAAGTCAATAAACTGACCATGGAATGGCAAGATGGTTTGATGGCTGTCTCTGTCAGACATAGTGTTCAGGTATATTACATCATTTTGTTTTAGCCAAGTTAGGAAACCATCGTCCGTAAACACGGTTTTTTATAAGAACGTCCAAAATTTTTGAAGCCTTTGGATGTTCTTAACTTTTTGAGTTTTAAGCCTATGTTCTTTAACATGTTTTTTTTTTCGCTATTTTTTGACCATTTTTACCCATTTTCCTAAGAAATCGGGTGTTTTTGAGTCCATAAAGCCTTAAAATGTTCTTAACTTGTTCTTAACATTTTGGCCGTTGATGCCTTATGTTCTTATGTTTGTTCTTAAAAAACCGTGTAAAAGACCCCGGTCTGGAAGCCTTTTGTTTCTTTCCAATGTTTCTTACTTAAACTTGCGTTGAGAAATTAGTTTGTTTTGCTCACTTTTGATCATGTGATTAAAATCTTAAACCAATCCCAACGTGAGTTCTTGGTTACGTGATCAAAAACTGAGCAAATTTATTTTTATCTTTTGATATTAACAAAGGTAAAAGCTAACAAAAAGTTAAAACAATAAGCTTCCGGACCAGATTTTTTATACCGGCTATGACGAAACTAAGAGTCATATTACACGTTTTTTTTTTATAAGAACATCAAAAATTTTCGAAGCCTTCGGATGTTCTTAGTTTTTTGGATTTGAAGCCTAAAAATGTTCTTATTTTCAGCATTTTTTGAGCATTTTGATGTAATTTCTTAAGAAAATGCATGTTTTTAAGTCTCCAAAGCCTTAGAATGTTCTTAGAATGTTCTTAAATTTTTGGGTCTCGAAGCCTTATGTTCTTATATAGTTTGTTCTTATAAAAAAAACGTGTATCTGCAGAAGTCTTTATAAATTTCGACTAGCTTTGCAAACCTTGTAATTAATCGTTGCGTCAGTAAAATCCTATAAAAGCCGGTTTGACCATGTAAACTTGCCTTTTTGAACGAATTTCCCATCATATAACCTTAGAATTATTGACGCTGCTTCAGAGTGGTTTTCATAACAGAAGATGTAGATTTTGTCCTTTTTAACCTTTTAGGACACAACAGAAGACCACAAGTGGATTGTATGCGACGGCCCTGTGGATGCCTTATGGATTGAAAACATGAATACTGTATTGGATGACAATAAAATGTTGTGTTTGGCCAACTCTGAACGTATCAAGTTGAATAATACAATTCACATGTTGTTTGAGGTCAAAGATTTGGCTGTCGCCTCTCCTGCCACAGTCAGTCGGTAAGCTTCTAGATTCTATTCCCATGGTTTTTGTTTTCCAAACATGTATAATTGATTTTAAGGTTTTTAACTGGTTTCTGAAGAAAAGAGTAGTTGCAGAGCTTCTTAATTGCGGACAGGCTAGCCGGATTCCAAAAACGGAACTTTTTTTCCTTACGAAAACGTACATAAATATGGTAATATTTACTCTTTATCTTTGATTCTTTCTACAGAGATTAGATCGACACAAAATTTTACACTTGGTCGTCAGAGGTTGATATTTTCTTTTAAAACTCGGCTCAGGGTATAAACAACCGGTTCAGATCGTCACTTTCGCCACACTCCTTTAGCGCAGAGTGTGTTATCCTGTAGAACAGATAGATGATCTGTTACGAGACTAGACTTGATTTGTAGCCCTTGCTTTCTTCTTTTTTTAAGATGTGGTATGGTATATTACGATCCACAAGATCTTGGTTGGAGACCTTACGTCAAGTCGTGGATGCAAAGAATCGGTAACAAGTATAAAGAAGAAACACAGGTAAATGCTACATGTGATAACAGATATCTTACAATATCGGTCAAAATATATTGAAAATTTTGGTCAATTCTTCGTTTTTAGCAATTTAATGTTCGGGCGAGAAAGTGGCTTTTGTTAGACTTAATCGAATATTTCAATTTGGGTGGAGTTTATAAACTTCCAGGCCATATTCTGAGCCCTATTGGACCGTTCTTGGACCCTCAGATCCTAAGCTCTTAAGTGTTAAGTCTCATGTTAAAACTCAGAGTTAAAACTCTACCCTTCCAACCTAAGTTAGAGCGCTTTCGAATCGATTGTGGATATAAGATTTCGTGGGAAATCCTTTTTTCTCAAATATTATGGCCAGTATTGTATATAAAACATCAGTTAACGCTACTCTGTCTTTCTCAAGCCACGGAAATTGAAGCGAATTATAATACTATCTCTACTGAGTACACACAGTAGACCATAGTTTGGTAACATCACAATGTTCAATCAGAAAAAAAAAATGACATGGTGAGAGACTGGTCCAGATTGATCGAATGGCCGGAAAGGAACTGTGGGTGGTCTACTTATGAAGATGGTGCATTATTTTGCTCGAGCCAAGGATGGAGTAACGTCTAGTGTTTTATATAAGATATCTGTGCATATGATTGTTTCACAATAACATCTTAGCATTCAATGTAGGCCCTTAATTGATATTGTGTGTTAACTGGATCATCTACTCCGGATAATATATCATCACTGATGCTCAATATTTCTTCTTGAAGCTTCTTCTCAGTTTTTCGTACTATATTGTGAGTTTCCATTTTAGGTTATGTATTAAAATTTAAAATGAATGTATACGTTTTTAGCTCAAATCGAAAAATAAAAAAATTGATAAATTGGCCGTTTGTTACTTTTATCGTTTTAAAATTTTTCCAATAATAGGAATACGTCATCAATTTGTTTGAGCAATATGTTGATGGTGGATTGAAGTTTGTTGCCAAAAAGTGCACACAAGCCATACCACAGGTAAATAAATTACGCGTGTTTCTTTACTTCTAGTCCGAAAAATGATTTTGAGAAGAGATCAATAGTCGAGTGGTCAGAGCGGCAACGTCGAAAACTAAGGGCCTTCCGGTTCGAATCCCCGCTCCTTCCAATATTCCGTTCAGTTCATAGATATCCGTGGCCGTGGACCCCGTGAAATCAATCGAAAGACTATCTCAAAGTCCTAGATTACTAAGCTATCCACGTAAAATATCGACTCCATGACAAATGGATGTTCTGGATTCATAATCAGTGTATTGATTGATAAAATCTTTAATTTCTCGTTTCTTTAATCTGTGAAATACGCTATTCGACGGAACAGATACTGCTAACTAAACGCTAACATGAAATTTATTTTAATTCCGTCAAACTTGAAATAAACAAAAGGTAATAAATATCATACTAATGAAGATAGGGAGCCTATCACCATGCTACTCTAGCACCCTGTCTGGAATTGTTTGCAATTCGAACACACTCCATTGCGGTGGAAGTCTGTGATCAATCCGCTGACCTTTATATATCCCTGGGCCAAGTTACTCAATGCCGGCCAAGCACAATAATATGATCACAGTTTTTTTTAAATTGGTACCCGCGAGGAGAGCGCTAGATCTAGTTTCGCTGGTACACTAACATCATTAGTGCCGTTTGTCGTTAGGCTAAGTTTCAAACACTACATTGGCTTCTTTGCGGGTACCAACTCTCAAAAAAACTTCGATCAAAGATGGCGGATATAGCTTGGTCCAGGGATATATAAAAGTCAGTGAATCAATCGGTCAAAGGAAATTTTACTTACATTAGGTTGACATCAGTAAAGTAACAACGCTTTGCGCTTTACTGGAGACTCTGGTCTTTCAAAAAGATGGCCCACCAGACAACAAGTTGGATCCATTGAAGTTGCATCCATTCTTGGCAATTGTGTTCGCTTTCTCTTACGTATGGTCCATTGGTGGCAATTTAACTGAGAACTGTTTGGATGCGTTCGATTCTTTCATTCGAGAAATGTTTCAAGATAATACAGATATACGGGTAAGTTGTTTTCAATTAACAGTATCATCAATGCATACATGTTTTTTTTATAAGAACATCCAAAAAATTTGAAGCTTTCGGATTTTTTTTAACTTTTTGAGTTTTAAGAGCCATTTTTTTTAAAAACCTTCAGAATAAAGAGAGTCTGATTCCTCACCCTCTTAGATTTTGATGAAATTTTGACCAAATGATCTATCACACAAGAAAATAAGACTCTGAAAATTTCACCTTGATATCTCAAGTAGTTTTGAAGATACAACGTCTCAAAGATGGGCTACTAAGCGAAAATTGACCCCTAAAAATCATGAACTCTGGTGGGGAGCAGATTTTGAAAGCCAATGAATTTTTATTCAAGTACATTAGAAAGCTGATTTACAGTGGATTTCAAGAACTTTTTGTAGGGAATCAGAAAAAATCAAATTGAGTCTGCAAAATTTTCCCCGAAAATCTCTAGCACCTCCTGTAGAGGGCTTCAAACTTTGCGTAATCTGGGTTTGGAAGCACTTTTAGCTGGCTGCTGATGGTCCTTGGGACTTTTTTTGAAGTAAACTTTTGACCTGGAGTGGTTTACTGGTGGGTTTTTGGCCACAAAAATAACATTTTCAGGATTTCCATCTTTGCGTAAACCGTCAAAAATGGCCGAAAAAATTGCTTATTTGGCAGACCTGGAGCAAAATTCAAGATGGCGTATCTTTTTAAGGCAACACCAAATTTTTTTGAAATTTTCAGCAAGGCTTCCTTAGTAGGTCTAGTTTATAGCCTCAAAAAATCTCAATGGGCTTTTGAAGTCTCTTAAAGAATGATCGATGATCGATTGAAAATTTGCTTAACTTCGTTGTTTTCTCCCTCGTAAAATGCTAAATCAGGCCCACTTAAGGGCTCTAACAGGATAATTTTTGTCAAAATATTGGTTGATCTTCTCTAGCCAACTAATCATTGGCATTAGGGGAACAACTGAAAAAGATTTCAGGTCATTTCCATCAACAGATGACATTTTATGACTGTTTCTTTATTTTTAAGTACAGAATATGTAAAAAAATGAGACTGGCATCTGGCCTTTCCTACCATTCCAGAGCCCATATTTCCAGGAAACGCCTCAACCTTTCACAGTTTGGTGAATAATAATCTTAAATATAAGCAGGCTACTTCAACTAAATGGGTTTAACAGTACTTAATTCCTATTCAAAAACTTTTTAGACTCATTCAGAAATCCTACTTTGACAATAATTTGCGCTTTACCGCAAAATTTCTAAGTCCAAGTGTTTTGATTAGCTTTAGACTGTCCAATATTTCTTGTCCAGAAGATTTAAACAGCATTGTTTGCAGTATCTCATAAATTATCACCCAAGTAATGTTGCCTAGTTATTTAAGAATCAACAAGTAAGACTGTTAGTGTACACTATTATAGAGATATTGGACAGTCTAAAAGCTAATCACGACACTTGGACTTAGAAATTTTGCGGTAAAGCGCAAATTATTGTCAAAGTAGGATTTCTGAATGAGTCTAAAAAGTTTTTGAATAGGAATTAAGTACTGTTAAACCCATTTAGTTGAAGTAGCCTGCTTATATTTAAGATTATTATTCACCAAACTGTGAAAGGTTGAGGCGTTTCCTGGAAATATGGGCTCTGGAATGGTAGGAAAGGCCAGATGCCAGTCTCATTTTTTACATATTCTGTACTTAAAAATAAAGAAACAGTCATAAAATGTCATCTGTTGATGGAAATGACCTGAAATCTTTTTCAGTTGTTCCCCTAATGCCAATGATTAGTTGGCTAGAGAAGATCAACCAATATTTTGACAAAAATTATCCTGTTAGAGCCCTTAAGTGGGCCTGATTTAGCATTTTACGAGGGAGGAAAACAACGAAGTTAAGCAAATTTTCAATCGATCATATCTTTAAGAGACTTCAAAAGCCCATTGAGATTTTTTTGAGGCTATAAACTAGACCTACTAAGGAAGCCTTGCTGAAAATTTCAAAAAAATTTGGTGTTGCCTTAAAAAGATACGCCCATCTTGAATTTTGCTCCAGGTCTGCCAAAATAGCAATTTTTTCGGCCATTTTTGACGGTTACGCAAAGACGGAAATCCTGAAAATGTTATTTTTGTGGCCAAAACCCACCAGTAAACCACTCCAGGTCAAAAGTTTACTTCAAAAAAGTCCCAAGGACCATCAGCAGCCAGCTAAAAGTGCTTCCAAACCCAGATTACGCAAAGTTTGAAACCCTCTACAGGAGGTGCTAGAGATTTTCGGGGAAAATTTTGGAGACTCAATTTGATTTTTTTCTGATTCCCTACAAAAAGTTCTTGAAATCCACTGTAAATCAGCTTTCTAATGTACTTGAATAAAAATTCATTGGCTTTCAAAATCTGCTCCCCACCAGAGTTCATGATTTTTAGGGGTCAATTTTGGCTTAGTAGCCTATCTTTGAGACACTGTATCTTCAAAACTACTTGAGATATCAAGGTGAAATTTTCAGGGTCTTATTTTCTTGTGTGATAGATCATTTGGTCTAAATTTCAGCAAAATCCAAGAGGGTGAGGTATCACACCCTGAAGACTCTTAAAAAAAATGGCTCTTAAGCCTAAAAATGTTCCTAACATGTTCTTTTAAGTACATTATTTTTGTACTTTTAAGTGCGCAATGATTAGGATTTTCAGTGTTTCCAGTGCATATTATTTTTGCACTTTAACTGCGCAATGATCAGGGTTTTCAGTGCATTATTTTTGCACTTTTTAGCATTTTCATGGTTGTTTTTTTTTAACCTTTTTTACATTTTTATGTTTAAAGCTTCCAGCATCAGGCGATGTTTTTGGATACTTTGTTGACATTGATTCAAGGAGATTTGAGCCATGGGAGAAAATCATTCCAGCTTTCAAATACGACCTTGAGGTAAATGAAATCGTTTGGTTCCTTACTTTTTGTTGTTTTAGAACATCCAAAACTTTTGAAGCCTTCTAATGTTCTCAACTTTCACCTTTTTATGTAACGTGTATACGATAAGTATCGTGATATCCTCGTCAAAGGTATGAGATGCGCATCAGTATATCTTCTATATGTAGATTTCCAGAGCAGTTAAAATTGTTCTTAATTTCACCAATGTGAGAGTTATTTTGTGCAAATTTATAAGACATTTTGTATTTTAGAGTCCACAAAGCCGTAAAATGTTCTTCTTATGTTGTCCTTGATATCTTGGCCATCGAAGCCTTATATAGTTTGTTCTTATAAAAAAAAGTGTTATTTGAATGAGCAATTCCACCCACCAAGATACTGAAGAAACTTTTTTAAGGGAAAGTTCTTTTGTATAAAGTTTTGCCCGATCCTTATTTCCTTTCTCAGGTCCCATATTTCGATTTGTTGGTACCTACCACAGACACAGTTCGTTTTGGATATCTGATGGAGAAATTATTGGCCATTGATCGTTCTGTTTTATACACTGGTACAACCGGTGTCGGAAAGGTAAGATTCATTCAAAGCTGGCACATGACGTTCTTTCAACGTTCAAAATACATTACCGAGTTTATGTAGGTGTGTTTTTCTGCGACGGAGACTGTAAGGTTCTAATTTCAGTAGATCCTGACCAACTGAGGACGACGGTAAATCAGCACTTTTACCCTCCTCGATTTTGCAGGTCAAAACTGCGGTTTATTCTAAATCGCTTCAGTCATTCTACCGTCTTGTGCAAAAAAAAAGTGCAAATACATAACTCGCTATTGTTGACGTTAGAATGGACACTGTTTTTTCTTCTCGGATATCTTTGAATGGCGACTTGAAAGATTTTATTTGGCTATTGGCAAATGTTTCGAGTCGTAGTATACTGTCACATGAAATGGTATTATAAAACATTCCATTTTTTCATAGTCTGTCATTGCGAAGGGTATGTTAAATGACATCGCAGAGAAAGCGGATTATGTTCCAGCTTTCGTCAACTTTTCTGCACAAACCAGTAGTATTCGTACTCAAGAAATGATTGAATCCAAACTCGAAAAGAAACGAAAAAATATTCTAGGTAAGGAATTTTTAAGTGTGAAACTATTTTCATGCTAAATTGTCTTATTGGCCCAGTGTTGGGCCTTTTTTACTGCCGTCCGGGGTCCTGTATGTCCCTTTTTGAAGAAATAGCTCTCTGTCAATTAAAGTTCATTTTGAAAGAAACGGCGCCTTCTGGTACGAAGTGTAAAGCATTACGAACAAACATTCAACTATATGCTATCTGGTTGGGCTTTCATGTCGATTCAGCTTCTTGCTCTATTTTTTTAACTACACGATTGATAAGAACACGAATAAAATGTTTGTATCTTATGATTCTTTTTGAGATATAGAATGATAGGTGTTTCTTAAGAGTTCCAATATAAAGGAGTTGTTCTCTAGCAAGCCACCCTTTAAGAACTAGATTTTATTACATTTACATCGTTAAGAATTTTGGTTAATTCCTCGCTTTTAGCAATTTCAAGTTCGGGCGAGAAAGTCGCTTTTGGGCTATTTGTTAAATTTAATCGAATATTTCAATTTCGGAGGCGTTTATAGACTTCCAGGCTATTTTGTCAGCCCTATTGGACCATTCTTGAACTTTTGAATCTTCAGATCTTAAGTCTATTTTTAAAACTTAGAGTTAAAACTCAGAGCTAAAACTCTACTCTTCCAACATACATATGTTTAAGCGCTTCCAAATCGATTTCGTGGGAATTTCCCTTTTTCTCAAATATTATGACTTTCATCGTACCTACTAGGTTATCCAACTTATCTATACAAGATTCATTCGCGCTATCGTCGGGTTTTTAGACTCAAGGAAATATATTTGTGCTCGAGCTTTAATCTCTTTATGTAGTGAATATATCAAATTATCATTATTGTTGCAAAGAGTAAAAGGCTAAGCCTGCTGAATGATACTTTAACGATTCTCTTTTTGGTTTTCAGGTGCACCTCCAGGGAAGAAGATCATATTATTTGTGGATGATTTGAACATGCCAAAACTTGATACGTATGGATCACAACCACCCATTGAATTATTACGACAGTACCAGGTAAGATTTCCAATCTTCTTCGTGTTCCTATTTGTTCATTTACAGGGAAATAAATTGAATGAAAAAGTGCTTAAGAAAATTCGAAAAAAAATTGAGCGAAATATCGAGACATGCATGCAATTGTAAGTTAGTTATTTATTTCTCGATATTTCTTCAAGTTTTTCCGGCTTATTCGAAAGAAGAAATATAGCTGAGAGTCCTCAAAAGGCTTACTCAAATTAGGTCCGGCAAAAATATTTACTGCCTTATGACTTGTGCTACAGCTAAAATTGCTATGGGAGAAAAGTGCGCTAAAGAAATCGAAATTTCACCACGGATATTGTTACAGAACTACAGAGCTACGGAATGTTAACCCATGATTCTTATGATACTGTACCCTGCTTTTTCTTGGATTTGTCATGATAAGACTGTAATGGGGTACTAAATCATAAAATAAATACGATGGGATTTGTTCATTACTCTCTTAAGATTATTAATACACTCAGCAACATTGATCTCCTTTTTTACTTTTGTAGGACTTTGGTGGTTTTTATGATCGAGAAAAATTGTTTTGGAAGGAGTTGCAGGTTTGTTAATCTCATTTAATTTTATATTTCTAAGTAAACATGTAAAAGTTGCCACTGATAGTTTAACTGTAAACTCAATATTATTCTTGATCTTAATCCATTTCACTTTGTAATTAGGATGTGACAATCTGTGCAGCTTGTGCACCACCGGGTGGTGGGCGTAACCCAGTAACGCCCCGATTTATCCGCCACTTCAGTATGTTTTCTATCCCAGCATCATCTGAACAAACATTGAAGCATATTTTCAAGGTATGTTTCATTGAATTCATTGTCTTATAAATTATAACTAGGTGAATCTAATAATTTCCGGTAATAGATAAAACTGTTCAACTGATAAACTCAACAACGGGTTATAAAAAAATTGAAAATGAAGCAGCATTGAGATTCCCTATTTTACAAGTCAATAATAGATCATTGTTGATTTTTTTTCAATTATTTTAAAAGAAAAAATTGCAATCTCTTTGGTAAACCAACGGTTGGAAACTTCAGATTTGTGGACTTAAAGTCTTTCTAAAATTCACTGCAAAAATGAAATTCAAAAATCATCCTTCTGAGTTCTGTTTCTCCCCTTGTTTCCCTTTTCAATTGTGTGTTACTAATATCTAAATATTACACCAAGTCAAAAAGATTGATTCTTCTTACCTTTTAGTCAATATTGAAAGGATTTCTGCTCGACTTCCCAGCAGCCGTCAAGGAAAGTGCCGAATCCATTGTATCAGCCAGGTTTGAAAAAAATTAAAAGTTCTTTTCAAAATATCAGAAGTACTCTAAAAAGAAATTGAATTGGACATGCCAGCCCTGCCAGTTGTTCCCAAAATCCATTGAATTCTCGGCTCTGTTGGATGTCTTCGGAGCTTGAAAAAATGGACCTGACCAGCCAAGCCCTTGTACCCATTTTCGCGTGATTGACCTTCTCCCCTCGATATACAATAATAATCAGACATCATAAAATCATTATTTTAAAAAGCTTCCGTAAAATATTCTCTTTTTTCAGTGTTGAGATATATAGTCGAATGAGTACTGATCTCTTACCTACACCAGCTAAATCACATTACATATTCAATCTCCGTGATTTGTCAAAGTGTGTGCAAGGTAAGAAAATTTCATTACAATGTTATGCAACGTTCGGGAATGATCTGGAACGCTCTAGAACCTTCAATGAGCGTTCATGGACATTCCAAACAGTTCCATTTCATTTGCTTGTGATGATACATATTCGATGGCCAAGTGGTCAAAGGCGTCAGCGTTTCAAACTAGGGATTCACGGTTCGAATCCCCGCTCCTTCCAATGTTCCGTTCAGTTCATAGATAGCCGAGCCGGCTGGCCTTGGATCCTGTGAAAACAATCGAATAGCTGCCTAAAAATCCTAGATTACTGGGCTATCCACGTGAAATATCGATTCTATCTATTTATCTAAAATCATTGACAAAACCTATGGCACAAAGCCCAAAAACGAGTTCTCTCCCCCTCCCCCCCCCCCCAAAAAAAAAAAAAAATGTCGGAGGGGGCTAAAGACCGACCAAGCAATATTCTTTTCCTAGCAACATTGTTTGGAGGGGAGAGGGATGTTATTGCCGTGTATCTAAATTTGACCGCCGGAAATGTGTCATAATATATTGGTAACGATTGTACATTCTCACTTTTCTTTATATCGCTATTTGAATGATCAAGTTAAATCTAGCGTTTTTGTTTCACCGAATCGTCAAAAAATGAAATCTAAATATCTATTCATGATATTCATGACGTAATGTTTTCTACGGAGATACCCCGGTTTTAGCCAGTAGTGGCAAATTTTAAACTAGACAAAAGATGTATAAAATTTGCCACTACTGGCAAAAACCGGGGTCTTTACGTAGAAAACATTACGTCATGAATATCATGAATTCCTTTCTTTCTAGGTGTTTTACAAGCTGATCCAGGTGTGATCCGTGAGAAGGAGCAAATCTTCCGTTTGTTTTGTCACGAATCACAACGTGTCTTTCACGACCGTCTCATCAACAACGAAGATAAAACATATTTCAATGAAATGATGGCTGAAATGGCGCAAAAATATTTCGCTACTGTAAGTGATGTCTTTTTTTAGCTGTGTTTTGGTTGTTAAGATGACTAGTTGTAAAGTCCAACAAACGAACTGGATATCTGAAAAAATAACGGCTTGTAAAACTAACAGCTGATTTTTGCACTTTGATGTAAAATGGTAATATTTTAAAATCTGATGAAGCCCGATTTTCAAAAAATAATTTTTTTGGGCAAACTACGGCCAAAAAGTCCCTAAAAATGGGGTTTTCTGTGAAATTGGTTCATTAGTTTTTTCTAATTCTTTGAACAAAGATAGAAGACAAGGTTCTCTAAAAAGTGGCTCTAACCGTTTTTTCTGGAAAATTTTTTTTGGCCGTAAAAATTGGTTTTTCTTATTTGGAGAAATTCCCTTTTGCCATATTTAGGGAAAATTCTTCTCAAGATCGGCTTGGTATTTTTTTCTTATTTTATGTATAGTGATATAAAATGGTAATATTTAATTTCTGATGGAACCCGATTTTCGAAAAAACAATTTTTTGGGCAAATTTGGGCCAAAAAGTGCCCAACATGGGTTTTTTTGGACTTTTGGGAAAATCTCCTTTTATGGTCAATAGGAAAACCACGCTAAAAATAATGTTTATTCACCCCAGTATCTACGACTTTAACTATACTTCACGGGTCGATATTAATTTGAGCTGTGGTACTCACGGTAATCTATTCAAGCTGCTCACTACACTTTTTTACTCTCTTGCTATTTGTCTTATTTTTATCTGATTCTCATCATCAGGTAGGTCCATTCAGCATGTTGCTTGTTCCGCTGTAAAAGAAACAGTGGAGTCTTATTCCGGGAGTTATGGGATCTTACCTTTCACCCTTTCCCTGCCGATGTCGGCATATGCCGACATGAGCATTTTTTTTTTTTTTTTTTTTTTATTGAAACAAAAAACACGTGTACACTACGAACATATATTACAAAACATTACTTAAACATAAAATATAGTCCCTCCCCCCGCTAGGAACTAACGTTATATCGCCAGAGGTACTAGACTATGTAAAAAATAAATAAAGAAAGAAAAAATCTTGGAGAAGGAAGCTACAATTGTTAGGTAAAAGCCTAAAATAAGAATAGATTTATTTAGATTTGAAGTCAAACTTTCATCCCCATATAATAAAAGCCGACAGAAAAAAGGAGGGTTAAGCGGCGGATGAAAAATAATGCCTAGGGTCTGAAGTTTGTCGAACAAAGATTGTCTTGCATGGGAATATATAGAGCAGTGCAGAAGAAAGTGCTGAGTGTTTTCAACAGAGTTAGTTCGGCAACCACAGAAAGGGTCTAAAGTGTCGCGGAAGCCATGTCTAAATTTATGCTCGTTGAGATGGCTGAAACCGACCCGAAGTCGATTAAGAAAGATCACTCCTTGAATGTCAGGAACATCAAAAACATGAGATTGCTTGGGTCTCAAAAATTCATAGATTGCTTTTTTGAAAGTTTTAATTGAAGGTAGATCTCGTATATTACCTCCCAGAACATTCCACTGAGATATACAGTACGGAAAAAAGTGTTACGGAAACGCTCAGTTCGTATATTAAGAGGATAAATAGGATTTCTTGTTCTAAGGCCACCTGGTGCTGTAAGTCTTACTGGCAGGTAGTTATGTAAATACGAAGGGGCTAAATTGTTAATAATTCCATAGAAGAATGTCATTCTTCTAGCAAAGCGCCTGTCAGCAAGACTTTCAAGACCAAGTTCTGAATATAGTTTTTCTTGAGACGTTCCACGAAAACAGCCTGTTATAGCTAAACAGGCATTATATTGAATAGATTCAAGCTTCTGCACAAAGGTAGCATTTCCCGGACGGTCATATACGATATCACCATAATCAAGATGAGGCCTAATGAAAGATTTATAAATGGTTAGTAGAGATCTCCTAGGCACATGCTTGCGAAGTCGGTTAATAAGACCAATTCCTTTATTGGCCTTTTTTATCTTCTCGTCTAGATGGCGATCAAAAGAAAGTTTTGAATCTAAGATTAGACCAAGATGTTTCTGGTACTCACTGGTCGCGATATTAGAATTATTAAAGGAGATTACTGGAGCATTAGGAGGAGTGAGTCTACAGGTAAAATAGACTTCAGTGGCTTGCTTAGATGGGTCAGGGTTAAAAGACATCTTCCATCGATGAGCCCAGTCAGTTATCCTGGAGAGATCTCTGTTAAGTACATCAAGGCTCAAGAGTTGATCAATCACAAGAGAGAATAAAGAGGTATCGTAAACAAAGATCTTCGGTTTTGACTCAAGGTTTTTTGGAAGATCATTAATATAAATTAAGAAGAACAATGGACCAAGAATCGAGCCTTGAGGTACCCCAGCATTGATTCGCTTCCACTCAGATGTTTTTCCATTTAACACAACTCTCTGATGCCTATCGCCTGCGAATTAAGGAAAGCAACGGTCCAGTCACCCCATAAGATTTGAGTT
This sequence comes from Clytia hemisphaerica, assembly GCF_902728285.1. NCBI lineage: Eukaryota > Metazoa > Cnidaria > Hydrozoa > Leptothecata > Clytiidae > Clytia > Clytia hemisphaerica. The sequence goes on from NW_027103824.1 coordinate 338,482, forward strand.
TAAAGAGTAAGCCATCGTGCCACACCCGATCGAATGCCTTTGAAATATCTAAAAACACCCCTCTGGTATCTAGAGAAGGATCTTTGTCAAACCCTGTATAAATATCATGCGTTATGGATAACAACTGAGAAATGCAGGAATCCCCCTCCCGAAAACCAGACTGACAAGGAGAAAATAAGTTATTGTTTTCAAAATACCTGTAAAGTGTATCGTAAAATACACTTTTCATATATTTTTCCAAACACAGGAAGAAGAGACACTGGTCTGTAGTTTTTGGCTATGCTCCTGTCTTTCTTTTTATAGACAGGAACCACGTTACCTTTCTTCCACTGTGATGGGAAGATGCCAGAGTTGATAGAAAGATTGAATATGCTAAGCAAAGGTTTTACTAGAGACTTACCACAGATTCTGACCATACGAGTAGAAATATTATCCCACCCATGGGCCTTGTTAACATTCAAAGAATTAATAATAGACTCGTTTTTTCTTCTTCAAATACAAGATTATCCAGTCTAGAGTTAGTAAGAAATTGTTCAGGTGGCAAAACACTACCAGTATCGATAAGTGAGCATTGGTTTGAGAAAAAAGAGTTAAAAATATCGGCCTTCTCAGAAACATCACTTACAAGGACGTTTCTTTCATTTCGAATAGGTGGAATTTTCGGGGTTTTACGTACGTTCAGAAACTGCTTCAGCGTAGACCAGTATTTCTTACTTCCTATGTTTGGATCATTTAAAGAGTTGCCAAGACGAGAAAAATAACTATCCTTGGCAGTCTTGATGGCCAATCTGCACCTGTCAACCATGTCATCAAGTGTCTGACCATCTAAAGGATTTCCCCATTTTCTCCAACGACGGTATATCTTAGCCTTATCCAAAAGCATCTGCTTAATCTCAGGAGTCATCCATAACGCATCTTTGTCTCTGATGGTGACAATTTTATTTGGAACAAAATTAGAAATAATATTAAGTATATATTCAGAGAGTAGGGCAACACGATCTTCTACGTTGAGTCCCAAAAAGGAGGTTTCCCAATCAATGGCATTCAGGGCAAGCACGATTCCCCTCTCATCAGCACGAGAAAAGTCCCAAATCTTGCGTTTATAAGCTGGAGGGAATATAGTTCGAAAGGTTAGTTTTACGAAGGGTATCTGGTGGTGGCAACGTGGATTGAGTGAAGGTAAAACCCGGAATCTAAATAGGAGTCCGCGAAGATGAAAAAATAAGATCAATGCAAGAAGGAGAACACCCAGGACGAAGATGAGTCGGCTCATCAATTAGTTGATGTAACCCATATTGTGAAGCTAACTCGCTAATGTCCCTCTCTTGAGATTTGTAATGTCGCCAGTCCACCAAACTGAGTTTCTTGCGTTAAAGTCACCGAGGAAAATAGCTAAAGTAGGAGAAACATCATAAATTTTTCTGATAGTTTCCTCCAATTTTTGTTTAAATGCAGAAAATTCTTCTGCATTTTGACTAGGAGTTCGGTAGAGAAGACAAAGAAGAAGTTTTTTCGAACCAGAATTAACCTCACAAACAAGGCACTCGTTAAGAGAAGACAACTCAGGCCTTCTCTCAACAGAAAGACCCCTTCTATAATAAAGACAAACACCACCTATTTTTGAGTTAGATGGGTGATCAAATCTGAGCAACTCATAATTTTCTATCTTCAACCTCGAGTCATCGCTCTCGATAGAGGAATCAAGAAACGACTCACCAACACAGAAGATGTCAAACTTATGAGCATTCAGAAAGGCAGTAATTTGAGCAATCTTTGAAAATTTATCAACCCAAACGCTGTTTAGATTCCAATGAGAAATTGATAAGGTGTTATCTTTCTCTCTCGGCCCCGGGTTGGACTCGATATCTCCCGCATGAGCATTTTCGATTTCCTTGCCATTGTCGGGATTTGCCGACATGCGAAGTTTCGACCTATTTGCCAAAAATTTATCATTTTTTACAAAATTTCTGTATTAGGTGGTTTGAAATGAAAAAAATGAATAGTTACAAACTTTTCTATGTTGAAAAATAACTATTCTACATTGTTAACCGGTTACTTTTTCGAAGCGGGCTACACGGCTTTTTGCGCAATGCAATTGGTTCTTTTCGCATGACGACGGGTCTACACTGGCCAGAGTTGCCCGTCGTTAGGAAAATTCATTGTGACGTCACTTTTTCAAAGGAAATTTACAATGCGTTGACATCATTTAAAAAAAAAAAATTTTAGAAATCTTTAAAAATGTAAACCTTCACTAGAATTTTGTGACGTCACTTTAAATAGACAATCATTTCTCTCATTTTTTGTTTCTGACGTCAGAAATTATAACAATTTTTTATCTCTTTTCTCTCGTTTTTTCGCTTTATTTCGCCATTTTTCCTAGATAAAGCGCTAAAATGAATCGAAGCTGAAGGAAACGGTTAACAAATACAATAATGACCGGTTAGTGAGGGCTATTGCCCTCGGTCAACGCAACAACCTCGCAAGCTCGGTCGTTACTTGACTTCGGGCAATATTTCTCAGTACAGCCCTCACTAACCGGTCATTATTGTATTAATGTTCAACTCAAAATTATAGTCCTTGGCCAATACTTCATATATTATTCAGAAAATGAAGTCAAAATCGCTACTTTTTGCCCATGTCGGCATATGCCGACATCGGCAAATAGGTCGAACCTTCTTTTTTTCCGTGGCAAATAGGTCGAACCTTAAAAAATACGAACGGCAGTTAAAGGGTTATAACCCTTAACGTTAAAACGACGTTAAATCTAAAAACCTCTATTCCTTTTACTTTCTAGACACTGAGTGTTGAAGCGTTGGAAAACAAACCAATTATTTTCGGTGATTTTATGAAGATGGGTGCAGATGCTGACGATCGCCTTTATGAAGATCTTACCGACCTCAATAAACTTAAAAATATACTAAACGATGTAAGGACGATGCCTTTTGTTAATCATTGTTATTATCAGAATACAGTAGAGTCTTTATAACTCGATTACGTACTGGGATTTAAGGAAATTTCGAGATATGGAGTAAGGTTTATGAGGCATCGTTTACTGAAAGAACTAGGAAACTTGCTCGAGTTATGGAGACAGTCGAGTTATAGAGGTTGGATTTAAAGAGACTCCAATGTATACTTGAGATCGAAGAAAAACCAAGCACTATTTGGTTTGCAAACAAACTACAAAAAAAAAAAAAAAAAAAAATGGCGGAGATCCAGCCAGAGTTTATTGGTATTTGTAAAAGAAAACATTTATCGATTATTCTTTTCGCTTTAGTATTTAGATGATTACAATATGTCATCTTCAAAAGAAATGAAGTTGGTCTTCTTCTTGGATGCTATCAAACACGTTTCAAGGTAAGAATTAAGGTCGCTTATACCGTAGGTTGGTCTAATGTCGACATCCCTCTACTAATTTCGTAACCCTTCTTTAGAGATAAGGAATAATAGGAAGGTCGGAATCACTGATATACAAATGATTTATTCCTCTCTGATCGCTAAGCAAAGAATTTTTTTTCAATCAGTGATTCCGACCTTTCCATAATGCCTATCTCTAAAGAAGGGTGTCGAAATTAGAAGAGGGATGCCGATATGAGACCAACTTACGGTGCAGTTCGGCAAATTGCATAGAAACGCAGCGCTGCAAAATTCTGCAATTTTTGGTTTGACGGATTTGTTAACGAGGGAGGGGTTAAAAAAAATCTTCAAATTTCAACAAACGGGTAATTGGCGGGCGTTGGAAACTGTACCTCTAAGTAACCCCAGAAAAACGTAATTGTAGACTAAAACCAGGTTCTTCAAGGCAAAATATGTGACTCTTTTCGCACCTGAGAGTATTTTCAAAAATGATAAACGGAAGAGGGTCCTAATAATGTCCGAGGTTACCTCTCAGAGTAAGATTTACTAGCATCCCCACTTTTTTAAACGTTTTGTTTTTAATTGATTGATAATTTTAATTTTATTTTTATTTTTTCAAACTTTTAATTGATTTTTGAGTGATATCGTTTGCCTACTCAGCATTTTCAATTCATTCATTTTAATTCAAGCTTTTTCACATTGGATTGAGACAGATGTGGAGCAGGATTGGTCAGAAAGATGAAAATAAAACCTTTTTTTTGTTTGTATCAGCATAGTATAACAATAGGCAGGCACTGTCCTGATATGAAATGTGTGTCCTGATATGAAACGGGAACACTTGTGTAAAAATAAAGCCTTTAACTACTCATCCCTTTTTATTATATATCTATTATAGAGTAGCACGTATGGTTCGTCAACCGCGTGGAAATGCTTTATTGGTTGGTGTTGGTGGTACTGGTAAACAGAGTTTGACAAGGTTTGTTTTTCCAATCATTCTTAACGTTTACAGTTGGCTCTCTCTAATTCGATCTTCACGGGACCAAGAATTTTCTTCGAATTACAGAAAGATTTGAATTACAAAAAGTCTTATACTAATCTTATACTAATTTCTAGCTGAGAGGACAAATATTTTAGAAATAATTATAGAAAGATTCGAATAGTAGAGGTTCGAATTAGAGAGAGTTGACTGTATTTGCAGTTGATTTGCTAGAGTCTGACAAGGAGCACATTCAGTCCTAAATACCCATGATTCAAAAGACGGTTGGATTTGACCAAATTGCCGCAGACCCTTTTCTTGAATAAGTATTGGTTTTTATCGAATAAGGGAATGCATTGAATGACGCAGCGTCGTTTATGGGAATTTTTCAATATTATGGAGCATAGAACGTCTAATTAGAGAGACTTTGAACTTCGAAGAAAAAGAAACTGAATTAAAGTATAAGAAAAAACCTTTATTAATTTCGCCTAGCGAAAGTATTGTTTTCAGCGTGTTTCTGCGGCGACGGCGGCGGTTAGGAATTTTTTTCGGGCGTAACGGGAGGAATGAGGGCGTCACATATAGGGCGTCCCAGGATACTTTGTTAAGACAAGGCCCTGTCTATACTTTAACTTGAAATAAGTAATGCTAATTACCTTGGGATTTATGATGAAATGTAACACGGGTCCAAATCTATCGCTATTCCCCAAGCCTTGGGCCAAGCTTCTGACCGCTGAAGTACAAATAGATTTATTATGTGTATGGCTGAAAATGATCCTGTTTTGTATTCATCATTGTCAGATTTTTTACAAACATATCACTATGAGAATTCAATAAAGGATACTAAAAGCACAATTCCTGTGTAAATTTGAACAAGATTGGAGAAATCTTCACAGTGTTATGGCTGAAAATTATCGTTTTTGGACTTTTTGTCGTATAATTTCATCGCGACTGGCGACCGTTCCTTTTGATTTTTCAAACCGACACAGATTTTTTACAAACATATCACTATGAGAATTCAATAAAGGATACTAAAACACAATTCCTGTGTAAATTTGAACAAGATTGGAGAAATCTTCACATTGTTATGGCTGAAAATTATCGTTTTTGGACTTTGTCGTAAAATTTCATCGCGGCTGGCGACCATTCCTTTTGATTTTTCAAACCCGACACAGATTTTTTACAAACATATCACTATGAGAATTCAGTAAAGGATACTAAAACACAATTCCTGTGTAAGTTTGAACAAGATTGAAGAAATTTTCACATTGTTATGGCTGAAAATATCGTTTTTGACTTTGTCGTAATTTTATCGCGGCTGGCGACCGTTACTTTTGATTATTCAAACCCGACACAGATTTTTTACAAAGATATCACTATGGGAATTCAGTAAAGGATACTAAAACACAATTCCTGTGTAAATTTGAACAAGATCGGAGAAATTTTCACAGTGTTATAACTGAAAATGATATTTTTTGGACTTTTGTCGTAATTTCATTGGCTGGGGCGACCGTTCCTTTTGAAGAATTTTCAAACCCGAAATAATATACCACTATTTATTACATACACACTATTGTACCATTTTATTTGGTTTATCCTACTCTCCTCCAAGAATTATCCCAACAGAAAAAATAATGCTTAGCTAAAAGCCGTGGCCTCTAATTAGGCTATTTTTCTCCCCAAAATTTTATCCGGACAATCAAATTAACGGCGCATCATGGCTTCACTATTGGCAAGTGTAGAAAAAAATAAATTTATAAGAACTTGAAGATATTAACTCCTAAATGTTTATCTCCTTTAGCTCCAATTTTGAACTTTAAGTCGAGGATGAGTGGGGGGGGGTGGGGTTGGTTCTTTAGGCAAGAAAGTGCATGTGTAATCACTTAGAGAAGAGCTAAACTTTCAGCTGTTTTTTTTATATTCGTTAAGATTATTTCTCATACTCGCTCTGCAATAGAATTATTACTTTGCTTTCTGATCTGTTCTGATTAGTAGTTTGTGGGCAACGTTCTAAATCAACAAACTCGTCTTTCACATCTTTTAATCTCTTAAGCCGGAGCTTCCTTCTTAATTTCAAATTGTAAAAATTTCATGACTGTTAAATACTTGACTAATTATCCGGGGGGGGGGGCGGTACTAGGGTTGGTGAATGAGGGGTATGTGCGGACGGGACCTCCGAAAACCGACCCTTAGAGAGACCAAATTTTAGTGAAAAAGTGAGACTTAGAGAGACTTTTTCGAAAATTCAAAAATTTCCTACCCTTAGTGAGACTTTTTTGTAATTTTTTCTCTCAAAATCAAAATTTTTTTCTAAAAATCGTGATACCGTCCGCACATACCCAGCACCTATTTTTGCCTAAGTACCCCCCCCCCGGGCTAATTATATTTGTGTAATTAATAAAATAGTTTGATTTAGCGGTTCAAATTTCTGCCATGCTGGAAAAACGGACAAATGATGTCCACTAATTGCACAAGTTTGAGAGAAGACTGTTAAATTTTTGCGAATTCGGCCTATTATATTTTTGTCTCTTCGGGGGAGAGGCTGGGAGAGGCACGAAGAAGAGAACTGCTTATCTCCTTGCAAAAAAACAACAAAATAACAAGATATACACAAATTCAATTAATCGTTTAATCTATATTTGCATTACATGCCTACTACTCAACATACTGAGTAAATATCATAAAAGATGCTAACAAAGTTTTTCCAATCAGCTGAATGATGAAAGAGATTGAAACACTGCGTCAAAACTCGGAACTCTTGTGAACAATATCCCATAACCACAAAACGATGATTGTAGATTGCCATAAAAAATTAAAATAATTATTAAGATCAACATCAACAGTCCATCATGAGTATAAGCTGAATCTTTAACCTTTCTCAGGCAAGAAAAAAGTGAATTCTTATATTTTTTACGCCGTATTTTGACGAGACGTATAGGATTTAGTGATTTCTTTGTTTTTTGAATGGTATATTTTTTGAAAGCTAATGGGAAATTTTAGTTTCTATCTGTTATTTGTAGAAAAACAGGCGGGTCGCTCAAGGCCGCACAACTTTGGTGGGGTGGGAAGGCTTCAAATCCCACTGCACTAAGGAGATCCAATTCTAGCCCTTCGGGCTTACTTCATTGATCAGTCCCAACTTAGGGCTGTTTTTAAGAGTGAAATGCATGCAGGGATTGGATTTGTTTCAAAATAATCACACAGGTGTGTTTGAAAGTATTTTGTTTAAGCACTTTTATTAGCGCATGTACCTCATATTTATCGATATACAGTATTTATAATTATCGATACATATTTTCAAGGCGAAATTTTCGACTTTTCAGTCGTCTTGTTTTTACATTATGATAGGCTTGCATGTCACATGTCAAACTATCGATGTTTTCAAATCGAGTTGACGCGTGGTTACGATTATTCTGCATTCCGTGAAGACTTAAAGAAGCTCTATCACTATGCTGGTGTCAAAGGAGAAAATACTGTTTTCCTGTTTTCTGATACGCAGGTGAATTTCCTTTTTATATACTTCTTTTTTTGTAGAACGTTCCCTTATAAAATTTATTTTAAGAGAACTTTAATTTTGTTCATTTTCTCCATACATAGGGTGTATCTGTGATCCCACCACATCCGTTTCCCCTAACCTCCTTCTCGCAAAATAGAAATGAATGTATACACTTTTTCGACCGTAGTCGCGTGGTCAGGCGCGTGCCACTTTATTATTTAATTATCCCCCTAAACTCGATCCAATCCTTTTTTGACACCTTTTTCCATTGTCTATAGGTGTGAAAAAAAGACGGATGGTTTTAGTGGGATAAAGCGGACAAAAAAATGTCCGTACGGCAATTGGCGGCTACGAGTCCAAAAATGACCATAATGATCAAGTGACCATTTGAGCTAATTCAATTTAATCAAAGAAGGTCTATGAAGTGTATTTTCCAAACGATTGTTTGAGTATTAGGTCAGTATTTCGCTTTAAAAGCCGGATCGACCTATCCTCCCGGTGCTACGACCACTTTTCGAGAAATGCAAATGTCTACGCAATTTTTCTTTTTAGATTGTGGTTGAAGAATTTTTGGAAGACATCAATAACATTTTGAATTCTGGTGAAGTAAGACATTATGTTATTTTTTCAAAATGGATAAAAATCCACTTTGCGCACAGCGTGGCCAATCAATTTTCTTTTTTGCGAAAGATACATTAGTTTCCAGAGTAAAAAAATTAAATTTAATTTTGAGCCAAAATCAAATGACTTGGTACTCGAAAGAAATGTTAAATTGCCGGAATAACCAAAATATAACACGAAAGGTGAATAATTGCTTATATACGTCATTTTTTTAAATCCTCTGACTAGATTTTATAGTAATTATATTGTTTACTAAGCGATACAAATAATTTTTCAGCTTATATAATTTCGGGTGCAAATTATATTATAAAAGTGACCTTACAAATACAAATATATCCTTGTATGTTGTCTTTTTCAAACGCACGAATCTCTACGTGACTCTTTCCATTGTACTGGTTTCCCCGACAGTTCAGACTTTTCCATTTTCTGTGATTTTTCCGACTGCTTATTTCTCTCTGACTGCAGTACCTGTTCCAATTTTCCGGCTGTTCCCTGTTTTCTGGTTTCCTTATTTTTTCCATTCGTTCCAATCTCTTCAATTTTCGTAAGTGTTCCAATTTCCTTGACTGTTTCAATCTCCTCAAGTCCTCCAACTATTCCAGTTTTCCAGACTGTTCCAACTCTATCAATATCAGTTTTTGTTCCAACTGTTCCATTTTCTCCGACTGTTCCAAATGTTTTGATTTCCGAAACCGTTGAAACTATTCCCATTTCTCTAGCTGCACCAACCGGTACTGTCTGTTCTCTCTCTATAATCACCTTGTATGTGATATAAGAACATTTATTTGTCTCGGAGTGAGGAACTGACCTAACACACTCCTGATATTTTAGGTCGAACAACTTTCTTCATCAATCAATGGTTAACAAAAATCACCTTCATCAATGGCGAATCGGTACTGTAAACATTCGAACTGGAAAAGATGATATAAAGCTAGAGAACTGTATTACTGAAATTGCTAAAGCTGACCTTTCTGTATGTGCTTTCCAAGAAGTCCGTCGTCTCAATAGTAGCTCGGTGAAAATTGAACCCAAGATTAAACAATTTAAAAACTATTAAATATGAACTGTACTGGTGTGGCTATTCTATGAAAAGACAGCATGGAGTGGGCAATCAAAATCGATATTGATAAATAGAGGAGTGGCGTAAATTACATGAAAATTTCCCATAAGGGGCTTTTTCGAATAATTTGTTGCTACGCGCCGACGACGACGATTCAACCTCATCCCAAAAACTCTTCTACGCCAACCTAAACAAACAATTCATCTGTGAAAAGACACGAAAAGTAATCTGTCTTGGTGATTTTAATGCTACCTCATCAGCCACCTTATTAATTCTTCCCTTCGTGAAAACACCCTGATCGATGACCTTATAGTAAATAACAATGGTCTTCGCTTTCATGAATTTTTCAACCGTAATCGACTATCTGTTCTGAACACTTGGTTTACCCACAAAAAGTGCCGTCGAATCACCTGGCATTCGCCAGATGGAGTTACCAAGAAAGTATACGATTTCGTATTATGTTGTAGCTGGCTTCGCCAATATGCCAATAACTGTCGTGTGTACAAACAGTTTTGACTTGACTCTGACCCTCGGTTACTATAGCAGACATCTGTACACCAAGCTCAAAAATTGGTCGATACATTTCAAGAAATAGGACACCGAAAAGTATCAAGCTGAACTTGAAGTGTCTACAGGATACGCAAATTTATAACGCATTTCTCGAAAATACCGTACTAAACTGGAACAAATCGATTTACTTCAAAAATATAACTCTATCATCAATGGAATCGTTTATTACGTATATAAAATTCATCTGCAGAAGAATCTATTCCCAAAATTGAGAGATCAAGATTATACCAACCATGGCATAACGATGAGGAATTGAAACGTCTGTACGGATTGAAAGATGAATTAACTTTCGTACAATAGTAAGGGACTATCTACTATTAGAAAGAGGATACGATTACGATCAAAACATCTCAGAAATCAGTATTATAAATCAGAAGCGAAAAGATCAATCAATTTGCCATCAATAGAGAACTCGACAAACTCTTTTCGAGGGCTCTAAAAACCAAGAGACAACCCTTAGAAGCACAAACTGCAAAATGCCCCCAGACATGCTTCTAAAACACTTCCAAAAACATTTCAATCCTAGCCGTGATAATCTTCATAATCCCTGGAACTCTCGACTAACGTGCCAGATTTTATAAATGAGCTTCGTAACATTTCCACCAACATCCCTATAGACACTGATTACCCCGTCCATCGAGGAAATTCAAAAGCACCTTCATCAACTAAAATCAGACAAAGCTAGCAATGACATTGACCCTGAAATCCTCAAAAAAATGCGAGCACCCGATTATGCTCCAAGTTATCCATAAATTGGCAGAAAATCTTTGGTCTAATCTGGGATCTACCAAGCGCCTGGGGAAACTCGAGATTGAAAACGTTGGAAAGGGAAGGGTTCCAAATCCGACCCAACCAAATATCGGGGAATCAGCATTGGCTCGACTGTATGTAAATTGATGATAAATATCATACTGGATCGAATCAGACCGTGGTATGAGGCACAAATCACAGATGAAGAAAATGGATTTAGAAAAAACCGAGGTACAAAACAGACGGAATTTTCACTATAAAAGAACACAACAAAATATCCAATCGAAAAACGCAAACAACCACTCTACTTGTTGTTGATTTTAACGGCTGCATTTGACCAATACCCAGAGACTGGCTATTTCTATCAATCAGAATTCGCTTTCCTGATAATGCTGACCTAAAACTATTCGATATCTTAGAGAAGTTATACAGTCAAACATCCTTGACCTTCCATGAAGCGAACACTTCATTCCATGTATCATCAGGCGTTCGTCAAGGAGGACCTGAGAGTCCTCTGTTGTTCAACCTCTACATTGACTACGTCATGCGAGTTTTTATTAAAAAATGTAACTTTACTGACGAGGTTAGTTTCTTTAAACATAAGTATCGAATCAATCCAAGATCGATCTTAGAGCAGAACGACTTCGAATGCGAAATCAGAACGAGAAGCTATCAGGTGATCATCACTCCCATGGTGTGGGTACGCAGACGACCCTGATACTTTTCTTGACTGATCTTTCATCTCTACAATCAGCGTCAACACTTCTAGACAACTTATTCGTTAAATTTGGTCTTCGAATCAAACGAAACCAAAACCGAGACGATGATTCTCAATCATGCTACCTCGAGACAAAAAACTATCCTGATAGCATCATTAATATTCGCAATGTCCCGTTGAAAAATTCAGGCCAGTTCAAATATCTTGGTTCGCACATCTCTCCAAATGCGCCTAATACCGGAGACATGAAATCAACTATCGCATTCAGATGGCACTTGGAAAATTCGCAAGTATGACAAACCTCCTTCAGAATCATGGAATTCATCTATCTACAAGAGTTAAATTTTTTAACTCCTTTGTGAGAAGTAGACTAACGTACTCTTGTCAGAATTGGAATCTGACCGCAGCGCGCAATTTGATAAGCTTGATTCAACGTACAGAAGTCTACTTCGCAAAATGATACGACGTTGGTTTCAGTCGAGTTCGATACTGAAGAAGGAGACTTTCGATTAAAAATTAATAACGCTAAGCTCCATTCTATCTGCCATACTGAAGACGTCAGTAGTTTCATTCGAAAACAGCAAAAGAATTATGCAGGACATGTCGTTCGAATGTCTGTAGATCGTGGTATTAAACAGTTAATGTTTAATTCCGATAAATATCATAGAATCGGAAGAACAACTCCCTCTCTCCTAGAGCAGGTGTTGTCAGATAACAATTTGACTATCGACAGATTTATAAATTTGAATATGAAATAGTGATTTTTACCTAACAATTTTTGATGATTAAAGTTTGACTTAGGTCCCATTTACTAGTTATAGTTTATATGGTAAAATAATATATATAGGTCGAAAACTGAGGAACAGATAATGTGTTTTCTTGAAATATTTTTTGACTCATATTGAGTTACTTCATTCCATCTTAACTTATATTGAGTTACTTTCTTCCTTAAAGTCATTTTAGATCACTAGTTTTACATTGACGGATTTCTATGTCATCATATTTTCCTTTTCTACTCCAACCTGATTGATTTTCTGTGAATGTTCATTCTAGATTTTTGTTGTATTTGTATTGTCTTTTTTGTGTCCATTTTGAGTAGTTGAAGGTTTTATACTTCTAGACTATATATATAATCATTGCCAAGAGTTCTTTAAACTTGCGCTTGGCTTTGGGGTTCATTGAAATATACACTATCGCATTACAAGCACTATTACAAACGGATAACAATATACAACCATGCATAATAAGAATCGCATTAGCGGCACTAAATTCCCGTTGAAATATACTGATCATGGCCAGGAAAACGATGATCGGGGCATAACAGATTGTGACCAGAATCAAAAATGCGCTTGCCATTCGTGTCATGCTTCCTCTGTCAGTTGAAATTCTTTCGGAATTCCTCTGTGTGGCTGCTAGTTTTTTTATGGAGATTAAATACAGTATTAGAGTGGTGCTGAAAAAGATTATATTTGTCGGGGCCGCGTATCGGGCGCCTCCAGCGTTGCCAAAGAGCGCCGGTCCAAAGGTATTTATGATAGATTGTGATAATGCAGCCAATATGTAAATAGCCAGGAAAAAAATAAATTTTGTAGGTGTGATGACTCTCAAATATCGCGTCATAAAAACGACATGCAGAAACCGATCTAGAGCAATAAACATGACTAGATAAGTCGACAAGTAGATGAAGATGTGTGGTAAAAGTAGTATGATTCGCCTGTATGTACATTCTAAATGTTCTGCTAATAGAATGATAACAACTTGGGCTGTGTAGCCTATTAAACCATGTAAAATATCACAAATGGATATGATGAGTATAATACGCATGGATTGCTTTTTATGATGTCTGGCGCTGACATTTATGTAGATTGCCAATGAATTGAAAACTGTATTGCAGATTAATAATACTAAACACAGTGAAGCCATAGTCTTTCGAATTTCCCATGAAACATAAACGATATTATCATAATTAGAAAAACATTGAATGAAAAATGTGCTTGATGTTGATATATTGGTTGTTATATTGAATTTTGCCATTGCTGATGTTTCTTTAAGTACCGTACCTTTTTAGAGGCCCCCCCCCAAGCGGTTTTTTTTAGCGTGATTACCTGATTACCTGATTTGTGAATTTTTCTTCGTGAATGCGTGATCAGAGGTTACAACGTGATCGTGATTTGAATATTCTTTGAGCCTTGATGCGAGACTTGGACTTTTTTCAAAGTCGATGCGTGATTATCCAAGTTTTTTTCTGATTTGCGTGATCGTGATCGAAGATAAAAAACGCGTGATATCGTCAGAGCCTCTTTTTATCACTTTGAATCTTGTGTGTTTTTTCAAAAAAAAATACACCGTACTGTAGCTTGTCCTTCATTTAACTTGATTAAAAATTCTCTCTTTATCTTGGAGTAGTGTATATTATATAGATTTTCTACAAGCTTTTTTTTTTTATAAGAATGGTGTAAATCCATTTCATCATGGATATTCTTAACTTTTTTGGGAAAATCATCCTAAAATATTTACAGTATATTCTTAGGTTAGGGTCCTAATTCAGACTAGATTTAACATTTTGTACATCAAGCATAAGGTGGCATTTTTGTGAAAGGAGTGAGCCTAACTTGGGGGTAATTGACAATTTATAATTATGAAAATGCTCTAAAAATGGCATTCTTAGCTTGAGTAGCAAAATTCCATGATGGTGATATTCTTAGCATATTCTTAATTTTTTGGCCATTTCATCGTGGACATTCTAATAAAGTGTATTCTTATAAAAAAAGCGTGTATTCAATAATTATATTGCGAGGCTAGATCAATAAAAACAAGAGGACTAAAATGCGATAAAATTTGAAATGAAAATTTTTATCACCCACAATTATACTTATAAACGGAATTATTTAACCGAGAGGGTGGATTGTTCATTTGTTTTTGTTTTTTTGTTTTTTTTGTTTTCAATAGTTTACACCTTGTATTGCGAAACACCCACGGTATCAACTTTTAATCAAAGTTTATATCTCTCAAATATTTTGTTCTCCTTTTTCGCTCTTTTCCTTCCATTTTTAGGCTGTCTTTAGTGTTAAATTTACCCTTTGAAGTAAACAGTACATTCCTTTTCCCTCTTTCAATTCTGTCATTTTTTCGTCCCTTCAGGGAGATCTAGCGCTCTCGATGCATTTACACCGCTATTGAGTAAAGTGCCGCCATTAGGGTACCGCTTATCACAAAACTCCGATCAAAGATTTTGCTTGGTCGGGATGGAGAAACTTTGTCCAGACCTCTTGACTGATCTACATCGGAACGGCCGTTCAAATCTTGCATAGTTTCTAAAAACGTTTCAAAGTCGTCTTGATCTGGTCCGGAATACAAGAAAGCGCTTTTTAATTCCGACTAATTTGTACTAAACTTTTTAAGAATGAGTTGAAAATTTAGAGATGATTAAAAAAAGAAAATTAGTCACATGTTGGGTCCCACCACATTCCGTTGTATGGACCTTACTGTATTGACGAAAATGGCAAAATCTTTGTCCGCTAATTGGAGGGTCCGCTAATTGAGTGTCCACCTTTTTTTATGAGGATTTGACTAGGGAATGGCCGGAGAAAATAGAATTGTCCGCTAATCAGAGGTGTCCGCCTTTTAGCGTGTCCGTTAATCGGAGGTTTTACTATATAAAAAAATTATTACCCCTTAAGGAGATCCTCTTATTTTTGACGGACCCTTATGGATATTCACTGCATTTCAAGACAGGGTGTGCCCTGTCTTTTTCTGGAAAAGTCCAAATCAAAAAGGGAGGGTAGCCCTCCTCATTTGACCAAACTTCAACAATCATTATTTTAGGTACCAAACTTATTCGAAGCAGAAGAATACGAGCAAATGATCATTGGAGCACGGCCGCATGCTAAAGAAGCCGGTATCCCTGAAAGTGCTCGGTAAACTTTCTACAGTTAACTCTCGCTAATTCGAACTCAAAAGGGAAGTTTGATTTGTTCGAATTACAGAGAAATTAGAGAGTATTAATTGCAAGGGTTTTCCCTTGACAAGAATTATAGAAAGATTTAGTTCGATTTGGCGAGAATCCACTGTATTTCCCTTTAAACATATCACATCGCCTTAAGATGGAATAGTGCAGTATTAGCACTCTAATAACAACTTTATTTTGACCGATCCCAAAACCTTCAAACAAAGTGTTAAAAGGTTTAAGCAGCTATCATCACAGGGGCGGATCTAAGGGGGTTTTAAAATTTGTGATGGAAGTGTGTTTTTTTAGCCCTGATGGTAAGAATCTTCTTGGTAGTCAGAGAACGACGCCGTTTTGTTTGGAAGCTCTTTGTTTATGTTTTTTTAGCTGACAATGCATTTTAATTCTTGTCGCGATTTGATTGGTTGAAAATAAAAACATTCGATTTGAAACGTTCGATTTTATTTCAATTTGAGACATTTTGAGAGTGGAAAAGAAAAAAAGTTGAAATTTCTCAACTTTTTTTTTTCCGCCGAAGAAGCTTCAAGTTCCGCCTTGTATATAGATTACGCATGTGCAGATGAACCAAAGTAGGTGGAAAGCACTTTGCGAGGGAATTTCCGCCGAATTGAAAACGGCCTTACTAAAAAATAAAGACTCTCCATTATAAACTTTGAATCACCCAAATCTGACGGCCGACGGGGGCGTGCCGCTGGAGTTTAAAAAAGCGGACCCTGTCAGATATGAATGTTTGATAAAATTGGGACCCTGTCGGAAGGAAAATCGAAAAGAAATTCCCAATTTCACACTGAAAAGTGGCAAAAGTGATGAAATGTAGACAAGTGATTGAAAAATTTTCTAATTTCCACCCTGAAAATTGTCTGAAATAACCAAAAGACGATCCTGTCAGGTACAAATGTTGAAAATTAGTAAATTTGGGACCCTGTCAGATATCTTCAGAGCCTTAAAAAAAGAATCCTGACCAGTGACACGTTCCCGTTCCCAATTTCGCCTGAGTGCCTCCCCCGGGGTGCAATTTCCTGATGATATATTCGTTGATAGCCTACATAGCGGAAGACCAGTACATAATGCCTTATTTTTTTAGTTTATTCTTCATTTACCAAATTTTTAAGTCAAAATGACAATATTTAGACGTTGCATCATGGTCGGATACAGGAGGTAGGCTATCTTATTCATGGAGAGTGATTAGTTTCCATATAAGGTAATACGATAATAAAGTGCACTCTCCTCCATTGGTTATAGCCTCCCTCTGTATCCGAGCCTGTTGCATCAACGTCATGTATTAGCTAGGGAGTCTTTTGACTGTGAAATATTCACTTTCTCGTCTTTCTTACTTTCTAGTGATGCCATTTTCGCTCATTTGATTGGTCGTGTTCGGAACAACCTGCACATAGTATTATGCATGAGTCCGGTTGGTGAAGCATTCCGTACACGTTGTCGTATGTTTCCATCACTTGTCAATTGTTGTACCATTGATTGGTTTACAGAATGGCCCAGGTAAAAAAAACTTTCGCGAGGTCTAAAAATTGCAAAATTTACTTTCGCGAATTTGAGGAAAAATATTTTTCGTGAGCATAAACTTTCGCGAAAATTGGCTAAAAAGTGACAAATGTTCCTTGAATCCGATAAAAACGGTTGTTCTTTGGCTTTAAAAAGGCTTTAAATGCTAGAAATGTGTTGAAAATTTTATATTTATTACAATTTCGAAGTTTATAGTTTTTCTAAGAAAGTTTTGCGAGTATGAACTTTCGCTAGCATGAACTTTCGCTAGAAAGGCCAAAATTCATGAAAATCGCGAAAGTTTCTGCTCGCAAAAGTTTGTACGCCTAAACCACTGTAATAAGTCCTTGCCTCCCAGCTGGCTTATAACGATGTTTCAACGTTTATCTAATGTTCACAACGTCCATAAAACATGAGATGAACGTCGAAACAACGTTGTGCACCAACTGGGCCACTTAAAATTTCTCCATCTGGCTTTCAATTACTGGTTTTGTTTCTTTCCATTCTAGAGAAGCATTGTTGAGTGTTTCGACAAGTTTCTTTCAAGAAGTTGATCTTGGAAATGAGGAAGTGAAAGTAAGTAAACATTTCTAATAATTTCTATATTTCTGCTGTCCCAAAAAAGTGTACTATACAATGATTTATGTACTAGGTAAGGCTCTATCGTTTTCATTTCAAATTACCCAAATATAAACAAAACTTTCATGAATCCTCAAATGTCAAAATAAAAGATTTTTGCGACCGACCGATCGACTTCCAAAATCTAAGGTCGGCTGACGGAGATTGCGTGATATCGAGATCAGAGTTACCGTTTGGGGGGGGGCTCATTATAAACCAGATTATTCAAGGGTTTTTTTATATTCTATATTTTGCATACTTCTTTTACAGCATAGCATAGCAGAGATGTGCGTTGAAATACACACCAGTGTCAGTTCAATGGCCGAGCGGTTTTACAATGAATTGAAGCGCCGCTATTACACCACACCCACCAGTTATCTTGAATTGATCAATCTATATTTATCCATGTTGGATGAAAAACGGAAGTATGTAATATGCTGTTGGGGCTGTTTCTGTTCGGTTGTAGAACTAATGTTAATAGCTCCTGAAATAATAGAGCTTTTGGCTTGAAATTTTCTGTAAATTGCTAACTTTTATTTAGCTTCAAAAAAAAAAAAAATTGACACCTAAAATGACACAAAAATTGACACATAAAACTTTATTTTTTATGTAAAACTATATCGTTTAAAACGTAATTTATTGAATATTTAGGATAAAGTAACCATTTTAGGCTCAGGGAACTTTTTTTACAATTGCTATTTATAAGAACAAAGGAAATTTTCGGTTTTTGCTCATTTTGGGCATAAAACTTTTTGTCAAATGTTACCTCATATGACAATGATCTTGCGTGCCAAATTTCATCCAAAAAGACCCACTTGATCAAAAGTTAAGGGGTGGTACAGGAACAAACCCCCCTAGTTTTGAACCGCCCCTAAAAACCTAGCATGAATAGGGCTAACTTACACAGAAAATCCAAAATATATTATCTTCTAAGCTTGTGAATCTGGAGACGATAAACACCTATCAACCCTGGACGCTGCGGTCGGCTTTACAGGAAACTGGTAATGAATTTACAAGGAAATGACTTCAAAATGACTTCAAAATGACTTTATCTTTTAAATGTCAATGCAATGACTTGAGAGGCATCTTGACCACAGATATCTGTAAAGCCCGAAGGGCTAGATAGGCAACTTTAAGCTTTCTCCAGCAAAAAAAAGTGAAGCAAAAATTTGACTTTTTAAATTTCGTGCCGATAGATAGGATCTAGCATTTTAATTGTTTTCGGAGCGCGAGATCACAAAAAGTAGGCGGCAAACGCTATTTCACATCTCTCAAACCGGTGAAATTGCATATTTTAGTCACGTGACTTTGGTAGGAAATCCTTCCAAACCTAGGCTTCACTTTTCGATAAAAGCCGCAAATCTAGCCCTTCGGGCTTTACATATCTGTGATCTTGACGCTATTCCTTCCTGGTAGTTTCGAACCCAGACTCCTGACACTTTAAGGTTGATATAAAGCATCCTCAGATTGCATTTGTGCGAGTAATAGGAGGTGTAGAGTCTGATGTAAAAACTGATCTTTCGATATAAGATTACGGGCTCTATACAAAATGATCTGATGTAAAAACTGATCTTTCGATATAAGATTACGGGCTCTATACAAAATGAATAAAATTCAGGCCAGAGCGGTCTTTATAATGTATCACAATAGGTAGACTTGATTTTTATTTCGGGATGGTTTTTTGCTCACATGTAAAATTGAGCACATTAAAAAAATTCCTATTGTGGTATTTCATGTTTTGTTAAGTTACGCAATTTCCGCCATTATGGAAGCAAACGTTCGAATCTAGAGAGAATACCTATAGGACATTTCACAGTCGCAAAACGTAATGGGTAATCAGGACCACTGCACGCTAATGACGACTTACTATTGGTCCAAAGTTTTGAAAACTTTTGAAGATTACTGCGTTTAGCCAATAGAAATCCGTCCTGGCGCAATCTGTCCTGATTACCCATGATCCATTTCTACTGTGAAATGGCCTATACGAAATCGAACTTGTGCTTCCATAATGGTTGCGAAATTACGTAAATAAAAACTTTTATACCTTTTTAACCTGACGCCTGTCTGGTCTGATCCTTGTCTTTTGTATTTAAAATTATTTTCTTTACTTTCTCGTTTTTCAGACAATTGATAAACGCCAGAGATCGTGTGAAAAATGGATTGAAAAAACTTTTGGAGACCAATGAACTCGTTGATAATATGCAGGTAATGAATTCAATATCTCCTTGAATATATCTTAGTGTTAAAATTTTTCGAGTTTCAAACGTATTTCCGTCTTAGCAATGTGTATAAAGAGGATGTCTCAAAAATTCTGCATAATTCACCAAAATTTCAAGAATATGTAAAATGCCCTTTCCTTCTCAAATGAGAAGCCTTGCTTTGACCAATATTATAAAGTCGCCAAACTTAGCTTAAGGTCGGTGTCCACTTTCGCGCGAAATTAGCGGCAGTTTTTTTCTTAACCTTTTTTGCCTGAAGAAACGATTACCTGATAAAAAAGTTTCGAGCGAACAGAAAAAATGTTGAAGGAAGTTCTACTTTTTTCATCCGTTACGTCAATTTTGACCAATGGAATCGCTTCATTTTTCAACCGACCAATGACCTTACAAAAAACGTCAAAAAGTTTTCGCTCATGTCGCGCGAAAGTGGAAACCGGCCTTTAATAGTTTATTTGAGGCGAAGTTTTATTGTTGATACGCTCTTCTATTATGCAGGTCGAATTAGTGGCATTAGAACCTGAGCTGAAACAAAAATCATTAGCAACCGAGAAATTGATGGAAAGATTAAAAGTTGATCAAACGGAAGCAGATAAGGTTCGTGGAATTTTTGGTGTTTTTTTTTTGTGTAAAATCCCGGTGACTGAAGAAACAGTCTTGAATAGCATCTTACTTAACTCTGTTTTTCGAAACTTAGTATTACATGGATAATTACTAGTATGGTAAGTTTTATTAGACGCTCGTAAATTAAGGTTTAAATACCTCTATACTACAATATACCTTGATCGAGTATTGGGGTGTAAGCTATCCTTAATCCACACGCGATTCTATACTCAGTGTGAAATTAAAGCCAGGCTAGTCTCGACAACAAGAAGATAGTTATGCACTTCCTCTGACTTCCTCTCAATGTGACTTTAAAAGAAATAACTAATATCAGACTGAATTCTCTTGAAAACCATTGTATATAAGATCTTCGGGTCTACGCTTTGGCTACCCGTTGGTTTTATATCAATAGCGTCACCCATTGAGAAACAGCCAACTACAAAACATCTTTACGAAAAAGCTTCTCATCCTCTAGGTACGTGAAGTAGTTATGGCGGACGAAGCGGTGGCCAGTAAGAAAGCTACAGAAACTGAAGCCATTGCAGCAGACGCTCAAAAAGATTTGGATGAAGCACTTCCTGCACTCGAAGCTGCTAACAAGGTTAGCAAAATTGTTCATTTTCCTTAATATCCATATTGGGCTGTTCCATTAAAAATCCATACAGGGGGTGGACGACCTTTTATACTTTAAAGTGACGGTGGACGAACTAAAACCTGTTTTTTACCTCCTGGAAATTTTAGAATAACTATTTACCCTCTGGAAAATGAAAAAACACTCCTTTAGACCCTCTGTAAATTTTCGTCCACCCCCTGTATGGAGATCAAATGGAATGGCCCATTCCAGGGTTCCAAGTATGGT
Organism: Clytia hemisphaerica; assembly: GCF_902728285.1. Classification (NCBI taxonomy): domain Eukaryota; kingdom Metazoa; phylum Cnidaria; class Hydrozoa; order Leptothecata; family Clytiidae; genus Clytia; species Clytia hemisphaerica. Next base: position 359,790 of record NW_027103824.1, read on the forward strand.
TTGTGTGATTTACAAATTTTGGAGGAATCTGTTACAGCACTGTATTCAGTATTATAAATGTTTTTGACCATCATTATTAACTGGAACTAATTTTTAGCAGTTTCTTAGGCTCTAGATATTAAGACACTGTCCTATTTGCCAACTGAATTAAATTAGCTGTAAAATTTGATATCCTGACTTGTTATTTAATGATTCGTGACTCAGCCTATTTTAAAACTAGAGGGTATTTTAAAAAAACCTGTGGTCTAGCGAGCCTGACTCCAATATGTGTGATCTAGATTCTAGCTCAAAAAACTCTCAAAATCATATATACTACATATATGCATGCGGTTGGGTCCCACGAAAGATGTTAGGGTTCCTAAGGGTTTACTCCCTACCATTGTCTAAATATCCTTTTCTTATCTTTAAAGGCACTTGATTCGCTCGACAAAGCGGACATTTCTGAATTACGTGTATTTACAAAGCCACCTGAAATGGTGCAAACTGTCATGGAAGCTGTCTGTATTTTACTTGGTTCGAAGTAAGTCAATCATTCACTCTTCTTAAATATTATAAAGATTTTACAAAGTCAGTGCAAAGACTTAAAGGTTAAATACACTACACAATATATTACCAGACAATAATACCGCATATCATGGCAATAATATATCATATGGCAATGTAACTAGAGCTCGAGTCTATCAACAAATGACAGAAATAACTTGCTTTTGGTTTGGATTTTTCCTTTACTCCTTTTAACTCCTAACTTTGTTTGGCATCATTGTTGTAATGTTTTTTTGTTGTTGATTTGATTAGACCTGATTGGGCTGCGGCTAAAACACTGCTCGGAGATTCGAATTTCTTGAGAAGATTGATCGATTTTGACAAGGTAAGAATAGTATTTTACGAGAAAGATTATTAAAACACTGTTTTCAATTTTTTTTATCTATTAGTTTATTTTAGTGGTTTAGTCTGTGGCAATTAATCCCTCGATTAAGATAGTAACCTAAAGAAATTCCGTGCTTTTCTGAAACTTATTTCAAATGGGTGATCCATAGTTTGCACCCCCCCTTTTTAATAGGGGGGATGCCAACTTTCTGGAGAGCCTTTGTAGGGGGGGGTACCGAGATCTGCCGAAAAAACTAGGGGATGGGAATGTAGGGGGGGATTAAATAAAAAAGGGGGGGTTTGGAAATTTTGGTCAATTTTCTAATCAAATACAAATTATTCTGTCATTGTTGGCTCGTGACTATAATACTTCATACTCTTTCTTGTTGATAATTTTGCTGGTAGGTGGGAAAGCGAGTTTCCTTCGAAACGGATTTTCTGTAAAAAAAAAGGGGGGATAAGATTTCATTACAAAAGGGGGGGATGGGTATATAGGGGGGATGAAATAAACCTAGGGGGGTTCATACCCCTCTGCAAACTATGTGATCTGTCCTAGTTAAGAGTGTTTCTGTTTTTACGAGATTTTCATATACTGGATCAGAAAATGATTTAGCATGCACGACCAGACTTTCAAGATACTAGGCTAAAAGGGACTCTTTGTAATAGTTTTGACATTGAACGGTTTGATTTATTGATTTTTATTATTGCTTGTAGGACAACATTCCAGATTCATCACTCAGAAAATTGAAGAAATATATCGAAAATCCAAACTTCTTGCCAGAGATTGCTGAAAAATCATCTAAAGTATAATCTGCGTTTTCTACTAGTCTATAACATCTTGTATGACTCCTGTAATTGATTGGATAGCTTTATTAGTTTCCTAATTTGTCTTAAATTTAGCTCTTATCAAGCACTATGAATATAATATATAAGAAACCAAACAACTAAGCTCTTCCTTCAACTGGAATGTCCAGAGACGTTCAATCTGATACTGAGGAATCGAATTGGTCAGATTTTATTTAAATTTATGAAATATTGAAAAATCCAATACTCTTCGTACATTTTTTATGCTTGTGGAACGGAACGTAATGTCCCCTTATTTTAGGCATGTAAAAACACTCATTGTCCCCGTTCTATTATAGGCTTGTAAATCAATGTGTTTGTGGGCAAGAGCTTGTGATCTTTATGCCAAAGTATTGAAAACTGTGGAGCCAAAACGACAAAGGTATTGTTTTACTGAATCTCTTGGCTTGTAGTGACCCCCTACTACACTTTAAGACCAACTAACTGTCAGCTCTACTGTGATTCGACTTCAAATCTTATCTTGATCGTACTGACGTTGGTATGTTTTTAAACTTCAAGAGGCTGTATTTCTTTTTGTGTTTGAGTCAGAGAGTTGATGTTATACATTTTTTTTGCTCAGAATTTCATGCTCTTTCAGATGGTACCAATCATTTTCGTTTATGTCGAATTTTGAAAATCAGTTATTTTCCTACCCCTTGTTTTCCCTTGCAGTTTTGCCTAACAAAAAGTTTTCCCGGGCCTAATCCACGTCCTCCCTCTCAAAAATATCTTATAATATACTGTTCTTTGAAATGGACTAAAAATGGTTAGGTTGTAAAAAAAGATGTCACGGGACCCCAGGCTTGGCCCCCTACTTGTTAGCTTTTTGTTTCAACAATGTCACAAAATATCCATAAGTAAGATACCATGTGTGCACACATGTTAATTCATAACAGAAGACTTTCCCCATCAGAACAACAATTTAAAACTTTCTTAGATCCGTTAAGCAAATCTCTGAAATCTTTTTGAAGATATTCTATTCTTAAGGGACCATTTCATTACATTTTTTGCGGGGTTTACGGATGAAGATTTTTGCTATCCTTACCACACCTTGACACATCCTTCTTTTCACTCAGGTTGGCAGGTGCACAATCAGAATTGGACGAAGTCATGTCTGTATTGAAAGAAAAACAAGACAAACTTGCTGCTGTTGAAGCTAAGGTATGAGTCGATATCGAATTTGATTAAAATGTTAATCAAGAAATATTTTAAGAACTTGATCTTGGAATCTTCATTCAAATTTAGCCTACTTTTATGGTTATTTTATCAACGCATTTTTTAGTGTTTTTCCCTGTGTTCAAGCGCGTGCAGTGCTTGTTCGCTACTGTGAAAATTTATCAACAGCAATAAAATTACTCGTTCGGAGTTTTATTAAAATTTCTGATATAGTTCAAGCTGACTTTTGATAAAAATTCTAAAATCAAACATTTTTTTCAATTTCTCTTAGATTGCTGAGCTTGAAGCAACATATAAGCAGAGTGTTGACGAAAAGGACACCTTGACGCATAATATAGCGCAAACAGCTGCACGATTGAAACGTGCATCAAAATTGACCACAGCTTTAGGCGATGAACAAGGACGATGGACTGAAAATGTCGCCGTAAGTAATTACAGACAATCAAAATGGAATCGGTTACCGGAACTAAGGTCCATTCACTTTTTTTCTGCTAACATGTGAAAACCACTCTCAGGGAATTACTCTTTATATTATGCTGACATGGTTTCTACATGGTAGCACAACTAGAGTGCACATTTCGAAATTGTATACCGTATTACTTCGAATAAATGCCCCCTTCTTTTAAACGCCCCCTCCTAAAATCGAAAACGCCCAGACGTTCATTCGAAGTAATACGGTAAGTGAATTTTGTTGAAAAAGGCAATTAAGTTGCTACGAAAATTCATTTAATGGTGGAAGGAGAGAATGTCATTGCTGTGGACAAGGCTTGGACATGAGAAATCTGCAAAAATCGTTCGTTTTGTTTTTCCAGTGTCTATTATAATTGCAAATGTATTTTTTAATTCTTTACGCAATACACTGCATCTATTTTTTCCCGTAAGGCATTTGAAGTGGACATTGGCAATGTTGTTGGTAACGTCTTTGTCGCTGCTGCATGTGTGGCTTATTTTGGTGCCTTCACAAGCAATTATAGAAAAGAGGTAAAATCGGACCTTAATTTCTCCAACTCATTATTAATGCTCAAAGTTCTTCTTCTGTCTCGTCTTAACGAGGTATTCTTCAAAGAGTTATATTCCCGTCTCAAAACTCAAAAAAATTCGAAGGTTTCTATGCAAACTCGATGCGTCAAATCAATTCTCCGTTCTAAAATGAAAATTTGATTTTGAGGGCACTGTATTGTTTTTAAAGGAGTTATGGCGTCAATAAGCATTTGTATCAAATTTGATACTTTTTTTTAACAATATCGCCTTAAAGTATGTCAATTTGACGCACAATTTCAATGCAGAGAATTTTCTAAAACAAAACTAATTCATGATGTTCATGACGTAAATGTTTAATACGGAAGAACCCAAAAAAGGCCGGGTATTTGCCTCTAATATTGAATTTTTAAACAATACAAAGTTTGATATAAAACGCTATCAATATCATGAATCTCCCTCCTTTTTCCATTTCAGTTGATCGCTGCATGGATTGAACGTTGTAAAGAAATGGGTATCCCTGCTTCTGATGACTACAGTTTGATTCACGTCTTAGCTGATCCCTTTGAAATACGACAATGGAATTCTGATGGGCTCCCTTCAGACAGTGTAAGTTTTGTATGGTGTATTAATTGTGTAAAGTTATAGTGCCATTTTGGCTGTACTGTGTGCTAAAAGAGGGTCTTTCAACCACCGGTTTTGCATCTCAAAAAGTGTGTGTTTATGAAATACATACATATACAATATATACATCAATGATTAGAAATTGAAGTTAAGAATGACGGAGCATGTTGTGGAGCATGTTGCATTGCACCAACGCGAAAAAACCTTCTTGTGTCCCCAAGCCTTAATAGGCGCTTAAGTTCCCCTTTAATCACCTCTAAGAATATTGTCACGTTTACTTCTTTCTAATATACGTTCTGAACGTCTTTGTTACCAAAGGTCAACCATTTTATATTCAATTCTGAAGAGTTATTATATCAAAATTCCCTTATCCTTTAGTTATCTATTGAGAATGCCATCCTTGTGACGCGCGGCCGCCGATGGCCGCTTATGATCGATCCACAAGATCAAGCGAACCGTTGGATCAGAACCAAAGAAGCACGAAACGGATTAAAAGTCATCAAATTAACGGACGGGAATTTCTTACGAACGCTTGAGAACTGTATCCGAATCGGAATGCCTGTCCTTTGTGAAGAAATCGGGGAAACATTAGATCCGTCCTTAGAACCGATTCTGTTGAAACAAACTTTCATGTCGGGAGGTCGGCTCTTGATTCGACTTGGTGATTCTGATGTCGACTATGATAAGAATTTCCGATTCTACATGACCACCAAGATGGCAAATCCTCATTATTTACCAGAAGTTTGCATCAAAGTCACTATCATTAATTTCACTGTCACCAAATCGGGTTTGGAAGACCAGCTTTTAGGGTAAGTCTATTTCATTTATTTCCAAAGCCAAAAATGAGTCATTTAGCCGAATCAATCAGTCATCAAAACGTTAAATATTGAAGTGATTTGATACCCTCGCCTTTATCTAAAAAGTTGTCCTAAATGCTTTGTGGGTTTAAGCGTTTAAGCAAAAGTACAGCACCATAAAACTACAGTTTACTTTCTCTAATTCTTCAAGGAATCATGAATTTTCTTTGAGTAAAAGAAAGATTGGGCTGACGGGGAGTATTTTACGCGATCTTCCAGCGGGGTTACATATAGAAAGATTCGAATTAGAGAGATTCGACTATAGTTGATTTCATATATTACAGCGACCGTAGCATGAAGGTAGAACTTCCAGCTACGGTGCGCAAGGTTGTGGGTTCGATCCCCAGCTAGGTCATACCAAATATTCCCAAAATGGTCCTTGATGCCTCTCTGCTTGACGCTGAGCAGCTAAAGAGACGGGTCAAGGGTAAGTGGAGAAATCCAGGGAAAGGAGTGGCGCCCTCCCCTACCTTCGGGTAGACAGCTAGAGAAAAGGAAGTCTTCGGGTCGCCCTCGACTTCAAACTTACTTACTTATTTACTTAATTTTATATACCACTAGAATACTAATGCTTTTGATAACGAAAACGTATTTCTTACCATCTTAGTGATGTCGTTCGATTGGAAAGACCTGACCTCGAAGAACAACGAAACAAATTGATCGTTCGAATCAACAGTGATAAGAACCAATTGAAAGCTATCGAAGATCGTATTTTGAAACTTCTCTTTAACTCAGAAGGCAATATTCTAGATGACGAAGTTCTGATCAACACACTCAATGAATCCAAGGTAAATTTTTCTCCCTTTCTCTTCTTTAAAAGGCATTAACACTACACAGAGCTACTCTGTCTCCGGCTAAAGGTAGACCGGAGTTCGAACTGTGGTCTATTATGTAAGGAAGGCAAAGATTTTGCATCAACTACTGTTGCTTGAGAAAGACAGAATAGCTCTATCTATTGTTTTATATAAGTAATCGTTTATGTGTTTTTGTTTTGTGTAGCGAAACACAGGATTTCTCTAACCTTGCAGCTGACAAACGATAAGATCGCCCTTGGGCGTTTTGAGGTTGTACAGTCTAATTCGGGACACACTGTAGATGAATTAGAACACGCTTTAAAAGTTTTATTTTTACTAAAGTGTTCCTGTTTCATATCAGACACATGTTTCATATAAGGGCAGTGTCTGCCTGCTGATATAAGCGAGGAAATGTTTTTCTTTTCCTCTTTCTGACCAATCTTGCTCCACAAACGTGTCAATCCAATGTGAAAAAGCTTTGTGAATTAAAACTGATGAGTAAGCAAACGATATCACTCTTATTTCAATTTTAAACTTTTATCAACACTATAGGTGACGTCGGGTATCATCACCAACCGTTTGATTGAAGCTGAAAAAACGGAAGAAGAAATAACGACAGCTCGTGAGAAATACCGTTCAGTGGCCACACGTGGTTCGGTCATGTATTTTGTAGTGGCCTCACTAGCTGAAATGGATCCTATGTATCAATATTCACTCAAATATTTCACACAGGTAAAGCGAATTTTATGTACATGTTGGGTTAAAAGAATATGATCGGACAAAGATTGTTCTACTTGCAGAGCGATCGGCCAGTGGGGTGGTGGTCTGACCGGATCTGTGAAACGGGGGTGTAATCATAGATTTATAAAGCCCCAAGGGCTAGATGTAGTGCTTTGGCTGGAAAATGTGCCGAGGTTAGGTAGGAAATCCTACCTAGGTCACGTGACATTATAAATAGAATTTCATCGCTTGATCAATAAGAAGCTTCGCGGGTTTTCAAAAACAATAGCACCAATAATATTTGCGAAATTCACTTTTTTTTGCTTGGAAGAGCTTAAAGCACGACATCTAGCCATTCGGGCTTTACAGAAAGGGTGTATGGGTGAAATAAATGTGGGTTTTTTTTTTTTTTTTTTTTGAAAACACAAAGAGGTCCAGTTCAATATTTTTTTTTGGGCTCGAATGATTGTATCTCTGAGTGCATCACATTAATTACCTTTGACTGTTAGATTTTTTGACAGTCATTTTCACACTCCTGTACGGTCTATTGTCTTCGTAACTATTAACTAGTAACTATTTTAATTTATTGCGCCAGTTAAACCGTCAAGTTTCAAGAAAAATTTTGACCTGGTTTAGCTCCTGTTCTTATTATGAACCTTACAGTCTGTTCCTCTAACGATTCCTGCATTGTAACACGCATGCGTAATTTTTCGTTCTTTAAACCATATGTAGTTAATTCCCGTGATAAACAAAGAGGAATGAATTCGTAGGCGAAATTTGTCGTTCATTTTGTCTATTTTGAGTGAATGTAGGATTCTTTAGATACCCCCTCTTTTATAGCTTTTCAATACATGTATTGAAAATTCACCGAAAGTCGCCACGCTTGAGGAACGATTAGAATTATTATTGGCTCGGTGCACCTCCACTGTATATGCTAATGTTGCCAGGTATGTAGGCTTTCTTTTTCGATTATTTTGGGATGAGAATATATTCTTTCTATATCCTTAAACGCCAAGGTTGTGGGAAAGTAACCAACCTTTCATAGTGCCCCCCTCCCTTTATAAAGGGGGATTCTGATTTTGCCTCATTCTTTAAGGTATTGGGGAAAATGAAAAATTTGAAATTTGATGGGGGAATAAAGAGGGGGGACCATAAATTTTGGAAATTTTGATTGGGGGAACTTCACTGATCTCAAGGTAATCTCGTAGAAGACCTGTTTAACCAATAAAATTATCTTACTTGAACCAAACCAATTTATCAATAAAACTTTTACCAAAACTTAAAACTTGATTTAAGGCATTTTTGTGTTAACCATATGGAGGAACCGCAAAATCGTCAAATAACTGGGGAAAACAAAAAAAGGGGGACCGAAAAATTTTTTAAATATGATGGGGGATAAAAAAGAGGGGGAATCGGGAAGATTTTGAATTCTTAGTAGGGGGAACCAACCCAGGAGGACACTATGCATTTTTTGAGTACTACAGTCATTTTTCCCAAGAGGTTTAACCTAAAGCCGCATTCTAACAAGACTTTTGTTTGGGGAAATTTCTTTTTAATATAAAAGCAACGTTCCATTTCTCTTAAACTGGTTATTTTGATAATTTTTATTTAATTTGGTCATTTGATACAAGTTCAACCTTCGGTTAGGTATAACAATTGAGTTTAAAGCCCGAAGGGCTAGAGTATAATCTCTAACCTTTCCCAGGCAAGAAAAAGTGATGCCAATTATTTTCCGTCCAGAACGCGCCTAGAACACGCCGCAATCATGACGACGGATTGTATCTAGTGGTTCCTTTGTTTTTAAGGACTGCATTTTTTTAATCTAGCGATAGAATTTACTTTCAATCCGGCGTTTGTGTAAAAACCACGCGCGGAAGTTCTGAATGGGAAATAAGTGGCTTCATTTCCTATCCAGGAGTCTCGAGTCTAGCCCTTCGAGCTTGGAAGTCAATGGTTACGACATGGTTTTCACACTAACGTAATAAGTTTCCAGCTCCACACTAATGACATCACTATTAGAGCGACCAGGATTGCCAGGGTTCAAAATTAGGCAAACTTGTTCCATTAATGTTTTTTTCTTTCAATAGGGGTTTGTTCGAGAAAGATAAACTGGTATTCTCATTCATGATCTGTACAGACATTATGCGACAAGCTGGTCAAATTTCGGACATTGAGTGGAATTACTTCTTACGTGGGAGCTCAGGTGTAGACGGTTCATATCCTACCAAACCTGCAGTGGCTTGGCTGACCGAGCATGACTGGAAAATCTGCTGTAGTTTAGAGGTATGAAATTCACCATTTTTAACTTTACCCCTTTAAAAAAAAATTCAAAGTAAATGAGTTCTGTTATGATAGACTGGATAGTCGTTTATAATCTATGTAATACAGAAATATGGTTGTTATATGACAATACGACAATACGGGATAACGTCAGTCTAAACTACCGGTATAAACTACATACCAGTATATAGACTTCAGTTTGTCCCTTACTTTTTTCGTTTTTTTTTTTTTTGCTAGGCTAGTTAGTGTTATGAGGAATTCTGGATACTTTTGACATACGCTTTCAAACTCACGAGGCTCAAAAATACACTTAAAACGGTATCAAGTACTTCCCTTATTCATATGCAACCCATTGGTCATTCTCGTTGTTTAAACACTAATGTAATCTTATTCTGTCTTTTTAATCATTTTTAGCAAAATGTACCAAGTCTGAAGGGTTTTGGAGAATTGGTCACCTCCAAACATTTCAATTGTCAAATCGGAAAGATCTCGGTAAGATAGTTTTCAAAAAGTGTCGAAGTCAATAGTGATCTGGAAAAATTGTTCCATGAAGACAAAAAATTTTTTTCATATCAGATACATATTTCGTATCAGCACAGTGGCTGCCTATTGTTATAGTATGCTGATATAAGCAAAAAATGTTTTTCTTTTCCTCTTTCTGACCAATCTTGCTCCACATCTGTGTCAATTCAATGTGAAAAAACTTGTGAATTAAAATTGATGAGTAAGCAAACGGTGTCACTCTTATTTGAAAATAAAACTTTTAAACCAGTTTGCAGAGTGTGGCACGTTTGCTTGAGATCTCGAGTGCACAACTCGGAAAAAGTCAAGTACAAGTGCAAAATTTGAGGTTTTCAGGTGCAAGTGCAGACGATTTTTTTACCCCAAATGCTGAGTTTCGCTATTTTCTCCTCATGTGCAGCTAATTTTAGCAAATTTTTGCCTTTTTGGGCCAATTTCCGAGGTATAGGTGCACCTTGTCCGGACCAAAATTTATCAGGTGTGCTCTTGCGGAACTTGGTATTTCCGAATTTTTCCTCGAATGCAGCCTTGCCATACTCTGCCAACTGGCTTTAAAACCATTTTTTATCTCGATCGATTTTGAATGGTCTTCGTCATCGTTTCATGACTGGGTTGATGAATATATAAATAAACTTTAAGAATTTCAATTTCTGGCTGTAGGTCGACATCAACCCAGAACAATGTGACAGCTACACGACCGATATATCACCAGAAGTTGCATGCCTTGAACACGAACTTACCAATTTCCAACGGCTTATCATTATCAAAGCATTCAGAGAAGAAAAAGTCACTTTCGCTATCACTGAATTTGTTTGTGTTCAACAAGGTCAAGAATTTGTGGAAAGTCCAGCTGTGGATCTTCAAATCCTTTACGAAGATATGTCATCTACCATTCCGTTGGTCTTTGTTTTATCCACTGGTTCTGATCCAATGAACGCTTTCCTCAGATTCGCCAAAGAAATGAACTACACCAAGAGGTGTGTATTAGCATCAATTCATTGGGCTATTCCAGAAATAGTCTGTACCCCCTGTGTTGAGGACGTGGAGGTGTGACGTCCAGGGTGGTCTGAAAAATAAAAAATCCAGGGTCTGGCTTTTCGTGTGTGAAAATCCCGGTTGGTCAGTAAAATGAGGTGGAAAATCCAGGATGGTAAGTAAAGCGGGGTCAAATATCCAGGGTGGTCCAAAAAGGAGAAAAAAATCCAAGGCGGTCCTGAAAAATTGAAAAAAAAATCCAGGGGTCCACCTTTCCCGAAAACGACCTCCTCGACATAGGGGTAACCCTTACAATTTTTTTCTGGAATAGCCCATTGTTAATTCTAACTTCTATTATTCGAACGAGTTCTCATTCCCCATCAATGAGAAATACTCAAATACTTTCGAAAAAAATATTAGTGCTAATTTCTTATAATCTCATAGTCTAAGAAAATTATAGAATAATGCTTAGTACACCAGGCGTAAAATTTCAATAGCATATGATTTTCTTTGTAGAATGTGTGACTTATTGACTTATTGACTGCAGTTTGAAGATTCATGAAACCTTTGGGTATGTCTGCAGAAATTCGTCCGGTCTACCTGAACGAGTTTCAGATTGTCATGTCAAGGAAATCTTTTAACTCTTGCCTTTCCCTTTTTCTTTTTTAGAATTCATGCCATTTCACTTGGTCAAGGACAAGGCCCTGTCGCAGAAAAACTGATCACTGGTGCTGTGAAGACTGGAGATTGGGTCTTCTTACAAGTTAGTACTATCCAGCTAATTTTTACTCTTCCTTTTTATGTATTAGCACAGTCTTTTATTTTTACTACTAGTCTTAAACATAAAGATTAGGGGCTTTTGATAGTATAAATATGAGCTAACAATTTAGTACGCATTGGATGGAACTACATGAGTTATCTTTTTCTGATCATCTATCAAGGAGCGTAGACAAAATGGACGCGAAATTAGATGAGTAGATTTTTATGACACTATAATTTTTTTTTTTATATATTGAATAGATAAATAACAGTATCATAAAAATCTGCTCCCTTACACAAATTTTGCACCCCTCTTGTCTACGCTACTGCTTATGACGTGCCGCGCGTTGCAAAATTAAAATAACGAAAGGGGGGAAATGAGCTAGATCTTCGCTTCATCGCGTAAATAATTTTTAATTTTTCGCTTTAATAGTTTCAACCTTTCGCGTCAATAATTTCTAACTTTTCGCTTCAATAATTTTTTAACTTTTTGCTTCAATGTATTTAACACTTTCGCGTCAATAACTTCCAACTTTTCGCTTCAATATTTTTTGAACTTTTCGCTTCAATGTATTTTACTCTTTCGCGTCAATACGTTACAACTTTTCGCTTCAATATTTTCAACCTCTCGCGTCGATAATTTCTATTTTTTCGCGTCCAAATTTTCCAAATGTTCGTCAAAATTTTTCAATTTTTTCGCGTCAATAATTTCAAATTATTCGTGTCAAAATTTTTCAATTTTCGCTTCAATAATTTCCAACTTTTCGCTTCAATGTTTTTAAACTTTTCGCTTCAAGTTTTTTTAAACTTCTCGCGCTTCTAAAAAAAGACTGAGACCTAGAAAATCTATGACGTAAATTTTTCGCAGGCTAACGCCCAGTCCTCAAGGCTAGCTCCGTCCCGTGTGCGCTACATTTTGGGGGTTCTTGTGCAAACTACACCACGTGCAGGTAGTCGAAAGAAGAGTCTGGTTTGCTCGAAATTTTTTTGAAAATACAACCGAATTTCAAGGGATAACCGCTAAGTTTTCACTGGTAAGGCTTCAGTTTCTTGATCGGATAATAGTACAAAGACCTCACATTTTACTTTAATCTGACAATGAGAAGAAGACCCTTTTGTGCATCATGACTTGATTGGGCCATTCCTTAAAATTTATACAGGGGTATTGATATCTTTTTTCACTACCCCCCTCCCCCTGGAAACTTTGAATAACAAATTATCCCCTGGAAATCAGGGGTAGACCCCTTCTGGAAAGAGAAATTTAAAAAAGAGGGATGAAAATAAGTATCCAGACGATCTCAATTGAACGGAATGGACGATCGAACCAAATCGACCGATTGAGATTCTAAGTAAAGTTCGGTTGGTTCGATTGCCATTTTAGCGTTCGATGTGTGTTCGATGTCCGTCAATTACGTTCGATGTCTTCAATCGAATCCCGGGGGGGGGGTACTTAGGCAAAAATAGGTGCTGGGTATGTGCAGACGGTAAGGGTCGGGTTTTTCACCTTTTAAAGTCTCTCTAAGGGTTACAAAAATCAGGAAATTTCAAAGTAGTCTCTCTAAGGGTGGGAAAAATCACGATTTTTAGAAAAAAATTTTGATTTTGAGAGAAAAAATTACAAAAAAGTCTCACTAAGGGTAGGAAACTTTTGAAAATCAGAGAAAATATTTCGAAAAAGTCTCTCTAAGGGTCACTTTTTCACTAAAATTTGGTCTCTCTAAGGGTCGGTTTTCGGAGGTCCCGTCCGCACATACCCCTCATTCACCAACCTTAGTCCCCCCCCGGAATCGAATCAATCGAATCTGAAAATAGCGGTAATATTCGATTGAGTTTTGATTGCGTTCGACAATCAAATTTCAATCGATTTATTGCATTCAATGTTGCTCGATTGGTTCGATTGTCGATTCCGTTCGATTGAGATCATCTGGAAGTATTGAAGTCAGTTTATGAATAGAGAACCCCCTGCTGGAAACCTTCAATAACCCTCTTGGAAAATCTGAAAAAGGAATAAAAACCCCTTGGAAAACCAATGCTCAGACCTCCTTGCTTGGAAAAGTTTGTCTATACCCCTGATGGTGTGGTTTGAAAATGGAATAGCCCATTGAGACCACTTGAGCAAAAAGGTTTAATTCCTGGGGCCAGGGGGTGGTACTTGGACAAAAAGGGGTCAGGGGCGGTGCGACACCCCTGCAAAACATGCACTCGCAGGGTATGCTCCGGAGTTTTTTTTGTCGCAGCTTGTTTTTAGCCTACCCGGAGTTGTTTTTCCGGATCATTCGTTAGTGTCATTAGATTTATTTTACTGACTTAAAGTCCGCGGTAAATATAACAAAACTGTTTATCAAGTCGCGTTACAAGAAGCGTGAATTCGAGTCTGTATTTTAGATTTTGTGTACAAAAGAGTTTTGCAGGCCTGCACCCTGCAAAGTTTTGCAGAAAGACCTGGATGAGGTCAAAATGCAGGGTTTGCCCGGGATTTGATGGCTGTTAGTGTCAAAACGTTAAAAGTCAAGACTCGTCAAATGGCTTTAGATGCTTGGAGAAGAAAAAACAGAATAGACAGTCCTGATTTTATCTATTTTGTCGCAAATTCTGAAGAATTTGAAGCCTGCACATATTCGATCTTCTCCAAATTCGTCATCTGAGGGCTGCCATCAAGGTCATCTCAATGTTTGTTTTTCTTCTTATGGTTATCTTCTGAAATCCATTGCAACAAGGAAAGTCAAATCTGTAAGGTATGTGGTATTTTTTTCTATTATTTTTCATGCCTGCATGTTATCAATTATAATCTGACAATCTGATAATTGCAGGAAAAATGCTTCTCTTCCCCCTCTTTCTCTACTTATCTGCCTATGGCCTACTACGACCTGTCATAATTTTTGGTAATCAACAAAACCACTTGTTGTGTGTGGTGAGTGAGTGGTGAGTGAGTGGCCAATCATGAAATATTTATATTATATTAAGATATTTCATCAATCGGGGTACGTAGCTACTGTTTGTTTGGCCCCAATCACTCTGGCTAAGAAAAGGTTGACGACAGGAGATGAATATGTGGCAATTTAAGAGGCAAAGGGACAACCAACCTATTGTGGTTTTATTTTGAAATAAGAGAAAAAAAATAAAAACATTGAAAATTTTGTGATTCTGGGGACCTTGACACCCTAATGTTTTTAATATGTTTTGGCCGGTTAAAAAATCTTTCTGGGGAGAGAAAAAGCTGGGTGGGTTTTTCGCACACTATTTTTGAGGTACACAAACAGATTGTATTTGACTATGTTCAGTTTGCGGGCCAGCACCTGCCAGTCAAGTACTGGTCATAAAAACTGCACGACAATCTTAAAAATGATTTCTCTATTTTGTTTTAGTTCTCTTCCAAATGGAAATTGACTGTACAGTTCCATTTCTCTCCATCTTGTGGGCAAAAATTCTTTGATGGATTCACTTTGATGTCTTGCACGTGTGCAGAACTTTTCCTGAATTGTAAGTGTTATTCTCAGAACCAAAAAAACCCATCCAAGAAGTTTAGTAGATAGACTCATGAAGCATTGTGGTTGGCGGTTACCCACAGTCAGCCGGTTATTATATAAGATTAATTTCATTGGTTGTCCAGTTGTCGTTTGACTTAAATTTTGTTGTTTTGTGTTTGTTAATGTAGGTGTAGCTTGCAAAGATCCTAATTCCCTCTTCATTATATACTTTCAGCTTACTTGCTATCATACTGTCCAGTAGCCCCTAGATCAATGGATTATTTTGCACCTTCATGTGGTTGGTACGAAATCTTTGTAAACACTGACAAAGTCTGCTAATAAGATGAGTGGAACCATATTTAACTTTAAGGAAACAACAGAATGGAATAATTCAATCAAAATGATGATGTGTACCTAACATTTAGTTTCTTGGAAGTTTTTGGATTCAAAATTTTTCCTGTAAACTGGATATCAATATTTGTCATGTAAATCATCTCTGGAAAGTACATCTTGATTTGATTTTGACATGTAATTGCCAATGCAAATGAGTTTGGATGCATAATGTATATATATAATGTATAAAATTTATAACACAACAACTTCAGGAATTTCGATACCAAACATAAAACATGCTGCATTATATTATGTACATAATGAAGTACAATGAACAAATGAGTTTCTGATGACAAATGGTTTGTTTTCAATTCAGATTGGGGGCTTTTTACCCCTGGTACAGGACTCCCTGCTTGATTTGGCAAACATTTCCAAACAAGACACAAGAATGGGGTTAGACTACAATTTCAAGATGAACCAACTATAGAGATTTCAGCTTCAGTACAAATTCTAGTTTTGGATACTTTAATGCATCACATTAATCAATTTTCTAATGAAATACTTTGTTCTTGAGCAGTCTGAATAAAATAGTTTTGCTCTTTTTCTCTAAATTTTCATTTGAAATGGCAAAAGGCTATTATTATCAATCTGCTTGAAATTATTAAGTCACATTTTGGCAGCAATAAGATAAATAAATTTGACATAATAAGAATCAAAATTATATTAAAATTTTTTAGACAATTTGGTAAATATTACTATTATTGTTAATGCTATTATCACGATTAGATAAAGATTTTTGTATAATTTATAATCTTTTGTGTGCTATTGTATTATTTTGCTATCATTTTTCACTTTTTTGTGTAAAGTTCAAAAAGTTCTTAAAAAATTCATGATAGTTATGATTCTTGTCATTGATATAATGAATTGCCAATGTTTTACACCTCCTTTCCCTTTCCTTCATTTTTTCCATATTTTAGAGGCCACCCTTTGGTTTTTAAAACTCTTTAACCCAAAAAGTTTTACCAGCTTCATTTTGTGTTTAAATGAAATGAATTTTAATTCTTTATCTGTGGTTCATGGTACATTGGGCATAAAAAGGTGGCTGTTTTAGCCAATCTAGAGGGTCGAAATTCAAAAATTTTCTGACCCGTCGGGCCCAACCATGGTGGGCCCTCCTTAGACACTATATATAGCTGATTCACTATATATAGCTCAATCTTTTTTGCAGGGTATCCTAAAAATCCTAGATACGCCCCTGTAAGGGGATGTGTCGCCGGTCAGTGTACAGAGGCAGTCAGGACTAACCGCCTAGATAGGAACAAATTTCTTGATTTCTAAAATACTCCTATCTAGGATATAGGTACTTATCTAGGCATATTTTTTATTCTAAGCTCTGAACATTTTCTTTCTTCTCCAAATTTTTCATTTCAAAACAAAATCGCATGTTCAAGCTATGACTAATAGTTGTAATAATACAAAGTGGTTTCTTCTTCCAAAAATCAGCACCTTTGGTGGGTGGAAGGGTGGAAAATCTTAGATTTTGTAAAAAATATCCTGAATAGGAACATTTTAAGGCTCTTTTTACTAAAACGGGATTTGATGTGTAAATAGACCATTAATAAGCAGTGGAATAGTGGAAATAAAAATGCAATAACTCAATACTGCATTGATGAATCTTTCTGAAATTTGGAAAACAGTTAGAAAATACCTAAATGAAGACATAGATAATAATTGATACATGCAATTTTTTCTAGTTTTAGTGTAAAATAAAAATTTCTAAAATATTCTAACCTTAGAATAAAATTTATTCCTAGATAAGTACCTATATCCTAGATAGAATAAAATTTATTCCTAGATAAGTACCTATATCCTAGATAGGAATATTTGTGAATTCGAAAAATTTGTTCCTATTTAGGCGGTTAGTCCTGACTGACAGGGTTTGATTTATAGTTATGGACCCGGGGGGGGGTACTTAGGTGCTGGGTATGTGCGAGCCATAAGGGTACCTTTTTTTATTCCTCAAAAGTCTCTATAACGGGTATAAATTCACAAGTTAGTCTCTAAAAGGGTCCCAAAATCACGAAAACAAAAAGTTTTTCTCTCAAAGGGTCACGATTTCCAAAAAATTTGACCAAAATTTAGGAAAAAGTCTCAAAGGGTCCCAAAATCATCATTGGCTCTCAAAGGATGGGTCACTTTTCGATTTTCCGCTCGGACATACCCGTTACCTCATAAACCTAATACCACGCCCGGGGCTATGGACCTTTATATATGAATGTCTTGTTGCCAATTAGTAGGCCAGATTGGTGTAATTATTGTGCAAATTTGGAACAAAGCACCCAATTTGGACCAGGCATGCCTAATACTCTATCTATGGATTGATATTAGAAGGGCTGCTCAGAAAAAAATTAAGGGTAGCCCTTATTTCTGGACCCGTTTAGGGAAAACCTAGGCTAAAGCCCGAAGGGCCCCATTTTTATGGAAATTTCAAACTCATTTTAGGCCAAAACCAATTACAGAATCTGAAAGCTCTCGAAAAACTATATACTGTTTTAAATAAACTCCCCTAAAGGGGTTGTAAAAAATTGAACTGAAAGTTTGCAATATCTTGTCAAACTTTTTTCTTTCTTACCAGATGTAAAAACTGAATAGCTTAAAGTGTTGTCGGTTTTTAGTTTATATCCCGTGCCCTAGAAGCTGAAAATTCTGCATGTAGAAATGAGTAGTTCTGGAAACTCTATAAATAAATTGTTTGATCATATCCTACGACTAACTGATGAAAGTGACAGACGATTCAATGAACCTACTAAGAAAGTTTGTAAATATATGTTATCAAGAATGAACTTTGCTATAAGCACAGTCAAGCTCTTAAATTCCACATCAAATGTATCAGAGAATGTAATAATGAGTTTAGAAGACAAGAAAAAGCTAAATGATATTGAACCTCATTTGATTGCCCTTAAAGACTTGTGGGTGGAAAAACATTTATCCTCTCAGAATGAACAACAACCAGATTTTAGCAATTATTCTGCAAGTCTCAAATACACTGGTTTACGTGGAAGACCATCTGTTATTATTGACATTGCTCAAATTCAGGCATTAAGGAGCTATCATTTTAAATGGAATCAAATTGCTAAAATTCTATGTGTTGATCGGACAAAAGTTTGGAGGAGGCTTAAAGAAATGGGCTATGATTTTGATAATGAACGTTTCTCTGACATTTCAAGTGATGAACTTAATACACATGTACAGGACATAAAAAACAATCACCCTCTTGCTGGAGAAAGAATGGTAATTGGGTTTCTTCGTGCAAAGGGAATAACTGTTCAAAGATGGAAAGTCAGGGAGAGTATTCACATCATAGATCCTCTTAATTGTGTCACAAGGTGGTTGGAAAAAAATCCACGCTGGATATACAGTGTTCCTGGTCCCAACAGCTTCTGGCATAACGATGGCCTCCATAAATTAATTCGCTGGGGCATAGTTATCCATGGCTGTATCGATGGTTTTTCAAGGATGATCACCTCACTTATTTGTGCCTCAAATAATTATGCTGTAAACAACTTTGTCTGGATTTTTGGAAGGGGTAAAAAAATATGGTCTATCAGCCAGAGTTAGAGGGGATAAAGGCGGAGAAAATATTGGTATTCTCAGATTTATGAGGGAAGAACAAGGCTATGAAGGTGCTTATATTCAAGGAAAATCAGTTCACAATCAAAGGATTGAACGTCTTCATTATGACACAACCCACTGTGTTCTTAGTCATTTCAAAGCTATTTTTTACCATCTTGAAGAAATCTTGGAGTTAGATATGTCTTCTGAAATTGATCTTTATGCCCTGCATTTTGTCTTCCTACCAATTATTCAGAGATCATTAAATGAATTCAAAGAGGCATGGAACAATCACCAGCTATCTACAGAGAAAAACCAGACTCCATATCAGTTGTGGCTGCTTGGAATGATGGATAAGAACAAAGAAAATCAAAGAGGCGTGAGAACATACTTAGCATCACAATTTGGTGAAGGTGAAAACTTTGGTGTAGACCCTTCCCCATCTCTCGGAATAATGCCTGATGATGACCACTCAATTGTTGAAGTTCAAAACATTAACCTTCCAGATAGGTCAAATGAAATTAAAAATTTACTAGATCTGGAATTCAATCCCCTAGAAGAAGATGGAAACTTTGGTATAAATCTATTCAAAGATGTTAAATGTAGGATCAAAACCATCCTGTGATTATTATACTTTAGGCGTACAAACTTTTGCGAACAGAACGTTTCGCGATTTTCGCGAATTTAGGACCTTTTTGCGAAAGTAAATGTCTTTGAAAATTCTTGAGAGGGCAACTCGCAAAAGTTTATGCTCGTGAAAAATTATTGAAAAAGTTGAAAATCTTTAAAGCTCCAAAATCAATATAAAAACTAGTATGTATAGCATTTTTATGCTTTAGAAGCCTCGTTAATTAGTCATTAATTAGTCAAGAATAACAGTTTAAATAGACCTTTTCATAAATTACGTCATGAACATCACTTGCCTCGCATTCAAACAATTACCATGGTGATTATGTCCCTTGAGATATTACATGATTATTTCACGAATAGAAAGTAGTTTTAATAAAATCCGCTGGGAGTTGATCACCTTGGCAATAATCTCAAAACGAGGCAAGTGATGTTCGTGACGTAATTTATGAAATGGTCTATTGAATTCAAAAAAGTATTTGTTACTTTTAGGCCATTTTTGGTGTGAAAATTGATCAAAAAATGGCTTAGAGGGACAAATACTTAAACAGACTGAAAAATCTTACATCTTAATTCAAAATTTTACGTTTTACAGGTTTTCTTATTTGTCAAGAATTTTTCGCGAGAATAAATCCGGGAATTTTCAAAGGCATTTACTTTCGCGAAAAGGGCTAAAATTCGCGAAAGTTTATACGCCTAAGTAAACTTAGAGACAAAAAATGTAAATATATATACACTCGTGTCAACTTTAGGCGATTCCTTGTTTTAAAACGGCTGGTGTAGTCTCTCTGAGGAAAGGTCAGTCCTGTTACGGATTGGCCCCGTATCCTTTCCCCAAGGTGATTCGGCTAGACGTCGCCATAGTACGTTTCTCCTAAACTCATTGCCTTGTGTAGATTTTGAGATTCTCTCTATTATATTTTCATATATAAGCAAAATATTTTTTAAACTGTACATTTTGTTCATTTTTATTCGTTATACCATAAATTGGTGATAAAAGAGATGATGATAAAAACGACGTTTTCTTATCAAACACCCATTTTTTAATCTTCTCTCGGCAAGCTACACTGCGATCTGGCCTTGGAGAAAATCGGATTCATGATAACTCTTTTCTCTCACTTGACTAAAAATGGTCATTTGATGTATTTTTTCATTGAAATGCGTCATGAGAATACAACAATTTTGGCTTCATTACTATTTCCTTTGAATTAATTTTTGGGCCTGAAAATAAAAATTCCCTAAGGGATACACGAGAATCGGAATCCATATTATGAAAAATCGGTTTTTATCAACATTTTAATGATATTCAAAGGATAAAAGTAAAAAAATGAGGTTGTTTAGGTTTTTCTGAGTTCTAGGGCGACTTTAAGAAAAATACTGCCGGGCCCAGATCGCCGTGCTAAAGCACTAAAGGTCGGGAAAATTTCAAAATCCCGGGGGTGATGGGACTTGGGCAAAACAGGTGACGAGCCATAAGGGTCCCCTTTTTCATTCCTAAAAGGTTTCTCTAGGGGTACAAATTCATAAGTTATTTTCTGAAAGGGTCCCAAAATCATGAAAATCAGAAATTTCTCTCTCAAAGAGTTGCGACTTCCGAAAAGTCGACCAAATTATGCTAAAAATCAACAAAATTTGTAGAAAATCGATCAAAATTTGGGGTCCCAAAAATGTCCAAAATTTGTACTCACTTGTTAAAAAAAGTGGCGTTTAACACTAGTCGCAGGCGTTTAATTTTTTAGCCATACTAGCAGCTTTTTGAACAAAAAATGGACAGGCGTCTAACACTAGTAGCCAGCGTCTAACGAGTGTACTAAACATAGGAAGAAGTCTGCGAATCAGACTAACTAGAGGTCTCAAACACTTAGACGCGGGCGTCTAGTGATTAGACGCGATTTTTTTAACAAGTGAGGAAGGTCGTATTTTCGAACTCTTGCTCATATAGACCCGTCACCTCGCAACCTTATACTTTTGACAAAATATATTCAAATAATCTGCGATGAAAAGCTTGTATAGAATGTGTAAATTGAGTACTTGTACGTGGGTTGTTTAAGAAATACTTAGTTGCATCGGGAAGAGGAATTAAAGATTGAAGCAAAAAGTTAAAAACGTGAAAAAAATATTGAAGCGAACCGGGCCGAAAACCTCGTTGACTGACATCTTCAACTAATGACCTCATCATACGGTTTAAAAACAACTTCAACAAAAATTCATAACAACAACAATAAAATTCTAACCAAATTTGAGGATTACCCTACACAGAGCATTGCACTTTGCTCGAATATGTTAAATAATTTCTTAAAATATTGAAGCGAAAGTAAGAAGTTATTGACGCGAAATTTCTAAAATATTGAAGCGAAAATTTGTAACGTATTGACGCGAAAGAGTAAAATACATTGAAGCGAAAAGTTCAAAAAATATTGAAGCGAAAAGTTGGAAGTTATTGACGCAAAAGTGTTAAATACATTGAAGCGAAAAGTTAAAAAATTATTGAAGCGAAAAGTTAGAAATTATTGTCGCGAAAGGTTGAAACTGTTAAAGCGAAAAAGTAAAAATTATTTACGCGATGAAGCGAAGATCTAGCTCATTCCCCCCCTTTCGTTATTTTAATTTTGCAACGCGCGGCACGTCATAACTGCTATCAGTGTTAAGAGTGTTAAGGTGCCGTAGTATAGTGGTAGTCGACCTTGGCTTGTTGCAGGCGGCCAGGGTTCGATTCCCACCCATGGCAAGTGAACGTTCCTTCACCCGGGTCAACCCATGCCATGTGAGGGGAATTGGGTAGTCAGTTCAAGGTGCTGACGGGACGCTCATTAGTAAGCGTCTATAGTTGCGAGAATAGGCCTCTAAAGCCTCCTGCAACTCAACCAAATAGAAACCAAATAGAAAGCTCTTCCGTCTTAGACGGATTTTTGGTTCAGCATAGTATATAAAGATGCTTCTCCGTCTCAAATTCTGTATAATTCACTAAAATCTGAGAAATGGGTGCTAATGGTGCGTAAAATGCATTTCCGTCTCAGACGAAAAACCTTGCTTTGACAAATCTAAACCTTCTTTCGGTTGTCATAGAATTGTCACTTGGCTGCATCTTGGATGTTGGCAATGGAGAATCTGGTCAAGGAGCTATCATCACCAGACGCTGGTGTCCATCCTGATTACCGTCTTTTCCTCAGCTCCATGCCTGCCAAATGTTTCCCTGTTAGTATTTTACAGAACAGTATCAAAGTCACTAATGAACCACCCAAAGGTTTGAGAGCAAACGTTAGACGAGCGTTCGGTGAAATGCAACCAGAAGCATTTGAAACACACGGTACGTTATGCTTTTGCTTTTTCTGTTTGTTGTCTCTACTTGTTTGGAAGTAATTTATTAGTTCTCCTTACTAATATTATAGTCCTTTGCACTAGATAGGGTAACTGCTTACAGTGTTTTGAAGTTCATTAGTCCGCAATGTTTTCTGTTTTAACTTATATTATATATAAGTATTTTTGAACGTTCAAGTTTCAAAACATTCGGATCCCGTGGATCGTCAAGTAGAATAGAAAACGAAATTTTGACTTGCGAACTGGACACATTTCGATCCAGTCAAGTAGTTAGCGATCAGTGGTTTTGTCGGCTTTGAATGTGTCACAGGACAGCCTCAGTTTGTAGTTTCAACTCTTTTCTAATTTATAGAGAATTTTTCGGCCCTTTGACGATCGAGTTGAAGTCGACGATACTTATTCTATTTATTTTTCCTTCCATTCCAGCCTTGGGAAACACTTGGAGAAAATTGGTATTTGGTTTGTGTTTCTTCCACGCCATCATCCAAGAACGAAAGAAATTTGGTCCTCTTGGATGGAATATAAAGGTTTGGCATCGATATCATGGAAATTACTTCTAATATTTGATTGCATTGCCTGCTTTCAAAATCGTTTCTCTTAGAGTGCTTAGTGAACAACTTGATTGAAATTCAACTAAAAAATTCACTTTAAAGATTTTGTTAATTTTCAGTCTTAGAATTTTAAAGAATCTTATGGCTTTCAGAAAATTAGGTTCTTGATGTTTTGACTCGATTTTCTTTCTTTCCATTTTTCAGTACGAATTCAACGATCCAGATCGTGAATGTTGTTTGGAGAATTTGCGCATTTTCGTTGAAGATGACGTCATTCCTTGGGATGCTCTCATCTTCATCACTGGATGGGTAAGTAAATCAGTCAACTGGCACACAACCTTGTTTTTACGTCCAGAAAATGTTTGACCTTACATGTATATGGGTTTTATTTTGACACTTTGACATTGTGTCTTAGGTCACGCTACGGTTCCGTTACGCACCGAAACGAAATAAAGCCTTTCAATTGGTTAAATTCAGTTTTTACGTCACTTTTAACCAATAGAATTGCTTTGGACCGTTACCTGTGAACATGGCCTTTAATCATGATCAATGCTGTGACATATAACTAATCTTCATATGAAGGCATAGACAACACTTGTTTTACTTTATTGAAATACGCGGAACTCGACGATTTATTATCCTAAATAAACCCTCCAATATCCAATTTAGTAAAATCATAAATAGGTTTTTTATTTTTTTTCGTTATTAAACTGTCACTTCATTTATTTCAGATTACGTATGGAGGACGGGTAACGGACGCCTGGGATCAACGTTGCTTACAAACCATTTTGACCAGATTCTTTTCACCCCCAACCCTCGATCAAGAATATAAATTCTCAGAATCTGGTAACCATTTTCATCTTTAAGTGTAAATTTGATCTACTATCAGAATGCCATAACTTTTAGTTATGGTGTCCCTTTCGTCTATTACAGGGTTCAGACAGACCCTGGAAAACCTGGAAATATGATGAATTTTCAGAAAAATCAGGGAAACTCAGGGAAACCCAGGGAAAATTTTTTTTTTCCCAGTCTGCTCAGGGAAACTCAGGGAATTTTATTTTTTGAAGAATGAATGGAAAAAACAGATTTAAAAGTTTTTTTAGTTTTAAAGTGTTTATTCATATGCAGTATTTGTAGCTTTAATTTTTACCTTAGGTTTACCATTTGATTTGTGTGCCTTTTGTTTAAAGATACATCTCTTTTGACTCTGCTTAGTTTTTATGGTTTGCTTGATACTCAGGGAAAAAATAGGGAAAAAATAGCTAAAGTGAGGAATTTCTCAGGGAAAAAACCTTTGAAAATTGATTAAAATTCAGGGAAACTCAGGGAATTTTATTTTCGAAGGTCTGTCTGAACCCTGTATTATTTTCTGGGAAAAGCTGTTTAATCCTTGGACCTTTCTGAAAATATTCTGTCAAAATAAAACACTATCAATCTATTTGCACTGAGAGTATGCAAGTATGCTATCATTCCGTCTAGTCAGAAAGAGTTTGGTAGTGAATTCATATAAATAACCGAATGGAACTAAGGAGTTTATACTTTTGCTTTCTCTTTTCAGGTATCTACTTCGCACCCGACAGTCCACTGTTGAATGATTATCGTGACTACATCGATCAATTACCACTGAGTGACGAGCCAGAGATCTTTGGCATGCATGAAAATGCTAATTTAGCTTTCCAGGTAGGTGTTGCTATTACTTACTTATTTCATCATTTTGCCTCCCGAATTTTGTCGTTCAGATAACCCGACTAATTGATCTTTTGGACCTACCCCGGTGGAGGTCCTATAAATTAACCTGTGTTTGTTCGTCCGTCCGTCCGTTCGTTCGTCTGCTACCAACTTTTCTCAGGATTGAATCATAGGAATCTTTTGATTTTTGGTACAAAGGTGCAAAATGGTGGTGGCCAAAATGTGACGGAGCCCGATTTTCGAAAAAAAAAATTTTGGGGCAAATTTGGGCCAAAAAACGGCTAAAAAACGGGTTTTTTGGACTTTGTGAAAAATTTGATCATTAATTTTTTCTGATTTTTTGCATGAAAGTAGAGTACCATCATAGGTAAAAGATTTTGCAAAAAAATTTTGTTGGCTCAAAAAACGCATGTTTATCTATAAGAATTGCTATTAATAAGCATATATCAATGTTCTTAGTCAAATTACTCAATTTTTTTATGAGATAGATGTTTTTTTTGCTCATGAGGGCTTACTTTTGAAGAATATGTGTGTTTAAGACAGGAAATTTAGTTGCTTGGCGTGTTCTTATAGAAAAACTGGCCAAATTCGATATTTTTTATAAGCACATTATCAATTACTTAGGTATTAGCTTTTCTCGAGATTGGCTTTTTCATTCTTTATGATATTTTGCACAAAGATGCATAACTATAAACCTTCGAATGTGACAGAGTCCGATTTTCAAATAAAAATGTTATTGGGCAAATTTGGGCCAAAAAACGGCTAAAAAACGGGTTTTTGGACTTAGTGAAATATTGGATCATCGTTTTTTTCTGATTTTTTTGCATGAAAGTATGTAAAAGATGGCTCAAGCAGATTTCTGTAAAAAAAGAATTTTTCGGCTCAAAAAAGGCATCTTTATCTATAAGAATCACTATTAATAAGCATACATCAATGTTCTTAGCCGAATTACTCAATTTTTTGATGAGATAGTTTGTTTTTTTTTGCTCACAAAGTCTTGAATATGAAAGAATATTTCAAGAGCATGAAATTTTGATTTCTAAACGTTTTTTTTATAAGAAACAAACGACTAAGTAATTTAAATAGATCGTCACTATTTGTGTTCTGAATGATTGTTTAATGGTCATGTCACGTAGATATCAATTATAAATGTGTTAAATGCATAACCAGGTAGGTCCATAAAAGTATCACTTGTTTCATTATTGTTCTTGAATAAACTGCGAAAGGGCAAATAATATATAGGAAATCAAAGTAATAACAAATAGGAATTCAGAGTCCACATGGTGTCGAAAATCAAATGTGTTCTAACAGGTTGATCTTTCTTCTTTCAAATAAGATCAGGGGGAATAAGTCGAACTAAAACGGGAAGTCTATGGAACACATTCTTAAGAGGGGTTTTTCCTTGGCGGAGATTGAGAATTAGTTCGTGTTATCCAAACATGCTTTATAATAGAAGAGAGAAAAAAGAATAGAAGAGAGAAAAGTAGAAATAATACAGGTACGGGAGCCTGTGCATTCGCCAATAGATGTCTTGTCCTGAACTTCCTTCCATTCTCTTCAACAGATTCAAGAAACACACAATATGATTCGTACCGTCCTTGAAGTTCAACCTCGATTGTCTAGTGGTGGAAGCGGTAAAACTAGTGATGAAATTGTTTATGAACTTTCCGATTCCATCCTTGGAAAGCTACCTGATAAACTTGACATGGAACAAGCTCATAAATCACTACTTGTGGTAAGTCTCTGTTAATTTTTGTTAATTTTTTTGCCGTTAAAGGGAAGAGCTAGTCTAACAGAAAAGTCGTCACACACGAAGGTTTGATTTAATTTTCCTTGGAAAATACAAAGAGTTAAGAACGATCATTTTCCTTTTAAAATACATGAAAAATTACTTGGGAAAATACCAATGGTATATTATTTTCTTTGAAAATATATATATTTTCTTTGAAAATATATAAAGAGTTTCGCCTCATTCATTCTGCAATAAGAACTCCCAGAGATTCCCGAAGAATGGTATTCATTTATGTAATACTTTTATACTTTCTACGGAAATGTAATACTGTAGCTGTATACATTATGACATCTTTTTTTTTCAGCCTGATAGTAAAGGTCGATTGAATTCACTCACTACTGTCCTCGGGCAAGAAGTTGATCGTTTCAATAATCTGCTGAAAGTCATCAAGGTAAATTTCATGAATTTCATCATCTTTTCATCCTGTCCATAATTCATTCATTAATTCGTTCATTTATTCTTCCATCCATCCTGCGGTTATTTCATTCATTCATTTCTTCATTCATTCATTCATTCATTCACCCATCGGTTATTTCGTTCATTCATTCATTCATCCATCCATCGGTTATTTTGT
The DNA here is from genome assembly GCF_902728285.1 of Clytia hemisphaerica. Classification (NCBI taxonomy): domain Eukaryota; kingdom Metazoa; phylum Cnidaria; class Hydrozoa; order Leptothecata; family Clytiidae; genus Clytia; species Clytia hemisphaerica. The sequence continues at coordinate 387,148 of NW_027103824.1, forward strand.
TCATTCATTCATTCATCCATCCATCGTTGACTCTTTCATTCATATACTTATTCTTCCATTCATTCATTCATTCATTCAATCATTCATTTGTCTTTTTATCAATTCCCTTATATTTTCGATAAGTACAGAGCATTTTGATTTTCGTGACTGATGCCATAAGAAATTTGATGATTCAATTTAACATTCTTATTACCTTATTACAGAACTCATTGCAGCAATTACAAAAGGCTATCAAAGGATTGGTAGTAATGTCTTTGGAATTGGATTGTGTGTATAACAGCTTCATCAATAACCAAGTAAGCAAGGATGGTCCCATCATTTTGAGATTTTCAACTCCAAATGTAAAATGGAATCGAATTCCTTTTCTCTGGTTCATATAGGGTTGAGTGAACCCATTCAGGGACTCCCTGGAATTGTTCATCCATCCCCATGCTTTGCCTACAAAATGAAATGATCCATGGGCTATTCCAAAAAAAAATATATAGGGTTATTGACCAACTTTTTTAACCAACCCCCCCCCCCTGGAAATTTTGAATAACAAATTATTCCCTAGAAATCTGGGGTAGACCCCCCTGGATGTTGGAGTTTTGTAGAAATGGAGCTGGAAAACAACTTTAGATGTCAGCTAACCGGGGTAATCTGCAAAATGAACAAAATCAATCCCCTCGGAAAATCGAAAATTTTCTCCCGGTAAAGTTCGTCGATACCCCAGTATAATTTAAATGGAATAGCTCAATAAAAATAAAATGGATCATTGCAATGGCCTTTCAAGAAAAAAATCGTATACCACCTGTTGAGGAGGTCCATTTCCGTTCCAAGGGGGTAAGGTTTGATATGTAGCAGAATTCTATAGGGAGATATAAAAACCTGTCAAAAATAACTGGAATTCCATGGGGGTAGCTTTTTAAATACTACTAAAATTCAGAATTCCAGAGGGGCTTAAACCTGAAATTGCCTGGAATTCCAGGGGGTGGCAGCTTTTCCAGTCACAGAGGGATGGACCTCCTCAACAGAGGGTATACGGTTTTTTTTTCTGGAAAAGCCCAATCCTCTCTTTTATAGCGAGCAGTATCAAGATATTATCCTGTACCTGTTAATTGAAGAATATAAATCAATGACCGAAACCTTTTTTTTTCCTTTCTTCCCAGGTACCAGACATGTGGGCAAATGCGGCTTATCCTTCATTGAAACCATTAGCTGGATGGGTCAAAGATCTTGTGTTGCGAACTAGTTTCATACAGGTTTGAATTCACTTCATGTTCACCTTAACTCTAACCTGTTACAGCTAACCTGGATTTTCTATCTTTCTTGCCTGAGCCTTGGAATTTTTCATGCAAGATCAAAGATAACTTTTTATTTTCCTTGGAATAAAATACTAAAAGAAAATTCGATAAATACAAAGCATTAACAAACTTATTTTCCTTGAAAAATAAAAGCATGCACTGTATTTAAGATACACTTCGGTACACTAAAAGGGTACACTTCGTTGGAAATATACTTTATACATCTTCACTTTTATGTCTAGTTTCTTCTTTGAATTTGAATTTCTTTTGTTTTTCTCCTACGCAGAATTGGATCGAACACGGATTACCAAAATCCTTCTGGTTGTCAGGATTCTTCTTCCCACAAGGTAAGTTGTTTTTTGTTAATTTCCCAAATGATTTTCCTTTAGAAATACACGCAATGATTCAAAATCTTTTTCTCCTTTTATTTATACTTATCTCAAAGTGATTTTTTGTCCCTTTGGACGAGGTTCCTACTGATAGTTGGAAAAATACTGGGCCCAGCTGTTCGAAAGTCGATTAGATTAAACCCGATTACCGCTAGTCGCGAATAGATTTCGATTAGTTAATCCCGACAATTAATTTCCGTTGTTCGAACGTCAGATTTAACTAATCGTGAACATTGTGCCTGTGTTTTCAAAAATCTTTCGAATGTTTCAGAAATATTCGAAGAGCTTTTTTTGTTCGAATTCGAATTGAACTAGACTTTATTTATGCAAGGTTTAGTGCGAGCTCTATTTCTATCTTACGATCTGTCATCGTGTACCTCATCAGTCTACTAAGGCAAGACTCGTTTTCCTTGGAAAATACAAAGCATTCGTTTAGACTCATTTTCCTTGTAAAATACAAAAAATGTATAATTTTTTGGAAACAAACAAAACAATAAAAAAATCATTTATTTTCCTTTTAGAAAGCAAAGAAATATATATTTCTTTAGAATTTACGAAGAAAGAACTCTTTTTATTAAAATTACTCGTTTTGTTTTTTTTACATAATAAAAACACTGTCTCTTGGTTACAGGTTTCCTGACTGGAACATTACAAAATCATGCTCGTAAATACAGTCAACCCATCGATCAGCTCACTTTCCATTTTAACGTCAAACCGACATATCGTTTACAAGAAGATGTCGCTGAAGCTATGGCCAAACTTGCTTACGGTGAAACTCTTGCAATGGACAACGAATTAGAAACGCCGGAAGATGGTGTGTTAGTCCACGGATTGTTCTTAGAAGCGGCCCGTTGGGACATGGAGCAAATGGTTTTGGGAGACGCGCTATTAGGAGAAATGACTGCAGTAAGTGTGTTTACAATGTTCTCACAGACCTCGCGGTAGGATTTTTTCAGCCAGTCGGGGGTAAAAATAACGGTCTGCAACTCAATGGGGATCGAGTTTGTCATGTTTTTATGGCTAGGGATTATTGGAATTTCATTGTTTTGAAGTCGGGATGGAAAATAAACCACCTGCCCTCCCCTATCCTCTGGTAGACAGCTAAAGAAAAGGGAGACGTCTGGTCGCCCTCGACTGCGGTCACAAACTTACTTACATTTTTCATGTCTTTTTTTCTATACAGCCTCTACCCGTATTGCACATGGAACCGAAAATCAATTTTACACCGGACGAAAAGAAATACGTTTGTCCGTTATATAAGACTGCGTTACGTGCTGGTACACTGTCTACTACAGGTAAATTATCTTACATTATATTTCTTCTCTTTAACCGGACAATAGACCGATTCCGTGTGACGTCATTTTCGCTCACGATCAGCCATTTCATTGAGGAATAGCAGAAAAAAATATGTACAGGTGGATTTAGTTACAACTTGCTTAGCTCAAGATTGTAAATATTTCCCGTACGCACCTGCGCATAAGCGAGATTATGTAAATCTCGCTATAGTTTTCTTGTTTGTTTTTGTTTTGTTGGCGAAAGTTATGTCTGTTTGGAACAGCCAGCTTGCTTAAGTTTTGGTTGAAGGTTGTCCGTTTAGTCCAAATTTCAAAAATTTATTTACTCATTTATATACGAAAGTTCTTTTTGTTCGTCTAGTTTCATTTGGATAAATGTTAATGACTTTTAAGTGATAACTATTGTTTTCCACTGTCAAAAACAATAAATTTTAAGTGATTGTAAAAAAACATTATCCAGATCCAGATGATAGTCTACTGACTTGCTCCCCTTGAAGGCCCTATTAAAAAGAGTCAACTGAATTTAAATCAGGTACATTGATGAATTTAGCCTTCATACATTACATTATTTGGGGAGGTTTCGTCCCATTGAATTATAACAAAACGTCAAAATAAGTGAGGAATGGGGGTTAAGTATTAGGCATAGGTCTAAAAAATTAACCCTTCAAGAGTTTCGGTATCTGACGGATTTTGTTTGTTATTTCGTTCGCATTTAATTTTGCCTTTTTGTTTCTTTTTAGGTCATTCGACGAATTTTGTGGTAGCTGTTTACCTACCTAGTAATGCATCTCAAGATTATTGGATTTCTAAAGGAACTGCTTTATTGTGTCAACTCAACGAATAAGATATATATTTTTTATTTATTTTTATCAAACCATGTGTAAATAGATATTCAAATTACTGTAGTCCTTATAGATTCTTAGAAATTTTCCTAATATATTTTTTTCAAAATATATTTTTTTTTCATTGAAGTGTGTGTACATATATTATTTTTACTAAGTATGGTATTTTCTGGCATTAATTAATTATTATTCTTTTTTGGAATTTCCATGCCTCTATTATCAAAAGAATTAACCCTAGAGTGTTTATTTTAACAATATTATGTAAATTTTCTGTAAATTACTTCATATTTTTTAAGTACGATATGTTTTTTGTCTCGTGATTTTATAAGCTTGCTTCATTTCTTTAAAATCTGTCGGAACAAGGGTCAACCTAGTGGCAAGTAATAAGGCTAATAAGACCGAACTCAATGAAGTATAAGCCCGAAGGGCTGGAAAAGTTAATCTCCTTGGTAAAATTTGAAGCCATTAAATCCTACCAAAGTTGCGAGGCCCAGCGCAAATGCCTGATTAAAAGTAAAATTTACCGCCAGATTTTCAAAAAATGTACCACTCAGAAACAAAGAAATCGCTAGATTCAATCCGTCATCAACAATACGGCGCTTATTTTAAAGGCTTCACTTTTTCTTGTCTGAGAAGGGTTCAAGATTGGGATAAGCTGGAGTTTTTACAAGCTCTTATTTGATTTGGTTGGTCGTTAAGATGTAATAAAAGAATCTTATTACTTTTTCTAAAGAACGGGTCATCTCTATCACTTTAAATGACCAATTAGTGAAGTATCTTGTAAAAACTCCAAGGCATCTCTCAAGATTCGCTTCTTTCTAGCCCTTCGGGATTATACTTCATTGACTGAACTCTATTTGGAACTTCATTGCATATATGTATTTTTCATCTTTATTATTGTTTGAATATTAATGATTTTTTATTGTTGATGAAATATAGAAATTATGGTTCCTTTATAACTGGATGACGTTCAATTTTTCTCTACTCTAGTTCGTTATTGAAACGATCCTCTTTCCTGGCCTGCAATGTGGTTCGATTGGCTGTTTTTGTTGACTCACTCTAATTCGATCTTCATTGGATCAAAAATTTTCTTCGAATTACAGAAAGTGATTTAAACCATTTTCCAGCTGATCAGACCATAATATTTAAGTTTGAATTTCAATACCAAACAAGGACATGCTCAAATTAGCTGATCATTTGTTTTTTTATTTATAGGCTAGTTAGCCGATTTTATACAAACAAATATCAATTAACATGTACGGTCATATGCGGCCTGAATGGAAAAAAACAATCTGCAATATTGTTGGTCAATAAGAAATTTAAATAAAAAGATTTTGAAGTCAAAATTTTCCAACATGATTAAATTTTATAAAAATGTACCAACCATTCCGCCCGCACATAGGAGAATAAATAATAACAAATAAAAGTCTTGGATTTACTGTAATGTGACGTCTGGTTCTATAACTGCACCGCACTTCCTCTATGAGGCGGAGAATCAGCTTGACGATGATTGTTGATCGCTTCCTGAATAAGATGTTTACACAAAATGTCAAATTGAAACCGACCTTTTGGCAATGATACTCGGAATACAGACTATTAATTAGAGAATAATAAAGAGATTCAAATCAACAAATTTAGAAAGCACCTGAGATAATTAATCTACGAATAGATCCTGTTTTGTGCACGTGAGAAACGTATACACTCTAAAGCTGAAGAGGAGAATCTTTGAGTAAAATCGAGGAGCAAGCTAATTTACAAGCACTTCAAAAAAAATCTAGGATAAGGAGTATGAATTATCTGTTCCAAAAATCCAGGACCAATAACTTAGAAAAAAAGTCAGATATCCCCATTTTTCCAAGGAAAGATACCATTCAGAACAGATAATTTATACTTTCTAGCCGTTTGGCTGCTCTTGAAACCTATTGGCTTTCACTTTCGTTTTTAGTCTACATGGCAACACTGTTTTGAATGATAACCAGTATATGTAAAGAGCATGGCATTCATCGCATCCCTTTAGTATAGTGATGTGCACAGAATGCATTTATCTATGAGATTAGGTGAATAAGAGCTCGAAAAAGAGAATGTCATAAATTTCTTTGTACGTCAATTATTTTAGGTTATTGATAAGCCGTAGCATGAGAAATCCGGCGGTATCTTAGTCGGGAGTTCCGGTTTCTTTTTGAGCTTATAGAAATATCATGACACTGCTTCTTTTCACTCGTGCTAAATAAAAGTGTATGGGAGGAAAATAACTGATTTCCTTTCACAGTGGGGTCACAGTGTTATACAGGATTTAATCTAAAGCTGCAAGGTGAATTCTGTATTCAAAAACGTTGCATGAGCGATAAGGGCACGTGATAAAATGCAATTGATTTTAAACAAAATCATTGCACGATAAGAATAATTTTTATGAATGTCGTATACATTTTAATATTCATGTTTTTTTTTTCGTTTTCAAAACCAATATTCAAACATTGTTTAATCGAACCTATTCATGTGTTTAAGCAACCAAATCGAACGTAGAAGAAACAGATCTTTAACTTTAGTGTTTACACCTTCAATTTGTAAATAAAATTGGAAAATTTCAACATTTATTTTTTAAACATGGATTAATTAGATGTTCAGTCGCGTTTGAACGTTTGAACGATTTTCTAATGCTTGAAAAACTTTTTTTGTACGTTTTCATTAAACAATCGCTGAACCAAAGGTCAAACAACGTTTAGTATCTCCATCATTTTCATTTCATTAATTTTTCATTAGAATCGTTTTTTATAAGCATAAACTTGTTCTGAAATGTTTCTTATAATTAAAATGTTTTTATCTCCCTAATGTGAATTTTTAACAAGAAATTTTTTTTTCTAAAAAAGAGAGAAAAGGAAAACAGTAGAAGCCTTCCTTTCCTCTTAAAATTTTGATAATTGAAAGTCTTTAAAATGTATTCTTTTAATAAAAATATTTGACTTAGCTTTTAAAACGGGAAGTTGAGTCGGTAGAATGGAAAGCAAAAAAAAGTGAACAAATTGTATGATATTTTTCCTATAGTACGTCCTATCTTTCCATTTTATTTCATTCATTCTCTAGTTTATCACATCTCGTATAAGAAAACAGTCAAGAAATATATAAATGTTGGGAACTAAGGACAACAAAGCATTACAAACTATACGCAAATTAATCGAAACTCAATGCTCTCGCTTGAAAAATAGGTCAATAGTTGTAGTGAGAATTCAGCGCAAATTCAGTATAGCATCCAAAACAAAGAACAAATGAAATGAAGAAAATAAGACGATCAAAAAAAATATTGAAACAAAACAAATTAAAACTACCTCAAAATATTATTGGGGCTTTTGAAAAATGACATAACCACAAAAATAACAAAAAAGTGCTTTCACTACTAATAACTTAATTAACATACTAATTTTTTTAATGATAAATGGGTGAAAAAATACGAACAGCCTTAAAACAACTGCATTTATGCTAAAATTCAAATATAATTACAGAACGTTTTTTCCTATTTTATTTTAGTCTAATATCAAATTGCAAAAAAAAAATCACTATTTTATGGAATAATAAAATGGAAAAGTGACAAAATTTTGCGAGGAAACAAAAAAAAAGAACAAAAACAAACCAGACCACGTAAAATCGTTCACAAAATAATAATAAAATCAACTGCCATAAAAATTATACACAAAGAGAAAATCAAAGCCACAGATACGAGTTCGGACAGGTTTTTGAATATGAACTTTCTGAAAATTACTGTCAAAATTTTGATTATAAAATTTGAAATGCAATGGTCCAAAAACCTGAGATGGCTATAGGTAAATCGTCTAAAATCGTAGCAAAAAAAGAGTGCTGTATTAGAGAAAAAATAATTTCTAAAATATTAATATCAACATGTCCTGCATTTTCTGCTATAAACCAGGGGGTAAAAACTAGCTACATTTTCATCAAAATACTCGACTCTAAATTTTTTTTTAAGTTTTGCATAATTTTTTGGATGATATGTTAATAAATATCTTTTTCTTTTAATTATTTCATATTATCAAATAACTTAATGTAGAAAATTCGTATATCATATAAAATTTTGGAAGTTTCATAAAGAGCCAAAATGGGATCTTCATGTGGATCAAAAAAGAGCCTAGAAATAGTCGCTGAATGGAATATCTTATTGAAAATTCGATGAAACAAAAATTTGAGAAAATTTGATCACACTTCTAATTTTTTTTTAAAGATTTTAAGATATAGGTGGCAAAAAATAGCTGAAAGAATTTCTTTATAGTGTATAGAATTCATGATAAAAATTCTAATGATCACAAACTAGCAACGACTATCCAGGCAACCACTATTGTTATCAAAGGGTGAACACTCAAAAACCAGTACTGGAATTGCTACTACTGTAAAGTTAAGCAAATCAAAATGCTTCGAATCATATTGGCTCAATTAACAGCTCATTTAAATGGGTGTGACTCTATAAAATATTGAGGTGTGATTAAGCAATTCACCAACAGGCTTTTGCATGTTCATTTTTCTTTTCTAAAAAAATTTTTTTTTTATCGCACAGCCAATATTTGTCTTGGTTTTCAATAAATATGTCTCGTATATACAAAAAATGTTTGTAGTCCAATAAAAATATATTATTTCTTAAATATTATCCATTATGATCCTTTTTTCTACGAACAAAACATGAGCACAAGATCTTTTATCTACTTTTGAGATTGACACACGCTTAAAAAGTCCACACCATCAAAATCAAATCAAAGAAACAAAACAAAAGGTCACAGGGAGTTTTCGCGTTGGAAAGATAATAAAAAGACAACGAGGTAATAATAAAAAGAAAAACAGGGACAGAAAACGAAAAAAAATATGAATAAATGTTGACATTTTTTGAAAAGTGAAAAAATAAAAAGCTAAAATTTTTACAGAAATCATAAAAACAAGCTTTTTTGAAGAGGAAAAAACCAATTATCAAGCAGCAATACGGAACACAGGAACATACACGCAAAAAATACCAATCTATGGTAAAAATACAACGAGAATGCCTAAAAATAAGGCAAAGTGGGTTTTTTTTTGAAAATTTCAAACAAACATAGAATAATTTAAAACATAACGAAGATCAAGACTAACAATTTTGTTGCCAAGCAACTAACAAATATCAAAAATCACATTTTGCTTTATTAAAACAATGTTCTCTATCCAGTAAGAAGGGCTATAACATTTGGTTACGACTTTTTAACACATCTGCAATATAAATTATAACACATCTGAGAAATTACTTTCTGAAAGGGAAAATATTCTTTTGAGATCTTTTCTTTTCAATGTTTCCAAGGTAGCATGTAAAAACTAATGAAAAATAGTCGAGAGCTATTTCTTTTCCTTCTATAATAAAAGACGATCCAAATGTATAGCCACGACATTAAAAAAACACGTCAACAAGAATGATGATTAAAAGAAAAAATATTAAAACAAAATGTGAACAGACGAACAAAAAAAATTCTCAAGAGATACCAGGCAACCAGAATTCATTTATTTACATCATACTTATAATAGAATCTTGAAAAAGAAAAAAAAATAATTGCAATGGCATCTCATTGAGCCCGACAGACAAAAAAGAATCTGACTCAAAATGAACAAAACAAAATTTCAAACAACACACATCAGGCATGTCAGCATGGCTGTCAACCAGCACATATATACCATAATAATCGTCATAATAGGAACATAAACAACACCAAACAACAAATCAAGCCAATTCACTATAATTTAAAACACTCTTACCAGAATTACCAATCAGCAATCAACATCGGCTAAAAGATAGAAACAAAAATACAATTAATCAAAGGATAGACTAAGAATTCAACAAAGTATTAGTCCATTTTCGGAGAAGATAATTATATAGTACACTGCTAGAAATATCAGACCCAATAAAAGCATGGCTACTTTTTTGAAAGCTACATTTTCAATTTACCATGCATGTTTTTTTAATATGGTTTGTTTTGGTCTTTTGGTCGCTTCAACTGAACCTTTAACCGCTTGGAACCAACACTAAATCCATTCATTGCTTCAATAGCTTGCCTGGCACTGTGTTGGTTGTCAAAACTGACAAAACCTGAAAAAAAGTAAACATTACAAAACATTGCAAGTTACAAAATGATACATGTGCTAAAGTTTAAAAAGGATAATTTACAAGTAACACAATGAAAAAATATGAGTGCTATTCACAAACTATTAATTTCATCTGATCAACAAAAAAATAAAGTGTTTATAAAATAACAATTACCAAAACATTTGCTCAACAACGTAGGTTTGTCAATGAAGACTTTAGCAGAGAGAACATTTCCAAATGGCATAAAGGTCTGCATCAGATCAGCATCGGTAAATTCAGGTGGAAGGTGGTAAATGAACAGATTTGAACCATCAGGACCTGAAAGCAAATAAAAATCAACATGATCAATAAGGTTCTTGCCAGTAATAACAATTAACTTTAAATAGAAAAATAAAGTCATTCAAAATAAAACAGACAAAATAACAATTAACCTTCTTTTTGGGGTTGTGCGACATTCTGCCTTTGTAAATTTTGATACGCTTGTGGAAGTGCAGCTTTAATTAAAAATAAACAAGATTTAGAAATACCGAATTCAAAGTAAGCACATAAAAATCTAAAGAATAAAGCTCTACGAAGAGTCAACATTAGAAAGTATAGGTTTGCATAATTCTCACATGATCAAATAAGAATTGCTAGTTGAAGTAGCAGAAATATAATGGAAATGATACATATCAACCCTCATCTAGAACTATGAATAATATCTACTTTAAATATACAGGGAAATCATTTACACATCCCTCCTTTTTTTTAAATGGTCATTGAAGGTCATCAATACAATTAGACAAAAACAGGACAAAGACAAACACTTATCAAATGCATAAGACAATGACATACATTATGAAAGTTGCTGAACAAAAATGTGAAAAGTAGCTTGAATGCAAAATCAATATTTTAAAATTTCCACACTTCTTGCACGCAACTCCCAACTTCTTGTGCACACATAATTTATAACATACAATAAAAACAACATGACAAAACAGAAAGAAATGAAAAGCAACAACACAAAGATGATAAATCTTCAAAATAAACAAGAAGTTTTTGACACATTTCCTATGCACTTGATAAGACTGTTTGTTTGACAGTCTTACCAACAAATTGCTCGACTCCTGAGTAAGCAGTTTGCCATTGCTCTGCAGAAATGTTAGGCTGGGCCCTATTGACATTGGAGGTAGGAATATTTGGGAGGCTTTGAAGTGGCCCCGAGGCTGCTGCTGCAGCAGCAACTACCGCTGGGTTTGCTGCAACTTGAGTAGAACTTAAACCTGTCATACTTGCAAGATTAGCCATATTGTTTAGTCCACCAAGGTTAGCAATAGAATTGGCTCCTAAGGGAAAAAAAGTACTAGAGTTTAGGCTTTATCTGCTTATACCCCAACTCATTCTGTCTCATATAAATTGTTAAATCAAACAGAATCAAAAGGAGCTTGCTTACATTCCCTGTTTAACTAAGTTAATTGTTTATTCAGGTTTATTAATAGTAGAAAGAAAGTTGCAACCACAGGGCGATACCGCTCTTTTCCCAGGATTTATTTACTTACTCTTGACCCTTCTCTTTAGTTACTGAGCATCAAGCAGAGAGGCATCAAGTACCATTTTGGGAATATTTGATATGACCACTTGCCCGGCTGGAGATCAAACCAAAAACCTTATGCAGCGTATCCCAATGCTCTACCTCTATACTAAAGCACTGTTTATTAACATTTTTCAATCATTATTGAATCAATGTCATACCTGATATGTTAGTTTGAAGAGCAGACAAACCATTATTAGCTAATGGATTTGTTGCGCTTTGTGACGTGGTGAAACTACTTGTAGGTAACTGTTGACCAATACTAGAACTGAATAGTGAAGAGTTTGCTTGTTGTGTTTGAGTAAGTCCTTGTAATTGTTGTTGTTGCTGGTTTGCCATTGCAGCCACGAGAGCAGCACTGACACCATTTGGTAAAGTGTTATTGTTCATATTAGCGAATCCAGGATTACTAACAAGCTGAGCTGGAACAGGTGTATTTGGCATTGCCATTTGTGTTAAAAGTTGTTGATATGCATTATTTTGTCCTACATTAGGATATGCATTGTTTATTAAGCCTCCAGGCATTCCAAATTGGCTCATTGTCATACCAAGTCCGACTAAATTAGTTGCCATAGCTTGCATACGTTTTTGCAATTTGTCCTTTTCTGTATCAGCAATTTTAACAACAAGAGGTGAAGAGCATCCCTGAAAAGATTGTAATAATGTATACATATTTGATCAAAGGGTAAAGTAAAATACCTACAGTCAAAATCTAATTTCTTCAATACCAAAATGTAAGATAAAGCTAGATTTAGTATATCAACTTATTGCAAAAGTTGGAATTAGTGAGTCAATGAAGAATTCATACCTCCATAGTCTGAGAGCCGTGCAACTTTCTAATAGCATTTTGTGCTTGTAATCTGTTTGCATATTTGATGAATGAACAACCTAGATAAAAAAGAAGACATTCATCATTTCAACATTTACAATGTTAATAAAAATGTTATTAAATTTTCTAGAATGATCAGAGATATACCACCATTAGACAGGGTCATAAAGGACCCAACAGGGTCCATTAGACCACATTTTGAAAAAAAACCTTGTAAATAAAACAGACACAAACAAAACAATTTTACCTTTACTAGTTCCATCAGGATTTTTCAAAACTGTCAGTTCTTCTATCGTTCCAAAGGGGGAAAACATAACTCTTAGGTCTTCTTCATTTAATTTCTTGGATAACATTCCAATGAATAATTTTCTATCTTCAGTTTTCGTCTCTGATACTGCAGGTTTGACTTGCATTGCATGGCCACACTAGAAGATAAGTAAGAAAGTCGATATAGTTAGAGTAGAACCTGCTTGAGTAAAATGAATATTGTCACTGTATATACCTTTCAAGATTCAAAAGTGTGTACAAACTAATATTATATATCTTATAATATTATCAATCTTAAAATAATGGACAATATTACTGTAACCTGAGCAGAATTCTTACCCCTGGAAGTGTCTTTTTTTCATGAAGTTCATTTTGTGCTTGCTGGGCTGATTCTTTCTCATAGTATGTTAAAAATGCACATCCTGAAAAAAAAAATACTTTAATTTAATAAATTATAGATATGAAAGAAGAAAAACCAGCAGTGAAATTCATAAAATTACTGAACAATTTTCAGTTCTCAAGACCCAAGGCTCTTGTGACACTTTTTTCTGATTATTTCTTTGTCAAGAAGGGTAAAAGTCAAGCAGTTGAGTTTAGGTTGTTGCTTTTCTTTAATGCTAATAATATTCTGATTATTCTCTTTGCATAGGTTTTGCATATTTTCCTATGCAATCTGACTGCAACCAATTTGGCAAAATGATTTTGCATGATAGACAATCCTGCCAACACAACAGACTGAAGCACCAGGCTTATCCTAATGCCAAGTGTTGAAGGATGAAACTTTTTATCTCTGGACAATCTAAACCTGGCACATGGATGTGGATCAATCCAATGAGCGCGCAAACAGTAACAAAAAAGTCTGGTGTCAAGAATTGGTGTAAGGCCAGAATCGCAAATAACTTGTGTTCGCGTCGTTTTAGGCAATAAAAATGGAGTCATTCGGTCAGATTCGGTCAGTGAAAATAACGTCGGAAAAATGGATTTTCAAACTATCAATCAGGCAGAAATCAAATCTATCGAAAATTGAAAATAAACGGCCCACTGTCTTCTTGTTTATGTAGACGGTCCGTCAACTGTGGCCCTTTCTTGGATTTCATGTGATCACGATACAGCCCCTCTTTTTTTGAAATATGGTATCTCTGTTTTATGACTAAGGAGATAATAACACGTTCACGGAAAGGATTGGATATTATCTCTGTTTATATTTATAAATAAAATTCTTCCGTAAAGGGCCATTCCAGAATTTGTCTGTAACAGGGGGGCGGACGACACAGGATTTCCGAGGGCAAAAGTTTTCACCAAAATTCGAAATTTCCAAGGTGAGAGAAGAAAATGTATGAATTTCCAAGGCAATTGAATTAAAAAAAGGCAAAAAAGAGTGGAATTTCCGATGCATTTTGCAAAAGTACATGGATTTTTATCGGAATTTCCGACCACCACTGGAAAAAAAAAAATTTCTGAGGCTAGAAAAAATTAAAAAATGCACGTCGTCTGACGTGGGGTAACAAAAATTTTCTGGAATGGCCCAAAACAATGAAACGTGCGATTGATGTAAAGATTGCGGGTGGGATGGAATTGGATAAAATTCCGACAATTTTGCAACTTCTTGACTCAAAATAATTGGAAAATTAAGAAAAATTATCAGATGGTCAGACGACACAACACAAGTTATTTGTGGTGATTGGTGTGGCCGGCCTAAAAAACTGTAACACAATTTTGTCTGGTGAAATTTAAATACTTTTATTCAGCACCGGATAAAATCACAAGGCAATTCAGTGCGTTGGCAGTGTTGTCATCCAGCCAGGATATCATTCAACAACACAAGAATTACAGAATTTGAAAGTGCAACACATTAATTAGATTAAATTGGCCAAAATTTTATATAGTAATTCCAATAATAACCTTTATGTTGACCAGTGTATTTATCATGAAGCACAGTAAGGTCATGTATTTCACCATATTGATCGAATATAGGTTTCAGTTCTTTTTCAGTCCATGTTCTGGGTACTTGTCCAATAAACAGTTTACAAGCTTCTGGCTCTTTGGCCATACCAATATTATTTGTTGATGCTGTCATATCAATAGTCATAATACATTTGGCTTTTTACACTACACAATAAGCTACTCCACAAACAACTAAACAAACCACATAAATATTTTTCTGAAAGAGAAAGAGAAATACAAACTAAATTATCCACGAAGTTTTACAGTATAAAGTTTTTCAACACTTTGTTGACAGTCTGAACTTTTTTACCTGACTAATAATTCCGAAGTAAGCGGGAAAAATTTCCAAACGCTACCATAAGTGGCGTGATATTATGGAGAGACTGTTTGATAATTAAAAATGAAATGCCGCCACAAGAGACTTCCGGATAGCTATTATTATCTCCTTAATGTCATGAACCGACTGCCATGAATCCGTATGATTTTTTTATTGAACTCGAATCAGTCAAATAAATACCACTTTTCCTGTGCGCCAATGAATGCATTTTTTACGTATCTAAGTGTTTTTTGATACTAAAAGGCAGCAATCGTACAATAAGTCCCACTGTGTCATAGATTCTGATGAAAAGCTTTTTTTATTCGAAAAAACGTTTTGATGAATATCACGTCCAGTTCCGGCGCCACGACGCCGGACGTCCGATCGCTGACCAGTCTTAGGGGTCCTGGAGGCCCGGAGGAGAACTATCCCTTGGGTCTTTCATGTTGTGGCAAAAAAGTTATGTGTAAATACTTACATTCTGTCAGTGGATGATGCCAGCAGCCTAGATACAGATAAACCCCCTAAGGGTTGCGAGCTGACGGGGGGGGGGCCACCCGACTTTCGAACTTTGGACCCTTACCGGGACTAAAAAAGAGAAAACCAAGGAAAATTTTGGGAATTTTCCGACCCTTAGCCTAAGTACCCCCCCCCCCCCGCCCGGGGATAAACCCTTGATAAGCGGGATGGGGCGGAACCTGGGTTAATAACCCAGGTTCCGCCCCGCCCCGCCCAGAACTTCAAAGAGTAGGTCGCTCGCACCGCTCGCACCGAAGTCTTTTTTTCTGATATGTGATAAGTAGTTAGAGACACAGATATCTGTAAAGCCCGAGTGTGATAAATTGCGTGGGTTGCGTGCCTTCGTGGGTCGGAAAAAAATTCGTGGGTCCATGAAAAAAATTCGTGGGTCCGAAAAAAAAATTCGTGGGTCCGAAAAAAAAATTCGTGGTTCCATGAAAAAAATTCGTGGGTCCAAATAAAAAATTCGTGGGTCCATGAAAAAAATTCGTGGGTCCAAAAAAAAAATTCGTGGGTCCATGAAAAAAATTCGTGGGTCCAAAAAAAAGATTTGTGGGTTCACAAAAAAAATTCGTGGGTCCATGAAAAAAATTCGTGGGTCCAAAAAAAAAATTCGCGGGTCCACAAAAAAAATTCGTGGGTTCACAAAAAAAATTCGTGAGTCCAAAAAAAAAATTCGTGGGTCCAAAAAAAAAATTCGTGGGTCCATGAAAAAAATTCGTGGGTTTTGGTAAATAAAAATTTTATGTATTGCATTTAAGCATTTTTTTCGCGTAAAATTTCAACATCAAGATCAAGAACAAAAAAGAATTTGAAGAAAAGAAGAAAGACAGATTAAATGATTTCTCGTGCTTTTGTACACAAAATATTTAGGTATGTGAATTTTTTTTTCGACTTGTTTGACTTTAAGAAAATTCTTATTCATAAAAAAATGTCGTGCACTTTGTATTTTAAACTGTATATATAAAGAAACTATCAAAGTAAAGGAAATATTTTTAGATAAACACGAGGTTGAAGGAATTTACTTTAGTTAAAAGTTAACAAAAGAAGAAATTTTATGGAAATGACATAGAGGACAAGACACGAGCCATAAGGTGTCAAAATATTAATCTTTTTATAATAATACAGTTTACGCTTTAAATTTAATACAATAGAACAGAAACTTGGGCTCTATTCAAAAGATTTATTACGAAATCCTAGCTAGCAAAGAGAGAAATTTTTTTCAAAAATAATGCAATTTTTACTATTCATGATATGCACCATTGCAATGTCTTCCGTTCCACCCAATAGCTGATTGGTTGAAAGTGACGTATTGACTGCTTTCACGTCACTTCCAACCAATGAGCTATTGGGTGGAACGGAAGACATTGCAGTGGTGCATATCATGAATTAAACTTATTTCATGCAATTGAAAAATAAGATTTGCGATTTTTGTCATCTCAGAGAAGAAGTCATTGCATTGTTTTTTCGCACGCGTTCTATTTTGTGCCATTAGAGAGTTTACGATTTTGAGACGGCAGAGGGAACATCAACGGGAGAGAGTGATTTTGTCTCTAGTGCGCATGCGCAAGGTCAAGGAATCTCCTTTTTGAAGTTTTCGTTTGGCGGGACCGACTTCATAACACAAGATTTGAAGTTTCCTGGAAAACGTCATGGCTCAATTCGCAGAAAAGTGAGTTTATCTTTTACTTTGTAGTAAGGTTTTTTCTTTTTACAATAAACCTTATGTCTGCTCTTTTTCGTTTGTAAATTGAGCTTGTTTTGCAATTATTTTGGCTTTCACTTTGTTTGTTTATGTTTATACTGTTATATGAGATACATATTAAAAACTTCTCTTGGTTGCTTGATAAAATCAGGCAATTTGCTAGCTATAAAACTTACACTTTTTGCTGGTGGTACTGTTTAAAGTTTCTATTTTCATGGCTTAAAACAATAAGCTATCTACTTTAGGACATTTCTCTGCTTGTTTTATATAAATACGTGTTTTGATATTTTTTTTCCTTGGTATTTTTCTTAGGAAGAGGCCAATGAACTGGACACCAAGACACGATGAAATCTTGGTACAGGAAATTTTGTTGTTTGAGCCATGGACGCAGAAGAAGGGCAGCCCAGAAAGAGGTTCGACATGGTCAGCAATAGCTGACAATCTTAATCAAATCGACAATCCTTTTTTTTCTGTAAATCAACGATCTGTTCGAGATCATTACAATGTTCTCGAAGGAAATTTCAAAAGGAAACGCAATGCCCAAGAGAAAGCATCAGGTACAGCATACCCAGAAGACACGGTTTTTGACAATGGCATGAATGATATTATCCAACAATTCCATGATTACGATGTTTTGCTTGCCAAAGAAAAGCAGGCTAAAGAAGATGAAGAAAACAAAGAGAAAGAGCAAGCTCAGCAAATCGTGAAAGCATCACTAGAAACTTTTAGAGAAACGCAGAAAAGGAAAGCAGAAGCTGGTGAAGAACCAGTCTCATCCAAAAAAACAAGAAGGTCTGAAACTGAGACACTAGTTTATCTACGTGAAAAAAATGAAAGCAACATTAAATTGCAGGAACAACAGCTAGAACTACAGAAGCAAGAATTAGAATTACGCAAACAACAAATGGACAATTTCAATCAAGTTTTAACGAACTCACAGAACCAAACAAATGCTATTTTACAGCAGCAGCAAAATTTGAGTCTTGCTTTATTGCAAATCTTGAATAAGCAAAAGGAAGAATCCAAGTAAGCATAGAATGCAACCCCTTGGCCTTTTTACATGTTTTGATAAAGAACAGGACTCTTTATATCCTACATGAGTTATAGATGTTTTGTTATTGAGAATTAATTTCTATAGTTGTTTATTCTTATTATATGTATATTTTGGTTGACAAAGTATTTATAGACACCTGGTAGAGTGTTTGTTTGTAAATATTTTGGATTTTGTACCAGTCAGTGGATCAATTTTTGCAGATTTGGGATTTTTTGCTATTTTCATGAAATTATATCCTCGCAAAATGTTTTTTTTCATGCTTTTTGCCCAAATCCTCAAGGAAAATAAAAGAATTTCAGACAAAAACAAGCATTTTTGTGAAAATTAATCCACTAAAGTGTTTGATTGCAGTTTTTTGAGGGGATGTTGGTGTATTTATCATTTTCTTTATGGGTGGATATTATTATCAAGTGTTAAAAATTAAAAATTATCATGAAAAACTTGTACTGATGTCTGTTCTCAAATGATAATTTTATTAACTTTTGTCCAAAATTTCTATAGTCTCTTATAATAATAATTTAATTCCAAAAAATAAATATTGAATCAAAATTTTCTCCTGTCAACATAAATAAAATTCCCTGTCATTTTCAGTGATTTCGAGTCACTTCTTTAAAATCAATAAATAGATTTATATTATTTATATTTTTTAGTTTTACATCTTGTAGATACGTTTGTAGAATTTTAGTATCTAATTTTTAAACATCTCAGTGATATTTATACGTTTATATGTTTGCAACAGAAAAAAGAAAACATTTCTTAAATAGAAATCTGAATTTTCAAAACATTCCAAACCCAATTTATACAGATATTTATAACAACAACAAAAACTAGATAATATTATTGAAAATATTCTACAATAGTTGGAGGATTGCATTCAAAATAGGATGACGTCATTGATCCATAAAAGCAAGAACGAGCGTTTTGAAGGAGTACACAAACAATGTACATTTTACCAACAGCACTCAATTGTATTTTAAGATTTTTATGAAAATCCAAAAATTTATAGTAGTTCACTATGTCCCCAAAGACCCATTCTACAGAAGTTCTTGTCTTGTTCATAGCTTTATTCCAATCGCGCTGAAGAGGTGTTACATTGTTGCCTTTGAATCCTGTAATCAATTGGGGTCTCAATGGATAGGCAGGATCGCCATATATACAAAGAGCACCGCCATTTCTATCTACAGCATTCTGTACCAGTAAAGGTAAAAGTCCTGATCGAGCTAGCATCGTACTGTCATGCCTTCTCCCTTCCACTGGTCCAAATAGGTTAGCAACTAAGCCATTTGGTGTTGCAACCGATTGAAACTTGATAGCATGTACTTTTTTATGACCGTTGTATAGGATTCTTTGATTTCTTCCAGGCCTGCAAAGCTTTCGTACCGTTCCATCAACAAATCCAAAACAATTTTGTAGTGGTGCTCCTTTCTCGTGTATAACTCGACAAAATTCCTCTAGATTTCTAGCCGATAGCCACGGTTGATGAAATGTTGTCAGAAGATGCCCCCAAGTGTTGTACATAAAATTCATCATAAGGTTGCTTATCATACTCAACTGAGGAACAGCCAATCCAAATCTTGGTATCATATCCAAATATCGACATGGATAAGCAAATCTTTTTAAAAGAACGCAAAGTGCTGTCAATCCATCGATTTTAAAACCGTTGTAACATTTCAGTTTATCAGGAATCGTCAAAATCTCGTAAAGTGTGTAGATATCATTTTTCAAAAACCTAAATTCTGCCTGACACTCATCATCAGTTTTGCTATCAAGATCAAAATGTTCGTATTGCCAGTAAGGGAAGTCTAGAGATTTTGATCTATTCAAATCATAGAGTAACAGAAATTCCTCTTCGTCAACCAGGTTACCATCAAATGCTTCAAGAAGTGCGATTCGGTTTCGTCTAAACATTTTTTTATGATAATAATACCTTAAAACAAATTAACATTTGGCGGAATTTAGTTTCACTTAATCTCCAATCTCGAAATGCAAAGGAAAAAGCAAGAGAAATTGACATTTTTTTCCTTGTGTTTTGAATGAAAGGTGAAATTGACAAGCTTCGAATGAAAATATGTAATTGACAGAAAATTGATATCACATCACAGCATAAATCAGCCAATAAAAAACACAAAAGAAATTAAATCGTTTTTACAGTAAAACAATAATAAAGACAATTTTTTCTGAAAAACTGTGCAATTGAACTCTCCGAAAAAAATTGTAATTGCCGCCATTTTGTCGAATTATTTGTTTACATTTATTATTTTCCCGCGGAAATTTGTAACGTAGATCGTAACAAGAAATTGGCGAGACGGCAACGCCAAGGCGACGGCCCCTAATAAAGTTGCCGTCGGCCCTGCCGTTGTTGAATCGTAAACTCTCTAATCTTGCACCTCATGGGTCCCCACAATAATATTGATTTTTCAAGGGTTTCAAGGAAATTTTCAAGGGCAGGAAAGAAATCAAGGGTGTTTCAAGGGTTTCAAGGAATTCAAGGGTCGCTGACCACCATAATATTCTCATTTTTCATTTTATTCTTCTAAATCTACAAATTTTAGCAAACAGACTTTCGTCTCTAAATAAGAAAAAAAATAAAATCCAGATAAAACTCTAAAAAATCTACTTACACATTTATTATTAAAACCAGTATATATATATTTGAAAATTTGAATTTGCGAACTTTCATTTTACTTGAGTTGATAAACCACAGTGTCTCCGCAAAATGTTAGAATTATAAACACAAGATCTTATCCCATTTTTAAAGAACATACAACTGTACTGCTGTTGTAATGAAACCAACTATATAAATCAAACTTTTTCTTCATGATGACCGAAATTACCCAACTCAACTAAACCTGAAAACCTCGCGTTACAGCGTGTCCGGAAAAAAAAGAACAAATTTAACTCCGAGTAATATTATCAAATAATTCATCCTTTATCCAATCAATAGTTATTCAATTTAATTAGGTCATAAAGAGGATTTTTGTTCATCAAAGTCACGTTTCGCTTTTTTCCAGGCACACTGTAATCTGAAAAAGGTTATGAAAACTTTTAATGAATTCCCTGATATGCATGGTAAAATGACAACTGAAAGAAATAAACAATAGAAAATTAGACAATTTTAATTGGTAACAACAACATACTCTTAGGTGCCAAATAAACGAGCCCCCCGCTTGTTAATTTTTCGAAAATTTTCCAACCCCCCCGGACCTTATAAGGAACCCCCCGTTTATTAATTCTTAAAAATATTTTCAGCTGTCAAAGAGAAGGCCCCTTATTTTGCTCTTAATAGCCTGATTTTAGCCTATAGTTACCTTATTTTTGGGGTTTCAGAAGTACAATTTCCAACCCCCCCAGCAATTAGGTCCCCCCCGTTTATTAAAATTTCGAAAATTTTCCAATCCCCCCGTTTATTTGGCACCTAAGAGTACAAAATAGTAACGAATCAAAAGCAAAAGACAAATGATAACAAACAAGTAAAATAAACAAAATTATTTCATAATTTCGTGTTAAATTAAAATGAAAATAAAAATTCAGCCAACCGATAGGGAATTCAATAAAGTCGACTTTTTAAAAAGAATTCGAGGCTAGAAATACCGAAAAACAACAAAAAAACTACACAAAAAATCGAAGAGACAATGAATGCGAAACCTATAGATAACAAAACGAAAACACATTCAAAGAAAAGTTTTGCCGAAATCATGAAAACCGGTGACGAGTTAAATGTATCTAGCATGAAACAAATACTTCGCAGCGAAATAGTCGAAGAACAAATGGAAGAACAGAGAAAGCAATCAAGGGAAGCTAACATCATCATACATGGAGTGGAAGAGAATGGTAATAGAGATGACAATGATTTCGTAAACGAACTCTTAAACGACGTTTAAATAAACACAGAGCCAACTTACGTCTCCCGTATTGGTAAAGAATCAAATCGTACACGACCAATCAAAGTTGTATTTAATGACGGGCATGTAAAATACGAATTTATGAGAAACTTAAGAGAATTGAAGCAGTACGATAAGTACGCCAACTTGAGCATCACAGACGATTTAACAATAATAGAAAGAGACCGAGTAAAAGAATGGAGAAGTAAAGCAAACGAGAGAAATCAAGCAATGCCGCAGAGCGATTACAAATGGAGAGTGCGAGGAAATCCTCAAGGAGGACTATATTTAAAAAAAATATTTTGTAAAACAAGATCGGTTTAGAGAGGACCTGAACGGGCCTGAAACCGTATTCTGTATAATAATAATAATAACAACAATAATAATAATAATAATAATAATTATTGCATTTCTAAAGTAACTTAAAACCGTTGGTAAATTATATTCAGTCGTCAGATAATAACCGTCGGCTAAATATTTCGTCGCCAAGCGATTCTCATCAGCCTTTACCAACGAATGTTTTACCACACTATTCCTAAGTTTTATCCTCTTATTTTTGATAAAACCAAAAACTGCGTTAAAAAGATAACATAGACCAGCTCTACAAACATTTAATTAATTTGTGTAAAGAATTACAGAGAAAGTAAGTAAAGTAAGTATATTCATCTGGTGGCTGTCGGCGGAGCCGGGAGTGAGGGAGTCTATCCCCTTTTCTATTTGCGCAAGACCTGGGAGATCGAATGCTGAGATGGAGCGCCACACCTACTCTCAGCTCCCAGTAACTTACCGCCTAGATCAGATTACCCAATCTTACTTCGCAAGGGTTGGTAAATAAGTGCTTGGAATTTTCTCTGAATTTCGTTAACCGTATAATGTACACTGTACAACGTGAAAAAACTAACTAACTAAACTAATAATATCTATGGTGCAATCAAGTTCAATTTATATAACCTGTCCTCTAGCCTGTGTATTTTTTTGTCAAATTCATCAGGTTTGGTGTTCAAATGAGTAGCAAATAGCATCCAAATTGCCCCATCAAAACTTCGTCACCAAACAAGTATTGGATAACTAATGTCAAGACAATACCAGATTTTAAATGCAATACAAACACACTTCCTCGACTTTGTTTTCAAAATATTTCAAGTTACCAATTAACTGATTACATGGTAAAGATACCATCTTTTGTTGTTAATGAGCCACAAACCAGAATATACGATAATCTATGTTGGTCGCAGTCGGTAGAAAGCTCCAGTGTTGCCCGAGAAAAATGCTTTTTTGTTCGTCAAAAATGAGCATGGTGACTGCCTGATATTTCGTCGCCGAAAACAGAGTATTTCATGATAGATGTATTTATTGGAGTAATATTCTGAATTAAGCTTTTGGGTAAAAAACAACTCCAAAGTATGGTGTTATTTCCATCACTGCTGGTCCGGCAGGTCCATCATTCACAGCAGCTGAATTCACGATTCTTGA
Source organism: Clytia hemisphaerica (assembly GCF_902728285.1). Lineage (NCBI taxonomy): Eukaryota > Metazoa > Cnidaria > Hydrozoa > Leptothecata > Clytiidae > Clytia > Clytia hemisphaerica. Next base: position 410,615 of record NW_027103824.1, read on the forward strand.
AACTAAGCACTACGATAATTTCTGGAGAATTCTCACAGGACCCATTGAAGATATGTTTCTTAATTTGTAAGATCTGTCAATTCCTAAGTATTTCTTCAGTTCCAAAGATGGTCGTTTTCACTGAGCAGCATATTCAAGACTTCTTCATTTTCACCAGACAGCCAACTTGTATCAAACGTTCCAAAGTCGATCAAGTTCTGGTTCTGTTGATCACCAAATTCTGTAAAATAAAGTTTTTGAATTGTGAAACAAGATGTCAGGAAATTTACCCCCGGAATTCGGCCAAATAGAAACTTACCACCAGGAGATAAAAAAAAAAATTCTGGGAGCAAGATTCCGGGCAAACCATTCCCTTTGTTCGCTTTTTTAATGATTCTGAAGGCAATCACGACTGTACCACGTCCATTAGTAAAATCAAAAAGTGGTGCAAATGGCTCTGGGTACGAGATTGGATTGTGGGTAGTCTAGCAAGCTAGACGACTAATTTATACATAGTAGAAATAAAGCAAAAAGTAATGAATGGAACAATTTTAGTCGTCTAGAAACCTTTGTGCACTAACTCCAAACAAAAGAAAAGTGTCAATATTGCAATTATAATTTTTTCTTGCTCAAAATAATTCTTGAGAAAAAAAATATGTGTGGATTTGTGTATTGAAAGTTTTTCATTTGAGTTGATTTCGTTTTGAGAGTTTGTTGTTGCTTTGATAAATTGTTTTCTAGCTACGCAAGTTTCTGCGTAGCTAGCCCCTGTATCTATAAGGCTGGAACACCGGATTCTTCCAATCGTTTATACAAACTAAATCCCGTATTATTATTAGTATTTTTATTATTAGTATTACACGCATTATAAACGACTCCAGTCTAGATTGTGGGACAGTTTTCCCGAGAGCAAAAAACCGCCGGAAAGAAGTCATGTACGACCTGGAGAAATCTTTAAGACTCCACATAAATTTAAAGGCGTCAAAAACGTATATAATGCATGTACTAGTTTTTACTTGGTCGTACTTTCTGAATTTAGACACAAGAAACGATGCTCCCCTACATCATTATATTTGATTCTATGATGAGAAGTTTTGTGTGTGGTTTGTACCAAAACTGAAAAAAAGAAGTATAAGTACACAAGAACTAAACATACCATTAAGGTTAGGCATGTTTGCCATTGGTCTTAGTAATGGATTGTTTTGTTGTTGGTTTTGTAATTGTTGGGTTTGTAATTGTTGGGCTTGTTGTTGTTGGGGTTGTTGCTGTTGTTGTTGCTGTGTTGGTGCAACAGTGTCGCGAGAACCATTTTGCGATTGAACAAGCTGCTCCAGCTGTTGGCGCTGTTGCATATAAATCTGCATTCGTTGATACTATGATGATAACATAAGTGGAAGGTTAATTATACAGGTTCAATACAGGCCTAGCAAACGCACATTTTGACATCAGCTGAAAAATCGAAAGAAAATCTTGAAAATGCTACTTTTACCGTATTTCAACATTTCAAGCAGCGTAAATTTCAGGGGAGTCCATCTAATTTCAGATTTTAATCGCACGATGGGTTATTTTTTCTTATTTGGCACTCCCTCAAAGAGAGCAATCGTTAATTGCATCCTGTAGAGAGCAATTAATCGTTAATCACACTCTTCAATGCGGCGCCAATGTTTACAAAATTGATTTTAATGGTTTTTTTTTGCATCGAACGTTTTAATTGCATTCGAAATATATTTTGTGAGAAAGAAAATCAATAAACAACAATAAAAGAAAGACAGAGAGAATAGAAAAATATAAAACTCTCAGTGTAATTTCTGTAATTTACTTTCCTAAGTGCGAAAAAGTAGTGAAAGCCATTGTGCGATTAGCGCGTAATCATATAATAACTCGTACACTTCGAAAATTGCACTCGTGATTTTTTTGTTTCGAATTTTCTTCGTCCTTTCGGACTCGGAAAATTAATAACAAAAAAATCACTCGTGCAATTATATTCGAATTGCACTCGTTATCATGTGATTACATATACTAAACATTAGCTTATTTTTAAAGCTACATTTTCAAAAACTTAAACGTTAATTTTAGCTTTTAGGAAAAAGCATTTAGGTCTCATTTTTGTAAATTTATTATTTCATACCATTTGTCACAATTTGAAGAAAACAGACAAGGTTTATAGAGATTACTGTAATTGTACGATTTCAGTATCCCCCTCCCTCGGGATCTTATTGCTTGAATCAACCATGACTTAATGAATTAATAATACCTGTTGAAGTTGTAATAATTGTTGTTGGTTTTCAAGGAAAGGTTGAGCGTAGGATAATTCTTCTGTTTCGTCGACTTTCTTGGGATCCTTTTTCGGATCATCCGAAAGCTTTTCCATACCGTCGTTTAGACATTTATCAGTACCCGACAACAGTGCCTGAAGATCGGGCGAGGATACTTCAGGAAAACAATCATTATTTTGTTCAGAGTTTTCATTATAAGCTAATGTACGTTTTATATCGTTCAGTTCCTTAAAACAGGAACCATCGAAGACTCGACTTGGATCATTCGCCTCTTCGGGTGTTTTCGTTTCACCGCCAACCGCCCCTTGTTGGGCGTTAAGTAATTGTTCTCCCATTTCTGGTGCGTTCATGTTTTCTGGCGTTTTTTCGCGGTTTTCAGATTGTTGATCAAGTATAGATTGTTGTAACTGTTGCAATTGTTGTAATACTGGTAACACTTGACTAAAGTTCGTCAAATTTTGCGACTTATCTTGCATGACGTTGACCAATTGCGTTAGAACGTGTTTCTGTAACACTTGTAAATGTACTAAAATTTGTTTCGAAATGAACTTTTGTAAATCCGACGTATCCCCTTGAATAGTGTTCTGTTGATCTTGAAAACTCTGTTGGAAAAATTGAAGACTTTTTTCGAGAGATGCTGAATTTAGGACTTGAGATACGGACTGTTGTTGTTGGGCTGAGTTCATTTGGTCTTGTTGTTGTAGTTGGGCTAATTGTTGTGTTAAGAGTTGCTGCGATTCGAGGAATTGAGTGTGTTGCGGTTGTCGTGTCTCTGATTGGTTGTTCGGATCGATTTGTGATTGCTGCCGTTGAAGAGGGTTCGGAGTTTCCGGTTTACTTTGTGACCTTTGTAACAGATACGCCAACTGTTGGGCGTTTTCATTTTGATTTGAGCACTGAGTTTCCGATGCCACCCTTTGATAGTGCGTTGATGGAGAAAGTTCTTGCGAAAATCGTAACTCGGTGTTCATGTTCGACATACTACTACTAGCGTTCGAAACAGGAGCAAAGCTAGGCGAAGTTAAAGGAGATTCAGTGGTAACAGATAAGCCCGTTGATATTGATAGTCTTTGGCAAGACTCCGCAAATGCTGAAGCATTACTTCTAGGCTGCTCATCATCAAGTTCAACATTTACTTCAGGCTGTACAACTTCCGGATTTTTACCGGATTTATTACCGCCATTCCCGTACTCCGTTGGATCATCTTCATTTTTACGACGGATTCGAATGTCTTTTAATACTTTTTGTTGGTGCGAGACCATGTTTCGTAATTTTACTGCGCGTGCGCGAAGTTCTAAATCTTTGACTTTGCCGCGCACTTGTTTTTGTAGATAGTCCTGTTGTCGTTTATGCTTCTTCAATAGATATTTGAAATAATCAAACATTTCTAATTGTTCCGAGAAGTGCGCTTTGAATGCCGGATCTTCCATTTTGGCTTTATACTCTGTCATGATTTTATTGATGCGCTCCAACTGTCTTTCTTGTTTGACGAAAGATTCTGCCAAAGACTTGTGTTTATCCGTTAGCTGACTGTGTAGAAGTTGCTGTATCTCCAATGTTTGCTCGATTTCTTTCTCCTCGTCCTAGATAAAATTAAGAAGGAAAGACAAAGATAAGTTTACAACTAGATTTCTAGGCTAGTTTACAGCGTGGTAGGAGCCTGAAATACTTTATCAATCGATAATACTTGACGGGCATTTATTTCCACGCTCATAGAATGCAGAGGGGTCCAGCCCACTGCATTTTTCAGGGGTGGGGGGTTTGTGGCGAACAAAAATAGCTCCCGGCTTAATCTTAAACGTAGCCACCACCAATTTGCATGCAAATTCTCAATAAATTTATTACGCCGCAGGCAGAAAGTCGTAAGAGGAGTCAAAACCTTCCCCAGAGCGTAGATTCTTAATATAATCTAAATCCTTTGTAACCTATCAGCTTTTCCCCCAGTTTTATTACTCAGCACTCAGCACTCAGTCCCCAGCCCCCAGCCCCCAATCAAGCAAAAATGGTTTAGCCCCCCTAAGCTTTGGGGGGGGTTGCTTCTATGACGCTGTTTAGGAGATGTTCTTATGGAGAGAGATTTGATTACAATAACGAATGTTTTAAGTGGTTGGATCAGAGAAATCCAGCTTTTGAAAAGCTTAAGGATTATTTCCACGGAGAGCCACCATTATTAACAGAATTAACAGAAAAAGAGCAAAAGTATTTCAGTCAAATCTTAAATTAAGTAAAGAAGTGTTATTTAGTGCAGGTTTTAAATGGTGAATTAGACATGACATGACACTCTGTTGAAAGATAATTTCAGATCGGAAAAGTAGAGATCACAAATGTAAGTTGGGACTGAAAGCTCATTTTGTTGCTGTCGCGTGATGACCTAGTTTTTGCAATTTGATACTTGCCAGTATTACAAAAGAAAATTACCTTTTCCGATTGTGGATCGCCTTCAGAAGTGCTTTCTTGAGGCAACAAGTCACCTTAAAAGAAAGGAATCAAAATAAAATTACCACAATGGTTGGTTAATCTGTCTAAAATCCCTAAAATGACCTTTGCAACTAAAAGTTAAAAAAAATAGAAAGGTAATAATCATTTATGACGACCATCTTTTAAACTGGTTTCAGCTGTGTTGGACATTCACCGTACTCTATCTGCCTGAATTCTGAAACTTATTTTACCAATCGAACATACGAGGACCCTGCAGCATCAGATTCTTGTCATATAAATTTTCCGCGTTAAATTTTAGGACGAACCAAAAGTCAAAAAAACTTTTTGAACTGAATTTCGCGAATCCGCCTTTTTAATCTAACTGCTTTCGTCTCCCCTGCTGCTGTTGGGAAAAGTCATGATTTATTTTTTCTCGCAACGTCTAAATTTCAAAAAAATGACCAAAATTCGCAGAATTTTTCAAAAGGTTTTAAGCAATATCAAGCCTCATTTCCAGGCAAATGATATAGTGCAGTAGCCTAGTTAACTAAGCCCGTATTCACAAGGCTAGGACACACGGCTTATGGCAATATAGCGTTTTTATTATATTTATTACATTTTTTATATTTACGGATTTTAAGTTTGCCTTGGAATACTGGCTTAGGGAAAGGGCGCGTTCATAATATGAACGCAGGATTCGGTGAGCTTCTGATTGGTCAGAGTAGGTCACGTGGTAAAAAATCGGGAGTTTTCGTGAGCGGTAGAAGTTTATAATTATTTTATCAGAAAACGAGTAGAAGAGGTAGCCTATAGAAAAGGATGGGACTCATTGAATGCAAGATCTTTCTTCGATTATATTATGATGGATATTTGGAATACTGTATCAGAAAAAGTTTTCAAGACCTGATCCCGACCTGATAGTGCTCCTCTTGTTTTTGGGAAGAATTGAACTGATGAAGAAAAAAGAATGCTATTCGTCGTAAAGACAGCAAAAGTTGCTTGTTTCCAGAATGGCAAATAATAAAGTAAAGATTTGTGATTGAACATTGACTATCGTATGTGGCAATATATAAGAGAGTACTTTGTACAGATCCTATGCTGTAGTTCTGTATTCTGATTGGATTGCATGACATGATATTGTATCATACTGTAATGGATAGATGATAGACAGTTCTTGGTTTTTGACTGGTTGTGGTTTCTTGTTGTTTTATGAATTTGAGACTTTATGCTCGATTTTACAGACAATGACATCTTTCGTTTTCGAAGACCATAAAACTGTCGGTGCTTATTTTCAGTGACAGCTATACGAATTCAAGACTCAAGAAAATGTTTTTTTTGGGGGGGATTGATTACATACATTGTTTTGTATACGGTATTTTAGCCTGCTAGTCTAAAGTAATTTTTATTTACAGTATTTTGTTGAAGGTTATTTTTAAGATGAGCTTTGTAAAAATCATACAAAATACTTTAATGTCAAATCACAAAATTATCACTCAAGGAACGAATTTGTCTTTTGTTGACTTTCCATAAAACATAACTTTTTGAAAAAAATGAACAAATTTTTCCTTCACTCTCCATCGGCACACTTTACAATAGAATTTCATTTTATATTTTACAAAAGGAGCGCATAAACTGTAAGACGGAGAGTTTGTTTATCTAATCTTACAATAAGAGCCAATCAGAAGATAGAGAAAAAGACAAAATAAAAAAATTCTAAATAATGTTTTGATATTATGTTCTGTGTGTGGTGTGATTTCATATTTTCGATATGAAACGAATTAAGTCAACGACGAATAATTATGCAAATTATGTGAGTTTACGTTATCCCTCGCCGCGAAATTTGAATTGTCGTTGTTGTCAGTTGATAAGCTACCGAGTTTACTGTCCCTAAGCTAGTTATTCAGTCATAACTTAACCATCAGATTTATCCAAGTGACTGAATCAAACTAGCTTAGATTTCTAGGCTAATAGTGCAGTATAGTGACAAAGAAAATGCTGAAATGAGGAGGGTGAGAAATAAACTTGAAAGCAATATAAATATTTCTTATCCATCTTTTGGATGAGGTCAAAGCAACCCGCGGGCCGCGTCGCATACGTTATAATTATTTTCTCTGAAATTTGTACGACTTTCAATGCTCAGTTCATCGTGATATGATAAGATGCGAGTTGCGAGTTACGAGTTGCATTTAAAACCACGAGTTGCGAGTTACTTTTTACGAGTTACGAGTTACGAGTTGCATTTTAACAAAATAAAATCGCGAGTTGCGAGTTACGAGTTGCATTTTAACACACAAAATTCGCGAGTTGCAAATTAAAAGTGCGAGTTGCAAATTAAAAGTGCGAGTTGCAAACTAAAAGTACGAGTTGCAAATTAAAAGTGCGAGTTGCAAATTAAAAGTGCGAGTTGCAAATTAAAAGTGCGAGTTGCAAAATAAAAGTGCGAGTTGCAAATTAAAAGTGCGAGTTGCAAATTAAAAGTGCGAGTTGCAAATCAAAAGTGCGAGTTGCAAATCGAAAAGTCAGTAAGGGTGAATGAATAACATTTCTATTGATAAAAGAAAAGATATTTCGTAATGGTTAAATGGTTATTGCTGCGCTCACTATTATACATAAAAAAGAGCAAACATTTGGTGGATCAAGAAAAAAATGTACACAAAGTATGTATTTACATTGCATGAGTGTAAAGTACTGTAGAGAAAAGTGCGCCTGGGAGGGGATACTAGGTATGGAGGATATGTCATGTATGTTCGGACCGGACCTTTGAACCCTTACCCTTAAGAAAGTTTTTCTGAAAATTTGCGAGAAAAGCAACTCTTAGAGAGACTTATTTTACTTTCTTTTTGCAGATTTTTCAACATTGAGACCCTTAGACTCCTTTGACTTTCGATTTTTCGCAACCCATATTTATTCAAGTACCTAAATAGGCATATCCACTTAAAGTTGTTTTTTATCAACTTTTTGAGAGATTTCAGATGGTATCTAATCGGTTTTTGCTAGTTTTGAGTTTTACAAAACATCTTAAATTGTTTTTGGGTACCTTTAAGGTTTTTCCTGCGTCCCGTAGAAAAACATCCGAAGTAAGAATTGGCCATCATAAAACCTTTGACCCTAAGGATTTTCTTAATGTAAATAAAATTTCAAAAACAAAGTAACAGTTCCAGTCATCCCAGGTACAAAAAATTCGAGAAAGATATTCGAGTAAGTGAAAAAAGGCTTCACTGCAAAGTAGCTAACAGGACTAGCTAGGATGGTCGTGATTTCAAATGAAAGAACTGCAGAAAGATCTTCTTGTACAGAAGACATGTCTTTTGATGAACATTTTCAGTTACAAATCAATGACCTAAAAACGTATATTATAAAAAAATAGGTAAGGCACTACGTATAACATAAGAAATTAACTAAGTACTAAAAGTATTACTATTACTAAATCTCAAAAGGGAATTGAAAAAAAGACGTCGAAAAACGAAAAATTCCTAAAGCTTTACACGAAAGTTCACTCAAAAGTCCAAAACTCTCAAATTGATCATTTCTCATGTTTGTAAAAATTCTAAAAAAATAAGAATACGTTAATTAATTAATTTATTTAAAATCAAATAAAAGATAGATGAAACGAACAATAAAACCGATCAGCTGAAAGATTATTGCTAGTCCTCGCAAGTAAAGTTTAATCCCTTCGCTTACTCTTGGTTACAGAACAATAGTTAAAAAGATCAAAAGAAATAAAGCGTGAAACAAATCAACCAGAAGTCAGCGAAAGGGCCATAAATCTATCAACAGGAGAAGAAGAATTTCAAAAAAAACTTATGCCACTCACACTTAAAAAATAAACTAAAGATATACCAAAATATGTCACTCACACTTAAAAAATAAACTAAAGATATACCAAAATGTCACTCACACTTAAAAAATAAACTAAAGATATACCAAAATATGCCACTCACACTTAAAAAATAAACTAAAGATATACCAAAATGTCACTCACACTTAAAAAATAAACTAAAGATATACCAAAATATCACTCACACCTAAAGATATACCAAAAGGTCACTCACACTTAAAAAATAAACTAAAGATATACCAAAATATGCCACTCACACTTAAAAAAATAAACTAAAGATATACCAAAATGTCACTCACACTTAAAAAATAAACTAAAGATATACCAAAATGTCACTCACACTTAAAAAATAAACTAAAGATATACCAAAATGTCACTCACACTTAAAAAATAAACTGAAGATATACCAAAATATGTCAATCACACTTATAAGGTGCATAGAAATATTATAAACTATTACATATTTGGTAAAATTTGAACACTTTCAATGTTTTCAACTTTAATTGCGTTAGCTTTAATCGTGTTCAGTTCGGCTTGGGTAATGCCGTTTAATGCTGGATCAATGCGTATCACGGTATCAGCTCCTATTGATCTTATGTTGTGAAGAGAGCTCTTTATATCTCTGACACATCTGCTGCTTATACAAAATCGAAGTTTTGTCTCAACTACTCGGTCACGATCTTCTAGATGAAGGAGTCCTTCAACGAATAAATGAAGATTCCCAGTTACGATTGTTCTTGGTTTTAAACATCCCGAACAACGCGCTGATTGTTTTACTGATTTTCTTGAAAGGTACCACATTTGGGATGAGTTGAATTTTGCGTGATCTTTCAATTTCTGTGAGAATTTTCGGTCAGTATCCCTTTGAGTTGTCAGCAAAGTTGGAATTTCGGCAGGCATGGAATTTACAAGACAAGACGCTGAAACGACGAAGCCCCTATTTCTGTTTGGGCAATCAACTGGTCGTTTTCACTGATGCCAAACAGGTTTAAATATAGCCAAACAATATGATGACATAATTTTCTTGACGCTTGCTGGGATTGTGAGCAATCACACATCACTTCTTCAAGGCTTATTTCAACATTCCTGATGGTGTGTGATTGTTTAACTGTGAATTTCAATTGAGATGGATTTTTAGTCATTTCGACTAAAGAAATTTTTCCGTGAAGCTCTTTAGCTTTTTTCAAAACTGATTGGCAATGCTTGCTTTCCAATGATTTCAATCTTCTTTTCTTCGCTTTTGGTGGTTGTGAACTTTGCAGGTGGTTATCATCCGATACGTCTACTTGGTGCTCTTGATATTCCTCATTTTCTGCTAATTCCGTGACATATTGATTGGCTCTCCCAATCTGACGACGTTCACTCCTGCGTTCCAGGTCCATTCGAGATGGCCCACCGCCAACACATCTTTCGCCTTCCTGTCGGTTCAACCACGTAGCATCTAATCTAGCTGAGTCACTGATGTCACTCATTACTGCATCGACCAATGATAGATTTTTTTCACCACCGGCTTTCATGCTGGCTTGTGCAGCCTCTGCTAAGCTCGATCTGGGGGCATTGTGTAGGTTACTTTTGAACGCAGAAGACCAGCGGTACTTGACATTATTCCAAAATCTCATCATGTCATCAAGAGGTTTTCTGCATGTTTCAGGTTGCTTTCGAATCAAGTTGTCAATTTTTGCTTTTTCGCGATTGTAGCCTTCTTCGGTGACAGAATTTTTCATAGCCAACACCAATAGGTTAAATGCAGTCCCATCCTCAGTGTTAAAGTATTTCTTGTGTTTGTCGACGCTTTTCTGCAGATGAAATTCGCAACCAGCCGTTCTGTTTTCTACGAAATCTTCTCCGTACACATCCTTGAGGCCGATCTTGGCGCTTGCATGCTCATCACATTGGATAGTGGTAGGGTTAAAGATATCAAAGGATGAAGAATTTAGCATATTATTGATGTTTCGGAAAAATAGTTCAGCATATTCATGGTTTTCGGTAGTAGCTTCCATTGTAACTAACCTGACCATTTGGCGCAACAATGAATCGTAATACGATAAAGTGTAAGTCTTCCAGCCTTTACATCTGAAGTATAAAAAGAAGCGATCAGAAATGAAACAATAGACAAAATAAACAGTCCAGCCCAGTGCCAGTAGCCCCCCTGAATGGGGGGGGCTTTTTTTGACTTTAACAAAAAAAAATTATGACCTGCTGTTCGTGTAGTTTTTAAAGCCAAAGTTTTCTATACTTTCAAAACATTTTTATTTGCGAAAATTGTTCTTGTTGCGAAAAGCGCTGAAAAAAAACTTAAAGAAGCTAATTAATACACAAAGTTTTTGATTTTTCTATAAAGCGAAATGTTCTACTAAATCAATTAAATACAAAAGCTTACCTGCTATGAAGAACATCAAGATGAACCGTCTCAGATGATAAGCGATGTGTGCCGTCCATGTTCAAATGGTTGAGTATCTCGACTTTTCTTTTGCTTGATTTGAGGACGAAGGGAAGATTGCCATCTGACCCATCGTTAAAGGCAAAGATAAGAAATTTATCATCTTTTTCGAAGTTTCTTTTTAATACTTCAACAGCTTTGAAACTATGTCCTTCTGGTCTTCTGCTCGCTTTAGATTTCCTACGTAAGTTGTCGACGTACCGAACATCGGTGAAATTTCTTGCTTCTGCAACTGCATCACTATAGCTTCCTTTTTCGATATAGTTCTGTACCTGCTGTCTAATTAATGCCTCTCGTGTAACTCGAGGAAACTGTTCCGCCAATTGATTGATATCTTCCTTCCTTCCAAGAATCTCCTTAGGACAGGTATGCTCTCCATGGTGCTTACAAGTAACTTCCTTCTTTCCCAAATCTTGCTCCAGAATTAATCTCGCTTCGCAAGGTATGAAGGCAGCTTCATTATCACAAATAGTACACACAACGATATCACTTGTGTTCTGCTCAAAGTCTTTGCGGTTAACACCAAAGTCATTCACGTTAGAGCAGGTGGTATTTTTACAACAGTAACTCCCACGACAGTTAAAAAGAAGCCTCGGACCTTCTGTAAACGATTTGGTTTTGCTTGTTTGACAATGACCCCACGGACGCTTGCCTTTACAATTGCTTAGGGAACCCTTTCTCAGCGGTACTACATATTGAACAGTGCCATCAACATCGGCAGGTACACAGCTTCTCCTTTCCTTTTGTATGTTATCGAATACTGTCTCTTTTATGTATTTACGCTTTCCAATGTATTGGACCGCAGGGATTTCTTCATCTGAATCGTAGAATGACGCGGGTGAGCTAAACGATTGGTCTTCATTGTATTTAAAGTCATACATCTCACTTTTCAGTTCTTTCTTAATAGGCTTCACATCTTTGACTTTCGAGTAACAGCTTTCTTCAGATGCTATCACATAATCATAGTGTCCATTAGTGAAAGATAATTCTATATTAGATAAGATTGTTCCGTCATCCGGTTTGAATTCGTGGTAGTTAACCGATTCACCTTCAACGTAATATATTTTGAGTTTCGTCGAAGTCATCTTTACCAAGGCTAGAATGACAACATCAACAATATTTGTTGTGTATTCTTTCTTCTCTTCGAACGCTTTCAATTCTGCGTCTGCATTTTCTTTAGAACCATTGACCCATATCGCATATTCTTCCTTTTTTACTTCCTTGATGGCTTGATGCAAAAGTTCTTTGTAGCTGTTTATGTCAGGTAGAAGATTTACGCGTTTCAAGGAGCTAAACACTGCCCTTGGCAAGCAATGACCATCGGGTTTCACGACAATTCTTCTTTTTCCTAGGCTTTCATAATGATCGTCGAGCAACTTATAACGTTTCCGAAGGTCTTCATTGTTTTGAATGCTTTCAGCTATTCCGCATTTGATACAAAAAGGTTTCATCTCTTCACTGTGCCTAAAAGTTGAATGATCTATATTAGCGAGAACACGTGCCGAAGGTTTAAATCCAGTGGCGTGGTGGGAAAATTTTTCTGGGGTGGCCAAGTAGAGTTTGGCGTCCTTTTTTGAGATTTTTTGTTTTTGGGGCCCCCTCTCTATATATTTGATTTTCTTACGAATACAGCCTAATCACTGGAACTAAAAAACTAAATCATAAACACAATAAAGAGTGTGCAAGCATTTTTGATCTGAATTTTCCGTCCCCACTGGATTTTGTTGATTGGAAAAAATGGAAATAGATATCCCAGTTATAAAATGAAAGGGATTTTTTATCTCCACTTTCTATGAAATTTCCACCGGGTAAGTGAGACAGGGGTGTCGCAAGAGAAGATTGAAATAAACTATGATCGATCGCCTTATGCTTGGAAAATGCTAACGACAGAAGCATAAGAAACAGAAACTTACGTGCAAGGCTCTCTGTGTTTTCAGATAGAGTATCTTCTTGCTGCTGATCATTGACGTTCTGTTGAGAACACCTAAAAAATATTCGGACAGAAATTAGAAATCTTATCCCTAATAACATATCCCATAAACCGTGAAACCACATTTATCCTTTCTCGAAGTGATTTACTGATTTACAAACCCCTAGGGGTAGAGAGACATGGTGATAGCCTTCAGTACCCGAGGGGTATTCAAGGTAAGTGAAATAAAGGACATTCGGTCCTTAACACTTAATACTGATTTTTTTCGAAAGCAGTAAAACTGATCAGATTCAAAAATTTAGTACTGAGTGTGTGACATTTTTGAAGACCCTTACATTATACCTTATAGAAGCAGGGCACTTGATGTCTAGTATATATAATTTGGAGAAATACCTTACCATTATCTTAAGTGTGATATGATAAGATGGGAGTTGCGAGTTACGAGTAGCTCAATATTGCTAATTAAAATTAAGGCCATTCCGAATCTTAATTTTTCTAAATCTTTACACGAAAACATTACTCGTAGAATTTGAAAAGTTTACTTACAACGCCTCGCTTTCTATGAACTCTATATCACTGTCACCGTTGGCATCGGTGTCACTTGATAATACAATCGTATCCATTTTGTTCACCTGAAAAATGACAACAGAAAGTAAAGAGAATAAGAAACAATTAGAGGTTTTCTAGCAACACATGTTTTTTTATAATTAACGATTTACCCTTCTGTATCTTTACAAATTTTGAAAAGAAAATGGACCAATATGGCGCCAAAATGATCTCTAGTGGGTTAAGCTATGGTAAATGTAGTTTCATTTTATGTTATATGAGCCACCCCCCAGTTACCCCTCAAATCACTCATTCACGAAATATTTTTCGAAATCTATGAAATAATGATTTTCCGAAATGGGGGAAAATTTTTCCAATCCAAGTATAAAACAAGATACTTTTATGGACCTACCTGGTTAGGGGGGGGTTGTACTTTTACGGTGTGACGGGATTGGCCCTTTTTTAGTACAGTATTACGGGATTTGACGAAAAAAAAGACGGGAAAACGGGATTTTAAAATCAGACGGTGACGGTATTTGGCCATATTTTTTGTCATTACTAGTATGCCTGTATTTGAACCTGTACAGACCGGTGTGACGGTGGTTATTATTTTTTTCAATTCTCGGAATTCCGGGATTCGGCAAAAATTTTGACGGGAAAACGGTATTTCGTACCCGTACAAAACCTGGTTATGCATTTAACACATATATAACTCATATCTTCGTGAGCGTGACCATTAAACAATCATTCAGAACACAAATAGTGACGATGATCTATTAAAATTAGTCATTTGTTTCTTATAAAAAAAACTGTTGGAAACCAAAATTTCATGCTCTTGAAATATTCTTTCAAAACTAAGCCCTCATGAGGAAAAAAAACATCTATCTCATAAAAAAATTGAGTAATTTGACTAAGAACATTGATGTATGCTTATTAATAGTGATTCTTATAGACAAACATGCATTTTTTGAGCCAAGAATTTTTTTTTTTGCAAAAATCTGGTTGAGCCATCTTTTACTATGATGGACTTTCATGCAAAAAATCTGAATAAATTAATGATCCAATTTTTCAAAGTCCAAAAAACCCGTTTTTTGGCCCAAATTTGCCCAAAAGATTTTTTGTTCGAAAATCGGGCTCCGTCCGTCACATTCGAGGGTTTATAGTAACATCTCTTTGTGCAAAAAATCAATGAGCCAGAAAAAACTAATGAGCCAATCTCGAGAAAAGTTGGTAACGAACGGATGGACGAACGGACAGAGGTTAATTTATAGGACCTCCACCGGGGTAGGTACAAAAATCGAAAGAGATGCGCAATCAGGCGAGCCGCTAAAGGCAATATGCTTATGAGTTTTATATTCTCTATTTAATATTTTAATTAATTTTTTTCTATTAAAACATTTGGTTATGATAAAGTGACACAAAAACATAAAAAGTAGAAAAAGAAAATGGAAATTCAAAATGCTGAGCCAGAGAATATTACACGCTTTTTTTTTTTATAAGAATGGTGTAAATCCATTTCATCATGGATATTCTTAACTTTTTTGGGAAAACCATCCTAAAATATTCTTACAGCATTCTTATTACTTGGGGGTAATTGGCAATTTATGATTTAAAATGCTCTAAAAATGACATTCTTTGCTTGAATAGCAAAATTGCATGATGGTGATATTCTTAGCATATTCTTAATTTTTAGGCCATTTTCATCATGGACATTCTTATAAAGTGTATTCTTATAAAAAAAAAGCGTGTATATCGAAAACCCATACCGCACCCCAGAGAGAAATTCAGCTGCTATAGTAAAACTTATGACTTGAAATTTGGAAGTTATTTTGCAAAATTGAATTTTTTTCTAATTGATACTGCCACTACACACAAGCGTAGGACGGTTTACGAAAAACTAGAAAAACATTTATTTCCTTTTCTTGTTTTTTCATTAGTTGCTAAGGAAAATGGCCAAAATTTTAGGCATGAACATCCGGAAATACTCTAACCCTGAGCCCAAAATTGGACTTTATAAAAAAAACGAAAATATAATATTTTTTCCAAATTTTGACCTGAAACCTGTAACCTGGACCTAAACCTGAGCGTGTACTAGGGGTAGCGCAGAAGCAGCCAACGAGCCCATTTCCCCGAAATATCTGTTTCCCTTTTCCAGGAGAGAGTTTTTTTTTGAAAAATGGGGAAACAGATCCGATTTTCTAGGAGAGACCTTTTCCTTAAAACTATCTGTTTCCCCGCTCCAGCTGATGACGTCATCAGAGAGAAACAGGTCAATATTTCTAGGAGATGACATAATAAATTGGGAAACAGATATCTGTTTCCAAAAAAGATGATATTGCATTGGAAACAGATTGAACTTTATGGGGGAAAACAGATATCAATAACAAAAAGAAAGGGAAACAGATGAAAATTTCCAGGAGAGGGGAACAGATATCCTATTTGGGAAAACAGATCAAAATTTTAATTCTGAAAATTGTGGAAACAGATCAAATTTTCTAGGAAAGATACTTTGAGATAAAAAATTTAGGTTTTGCGGAGAAACAGATCTTCATTTCTAGGAATAACATTTTTTGAAATATTCGGCCAACAGATCAAATTTTCCAGGAAGGCTATGTCTGGGAAACAGATATTTAAAAAAAGGTCCTCGTTTGGATGCTTTCGGTAGCGTACGATCGATGAAAATTATACTTTAATCTGAGAGATTTTAGCGACGCTGATTTAAGTTTTTTTCGCTAAAACTTTTACAATTTTTTTAATGATTTTTAATTGATTTTTGCCTAAAGAATCAAGATTTTTCGGACTCGCTATTATTTGCTAAAATTTGTCTCGCTAAAATTTCTTCGAATAAAGTATTTAGCAACTTTCTCGCGTAGTGAAACGATTTTATATACATAGATCAACGAAAAGTAAAAAGGAAAATGTTCACTAACCTTCTTGTAAGCTCATGTGCGTCTCTCTTCAGCTGCAAACTTTGATTTTTGTTAAGATGAGAAATACAAAAAATTTCTTTGCAAAAACATCAATGTGCTAAAAATGTGCCCAAAAAAAGTTTGAGAAATGCAAGTCTCCACTGTTTTAAGCAAACAAAAATAATTATAAATACAATAGCAGAACAATTTTCTATTCTTTCAATGCTCTTTTATTTCTTTTCAAAATGTGACGAATATGTGTTAAATACTGTGTGTAGTTTACTGTAGCTAGTTTGTGTAGCAACCCAGCAGCTGGCACACAATGTTATTTCAACATTGTTTTAACGTCCAAGTACACGCTTTTTTTATAAGAATGGTGTAAATCCATTTCATCATGGATATCCTTAACTTTTTGGGGAAAATCATCCTAAAATATTCTTACAGCATTCTTAGGTTAGGATTCTAATTCAGACTAGATATAACATTTAGTACATACGTCTCAAAATTCCATGATTGTGATATTCTTACCATATTCTAAATTTTTTGGCCATTTTCATCATGGACATTCTTATAAAGTGTATTCTTATAAAAAAAGCGTGTACATTACGCTTTCTTGCTTAATTTTCCATTGTTCTCGTACAAGTTCGTTCTCTCTTTGTTTCAATTCCGGAAACTATACTATTAAGTAACCATGGTGATATGAATAAAGTAGAGCTAAGGTGTGTAGCTTTGATTTGGACTTGTTTATATTTTGTTCTTGTATGTATTCTTTTTTTTAAGTTTTAAGCTTTTTTTGCTGTTATTATTTAAGATAACAGCCTCAGACTTGTTTTTAATTTGCAACTCGCACTTTTAGTTTGCAACTCGCACTTTTAGTTTGCAACTCGCATTTTTAATTTGCAACTCGCACTTTTAATTTGCAACTCGCACTTTTAATTTGCAACTCGCACTTTTAATTTGCAACTCGCACTTTTAATTTGCAACTCGCACTTTTAATTTGCAACTCGCACTTTTAATTTGCAACTCGCGAATTTTGTGCGTTAAAATGCAACTCGTAACTCGCAACTCGCGATTTTATTTTGTTAAAATGCAACTCGTAACTCGTAACTCGTAAAAAGTAACTCGCAACTCGTGGTTTTGAATGCAACTCGTAACTCGTAACTCGTAACTCGCAACTCGCATATGAAAAATCCTCAGTTCATCTCGGTTCGATTGTAAAACTGTGAATTTTATTACTTTTCTTTTGATATTGTGAGTAATGGATGGAAATAGTAAATACTGAATGTTCAAGAGCAATTAATGCAAAGAGGTTGGGGTTGACAAACACACACAAACAAACAAAAAAAGGTTATTTTTTTAAGATTCGCTACAGTGTGCTATTTGGTGTTCCTATTTGGCATGAGACGTTTATTAGTTATTTACATCCGATAATAACAAAATGATTAACTATATGCAATATACTACATATGATTTAAGATTTAATTAAGCAGGACAACTGAAGAAAATGTTTCTCACCTTTAGTATCACTGTCCATCTTTTGCACCTCTTCATTAGCTCCAGGAGCTGCTTGTTGGTGCACTAACGAGACCGGCTTCTAAAATAAAAGAAATTGTTTTTGACTTGAAGAACAGAAAAACATTTTTTTCAAAAAATTAATTAATATAAATCCGTAAAGTAGCTAAAAATTTTAGGCGTGGCTCGAGTTAATTCCTGACTAAGATAATAATCCGACAAACTTTTTCATTGGAAATGCAAACATTTCGTCGTTTAAAGCTGAAACTTGTTGTATTCTTTTCACTTTGGGGTTAACACGAAAAATTCGTGAACTATATACAACCACCATTTTGTTAGAAAAATTTACTCCCAATAGTCCTAACGTGCGTGTTTTTATTTTGACACAGGCGTGTTTTATACTGTCAGGTCAAGTTGTTTTGATTTTAATGGCAAGTTTTTTTACACGAAAAGGGATCATTTACCATTGCAAAGAGAGGAAAATCTCTCTCCAAAAATCATCAAAGTTTGTAAATAAACACGCAAAAATCTCAATGAGTGTGCTTTAGAGGGTGATCTCCCACGAATTTTGGAATGGAAAAGGGAGATTTTCCTATCTTTGATGTCACAATAAAAATGGTTTAGTAATACGAAGTGAAAAGTATTATTGAGAGATCCATGAAAAAGTCATTAAACGTTCAAATAGTCTTTGAAATAGATTTGACGATAAACTGTGGAAAAAATTGATCCTCTTTCTGTTCTTTTCGTTTTAAATAAAACATTTCCGAAACACTTTTATAGTCACGAATTTATCACAAATGAAAAACACCAACATACCTTATCTGAGAGCCCATCATTCGTCTTTTTAAGAATCCGTAAAGTTTCGTTCGATTTTACCATTGCGTTTTCACGGAAAGCCAGTATTTCCTCTTGACTTCATAAAAAAGAAGATGGAAGATGAATAATGTTGTTCCAAAAAGTGGCTTTATTTTGAAAAATAAATGCTCAGATTGCCAAAAGGATTGGGCTTTTCCAAAAAAAAATTTACCCTCACTGTTGAGGATGTTGATTTTTCAAAGTATCGAAGTATCGATCCCCTGGATATTCACTCTTAAAATATGTTCAACCCCCTGGATATCCTCTCTTATAAAGATGCTTACCCCTAGATATCGTATCTTTTACTTGAAAAGACACTTTACCCCCTGGATATCCACTCTCTTGTAGATATTTAACCCCTGATTATCCACTTTTAAACAAAAATCCTTAACCCCCTGGATTTCCGATATCCTCAACAGGGGGGGGGTCAGGGACTATTTCTGGTTACTTGCTTTATGATTTACAGTTACGCTGTTGGGTTTTTTAAGGTTTTTTCAATTTTATAAGAACATTGAGCCTCAAAATCGTCAAAAAATAAGAACAATTTAAAAACAATGCTGAACCTGGAAATACTCCATTTCAAGCAGTTTAGGCGTCAAATTAGTAAAAATCGGGTTTAAGTATTAAAACACCTCAATTTTATCCTAATAAGAACAGGATAAGAACAATTTGAGGATCAAAGTGCCAAAAATATAAGAAAATCCCAGGTTCTTAAAAAAATTACTGGTTCTTATAAAAAAAGTGTAATAACTTATATTAGGGGCTGTTAATATGGAGGCGGGCTGGCCCGGCTAGGTGAGGTGGGCTAAATTTTCGAACGTCACGTGATCTATTTTTAGCCAATTGATTGCTCTAAAACTGTGATGTAGCGTTCAAAAGTCCATCCTACCTCATACCTAGCCGGGTCAGCCCGCCTCCAAATAAGCACATCATGATTTGACTTCAGACTTAAATCTTGCAACCCGTGCATTCAGATCTTTTGGTTAGTCAGTCCCGCTATTTACCCCGAAAGGGAAGATTCTTCCGAATTGGAAGGAAGCGCTATAGATAAAATGGTTACAGAAAACGAAATGGGACTATCAATACAAAATTCTTACAAAAAATAAACAGCGTTCTGGTCGCGACTATATTACTGTGATTGTTCAAAAAGAAAAACGTGAATGATGTATTACGTCAGCATAAGAAATAAGTCGCAAACTGCTATCATTCATGTCTTAAATACTGTGTATTTACAAAGAAAATTTATCACGAAAGATTTAACAGGTCCCTTAAAAAATGGAGCGCGGGGGAAGCCCGGCTATTGCTACCCACTATTTTACTCTCAATCAGACGCCTGTTCAGAACAATCCACATTCATACATCCCACATTCTAAATATCCTGCTTATGTGTCATGCTTTAGTCTAAGACAAACTACTTTCTAAGAAAAAAGCCCGAAGCCGAACAAAATTCGCAAACGGTTTTTTGTCGAAAAGAGTTTACAGGCGGTAGAGTTTTCCAGCCTTAGTATCATGTTTAACACAGTATCGCGCAATCCCAATTTATAAAATATATGTACTTTAAGGGCAGAAACATTCGCGTTTTTTGCAATTTTGATCCTTTTTCGCGAAAGTTTCTGCCAGGTAAGAAATTAAACCTGAAAAACGCGAAAGTTTTTTTTTCGTGAAAGATAAACTTTCCTACTCAGTTTTGCACTGTTTGCTAATTTTTTTGCGTGTTTTATGAGTTTTTGTTACCAAAAAAGGTAAATTTTATATGAATTCGCAAAAGTTATATCTGTGAAATTTCGGCTAAAACCATAATTTGCGAAACTTAAATTCGCTAAATTTCGCGACTTTTTAACTTCGCGAAAGTTTCTGCCCGCGAAACTTTCTGCCCTTAATATTACAAACAACAATAAGACATGTTATGAAGTTAAGTATGGAGCAATTGGGTGTATGTAAAAAGTTTGTTGATCGAAATACCCAACCACTGTATAACTCATAGACCAATTTAATTTGTTGTTCTACGGGCCCGACCGACCCTATTTTTGCTAACATCAAAAAATAATAATATTGTATTTCCACTACAATATATTTTGCACACTAGTTATTTGTAAGAATCAAATTTAAATAGAGCTAAAAATTAATTCAAGAAATTTAAAAATTTAGAAAATCAAGCATTTCATACACTAAAATTTTATTTTGATCTGGATCGAAGATAAAAAAAGTGAATTTTTGATCCAGATATTTTTTGGAAAATATTTTCGGTACCTTACCAACCCTGATAAATGAAAAATTTATTCATATTTTACCGACCGACCAACCCATATTTTTCTAATGATCTGCCCGTAGAACAACAAATTAAATTGGTCTCGCATAACACAGAGAATATAAAAACAGATATTCGTATTTCATTGCCAAATGTTCATTAAAAGTGCGTTGAATACTGGGTTGACCTACACGATCGAAACATGTGAAAATGGAGGCATCTTTTCGCACTTCCTACTCCTTATCTTAATGAAAACAATATCGGAAAAGTTCGTAGCCAAAAAAGGAGGAACGTAAAGTGTGATGTAAATCATGAAAGAGAGAGTGAGTGCGTGGTACCCTACTTTTTGAATAGTCGCAGCAGAACTTAGTTCCCATGAAGAGGAATATTTGATTCCAGAAAGTTTTTCTCGTGTTTTTATTCATGTAGGATACGTTTTCTGAGTAATTTTTAATTTACACGCTTTAAAATTTGAATTTTCTTTAACAGTAACTATATTGCCTTTCAAGTCTAAAGTCTGACCTTGTTAGGTGTTATGGTGTACAAATACAGTAAAAGCGTGTTAACCTCTTTTAATTCAAGTGATAGCTTAAGTTGAAAATTTTCTGACTACAAACAACATCTTTTATATCAACGATCTTTTGTTGACCTCTAGGTCTGATCAAGAGAACACCAGAAGCTACTTACTTAGCCATATAGAAGCACATACTGATGAAGTCTGGTTGCATGGTCCCCTCACTGCTTTTCATCTGCATAACCACCTTCAAGAGAAGCCATTCCTCTCCTTTTGAACAGAATCGAAAGAAGGTTTGTACTTCCTTGCATCGGTTCTTCGTTACTGTGCAAATAAACGGTGAAAAACAAAAGTTATTTTGAAAAGAAAACAAAAGAAATTTTGACTAGATATGTTCAGATGATTCGATGATGGCCCACTATGTAAATAAATGATGAAAACCAAAAGTTATATAGGCATCTTTTCAATACGAAATTTTGACTAGAAGTATGTTCTGATGATAGCCCTGATTAAGACTAAAATTAAAATTCAAACATTACGGTTCCACATTGTCCCGAACACCGTGTGAATACCAAAATTCGGAACAACATAAACGAAAATGCCTGTACCAGAAAGAAAAAAATCCCCCCCCCCCAGAAACTGATCCTTCCTTGCTCTAAAATGCTCAGAAAACAATGTGTATAATCCTATCCGTAGCGAAAGCCATACTGACACGATGCAAAACTGTAATGTCTGAATATTGAAAACAGTTTGTTCAGAAGGAAGCGGCATGTAAAAAACGTCTTTCTAACCATTTGAGATATTATTTCAA
The DNA here is from genome assembly GCF_902728285.1 of Clytia hemisphaerica. Lineage (NCBI taxonomy): Eukaryota > Metazoa > Cnidaria > Hydrozoa > Leptothecata > Clytiidae > Clytia > Clytia hemisphaerica. The sequence goes on from NW_027103824.1 coordinate 432,891, forward strand.
AAAGTGTTTTTTCTCTCGTCTGAAAAACTCAAAAAAAAAACAATAATGCAACGCAATATGTTTGTAGCCTGTACCACCCCAGTAGACCATAGGAAAAATTCTAATACCCTTGTGTGATCTTTTCAGCAAAGAATCATCTGGTACAGGACTAGTATACACGTGATTTCGAAATCGTGAATCGAAACTATTATATAATCGAAAAAATACCTATCTTTAGAGAAAAATCATTTTAACATGTATCTAGTTTCGAAGAAAGGTGATAAAAGCGCAACCTTTTTCATAAGAACACGAGATTTAAATTTGTTCAAAACTCTAACAAAAATAAAAACAAATCAAAGAAAAGACTTGGGCCTCAAAAATCACTAAACCCCTGTAAACTGACATATATTTTAACCGATTTAAAGGTCATTTGGATAAACTATATTATAATACAAGATATTAGTATACTGAGAACATCGTAAGAGACAAAAATGTAGAAAAGTAAGAACAAACGAGACCTGCCAATTCTTTTTAATTTTTTATGTAGAAACGGTGTTAAATGTAAAAGTTAGTTACTTAGAGCCTTCAACAATACTTAAATAAAATAATTCTTGCTAAAAGATTTTCTTTATGTACTAGAATCGAAATCAATAACATCTTCGATCTTGAAACAGAGAGTATCTGGTTAGAAGAAAAAGAGGGAGGCAAAGGGAAAATGTCTCTTTAGCTGACCGCAAAATAATTGATTTTCTCCCCCTATCAGTTGTTTTGGTCAAGCCAAATGTTTGGCGGTTTGCTATGGCCTAATAAATAATGATAATGAAAATTTCAGAGTCATAAAATCGAAAATTTAAAGAAATACAGAGACCTAATGATTTTTGAGAACAACAGTGTTCTTGAGGTGCAATTTCTGAATAAAAAAATGATAAAAAAGGACCCCAAAATACAAGCTCTTCATATATAAGTAATCTAAAAATTAAGTTGCCTACAAATAGACACAATTTATCTGAATTGGATTGAAACCTGCTTCAGCTCAATAAAAGAATGTACTATCATTCTATCTACTTTCTAATTCTTATTCTCCTGCAAACCTTTTCTTCATTAAAGTAACCAATTTATCCTCAAAACAGTAATAACAAGCAACATGCTAAATGGACCTACCTGAGATAGGTAGTCGGAAACACGCTGCATGAAAATGAAAATGTTCGAACGAAAAAGAAAAGATAACAGCATAGCATAGAGATGCGTAAACTTGAAAACATGATGCAACTTGTTTCACATTGGCTTTCAGATGTTTAAAAAAATACCAAGACAGTTGAGAGAAATGCTCATTAAAATGATAAAACTAAAAGGGAATTTCCCTAAATAAGAAAATCAGATTTTCACGGCCAAAAAAAAATTTCCAGAAAAAACGGCTTCGGCCACTTTTTAGAGACCCTTACCCTCTATCTTGATGCAAAAAATCAGGAAAAACTAATCTCACACAAAGTCTAAAAACCCCTATTTTTAGGCACTTTTTGGCCCAAAAATTGCCCCCAATTTTTTTTTTTAGAAAATCGGGCTCCATCACATTTTGGGTATTGCCATTTTGCATCATTGTGTAAAAAAGCAGAACAAAACCAATGAGTTAATCCCGAAAAAAGCTGGTAACAGACAAACGCACGAACGAACGGACACGGGTTAAAAATTAATGGACCTCCAAGGTAGGTCCAAAAACTACTTGACAATACTTTCATAGTAATCCAATTTGTTATTTTGTTTTTTTCATATTCTAATTTCTTTTTTCAGTTTGACCTAATAGAGGAAAACACATCATTGTTTTTATTAGCCTACTCTTCGGGATATGAGCACTGCTCTTGTTTTGAATATTGAAATCCTTCGGATAAATTGCATGCGCACTGAGGTTTTAATGAAACAATAGAGAGTTTCGAAGCCTTAGCCAATCAGCTGTGTTTTAAACATTCTTTTATTGGAAATCTCTATTGATAAACATCTTTTGTGAAAGTTGTCTATTATGTTTAAACCTATTAATAAGCAATTCCCGGTGGGGGGTGGGGGGGGGCTACTAGTGGCCGCCTATAGCAGTGCCGATAGACCAAGAGTAGGAGCTGTCTATTGTGTAGACTATGTTTTAATTTATTTATGCAACTTTTAAATTCATTTTCACATAATAATTTTCAAGATCTACTCTACTGTCTGAAGGTAAGACGAACTTTGAAATAGGTCTTATTGACCGTTTTAGCATAAGGCACCCTGTTAAAATGATAGACGATACAATGAAGCCACAATAACAAAAAACAACAGAAATTTATTGCTCTTTTCTTCTTAAAAATAGAAGTGGAAAAAGGAAAGATTTTCGAAATAAATCTTTTGTATGATAGTGTTAGATGTTCTCTAAAGTCCAGGAAAAGACCAAACAGGAGACTTTTTCGAAATATTATACTGGAACGCACACGGAGTTGGTCACATTGACTTCCAACCCCAAAGGGCTAAACTCGAGACTCCTGGATGGGAAATGAAGCCACTTATTTCCATCCAGAACGCCCACTAGTGGATTGATAGTAAAATCTATCGCTAGATTTCAAAGAAGAATGCAGTCATTAAAAACAAAGAAACCGCTAGATACAATCCGTCGTCATTATTGCCCCCACGTTCTAGGCGCGTTCTGGATGGGAAATAGGTGGCTTCACTTTTTCTTACCTGGGAAAGGTTAGAGATTTTACTCTCGCCCTTCGGGCTTTAAGCTCTATGATTGACCTACCTTAGTAATTACTTATAAAATCCCACCCCAAAGGCACCCCTCTTCACATCATGCTCTTTTTTGCTCTCATAACGTTCACAACAATCGCCAAAATTGGCTCACACGCGAAAAATATCGATAAAAATCCCAAAGTACGCGTGAGAAATCTAGATTAGCTATGTGTGAATCATTCGTGTTAAATCTGGGTTAGCCAAATTTTCAAATACGCAAAAATATGGACAAAAATCCCAAAGCACGTGGTAAAGAAGACTTACAGTTATCGTGTGCCGAATGTATTTCAGGTAGATCATCGACGTGAACGAACATGTAGAGGGATTTACCGAGAAGTTCGTATGAGGTGTACCCCGTCACTGGTGGACAACTTGAAAAGAAAAAGAAAGAAAGTAGTTATAAGTACAGTTGATGGTGTTTCTATGATATTATCATCGAAAATTTTGTCTTGCGATATTTTTTAGAAATATATTGGAAATTAGATTGGAATAAAATCTACAATACACTACATTGCGTGAATATTGCGACAATGAATCACCGTATAGCAATTGTAAATTACTTCTTCAATCCTTTATATTTTTTAGAACTCAATAAAAAAACAGGGTAAAAAGGTAGGGACTTTTCAAATTTCAAATTCACACGAATTAAACTAAAATACGCAAAGTCCGCAAAACTTTATCTTATTTAAAGACATAGTCCATGAAAACGATATATATTTTACGAACCATAACCAAAAACTTACTTTTGGTCAACGAAAATGAAGCTAAGATCTAGTCCTTGTTTGGTCATGAAAGAGGGTATCGCATCTTCCGGTGGCGCTATCTCTCGCATTTCAGTTTTCACAGTGGCAAATAGGATCAAGACTTTCGATAGAAAACCACTCTCCTCTAAAAAAGAAAAGCCGTAAAAGTAATGAATAGCAAAATTCTCATACATACTATTGTATGGATACCTCTGGATACATTATTTTGAATAAATTAGCGATGAAATCGTATTAGCTCGGTCTTTCCATTGGCTTCAAAGCCTTCTAGTAACGACTTAATTTACTAACAGAATTGAGATTGATTCATGTCCCGGCAAACGAAACGAAAAGCATGAAGTTTAAACTTTAAAGTGGTTTAAGCACGGATGGATACAATCTTGAAAGTGTTGAAAATACCGCCGTTTGAAAAGAAGGCAATGTCTTAACAGTACGTAACAAACTCGAAAGTTTATAACAAATTAAGTAAGGATTTGTTTGATTCAATGAGGAAAAAAGGATTGGCAACCTGGTTCCTTATTTATCACCACACATACCTAACTTTTTGAAAGATTGCCATCGGCCAACACACGATAGATGTCGGTAACTGCTCTCTCTATCTGAATCACTGACTTTGACGCGGAAATCTAAAGTAATGCACCTCTTTTCGACATCGATATTTTCTATGAAAAAAAATGAAAAAAAGAACAAAAGTCCAGCTTAACCGAAATTAAATCCAGCAGTTTGAGAGTTCTTACAATCCCCTAAGGGTGTCAGTTTAAAATACATAGTATTAGCGTTTTTTTAGTACTCAATATAAGGTCAATTAGTGAAAATCGAAGAAAAGCAACCGCAGCAAGTCTCTTATCTAGTCGCAATCGATGCAGTCGCGATACATTTTAACAATAACCTAAATTCGTTATATCGATTATCATCAACAATATGTATCATAACAATCGATTTGTTATCGAATAGTTAGAATCGCTTTGAAAAGATGATAACGCAACGATTGTATCGTTAGTTATGCGACTAGATAAGACAATCTTATCTTTCTAGTTTAGAGCATTACTAGACATTAAGTTGACTCCCAAAATGGTCACAAGAAGATGTCCGCCTGACCTGCAAAATGTCATTTTATAAAAAGTTTCAATTATGCCATTACTAAAATTAATTAAAATGCTTTGATCGTAGATTAATAAACCAAAAGCCTATAACTACTAGAGAGTCAAATACCATAAACAGTCACTCTTCTATTCATGAATAGATTTATACTTGCACTGTTAATGAAATGAAAACACTGGGAAACGACAACCAAATAAAACCAAGTGATATTCTTACCTCCTAGAAAGTCCATATACGTTGATTCTGTTGAATGATCAAAATAAGTACTGGACATGATCTCTTCAGCCACTTTGGTTCGATCATCTTCATGAATGAAAGCATGGATTGGCTTCCCAGTAATGTTAGACTATGTTTGGAAAAAGGAAGAACGCTTTTTAAGAATCGAGAATGTGAAAAAAAAATTTTTACATACAGAAATCAGCACGAGACAGAAAATATTGAATGGTTTTAATCTGATTGACATTTTCCTGATGTGTCCACAAGGTGAACACAATTTTCCAGAATTTATATCTAATTGCTTGATCTAATAAAAGGGATTGGGACCGACGCACTCACAAGATTAATACTCACAGCTTTAATTCCAAGTATCTTCTCAGCAACATCGGCAATGTATAGAAGTTTAGCATCGTCGTTGATGACAAGGATAAATCCATTGGTAGCCTAATGAACAGAAATGTTATATGATATTTGAATCATACATAAGAAAACAGTAATGAATCTATTGATGGCATTTTACATTTAATAGGGAAATTCTAATAAATAAAGTTGTTTTAAATTTCACTGAGATTTACGTCAAAAAATGAGTGTTTTCAAAAAATGGAATTCTTTTTAACTGAGAGAGAAACAATTTGACATATTGAAACTGTATATAAAATAGAGTAAAAATCTCAGCGTGAGGTTTGACCTAGTCGGGAAAAAAACTCCTCAGCAAAAAATGAACATTGAAAACATTCCAAGTTTGTTGTGATCGAAATGTTATGTAGAAATTATTCCCGGGTGTATAAAGAAAGAAAAACGAACGAAATCTTATACATTTAGTGCAAAAAAATAGTAAAATAAGCTTCTTGGAGTGTTTTGGTTACTATCATAGTAAAAAAGAATCTATGATTTAATCTATATAACCCTTGACAAGTAACTTAAGGTGATTATTGGAAAATAGATCAACACAAAAATCAATAGTGTACAGAGAGACAAGGGATTCTACCCCTTCCTTTTTGCAAGACAAAGATAAAGTTTTAGCATTTTGTAATTATAATCCAAACCTATAAATATGAATGAATTATATTAATCTAAAAGAAATTTTTCTCAAGAAACGATTTTCAAGAATTTTTTTCTTACCCTTGCCTTTTTGTAATTTTTGATATAGTTATGCCTCTCTATTAGAAAAGGAAGTCTATAAGATTTATCAAAACCAAACTAATACATGGCAAATGATTAACATTTTTGAGAAGGAATAGTCAAAAATGAAAATGATACCTCGAACATCAGCTGGCCTAACTCATCACATGGAATGAAAAAGGTCTTCTTATTTTTGCCAGCACCTTGTCCAGAAACGTTGATTGAAAAATCTATAAATAAAAGAATAAGTAGGTAATAAGAAGGAGATATTTTTTTGATATCACTTACACTGTTTATTTTTTTTACAAGAATTACATTGATTTTATAGTAACTTGGGATAAGCCTCGTTCATATAACTTTTTTGATGATTTGACCCTTTTTTCGAGGTAAACCCTGGTTATTCCAAATAGTCCTGCTCTTTTTAATGTCCCAAAAAAATTGAAAAATTCAAGAAAATTGCAATTAGCCAGATTTTCATGGAAAAATATATTTGTATGTACCGTTGTGTAAACTTAAATAATTCAAAGTCATCTTTAGAACGGTCAATTTGTCCAGTCTTTTAGTGGCGTCCGGTGCTAACATAGCTTGCAGGCTTTGGATGAACGAGTTCAACTTGTCTCGTCTTTTCTTTTCGCTTTTGCATCTTGATTTCAAGAGCCTACAATGATGAGATGCAAGAGAGAATCACAACAAAATTAAGTTCAATATAATATTCAATATACCTTTAGAACTTCATTTTATGGTAAAGATTTTATAACAAAGTGTGTTTATCAGTAGTTTCCATTTTTTTCCATTATGTTCAAGCCTCCCAATGATTAGACTCCACCCTTTTAAGTACATTGTACTAACTCAAATTTAGCTTTAAAAATACACCATCCCCAGCTATGGGTCAGTACATTGAGTCAGTACATTGAGTCAGTACCACCCTCCCTAACATACCTTTCTTTGGATGATTCAGCACTTGAATTATCCTCGCTTGAGGTAATAGAGGATGCATTTGACTGACTTCCCATAATTGATGTCATATTTTATAAAAGTTCAAATCGATTTATTAGAATATTCTGCCATTTTTCATCATCATCGCAACTTTTCACAAGTATAGACTTTTATTTAAAAACTACAAGAGAAAAAAATTATTGTTCATATTTAGATTTTCCCAAAAGGAAATATTTTTTTTCAGAGATTTTATTATAGAGTGAAAGGAGAGACTTTTTAACTTATTTTGGGCTTGAAACCAAAAAGAGGAATTTTAATCTTAGTTTAAAGAGGAAAAAGAAAAACTAATATATTATATATCATATATTTAAAACAATTTCCAAAACATTCTCATTCGTTAGAAGCCTCGTAAGCAGAAAGTCTGATTGTATTTAAAAAATTGATGTTTTACCAACTTAAACAGTTGCATAAACACTATAATTTATCTTAACACGAAAGACTGAAAAAATAGAGAACTAATCACCAAATGAAAACAGAATGAAACATCTTCAAAATTTATTCTTAAAATATAATGGGAGGAGCACAATAGATAATTGAAGTGCTTTGAAGTCTTAAAAGTATTTTCTAATTCTAATTTAGAACAAAACGTTATATTCTAGAGAGGAAAACCCTTCTTTAAATTTTTTTTTTCAAATAGTACCTTCATATGTAAAATATGATTTTGGAAAATTTCTAGTAATATAGCATATCGATCACACATTAACAAACACAATACATATCATTCCATAAACATGTCTGATTGAAACAATCATACAAAAACATAAAAACATATTATGCAAGCTGTATAGAAAGTGTGCAAATTTCTCAAACTAAATAAGGTCCCTCTCACGCGATGCTGCACACAGAGTCACACACTTCAAAGAGTAGTGTGCTATAATTAAAAAAAATACTTCACTGCATTACTTGTCATTACACTATAAGAGATGTTTTTAAAAGCACTTAGATGTGTTGATGTTTATTAAACATTTAGAAGTCAAACTATCTTGATCATTACTACTTCTCTAAAACATTTTGTCCAAAGATTTTCAAAATCAACAAAACATTTCTGAGTGACATTTTGGATAAGTTAGCAGAAAGCAATAAATAAATGGAGTTTACCAATTGCTTATAATAAAACATCTTAGTTTCAGACTTAATTGCTTGCTACTTTTAAATGGTCCTCACCTCGTTAGTCAGCTCCATTATAACGCTTAACAACCATAATCATTTAAAAAAAAAAGAAGATAGAATCTACTTTAGCCTTGAAACTGATCATCTTGCTCATAAATAGAAACAAAAACTGAGTATTTTTAACACGAGAAAATCCTTTTATACAGCTATGTGGTGAAAAACACCATATTTTTAACTTTACCTTGAATAAAATTATGATAATCTATACAAATTATATTGTGACTTGATGGTACCAGCTGTAAATACAAGGAGCTTTACTAGCATTTCTTTGAGCTCCATTTGATTTTGAGCTTCACTGAAAAACCATTTTTGAAATGTAGTAAAATAATCATTCAGGAAAAATTTATGTATTAAACAAGGCCAAACTTTTTTTTCAAGTACAACAAGCTAGATGCTGAATGGACCTACCTGATGATGAAAGTTAGATAGCAATGCGAGAAGAAAAAAATCAGTCAGAAAATATATCGTTTAGCGAAAATGCATAACGCAATAAATTCATCATTGATTGTTTATGGGGGGAGAGGGAAGGGTTGTAAGGAAAAATTAATAGAAAGTTCTGGTCGCAAAAATCAGTTTTATTGACAATTGAATCATGCTTGATGGTGAGCATTGTTATCAATAATGTTTTTGTGTGAAGAACATAGAAATACAAGGAAAACATATAATGAAAATCTGCAAAGACGGCGATTTCCGGCATTTTCAGCCGGAATAGAATTTTTCTCAAAAATCGGACTAGGCCATGTTTTAGACATTGTTAATACGCATCTTTGTGCAAAAAATCAGAAAAAACTAATGATGAAATCTCGAGAAAATGCCAAAAAAACGGTTTTTCCGGCATATTTCCGGCATTTTCGGCCGGAAATGAATTTTTTTCGAAAATCGGGCTCCGTCACATTTTGGGCATTACCATTTTGCATCTTTGTGCCAAAAATTAGGAAAAACTAATGAGCCAATCCCGAGAAAAGCTAGTAACGAACGGACGAACGGACGAACGAACAGAGGTTAATTTATAGGACCTACAGCCCACCGGGGTAGGTCCAAAAATTCTAACGTTATAGGTGAAGATTGATGTAATAAGAAAATAATAAGAAATTGCAAAGATAAAGTAATGAATGCAGACTGAAAAAATAAAACAATTACATCTAAAATAGGATGGGAGATATAGAGTACTTTGGATTTCCTACCAAATTTGTCAGGACAGGGAAAAATGTGAAAGCCGCTTTTTGTCTGTGGTCTTTTTTAGAATAATAATAAACTCGCAAGATGGCATAATCTTGTTCTATTATTGTCATATTATTACTGCTGTTACTCATGCTATTACTGTGTCTGACCTGGCCTGACCATGCTAAATCCAAAAATTCTAGGACTTCCTTAGAAGCAGGGGTGTGTGTAATGTGCAGACTATTGTTGTTATGATCATAATAAACATAGTTTGCACATAGACAGCTCCAGGCTTTTCAGGGCTTTTAGGTTTTACTCTTGGTTTTATGGGCACTACTAGTGACCCGCATTAGTTATTTGCTCATTCATTGGATTGAAGAGTCGGTACATGTTCAGTGTAGTGACCTATAGCCAGTGGACTGGTGTTTTTTTCTTTTAGTACATGGTAGTAAAAGGGGTGGTTCCCTGAAAAAAAAATCCCAGATAAAATTAGTAAAATGTACTAAATAGGGAGGTACCAAATAACTGTGTTGTATAGGATAGTATATTGCACCATACTCAGCTTTTTGTTGCATGAAAATGCTCAACATTTTGATGCAATGTATGTACTTTGAATGTATAGTGTATGTACTTTCTAGCCTGGCACATGGACACATTTTATAACAAAACAAAATAGGGCCAGACCCAATTGATAGTTTGGTTTGTGTCCTCTGACCAACTCTAAGTATTTGAGAAGAAATGTTTTATTTTGAGTCAGAAAAATTCTTCTTTCTTCCTTTTCATGTGATTGACAATCTCTGCTGTTTTTTCTTTATAAACAATACCACTTCCCGCACAGAAAAAAAAGGCACAGCTAACACCATTGTGAGTGAGTGCCAAACATGTTCCTGTGTAACCTTATACTTAAAAACAAAATATCAAGCACCTAAAAGCAGAGAGTCGTGGCTGTATTCCTTATAAGAACACGCAACAAACACCTCAATCTACAAGTGTAGAAGTGATTTTGTGATGCCATGCGTGCCTTTGTGGATCCGGCCTTCAGGCTATTTCTTCACATTCGCAGTTTGATTGGGTGATTGCTAAAAGAATGGAGGCTTTTAAAATTGAGATCTTTGGTGAGAAAAGTAAAAAAAGTTTGCAATTTTAGCTACCAACCGACCCCTTTTTTAAAGCTTCTAGGACATGAACCAAACAATCAAGAGTTGTTTTGGAGAACAAGATGGCCTATTGAATAACTAATTACTCCATTACAGTTAACTAGAGACAAGATAATTCATCACATTTTATTGGCTGAGGGAAAGTAATGTATGTTGAGTAATTTGTTATTCAATAGGCCGCTGCGTTCTCCATAACAACTTGGGCCCAGCCTGGATAAAGATCAAATGCTAAGACAGTATAGACCTAACTAAGGATTTTCTGTCAAGAGTCTTGTAAACATTCCAACAACCTGCAACAACTTCCATCAAAATGATCTGTCACAGCAAGTCTACCATTTTTAGCGCAGTCTGAAGATTGAGCTGAGAACGCTTGCAGAACAGGTGAAAACTAGTTTCAATCAGCAATTCGGCCCTTCAATTTTTTTCGTTCTTTCTAGTCCGTGGTAATTTTCCGGGGGTCAGGATTTGATTATTGTCAGTTAGTTTAGGGTCAGGGTTGCTAGTAACGGATTGTCACTGTGCCGGTTGCATACTCGGCGCCTTGGGCCCCGCAGGGTTGCTAGTAACGGCTCGAATTTCAGTCAGGTTTAAAAAAGGGGTACTTTTACCCATATTATTTTGCCAGTTCGGTATAATATGTTATGAATTGCATGATTTTGCTGTGCGACGATAGTGCAATTGGTAAGGCGCCGGGTTTGGAAACCAAGGTTGCTTGCATTTGGTGGTTCGAACCGAGGTGTGGGAGTATAGTTTCAGAATTAGCAAAATAGCTTCAAATAGTCAAATTCAGAAAAACTAATCAGAAAAAACAGAGTTAGAGATAGGAAATAGAGAAAAAGAGGAAAAGGGCGGAATTGGTGATTGAAACTAGATCTTTCCTGCAGAACGCCTGCGAGCTCCCGCTGATGAAAAACTTTAATCTGTTAATCATTTTCTCAAGCAAACAGTACCATGAGATCAGGTAACTTACGCCTAAGGAGGCAAACATACATAGCCCTGGCTGGTCATTAAAATACAAAGTCAAATCAAAATAAAAATGGTAGAGTAGAGCAGTCAGGACCTCTTTGGTCTTTTTTAACATTAGTTCGGATAGAATAAAAACATACCTGTTCATCCGGTTCACCACGTGGATAAAAAACGTATGGAATGAAACCTGACAGAATGTTTTCAACCAGATTTATTCAGATAAAGCTATAAGAGGTTCATTACTTGTGGATTTTAAAACCTACATAAGCAAAAACGAAAGTTGTTGGGAAGGAAAGAGTAAACGCAAGACAGAAGGTTTGGTTGTGTTGATCAGGTATGTTTTTATTCTATCCGAACTAATATTATAAAAGACCAAAGAGGCCCTGACAGTCAGGGCCTCCTTTTACTTTATCGATATTACGCAAACGGAAGTGCGCTCTAAATTATTTTGGTTTCGCTTTCGATTTCAAGCAAAGGTCTTAGCAACAGGGCGTACATAGCAACGGGTCTGGGTAAAAAAATCTAAACATAGAATTCAAAAAAAATTCCGATCATCGTATAGAGTACTAAAGAATAGCCCCTTTCTATGTTTATTTTGTTCTACCTTGTAACTGAAATCTTCAAAAACCTTTGTCCGCTATCAGCACGCGCGGTAATCTTTGCCCGCTTCAATTCTTAGATAATGAATAAGAGAGGTGTGCTTAGCTAAGCCGTGCTCGCGGGCGATAAATTTATGTTTACTTATCTGATGATTGCTTAGAGCATGAAACTCCGAGTTATGGATTTTGAAATTTTTTGGTTTTGAAATATATTTTTGATTAAAGCTCTACTCCTGGTTGGTTTTATCGAGCACTCTTTGAATATGATTTCACCTTATTTGATTGATGTTTACTTATCTTGGTATTTATCCAATGAAAAGGATGTTGACAAAATATGCACGGCGCTGACAAAATATGCACAGCATTGATTATGACATCATTAAATATGTCAATGTCAATTCAACGACCGTTTAAGAAAATAATTCGTAGATAGTTTTTTTTTATCTTGAAATTTAGAAATACGAACAAAAAAAGAATCAAATTTGATATTTGTTTCCTATCTAGGGTAGATTATATTAGCGTTAGAATACGGTAAATTTTCACGAAAAATACCGATGGCGGTACGTCCAATCGCCCCCACAGGAAAGTTCCAATTTTTTATTATCGGGAAATCGGGGAAACCGGTTCACCACGTGGATAAAAAACATACGGAATGAAACCTGAGAGAAGATGTTTAACCAGATTTATTCAGATAGAGCTATAAGAGGTTCATTACTTGTGGATTTTAAAACCTAGATAAGCAAAAACGAAAGTTGTTGGAAAGGAAACAGTAATACTGTTTCCTTTCCAACGCAAGACAGAAGGTTTGGTTGTGTTGATCAGGTATGTTTTTATTCTATCTGAACTAATATTATAAAAGATCAAGGATGCCCTGACTGCCTGACTGGTCCTGACTGGAGTAGAGTGGGTGAGTGGGTGAAAAACTTTAATCTGTCAATCATTTTCTCAAGCGAAGAGGATGCAAAGGGATTATAGCTTTACGATAGTGCCGCAGATCATCAGTGGATAGTATTCAATGATCATTAATACATTATCCCTTTATTTTCATTCCTAGCAGTTAGCCACACTAGCGTCCCGCCAAAATGCGTAAAAGATTAATGCTGCGAAAGCGCTATATCGTTTACTTGACTCTCAAGTAAAAGAATGCACCGCAAAACTTCTAAAGGGATTCATGAAAAAATAACCCGGCGCTTTTTAATGAAATTAACATTTTCAAAAACTTTGAGAAATTGCCTAAAATTTGAGCAATAGATGAAAAAATTTGAGCCAAGCCAACCTTGAAAACTAATTTGAAGATCAACTTACCAAGAAAAAGATCTACAGGACCCTGCCGACGTACCGGACTTAACAAACACAGGACAAGCGAAAGTATGGTGTAAAATGAGAATTTTTTTTACCACCGGACAATTTCTACACCGAGCTTAAGGATGTCGGATGTCCAGTGTCGGAGAAGGATTTTTTTCCCACCGGACAATCAAAACACCGGACATGACCAGTCCAGTGCGTCGGCAGGGTCCTAGATCTACGGGGGAGGCGGAACCCACCTAGATCCGCGCACTGCCGGATAGGCTATCTCCCGGAAATTTTGCCGGACCTCAAACAATGACCCATTTACATGTGCGTAATTGTTTTTACTTTAGCGTATAAACAAGGCCTTAAAAATTGAAGCGCTGTCTCGGGAATTGAATGACAAATTTTGGTTAGTTGATTTTGGCTGCTGCACGTTTTATTTTGTTTCCAACTTTCAAGTTTTAATTAATATTGTCTTGCGAACTTGATTCAGGTAACTCTCATCCTTGTTGTTGAAATGTATCCTGTCAGTTAGTCACACTAGCGTCCCGCCAAAATTCATATCAAAGATTAATGCTGCGAAGGCGCTATATCGTTTACTTGACTCTCGAGCAAAAAAATGCACCGCAAAACTTCTAAAGATATTCATGAAAAAATAACCCGGCGCTTTTTAATGAGATTAACATTTTCAAAAACTTTGAGAAATTGCCTAAAATTTGAGCCATAGATGAAGTAATTTGAGCCAAGCCAACCACCTTGAAAACTAATTTGAAGATCAACTTCACAAGAAAAAGATCTACGGGGGAGGCGGAACCCACCTAGATCCGCGCACCGCCGGATAGGCTATTTCCCGGAAATTTTGCCGGACCTGAAACAATGACCCATTTACATGTTCGGAATTATTTTTACTTTAGCGTATAAACAAGGCCTTAAAAATCGAAGCGCTGTCTCGGGAATTGAATGACAAAATTTGGTTGGTTGATATTTGGCTGCTGCACGTTTTATTTTGTTTCAAACTTTCAAGTTTTAATTAATTGTCTTGCGAACTTGATTCAGGTAACTCTCATCCTTGTTGTTGAAATGTATCCTGTCAGTTAGTCACACTAGCGTCCCGCCAAAATTCATATCAAAGATTAATGCTGCGAAGGCGCTATATCGTTTACTTGACTCTCGAGCAAAAAAATGCACCGCAAAACTTCTAAAGGTACTAAAGATATTCATGAAAAAATAACCCGGCGCTTTTTAATGAGATTAACATTTTCAAAAACTTTGAGAAATTGCCTAAAATTTGAGCCATAGATGAAGTAATTTGAGCCAAGCCAACCACCTTGAAAACTAATTTGAAGATCAACTTCACAAGAAAAAGATCTACGGGGGAGGCGGAACCCACCTAGATCCGCGCACCGCCGGATAGGCTATTTCCCGGAAATTTTGCCGGACCTGAAACAATGACCCATTTACATGTTCGGAATTATTTTTACTTTAGCGTATAAACAAGGCCTTAAAAATCGAAGCGCTGTCTCGGGAATTGAATGACAAAATTTGGTTGGTTGATATTTGGCTGCTGCACGTTTTATTTTGTTTCAAACTTTCAAGTTTTAATTAATTGTCTTGCGAACTTGATTCAGGTAACTCTCATCCTTGTTGTGCAAAAACATCCTGTAGATGACTGATGTTGTTTTTTCTGAAAGCTAGATTTCCTAGTGTGACTAACTGCCTGTAGATGACTGATGTTGTTTTTTCTGAAAGCTAGATTTCCTAGTGTTACTAACTGCCTAGAAAAGGAAAAATAGAAAAGTTGTATTCAAAAAACTGATTTTCGTCTCGCTTTTGCAGGACTTTATACCTTAAGTGCTTGCGTGCAGCATAGGGTACAAAGTCCAAATATGCGTTTCCCATAATTTTTGAAGTGTTAGGTCTATACTGCTAGACGAAGAAGACCATATTAGTTGCAAAACGATGGAGCGTTTGACGTGGCATGTTACACACTTGTTATTTGTTAATCTCATCGGGAGATAGGCGCCTGGCACAAGTGTTTCAACTGGTATTCCAACGAAGCCATATTTTGGTTTGTACAGAAATTTCGCCCGCTCAAATCTAAACAACAAAATGGTCAATCTCACTAAAGCAAAACATTGTGGCCACGGCATTTCCCTAGATAAAAATTCTGGTCACGTGACCATCCGTGATTTTAGACCAATGAAAACGCTTCATTTCCCCGGATTAAAGTTGTGTCTACACTAACACGCGGGAAATGGCTAGAAAACGAGAGAAAAAACCGGGTGTCAAATTAAATTTTTCTTCCTTCTTGCGGCAAACATAAAAGACTTTAAGAGGCCATTTATTTAAGAAAGGGGTGTTATATCATAAATGAATTATGTAAGTAAGTGATATTTTAAGTAACAAGCTCATTAACAATTTTATTTTGAAGTTTCTTTTTAAAAACAGAACCCCCGTGCTATAAGATAATCTCATTTTCTTAACTTATGGACCCAATTGGAAGTCTTTTTAATACAGATCATTTGGCAGTGTAGTTGCAGCCTATACAAGAATTGGAATCTAAAGTCTGAAGTCGTAACTCCTTGTCAGTGACCCCGCAGAGAAGTTTTTAAATGGCAGACACTGACTTTAGGTTGGTTTGGAAATCGTTTTATTTTGAAATGTAATCTTCACTTTAGATGAATACTTTTATTTATTTGGATTCATGAAAGGTTCAAGGTTTGTTTACTTTTTATTTCAAATTATTTCATTGATTTATTGAGCTGCAATAGCTGAATGAAAAACGAAGATTTTTGATAGTTATCATCGTGGGCTTGGCCGCCATTTTGAATTTCGATTTTTTTTCTCCTGTACAATCTGTGACGTGATAGAGAGAGAGTACATTTTAGTGATTGATTGATAACTTTGGTATGTATTTGTTTATGTTTGATTTTTTATTTCGAAGACCAGCCTACAGCTATGTCGAGATTGCAAGACGTATGTCGAGATTAAACGACTCTACGGTAGTTTTTTTACGTATCAACATGGGACGTCAACCAACTGAGGAAGAGAAGAAAGAATTCATGTACATAAAAAAAATTGGGGGTCCAAACTGAAAATTTAAATAAATGTTGCCCACCATGGTTGGGCAACGAGAAAATTTTGGAATTTTAAGGGTAGAAATCTGCCATTTTAGCCTACATTTTGATAGAATGTAAGAGATAATAAATTCAATAGAAAAATCCTTAACTTATTAACTAAAACAATAGTGAGGGGGTATTTTACAATTTCCTAATTAGCCCCCCAGAACTTTAGTGTAACCCTTCAGCTCCCCCCACTTTTTTAGGCCCCCACTGAGTTTAAAAAATGAGACAGCTTTTAAGCCAATTTGAGATTTACAACCCCCCAAATAAGTGGGGGGGGGGGCGGAGGCATGTTTCTTCACTTCCAATACGTCTTTTTAATTTGTAAATTTAAATGAGGATTAGAAAAGTTGTGTTCTTGTCTTGTGTGTTGTGATGGCAATGGTCGTTGGTCTGCAGGGCATGATATGAAAGTTACACCAATTGATGGTACCTCTCAGGTAACTTATCCCATGTCTCAAAAAAAGTAAGTATTAACATAATTCTTAGATCCCAGTGTCGATGACGAAAGAAATGGCAATTTTAAGACATACCAAAAGCAAAGCTTGTTCCTCATCTGTGGTGTGCTGCTGACTCCACCTTACACAACAACAATTGAAATAAAAAATCTAAGAAAAAACACAAGAGCAGAAGCTATGAAGCCATCTAAAAGTGGAGACGAATCATCCAATCTTGCATTTCCAGCAAACACATGCCATCTTTATCTCGCGCTTGTGCAAAACTTAAAATTTTAATCGCTGATTTGTATTTAAATTTCCAGTCGGTCTCAACAGGATTATTTGTTTATCTCGGTCCCGGGGGAGATTACGTGCCGCCGCAAAATTTTTTTCCGTAAGCGACCCAAGCCCTCATTTAGCGGTCCAAGCCCTCTTTTTAGAATTCTCTGATTGCGCCAGCGGCCCAAGCCCTACTTTAGCGGTCGTAGCCCTCCGAAAAGTATTCTGCGGCTCAAAATAGCGGTCCAAGCTAGATTTTTGACATCACATTCGAACACTATGCTCGGACTTTGTCGACTGTGGAAAATTTTTTTTCTTGACAGATCGGGAAAATTATCGGAATTCGAAATGCATGAGGGCGGTACCGATTAGTGGGGCGCCCCTGAAATTTCTTGAAATTTCTTGAAAACAAATTTTTTAGCCTTGTAGCCTAGAAGCCTTGTAGCCCTCTTAGCCTTTTAGCCTAGAAGGAAAATGATCAAACTTCAAGAACTACAGTTTTTTACACGAACATACATATCTTTTTTATTTGAATCAAAAAATTACTATATCATACGAATAATTATTCCAAGTCAAATATAACATATAAAAATTTTCCCTTTACATTATTTGTATGATTTTAATAATCATGAACTATAAAACGAATAAATACGAGAAACAAAAACGTTAAAGGAGCAGCGAATTTTGAAATCGCCACGGTAATATGATTTGAAGGGAAGAAAATCCCAAAAGCTCGCGTGCATAGAACAAAAAGTGAACTATGGAAACAAATTTGGTTAATTATGAATTACAAATTTTGTGGTAAAATTCTTCATTAATAAACAAAAAAAACACACTGTGATAATTAAATTAATCATAGTGCCAAAAAATCTAATTTTATTTACATGAATATGAATGAAGAAGATCGAAAAATTGAAATAAAGAAAACTGGGTTATTCTCATGCAAAAGAAAACTGTTCAGCTTCTAATGTAAGAACAGACATTTCTTAAATTAAACTTTGCAAGATAATTAAAATTAAAAACAAATGAAAATTTAACCGCATAAGCCAACCACCCAACGGCAAGAGCAACACTCTAAAAACATGCCAAAATATAAAACAAAGGTGAAAAATAATAGTAGATAATATCTGTTTTCAAGTCATGACCTATACTTAACCTTCCTTTCGAATAACAAGTTTAAGGTCAACATACTGGTCATTCATACGGCAATCTAACCTTTTTTTTAAATGAGGATTAAGGGGAAAATGAGTACCGTCGTTTTGAATAAGATTCCCATTTCTGCACTAAGATTCTTGTCACTTTTCCGGAATCTTTCCGCTATTTTTTCTGGGATAACCGGCAAGAGATTGGAAAGGGTTCGTTTCTAAAGGTACGGAAAAAATTTACTCACGAAACTGCCTAACTTTCTGAAGCATATTTCATACTACCCGAAGTCCTTTGCTTCTTTTTCCAATAGAAAAGAAGCAAAGGAATCTTAGTGCGGAGATGGAAATCTTATACAAAACGACGGTAATAAAAAAATACACTTTATCCAAGGCAATATTTCGCACACACATTATGCAAGATAACTACGCAGATGGTTATATGAAAGATACATAAACTTATGTAGACAATATAGCCTGTTCACTATCACTTAGATAACAGTTTTTTATAGATACTCAATTCTCATTGTTTTTGATATTTGAAAGAATTTTTTGTTTTGCAATTGAAAGTCCTTGACAATTATGCAAATGAAAATGAACGGACTATGAATACGTGCACATTTTTATGAGAGTCGGCAATTTCTAGCTCAGTCCCGATTGTTCTAAATTGAGATATTTCAGGCTGAAAATGACTAGACTGAAAATAACCAGTATTATCTATAACTTTCCCTTCGAAATCCCACTTAAATTACCTTTGGAATTAATTAAATTATCTATTGATTGAGCTTAGAAATTGTCTCATTTTAATATTGTTAAACTCCAGCAAAATAATAAGTGTTGAGGATTTTACTCTATATTAAACGAGTTCCCTTTTTTCCCAAACACACTAACAGAAATGTCGAAACAACATTGCAAATTCCATAATCCAAACCCTTACAACAACAAAAGAATCATAATTTGGGTTCTTCTCCTCAAAAAATAAGCAACTGGAACCAAAGCATGTAACTTTCTCTTCTCTCACCAAAGTTTTAAATATTCCTTCTTTGTTTTTTTTTAAACCAGGAAAATCTCCAGTTTCACAACGAGAGCTTTGGAAGCAGAGAAGTTGCTTACAACATTGTCAAAAAAACCTATCGAAAGTAAATCATATGATTTTAATAACAGAAAATAAAAGAACAAGGAGAGATTTTTTTAATACGATCATATAAACGTTATAGTATATCAAAAAAATCTCTGACATATGAGGGGCATCTGAGTCAGGTCACACATCTCTTAAAAAGTTTTTTTTTTCCAGTGAATAACATAATTGCGGCAATAAGGCGATTTACTCCATCAAATAAAAATACATTTTTTAACAATTTCAAGTCTATGACCCAGTTCAATTTTTACATATCCTCTTTTACTCTACAGTTTTTAATATTTATATGACCTTATCAAAAAGTGTTTTTTTATTTTAAGAAAGAGAAAGAACTGGAACTTGAGCTGCTTGATTAGAGTCAATAATGTATAAAATTGCCTCTCAAATAAGATGAAAACCAAGCACTAACTGAAATCCAATCCACAACATATAATACGTTTTTTCGTTCCGTCGAAATGTAATATAGAGGGTAATCTTCAAATAGAGCTTACTAAAGAAAAAAAGGAAATAGAGGGAGAGAATTTTAGTATCTAAAGTGCATTCTGATTTCAAATTTCGTAAATCGCGTTTTTTATAAGAATGTTATTTTTTTGGGTCTTCTTGGGTTTTAAGCCTAAAAGTGTTCTAAATTTGTTCTTATTTTTAGCACTTTGTGAGAATTTTGGTGTAATTTCTCCGATTTATTTTTTGGTTTAATTAAATCGTAGCCTAAATCAGGCAAAGCCCTAGAATGTTCTTACAATTGTTCTAAAGTTTCTGGCCTCAAAGAATCTTTTCTTACAGAGATAGAACCTACAACCAACTCAATGCGGAAGATAAGAATTATCACTCAGATGCAAATACCCTACAGTGTAAGTCAGGATTTCGAAATAAAGCAGGAAAATCTAATACTTTCGTTAGCCTAGATTGGTTAAAAGATAATTATCAAAAACTCTATGAAAGGGCATTAACACCGCCCTAAATATTCGGATTACACTCTCTCATACACACAAACCTCTACATATTATTAAAAAAGCAAGGTACATAACAGTACAATATATACATGGTACGCTTTTGGAAGGAACTCAAACGCTATATCGCGTTTTCGTATTTCTCTCGTACTGTGAAAAGTCTCTCCCAAAAGTACGAACACAGATTGTAACACTAAGCCCGAATCAAGACTAGTTTTTATAGTTTTTAAGATCACCTGAATCTAATATTTTGTTGATTCAGCTCGTTTTTTCTTAGCTTTGGCGAGTATAATTTTTATATGATGATTTACCTCTTTAGAATCTGATCACATATACTTTTTGGAAAAGACTTTTTTATCCCGATCCAGAAAAGACGAGGCCATTCATCTGGTTAATTTTTGGGACTTTTTTCAAACCAAAAGAATGGCTTAATTTAGTTTCGGATCGGATCGGATTATGTAAATTTGATTTTAGTTTCATAATTGAAGACTTTACACATGACAAGATCACATTCAAAATATTTTCAGCAATCCAGTCTCATTCACAAACCATCAGTGATCATAGAATTGATGGCCATGGGTTTTAAATCTATCTGTACCCTGGGTTTTCTAAAAAAATAAAAAGACAAAAAATTAATTATTGACTTATAAATTTATTTTCAGATAAAAAAAAAAGTCTACAAAAGTTATGTAAAAAATTGCATGCTTTATGTGCGTAGAAAAAAAAAACTTGTACAAATCTATGGTTTCGAAAAACTCCGAATTGAATGTCCTCAGTCAACATTCAGTGATCAATGGATAAAATTTGAAAACAAAAAAACAAGTCACCAATAAATAAAAAAACTGTTCCCTATTTTCCTTTTTTGCTTCCGACCTCTACGTGAAATCTGTATAAAGGAAGCGAGTGCGTGATATAATACGTGAATAACGTGAACGTGTGTGTTTTAAAACATTAGTGACTCACGGTTCCCACGGAAATTAGGTTGGTTCCATTTCGATTTTTGTCGTCTGATACCATCAACCAAGTGATGTGCTAAACCTGTAGTGACCAACTGAAAAAGAAAACAAATCAATATTTCAAAAATTGGTTTGATAGAAATAAATGGTTCTTTCAGGCATTTTTTCTAGGCACTTTTTTATGTCCATATATCAGCCAAAAAAAGAGTTTAAAAATTTTGAAAATCATAACTCACAATCCATATTTCCTATCAAAATCTACCTTTTACGTTGTTAAAAAAAAAACTAATATTATCTACGTATGGCCCCCCCCCCAGCGGTTTGCGTGAATGCATGAATGGGCATTTTCGGTTGCATGAATGTGTGAAAATTGGAAAAAAAATGCGTGAATGCGTGAATTGAAAAAACTTGCGTGAACGTGAAAATTCACTTTTTGATTGCGTGAATACGTGAATCTGGGCTATTTTGTGCGTGAATACGTGAATTTTCCCTATTTTCCACCGATCATTTTCCCGATTTTCCAATGTTTCCCCGATTTTTCCCGAAAATTTTCCGATTTCCTGAAAAGTCGGGTTATTGCGTGAAACTCGAGGAAAATTTGCGTGAATGCGTGAATTTCGAAAAAAAATTGCGTGATTGCGTGAATTGAAGGTCCGCTGGGGGGGGGCCTCACGTATTACTTGGGCGTTGCTCTGGACCCCCTTGAGGGCCTAAAGCACCCCCCAAAGACTCTCAAATTCAATGTGGTTAGAATGTGGTTAGAAAAATACCTGTCTTTAATTTGTTTTCCTAGCCATTAGTATTAATGTTAGACCCTTTTGAGATTTCGAGCCATTAGGAGCTACTTTCGAAGGAAGTATTGATGAATAAAATAGTCAAAATGTACTGATTCTTATAAAAAAAGATGTACTCGTTTTTAATAGGTTAGACAGACTTTTTTTAAAGATGTGAGAAAATACTCGAAAAGACTCGACTCGATGCGTAACTTGAGATGAGCCGTTGAATTCGAAAGTTCACAACCTTTCAACATCCAAGGCCTTTAAAATTATTTTTGCACGCAGTTAAAAAGTAAACATATCTCTGGACCAGAAGATCTCTTAACGGTGGGAAATTATGACGTAAAATTGGAGCAATAAATCTTAAAGGTGACAAGTTTAGTCGACTTTTGACTTAGTTTCATTTAATGTTATTTATTTTTAATACAAGCCTTGGAGTAAAGAATAAGACTTGTTTAAGAGCCTGGCCGAAAAATAATATTCAATAGACAATGATGGAAGTCATACTAACCTGAAGTAAGACCATAGCTCCTCCAACGCATACCAAGAGGATCAAGTTATCTTGGTTCAAAAACTTGTCAAAGGTCTTTTGCAAACAACCATCAGTATAGATTACTTGGCTTCGCTCGACATCGCTCTAAGAAATGATAACACAACTTCAAAATCAGAAGACAAAAAAGAGAAAAGTTTATTTCATCAGTTCGGAAAAATTATCAAATTGGTACAGTGACGCCTAAATATCCATGTCGCACATTTAGTAAACAACCCCCTCCACCATCGCTTCCATATCACAACCTTAAAACAACCAAAATAGACCTTTGACGAAACCCACTTAAAAATTAACTTCTGTAAAATGAAGATTTTGACAATCACAGTTCAGTTTGTTTTGATCTAATAAGAAATCCCTGAAAATTTTGTTTCATTTGGTCTACCAGATCAAAAGTTTCACTTTCGTTTTCTACAAAATTCCTCTTATTTTGTAAACTTACGATCATTTTCCATACCCCGCCTCGTTTTCATGTAAACCTTTATTGTGAAGCAATGAGAAATGCTTTTAATTTGGTTGAATTTTGAAATGACGTCATAAAATTGATCACGTGATAGGTTTCGGGAAAGGTCTATTAGCATAAGTCCTTATCTCAGCAACTATTTTGAAATCCCTTTTTTTTCATATAAGACCGGAGAAAATAATCTTTAAATTCTAGCCGAAAAAAACAACAAATTATCCGATACACGGAATTAGATTTTAGTAGCCGACCCTTCTAAGGACTGGGGAATTTAAAATACCAAATGCCGCATTAGGGCAAAATGGGTTTTAAAACACTTTGAAAGTACAAAAATAGACGCCATACCATGCCATTGGTCTCATTTGTGGTATATTGTGACCAAAGATTGTAAAAATGCGCAAATTTTCGCCTTATTATCTATTTTTTACCACACGAACATATCACTAAATGGTTTTTTTAGGGCATTGCTATTTTTCAATATCTAGCGATCGAAATTTCTTCATTGAAACATTTAATAGTGAATCTTACCACTTCTGGCTTTCGAATACCGTAAGCACATTGCGCATTCAATTCTGTCTTGTACTATAGAGAGAAAGAAGATTGCAGTTTGTAAAAAGATCTGTTCGAAAAAACCTGACGATTGGCGCTCAAGCTATTGATTGAGTCTATTCCCTTTTCTATTGGCGCTAGAGATGAAAGATTGAAGGCTGAATTAGAGCGCAACACCTGCTCTCAGCTCCCACTTTCCATTTTCTCCGTTTTGGCAAACTAAGATTTTCTTTTAAAAAAAGGGACTCAATAGAATGTGATTAAAACTTCATCGTAGTTTATCCTTTAATGGAAATAATAATAATAAGATTATCATACATCTTTGCAGCAGGAGTGTGGTACACTACACTTTTCACCAGACTTGTTTAAGTCATTGGTACAATTGAAGTAGATATTCCCTTCCCAATCTTCAGGTCCAGCTACTCCACAACATTGCATCTAAAGGTGTGAGAATGTGATTATTTACAAGTTAATTATTTTCCCTGAAAGGGTCATTAAAATTTTACGACATTGTTGTTTATTCATGTATTCATCCAAAATTTGTAAATAGTGTACATATGATGATGTTTTTGATTTTTAGTTTAAAATTCTGTATTCGATAATGAGTGTAAGTTTATTTTACGAAAAGCTTCGTATTTTACTCAGTAAATAAATGTGTTTTTTAAATTAATATACACGTCTTTTTTTTTTAAGAAACACACTTTTAAGAAACATGAGGCTCAGAATGCCTAAAAACCAAGAAACATCTAAGAAACATGCTGAGGCTGAGAATGAGAAAATAACATTTTTCAATTCGGTTTTTTATAAGAACCTTCCAATCAAGGCTAATTATGTCAAAAAGTTTAGAAACATGTAAGAAACATTTAAGGCTCAAAAGGCCGATTTCTTAAGAAACATTGAGGCTGCTTGGTAAAACTAGTTTCTTAAAAAAAAAAACGTGTATGCTGACGAAGCTTATTGATTGATACAGATTTATGTGATAGTCTTTGTAACGAAGAAATACATAAAAAAAACACAAAATTAAGGCAAAGTTTGCACAGTTTCACGAATAAAACGAAGCCTCTACACCTCATCAAAATTGACCTAATCCCATTTAAAACAGGCATCAATTAGTTTTTAGAACGAACGAAGTAATAGTTATCCCATAATAATCCCGCGGCATTATCATATGACATGTTCTATTTTTGTATTTTATATGGACTGCAAAAGACTTCAGTATAATTTACTAACGGAAGAAAAAAACCATTTTAAAGCATTGGGCTTTCCAGAAAATTTTTGTACATGGGGGAAGGGTTGTGGAGGATATAATAATTTTTTGAAAATCTACCCCCGGACATTGTGAATTTTGACCCCACCCCCCAGAACAGATCTCACCCCCAGACAAGCATCAGTTGACTCCCAGACATTCAAAATTACTCCTAAGCAGAGCAAATTTGCCTAAAAAAACAAGGCAAATTTTGAAGATTTTTCACTACAAATTTTTCACAGACAAAATATCCAATGTACCCTCCACCCCCTCCCCATGTACAAAAAATTTCCGGAAGAGCCCATTTGAATTGTAGAATTGATTGTTAAGAATTATCAACAATAAAAAATCATTGAATTTAAAAATGAATGAAAACCAGGTGCGAAAAACTAATCATTCCATGTTAGAAATGATAAATGCAAAACAGAAACATACCTCCATTTGAACCCAATCCATAATGGATTGCAAATCGGGATCATCTCTGTAGTTCGAAATAGTGTCCTTCAAAACGTCTTCTACATTTTTCTTGACCTGTTAAAATTCAATCGAATAAAAAAGGAGACGTTGATAGCTCGCAAGATGATGAAGGTATTTCTACAAACTGTTATAAATTTGAGTCGATTGAGCTTCAAAAATCGACGGGGGGTGAAAACTCTCAAAACTTAATAAGCGGGGGGGGGGGGTTGGAATGAAAATGTCCCGGGTGGAAACATTTTGAAAAGGAGGCTAATAGCAGAATTAGAAAAAAAGAGAGGAACTTTCAAAAACATTTCCCCAAAAATTAATATAATAAGCAGGGGGTTGGAATAAGAATGCCCTGGATGAAAAATTAATTAGCGGGGGATGGCTACTAGGTACCCGAGAGTATATTAGGATTCAAGGAGGTACTACCAATGAGCTTCAGGGGTATTTTTATCTTCTATCTTTCTCAGCGTCATTAGGTATTGTTTTTTTTCGTCTCCTGCTTTTTAAAAATGTCTTATTTATTACAATAATCTTATTTTTTCAGTTAAAACAAACTTGTTTGAGCAATGCTTTTTCTCGCATCATCAAAGGCAGCTTCCTGGCACGCTCTAAGCAAGCTTAGTTCTACTTTTAAACATTATGGAGTCAAAATATGAAAATAGAAATGATAGTCTGAAGTAGAAATACAGGTTTTATGGCATTGACCTTTAATAGAATTGAGATTTTCTATTTCATGGCCGAGTTGATGTTTCCTGATTGCCCAAAAGATTTTACCTTCTCTCGATCAACATAAACATATACTGCTATGGCAACCTCCAATAACAATAACACATCAATAGTGTATTCAAACTAAAAAAGAGAAAAAAAGAAACCCATTTTGATTTCATTTACTTTAATTTATAAAAACGAAACGAAACTGAAACATGATAGCAATGTTACCCCCCATTTTGAAACCAATATTTTGAGAAGGACTTACTAAATAATTTAATTCCTTACCACAATGTATCATGAAAAATAAAGAAAAATCATCAATTCAGTTTCAGTGTTTGAAAAGTACGTTTTTTGTAGTCACCAAAACAGAAAACGGATAAATCTTAGAATTATCCTACAAACAAAATGAAATAACTGCTCCCATGCAGTACGTCAAGCAACAATAACTTTTAATAGGAACACAAAACCGATTTTGAAAAACTATTCCCTTCCAAGATATAGATATTTGAGAGAATTCAGAAAGAACTACTTTGCCTTGGCCCTTGCACATTGTCTGTTATAAACTTTTTGAAATATGAAAGTAAGAATTTAAGCAAAATTATTCATGGTCAATACTTAGTTTTGAATCGATCTAGAAAAATATTCTTGTGTCTGAACTAAAGCTAGTGGCAAAACATTTACTAGCCATAACATAAGAAAGCTTACCGTTCTCAATAAACAAACGTTTTCTCTCAGTGAACCAATACAACCCACGAAAGCTAAGAAGAACACTATAGATCCAATGATAATGAACAGGTTAGCAGGATCCATGTACCATGGTAATGTATTACCGATTTCCCCAAGTGATTTCTGTGTTTTGGCGTAAACACCAATCAAAATCATAACAAGCCCAACGATCTAGATATAAAAAAAAACAATTAGTTATTAAATTATTTTGTTTAGGTGTAACATTTTCTTTTCAGCAAACTCATAAGAATAAGTTGTGGAATTGACTAGATTTTCGAAGTTGTAAGGACGTTGGCACCATGGGATTTTACTTTAGTAAAAATATATATATTTAAAAAAAGTTCTTACCCAAAAGAGAACATTTAGTGCAAACAGTAAATACTTGATAACCAAGCTGACCTCTGATGGCCCCGTCGATCTGGTTCGCTCCACATTTCGGGGCATGACTTGATTTGTCATAAATCTTTACCACTAAAAATATCTTTATCACTACTAATTCTAAAATTACAAAAAATTCATTTTGATTGAAGGTCAGAATTCCAAGATTAGCCAAACCCAGGGGTACTGTGATTTGCACTACAGCAAAAAAAAAACATTTCAACCTTGCTTGGAACTCCATATTAAAATTAAAGGTTCAAGCATCTGCTATGCTGCGTGGAAGCTGGGTAGAATGCACTACCTGCCTTATTGATATACTATGAAAAACAAAAATGTGTATGACCTGGAAGGCTCATACAATCTGTGGAACCTAGAACCTATGGTATTCTTTGGCATAAGAGCATAAAAAAACATAAAGACATCTTATATTGGAGTATCCAAACTTTTATTTTATAAGTTCCGAACTTGTTTGACATCAATTTTTGAGTAGATATGGTGGCTAATCAGATAAATAGTGATTCAGAGTGATATAACATAAATTTCCTCCCCTAGCCCTTGGTTCTATCAATTTCAAAAAAACCTTGTTTTTATAAATGGGGTTAAGCTAACATGACAGTATACTAAAAAGTAGCTTTCCTTTGCTGAGTCCTAAAAGCAATAAAAAAAATCTTGTCAGTGATTATCCAAGTCTCAAAAGATGCTGAGGATTAAAAAAAGCCTGTGTGCTTCCCCTTTTCTTTGTAAAATGCCATATCATTATGTCAAACTTGACTTCTCTGAAGTGGCAATTTTTGTACAAAAATGGAAAAAAACTGTGGAGCACCTCAAAACGTAGAGAAGTCCATCAGTCAAGGGACAAAATCGTTTTTTATATGGTCTGATCTTTTACCTTCAAGAGACCATTTTTTAATCTAAATTTCTAGAAAATACACACAAAAAGCAAAAGTGCACTCTAAAAATGAAAGAAATCTAATGTTGGCAAACTTTTGAAACGTTTGGATTGTCAACAAAGCACTGCAAAATATCTTCAAATACAAAAAAAATTTATTTCGTCTTATTACGGAAGCCAATTAGTGCCATTTAGATTTCCCTTTAACTTTCTAACGACAAGACTAAAAAACTAACGACGAAAATGAAAAATTGACGACGATAATGAAAAAAAATCTTAATTCGTTTCGTCATCGAAATAACGATACGTAACTTCCAAATTCTCCATTATCATTATAATGAAAAAAAAGTTAAAAAAAGGAATTGCTCATTTTTTGTTGTCAAAAAAATCGACGACAAATCTCGAAATAAAAATTGACGTCATAAATTATTGATTAGGGTCTTGGAATAGTGTGTGTAGATAAAACCCAATTATTAAGAGATGATAGCCTGTAGACTCAGTAGTAGGCTACCTTGTGCTTGACTACTGTTGACCTGTTGACGCGTGTAGTGTACCCTACTTTACGTAAGTATGAGATATAGTATGGACACCATGGTTGTATATATCGATATGTATGGATTCCTTATGCTATATATGTCAGTATGTTGTCCAAAAAAAATGGTTCACATTGGGCATACGCCTGAAAATACTTCAACCAAATAGTTCCACCGTCAAATTTTTATTTTCGTCATCAGTTTTTTATTTTCGTCGTCAATTTTTTATTTTTGTTGTTAGTTTTTTAGTTTTGTAGTTAAAAAATTAAAGGGAAATCTAAATGGCACTAATGGGCTTCCGTATCCTATAGCGCCCCCAAGACAACTCTTCACCATGATATAAATGCTCTCTTCTAACTTAACTGTCTATGGCCAACAGCCCCCATGAAACATTTCACTTTTTTTCAAAATGGCTGTGCCCACTACTTTTTGCTAAGTTTCTTAATTAATGAGGGTGCTGATTCTGAATTTAAATGTTGCCAAGCTTGAAAACCCACAGTTTTGTGTAATTTGAGTTCTTGTGTTTCCAGACAAAATTCTAAGGCCAAAAAATCATGATTTTAGGTGGGTCTTCAAAATCAAATGAGACCTCCATACCATGAAAGGTCTTTAAACTGAGCAAAAAAAAGTACTAGAACAAATTTCCAACTTCCCTAGATCAAAAATTATTGACATCTTTTGACAATTTTGAACAGTACTTACTTACTTTTGGATACTTTTGGATTTGTTTGAGCGTACCGCTCTGGCAAGAATCTTTTGATCCACACCACAATCTTCATTCAATCCATAATTCCTGAAGGAAGAAATGGATCAGCAGAGAGATTTCATGTCTAAAATTGAGTTTGAGTCAACTCTCCTGCACCCTGTATAACCACGGATTTGGGGTTCATCGGGAATTTTTTGCAAGTGTTTGTCAAGTGCATTTTTGAATTTGTCAACAGTTAAATTTTTCAAGTTTCTAATGCTCTTTGGCATTGCATTGAAAAGTTTTGCTCCTTGTATAGTCAGGGTACTGTCGCGTAATTTTGAATTGTTTGGACCGGCGTATTTGCTAAAACACATTCGTCCTAATCTTGGATGGTCTTTAGATTTGAAGCAATCATTGATATTTGGCACAAGATTTTCCAATATTTTCCAGGTGTATATGATCCTGTAGCGTTCTCTCCTTCTTTGAAGTGAGTATATTCTAAGCTTCTTTAGACTTTCCCAATAATTTTGGTGTGTTCCTTTTATTTGTTTCAAGAATGATTTCTGGATCTCTTCAAGTCTTTGAATAAGACTAATAGTACTGGGGCTCTATAACGCTGAGCAATATTCCAGTATAGGGATCACAAGTGATTTATAGAGATTGATCATGGTATGTGTAGAGCGGGAAGTGAAGGTACGTAATATCCAAGAAATGATGTTTTTGGCTTTTTCAATTATTGATTCAATTTGATGTTTAAATAGACAATCATTGGACATAAGAACTCCCAGGTCTTTAACATATTCCTTTCCTTCAATTTTATCTCCTGATGGTGAGGTATAGTGAGATTCATTTTTGATTTCTATATTTGAGCCATAACGTAGCAATTCAAATTTTGCATCATTCAATTTCATATTGTTTGCGATTGTCCATTGATATAAAATCTGAAGGTCTTGTTGCAATATTTTTACATCTTCAGCATTCTTTATTGACTTGGTTGTGCGAGTGTCATCTGCAAAGGACTTGACGATAGATTGGATAACATTCTCATCTATGTCTCCAATGAGTATCAGGAAAATCAGGGGTCCAAGTACACTTCCTTGTGGTACACCTGAGATAACTTCTTGGTTGTTTGATTTCACACCATTAACCACTACAGTTTGTTGCCTGTCTCTCAAAAAGGACTCTATCCAATTATAGATTTTACCAGTTATTCCTAGCCTTTTGAATTTCGACAGAACAATTGAATGATCCACTTTATCGAAAGCTTTAGAAAAGTCTAAGTAAACAACATCTACATTGGTCTCTTTGTCCAAGTAAGTTTAATATAAGATCATGTTGTTCAAGGAGCTGACTCAGACAAGATCTTCCACTTCTAAAGCCATGCTGATTTGGGTTGAAAAAGTTATTTTCGTCCATGTGTTTGACAATGTGTTTTCTGATGACTTTCTCAAAGATCTTTATAACGTGTGATGTTAAGGCGACTGGTCGGTAGTTTGCAGCCAGTGATTTGTTTCCTCCTTTGTAGATTGGGGTTATAGTTGATATTTTTAATTTGTTTGGAACAATTCCTTTTTCCAGACTGTTTTTCCATAGATGGCACAATGGGATGGCTAATTCTTCTTTACATTGTTTCAGGACTATTGCTGGGAAACCATCTGGACCAGCAGCTGAGGATGGTGATAATTCGTCAATGGCTTTCATTATGTCATTTTCAGTGACTACCATTTCTGATATTTCAGTGGTTTGTGTGTTGAAAGCTTGATCGTCAGGTGACATGGGTTCACTGAAGACTTTAGCATATTGATTTGAAAGGATGTCAGCCATTTCTTTATTCTTCATTGTAAGGTTCCCATTTTTGTCTATTAGTGGTCCAATTTTAGTTCTCACTTTTGATTTCTTCTTGGCGTATGCAAAGAAATATTTAGAATTCTTTTTGATTGATTCAATAGCTTTATTTTCCGCAAACTTTTTTGAATCTTGGAAGGATTTTTGCAATTTTTTTTCGATTTGCAGCAGCTCCTCTTTGATTTTTTTCTTTCGGGTTTGAGTTACTTTTTCTTTCGGGTTTGAGTTAGTACTGCAGTGTTTTCTACAAGCAAAACAAAGACATACCACCCATCAAATCACCAATTGTTTAGCATACAATGTCAGATATTGAAATTAAAGAAAGTGGGGTGTCCTTTCACTCACTATTATCTAGACTTAACTGTCAGAGAGCAAAAGGGCTGTAACATTATCAGCAAGGTTTCTGAAAGAACCAACCCTAACATCAATAAACAAAACATCATTTTGCCAAGACCACTTTGTCTCCCCAAGGACTGGCTACATGTTTTCATTGTTGTTTCATTAATGTTTACAAGGGTGGAAATAAAGATGGCATTTGGAGGCTTTCCTGAGAAATAAAAATCAGCAGATTGTATTAAGTGGTAAACATTCACATTAAGGCTTATTATTTTGTCTGGTGTACCATTGTTGTTCTTAAATATTTCAATAATATGCCTTCTTATGTCCAATCTGATATCCCCTAATATCTGCTGATGCTTATTCATATTGTATCATAGCAAGCATTGACGATCCTTTCAAACTTTACAAGCACCTTTCAGCTCTACAATCGAGTGGGAAAACATGGAATTTCACATATAATGCAGAAATTACCCCACAACAACTTATGTTATTAAAAGTTTGGCGGCGTGTACAGTAATTGAATATGACTTTTGCTTGCTCTCCCATTTTAAACTGGCCCTATTACCCAACTACATTTGGTTGTAAAATAGTGAGACTAGAGAGTGTGGTGAATATTTTACCAAGTGGTTGGGAATATCTATCAAGCGATCATATTAAATTTGCTTCTCTTCAAAACTAAAAACAATTATATTCACTCTTCTCTTAGAACAAGCACTTCAAAAGACCATAACATTAGACAGAATCTCAAACTGAAAAATCACCCGCGAAGGTAAAAAACAATCCTTATTCGGCTGACAGCAAATTATTCTCCTGGGAATAGAGCCGCCAAATGATCAAATCAAAACATTGATTAAGTGTGACGTCATAATTACTGCTTTCAGTTTGCGTGTTTTGAAAGTTTGATGTGTGTACTCCGTCTTCGTGGAATTTCTTAATGGCATGAAAACAGAATATGCAATGTCTTTAAGAACAAATTCCTAAAAGGCTTTTGTTGTTCTTCAAATATTTCCTTTTGGATTAAGAAATTCCATCTTTTATTGTTCTAATGATTATAATATTTATTTATAAGATGCTTTGTTGTCTTTTTAATCTTTGTGTAAACTTGCATATGTTTTGCATACATTCCAACTAAATCCAACCACGGCATTTTCGTTCCTGTATTTTTGCATACAATTCAAGATGGCGGACGCAAAGGCGAAAAGGTCTATTTGAAGATCAACTTCCCAAGAAAAAGATCTAAGGGGGAAGCGGAACCCACCTAGATCCGCGCACCACCGGATAGGCTGTTTCCCAGAAATTTTGCCGGACCTGAAACAATGACCCATTTACATGTGCAAAATCATTTTTACTTTAGCGTATAAACAAGGCCTTAAAAATCGAAGCGCTGTCTCGAGAATTAAATGACAAACTTTGGTTGGTTGATTTTGGCCGCTGCACGTTTTATTTTGTTTCAGACTTTCAAGTTTTAATTAATTGTCTTGCGAACTTGATTCAGGTAACTCTCATCCTTGTTGTGCAAATACATCATGTAGATGACTGATGTTGTTTTTTCTGAAAGCTAGATTTCCTAGTGTGACTAATTGGAAGAAGACCATATTAGTGGCAAAACGATGGAGCGTTTGACGTCACTCCCGCGACAAGTTACACACGTTATTTGTTAAAATCCCTTCGGGGGATAGGCGGTTAGGTGGCGGGCGTTCTCTAATCCTCCAATCAACGTCCAGTCATTTTGAATGAAAACAAAAAAGTTAAAAAAGGGCGCTCGGTAGTAGCTCCTTATTATTCCTCTCTGATAACACCAGGGTCAAATAGACCTTTTTTCAAAGAGGCCACCCTGTTGAATAATTATGTAGTCCAGCAGAAAAACAATGATAAAACCATGCATAATTATTACAATATGCATGATACAGTAATTATGCATGGCTCTATCATTGTTTTTATGGCTGGACTACATAATTATTCAACAGGACGTCCTCTTTGAAAAAAGGTCTATTTAGAAGAGGGGTGTCCAAGGTAAGACCAACATACAGAAGATATTCAATGGCGACTTTGAAAGATACTTTGATTGAATAGACCTTTTTTCAAAGAGGCCACCCTGTTGAATAATTATGTAGTCCAGCAGAAAAAACAATGATAAAACCATGCGTAATTATTAAAATATGCATGATGAAGTACACTATCATTGTTTCTATGGCTGGACTACATAATTATTCAACAGGACGCCCTCTTTGAAAAAAGGTCTATAGCTTTGAAAATCTGTAAAACTGACACTTTTTTTGATTCATCTTCAGAAAAGAAAACATATAATACAAACCTTCTTGGATAAATTTGATTTCATACTTCATTGTTGTATAAATTTCTACTGTCGTTGCAGAGTTGAAATTGAATGTCGAAAAGAAATCAAATCAAATCGAAAGCATACCTAGGCAAAAAAGCAAGAATTTTCTCGTCGCAAGCAGCCGCCATATTTGTTTTCGGGAATTTATTTCGATTTTATGGAGAACATTACGTCATTATGTCTCCACCGCGCGGGTGGTTTTTTATTTTCAGCAGTTCCTTATCATTAGATCAATCATTCAAATAATGAATGGTTTAATTTTGCTCAGCATTTTTTGATAGAAACTTATTACTCATTGTTTTTACTTTTAATCATTTGATAATATTAATATGCCATCGACTGCACGAGCTGCACGACCACGACACAAAATACACATCCTATACCAAAGTTGCACTTACACAAATGACAGATTGAAACTAAAATTTACCCCTAAATTTCGAAAAAAATATCAATCGTAAACAAAGGAGTTGCTAGATTCAATCTGTCATCAAAAATGCCGCGCATTTTTTTAAGGCTTCACTTTTTCTTGCCTGAGATAGAAAGTTAGAGAGGGGTTAGAGATTGAACTCTAGCCCTTCGGGGGCTTTAAACTCAATGGTGTGGACTAGATTAAACCTTCGTCAATTCGTCAATTCGTCAATTTCTCTGAAAACTTTGGCCAAGACCCGGGGGGTATACTAAGGTTACGAGCTGACTTGGGGGGGGGGGGGGGTACCACCCGACTTTCGAACTTTGGACCCTTTTTTATACCCGGGACTAAAAAGGAGAAAACAAAGGAACATTTTGAGAATTTTACGACTCTTAGCAGGACAAATTTGACCAATTTTGACCAAATTTCGATCTTTCAGGGGGTAAAAAGTTGAAATTCTTCCGACCCTTAACGTTTGGCGGGAAATCCAAAAAAGGTATTAAGGCCTAAACCCCCGAGAAAACTATTTAAGAATAGTGCAAATGTTTCAAAAACAATTTTTATGTAGTTTCGAAGCCCTTAGCCTAACTTAGAAATTTGAACACTTTTTTTGAAAATTTCTCTTTATGGTGGCCCACAAGAGGGCACAAGAGACAGCGGTTTCTGAGATTTACATTTAGGCGGTTCACCCCGGCAAAGATTCAGAAAAGAAAAAGTTTTTCAAGGTGAAATTGTGCATGTGATTCCTTAAAGAGTGTCTCTATGAAATGAGTGAAAGCAGTTTTTGAATAAAGTCCTTCTGTACCCTGTAATTCGATTTTTCGTCTAAATGTTAAAATTTCATCAAGTGGGGGTTTACCAACTGGACGGTATATGTGCGACGAAAAAATGTGGCTTTTGGAATCGCACCCTTACAGTACAGAGAGAAATCGGTGATTGGGTAATAAAAGAAATATGAAAAATTGCACCCCAAAACCATCCACTGATTTTTTTGATCTGGGAACAATAGATTTTCTCGAGGAACTTCTATCCCCATTGGAATTTTGATAAAATTTTCATTCCCGTTGTGTGAAGAGGTTCCACCGGGACTCTGAGACAGGTGTGCTATTTTTACTGGTATATACCCTCTGTCTAATTAAGTGACCTGATAAACTCTTCAAATCTGCATTTTATCTCGATGATTTTCAAGGGCGGAAAGGAAAAAAGATATCAGTGCTTGATGTTCAATTACTCTATAGACCTACCATGAGCACCTCACAGTTTAGTTTTCTCAGAAATAAATCGACAGAGTCAGGAGAGTATTTTTTGCATTTTCAGCCATTTATTTATCTAAATCGCGATATATTTTTAATGTAATGTAATATGCAAAGTCTTATAAGCAAGTGTGGACGAAAAAGAAAATGAAGTAATTTTCTTGATCATAGATTTTTCATAAATATTTAGGAATAAGTTACTGAATAAATTAAAGTCTGTCTATGGTCTGTCTCAAAAGTATGTGGACGCTTTAGTTTTTGAGCATTTATTTATTTATTTATTTATTTATTATTCATTTATTTATGCTATATTGGAAAGCTATGCTCTGTTGGAAAGATATTTCAAAGGAGAATAATCTAAAGGATAAAGATTTTTGAAAAATTGAAAAATAAAGAAGAAAAACGAAGTAAATATTTTTTCTACTGTTCTAAAACCATGATATCAAGCTTTTTAGAAAATTTAAATCTTGCTGATTTCAAATCTGTGTTCACATTTTACGTATTATTGTCCTAGATAAAAAGTTGCAGCATTGTGAAGTTGGACAATTTTTACTGATCCTGGTCATTTTTGACCATTTTAGGCCGACTTTAATACATTATTATACAAACAATCCAATTACTTTTTACAGGCTGCATTGTACAGCTGCACAGGTTTTCCATCCCATTCTGTATTTTCCACACAGTTTGCAAGAAACAAGGCGACATCAGTTTTGGAAATGGCTTTGATAGACATTCCAGTCTTGGAAGTAGCGTAATAATCACCCAAAGGATCGCCTTTCAATTCACAAGGACGAACAACTGTATAACCTTTCTCGAAGATAAGAGAATCTGCTTTGTCACAGTCAACGATGTTCTTTCGACCAACCACCAAACTAAGCAATAAATTAACAGCAGTGGAGCTACCACCCATTCCTAATGAGGTGATAAAATAACAACGTTTCGGCTTTGCTTTGACGACATTAGATGCCAGTTTTTCCATGATACGCACACCAGGACCTCCACCAGCACATGAGATGAGGATATCAACATCTTGACAAACTTGAGCAATGTCCTCTTCATTCAAAGCATCGCCTTTGATGACAGTCACTTCTGGGTTGTCTTTTTGTTCCACTTTCTCTGGTGTCCGCGCAAGCATTCGTACACTGTATCCTTTATCGAGGAGGTAATTAATAAGTGGCACTCCACATCCGCCTGTACCACCGATGACACCCACTAAAACCATTTTTATAGTTCTTGTACTGAAAAAGATAGTAGTGAATTAAATTGTACTATGTACCACAATTAGAATATAAGGTGGTCGGGTAGCTCAGTCGGTGAGGCATTTACCTTACAATCATTCGAAGTTTGTGGGATCTAGGCGGTAAGTTACTGGAAGCTGGGAGAAGGTGTCACGCTCTACACTTTTTTTTTTATAAGAACCAGTAAATTTTTGTTGAGGCTCGGCTGTTCTTATTTTTTTGGCACTTTGAGCCTCAAATTGTTCTTATCCTGTTCTTATTTCTAAGGCAAATTTGGGGCATTATGGGGTATTTTTGGGTTCGCACCCTAATTTCATTAATCTGGCCCTTATTTTACTTATAACTCAGCAATTCCAGGCTCAGGGTTGTTCTTAAATTGTTCTTATTTTTTGGCGATTTTGAGCCTCATTGTTCTTATAAAATTGTTCTTATAAAAAAAAAAAGTGTACCTCAGCATGCTATCTCCCAGATCTAGTGCAAAGAGAAAAGGGGATAGACTGCCTTACTCCTAGCCCTGCCGAGAGCCACCAGATGAAAATACTAACTTTATTGCTTACTTAAGAAATAAAGAGTACGAAGTTGTTAATTTTGCCTGTAGCTCCATTTGTAAATGATTTCTGTGGTCTCGCATACTTTCCTTCATATTTCAGAAAACTTCCTTTACAAAAGGAATATGGTAGTTTAAAGCCCTTCGGAGAGACCCTTAACTGTACTACCGTGAAAAGCACAGGTTCTTTGAAAACTTAACCTCTGATACTCAGGGTATAACTGTACTCCTCAGGGGGGGGGGGGGGGTCTTGCAGTTACTCCTTGACACTATGTGGAGTAACTGCAATTTTGGACATTTTCTTCAGACACCACCACCCTTGCAGCTATTCCATAGTGTACTAACCGATTTTACCCTCAAAATTGGTGTATACCACCCCCAAAAATGCCAAATCTGGCAATTTTTTCACTGAATTCCTCATTTTTGATACCATTTTACTGGGTACGTCTTATTAACGACCGTTCAAGAGTTAAATATCTCAATCATTTTCCAAGTTTGTTAAAATATCTTTCATGCCTTGATTGACAGATTGAAGAAAAAATTTTGTGATTTTTTTTTTTACTTTTGAAAAAAATGTTTTGAATTTTTTTGCTTCCGGAATTTTCAAAAACCTAAAATTTTAAGTGAAAAATTGAAAAATGTGCTCACTTAGTACACCATATCCTACCAAAATCGACAATTTTGGGCTTAGGCACCACCCATGTTGCAGTTAGTCCACTGGTGGAGTAACTGTTTTCCCAAATTTTGGTTTATATACCACCACGGTAGTAATTGTCATAGTGTTTATATAATAACTGCTTGACCCCCCCTGTACTCCTCACCATAACACTAAATCGTGCACTGAACATTTTGCTCTCATCATGATATCGCTAAAATCACTAAAATTATTTCATATCATTCAAAAATGTTGAAAAATAGCCCAAATCACGTATAATTAATACCAAGCTTTTTTCCCTAACAGACATACATGTCAAAATCTTGATCAAATCCACACTAAAATGATTTGGCGAATCTCGCCATGACGCAAACCAACCAAGCCTTTTTATATTCTTTAAATCCTAAAGCAAGGCTAATATGAGCACGAGCTTTGATATATATTGCCTCATCATATAGTTCATTGAAATACTACTAAACTAAGCTTTGCAGTAATTCAATGTCATGCAAATGTCAGTTATATTATCTACGTGCATTTTAAAATGAATAGAATGCAGTTAATCTA
This sequence comes from Clytia hemisphaerica, assembly GCF_902728285.1. NCBI lineage: Eukaryota > Metazoa > Cnidaria > Hydrozoa > Leptothecata > Clytiidae > Clytia > Clytia hemisphaerica. Next base: position 471,340 of record NW_027103824.1, read on the forward strand.
TTAAACGTATTTTGTTTCTGGCTTTAATATCTAAGTAATTATTATTAATTATAAGAAAAGGGTACCTATACCACCAGAGTAAAATTAATATCAAGCGACGTAAGGTTATCAGATCTAAAACATATTCAAGCATCAATAATTCTTCTCAAAGTACACCACCAACTAAGTTCTAAGTCATATCCCCCATTTAGATTCAAAAATTGTCCATCCTCTACTATTTGCTTAAATCTTTCATCATTTTTTACGTTGGAATTAATTTTTGTTTCTTACAAAAAGATAGGAGAGCATAATCATAGATAATATGTGACTTGTAATGCAAAGGATACAAAGAACAATTATTGGTTAAGATATCTAAATCCCGCTTTAAGAGAATAATCCAATATCCACTACCGGGGCCGGCGAAACTGGGGGGGCCGGGGGGCCATGGCCCCCCCCACTTTTTTGCTAAGAAAAAAAAAACCAACCAACCATGGTGGCGCCTCCTTAGACACTTACTATTTGGCCCCTCCACTTTCAAAATTGATTCGCCGGCCCTGACTACTTAATAAAAGATATCATTAACCCTTCTTTTACCGAACTTTTTACTTACAGTTTGATGCTACACCCCCTTCTCACAGACCCACTGGGAACCCTTTCCCACTAGGAAAATTGTCCAAAATATCGTCCCTGGTGGAAAATTATCCTCCAATATTTGTCCAATATTTGCTAAACGTTGGTGTAAAATACCCCCTTAAAATAGTTTAAAATAGGGCTAAACGTATCGGATGATCTGGAGTTTTTATAACTTCGGCTAAAAGGTTTCTTATCCTGTGTATTTTACCGAACCAGTGCTATATTCTCTCCAAAAGGGGGTACATTCAATACCTATCACTGGTCAGAATTTCAACATAATAGCCCTCATAGTTTTATTTTCAATCACAGAATCAACCATATATGTATTCCCCTTCCACTTAAGATCTTCTCTAGCACATTTTTTATGAAAAATTTTTATATTCAATTCGATACATTGAAAATTTTGAGGTTTTCATATTGATGTGATTTTAGACATATATGAATATGTTATAGAAATCTGAAAATGATATTTGAACTAATTCTGTTATGTAAAACATGTAATCGTAACAAGTAATAAAACAGTATCAAAAATCAGTAAAAGGAGTAAAAACGATGCGTGTAAAAGTTGGGCCTAGGGAAATTTAAAATTAAGGGCTCTGACCATAGTCAAAAAAATTTTTTAGGGGATTTGAAGATAAAACTTTTGTTTTGGGTTTCTTGGCACTTTTAACAAAAAGTTGCTTTTATAAACAAGTTGTTTGGAAATTTATTCTATCAAGAGTAATCAAGAATTTAATTACAAAAATGACGTTATGAACTTAAAAGACGTAGATAAAATGTTATATTACCCTCATCTTTTACAAAAAGTGCTTAGTTTCAATGGGCAATTAACGTTTTTCTTTCGAATTTTCTTCGAATTGTCCGCAAAGAAATAAACTATTTAAATTTTTCAGAACAATCTTCTTAATTGATTGATGTATCAATGAAGAATTGGTCAAAAAACTGCTATTTTCAAGATTTTGAGACGAAGAAGCTTTTACAAAAATTTTCCGAAATTTTTTTTTTTAGTTTGGTTAAATATACACCTTCTAACGCAAAAATCTTTCCAGAATGTTTTTTTTGCCGAAAATAAGGTCTTCAAAGTTGAAATACTGTTCTTCGCAAAATTCTTCATTTTCTTCTTCATTAAAGTTTTTCATTGTGATTTTTTAATCTTCAGATTTAAGAATAGTTGGCCTAGCAGAAAATGTATAAAATGTCAAAGTTGCGTTGCCCGTTAATCCAATGTAGTACTTTCCAGTATCTTCAACAGAAGATTTGATAGTTTTTGTGATTTGATATGGCTTTGATCTTCCATTCATGGACCAGATAGTTTTTTTACGGTTTGCAGTATTGCTTTTGGAGCTATCTGGTTTATAAAGTTTTAGACTTGGAAAAATTGGACAGAAAAAAAGTTTTATTTCAACGAATAAGTACATGGCATTTTATACATCCCTGTGTCACAAAACTGGTGTGTGTCCCCCTACCCACCGAAAAAGTTGTCAAAAACTCCGTCCCCGTTTGGAAATATACCCTACACATTCAGCTCATTGTCCAGTCAGAAAATTGACTGCGAGATTGACTGGACAGAATTTATAGATGATTTTGAGGAGGTTTCAATGACTTTAAACAGACAACTCCACCTCACAGAAGATAAAAACTTCATTTGCTTGCCATAAAATTCTGCTGTATCGTATACTGAATTTGGAATTGGTCATCTTTGCCATTCCTGCTTTAAAGGACAGCGATCAATTTCATCAATGTTCAATATTTGTGGACTTTTTGAGCATGGGAAAAATACACCAGGTCAGTTATTGTACATTCAATTAGCTCTGGTAGCCCTTCTAGATCCGTCCTGATTTTTTCAAATTTCTTTTTGCTCTCCCTGGTAGGATGCCAGCGACTGCTATCAGCTTACTTTACCAATTAATGAATTCAAGCTCCCACAATTCTATCACTTTATTTGTCAATATCAGTTCGGCAAATTGCACAGATCTGCAACGCTGCGAAATTCTGCATCTTTAGCGTTGTGATATTCTGCAACGTTGCGAAATTCCGCAGCTTTACTGCTGCATAATTTCGCAGCTCTGGCCTTTGGACCAAAATCGGCATTGCAGGGCCTGGACCAGGGTCCCGATATGATGTGTATTTTGAAGAACAACCCAAAAGGAAACTTTTCACCCTAGCATTTTAATTTCCTACCTAGCGATTATTCACAATCCTTCTTGGAAGAAATGCTACTTCGTTAAAAAAAGCGCTACTTTGTTCAAGAAGTTTTTGCCTGACTTTGCATGTGTTTAGAAGAAAATTGGTAGGCGCTCATAATTTTTAAAATCACAAGCTTCAATTGGAAGCGTTGCTTAAAATAGCAGCGCAACCCTGGGGGAAACGCTGCGAAAAACCGCAACGTTGCGGAATATTGCAGCGTTGCGGATCTGTGCAATTTGCCGAAATGATATGAAACTTTTTTTATATTGTGCTATTTTCAAAATGCTTGCACTTTTTCGAGTTTCTTTCTCTCAGTAAAATCACTGATAATCACTGATATTTTGTTTGCTTGATAAGCGATATATATGACATAAAAAATAATATCGTACTGAAAAAATGTCAATTTCAATAACACTTTGCTGTCAGAGATGTTATGATGACTATGGTGCTAAAGATGTGGACAAATGTGGGTGTCAGAAATTATATTTTATCTTAGAGCTAAATAAAAGATTGCAATTTACAGAAAATTTCATGTCCAAAGTTTTGTTACTTCAGGAACTATTAACATTAGTTTCTCCGTCGAACAGAAAAAGCCCCCTCCCCTAGTACGACTAGAGTTCTGAAAATGCTGTGCACGCAGGACCTTTTGGTAGATTGTGTTACACCCCGTATCACAGCCAAGCTGCAGTTCCGTCTGGTGAGAAAAAGCACATCTTTACTGAAAATTATAGGCCTGTTTATATCCATTCCAGTTCTGTCAAAAAAGTTAGTTTTTTTAGCTAGTTTTTCTATCGCTGCGGAAATTTCTGACTCGAAGTCGAAAGCAATAGATTCAAATCCCCAGCCCTAACCTAAGTAAACATGAGAAAGAATTGCTTTTGAGTCTTCATATGATCTCTTTAAAAAGTCGCACTAGAGTCTTTAGAAAGGAGATTACAGTACAAACAAGACTGGGCCTTTTATCCGCTGACGATGGAATGGAAATTAAAAACAACGACGACTACACCCCCGTGAGCGAGAATCACAAAGACATGCATATTAGGACTCGTAGAGTTGAGCTTATTCAAAAAGAAAAATTGGAAAGTAAAGAAATGTTGAAAAATGAAGATAAGAATTAACTAAAGCAAACCGGATAGCCGCCGCGCAGGCTTATACCTTTGTCCCGGCCCGCGCACCGCGCCCCCGGATGATACAACCACGGGGGACCTTTGTCTATTCCGCTGTTTTTCTATACGGAAAAAATAAATCATGGTCGAAACCGGGAAGGAAAATTTTGGTGTTTACAAAAGATGGTGGCCATAGTAGTGGTAGCAATTTCGGTGTAATCTGAACTGAAAGCAGCAAAGCAAAACAAAGTTAATTTTCTGAATATCTGTATTTTTTGGATATTAATTTTTACCAGGTAAGTTTTCTTCACTAGACTGAATATAGTTATGCACATTAAGCTACTAATCTATGTTGTTTAGGTAGGTAGACCATATTTTAGAAAGGCAAGAAGGCAGCAGCGTCCTGGCACTTTTTTCCAGTGTTAGCCCAGTCAGTGTTTTTCCACTAATAAGTGACTCAACAACAACATACAACCATTCAAACAAGAATTGTCTCAGCCTTCTGATTTTCCAACCAGAGTGTGTCAGTCTAAACTTAAACTCCTATATAAGGATTAGAAACTGACATTAGATAGAGGGTGGTGGTCAGAGGAAATTTCAAACTTATTTGCAGAATACCAAACCAAGTTTAATGGAAAGCCATAACCATCAGAAGAAAAATGAGGGGTCATTTACCTTCCAATTCTTTAAAGTTCCAAAGATATTCCATTTTGAAGTTCAATTTTTCAAGCATTTTTGTGCACGCATCGCCAGCCATTTTGTACCATCATTACGGCACCAAAAGCGAAAGTGTTTTATGAAAAATTCCGCGCGGGAGGTTTGGTGCAAGTTTTATTTTCCGTAGATGCAGTCAGGACCTCATTTCACTTTATCGATATTACGCAAACACAGGAAACAGTTTGATCCTTACCTACTTTTTTCACATTTGGAAAGAAAAAACATTGTTCTTTCTAAAAATTTCACATTTGAGAAAATAATTTGACTTCCTGAAAAATATACGTTGCTCCAACCAACGAACGTGGTAATAATTCTCAAAAGCTAAACTATTGCCGGGAACAATGCAAAAAATTCCAGGTCGATAGCTGTTTCGGGTGGCTAGCGCTTTGGATTTTAGAACCTCCGGATAAAAAATTTTGCCGTGCCGCAAACAAGAAGTTTGAAAAAACTCACCAGCGAGTACTCATTTTCAAATTTTGAAGGAACATGAAGACATTATGTGCTGATTTTTTCTGCAAAAGAAAGCTGGATAAATTCTCTACACTTTGGAAAAATACTTATGTTAAAAGAGGTTTCCTTCCTTGAGAAATGTAAGCTTGAATATTTTTTTTTGAAAATCTATGTTTTGTTACTGCCGCACGCGTAAGGCCCGACCTTTCTTGTAAGTTCACACTTTCCACGGCCATGCTGTGGGTCGTACTTTCCCTCACCACTCTCAAAGCGTGGTTAGCTCAAGCGGTTAGACGTTGGAAAATTTGTCACCCGGCGGGATCGAACTCGGGAACCCATGCTTGTGAGATAGACGCTCTAACTGCTTGAGCTAACCACGCTTGGAGACTTTGAGGGAAAGCGCGAGCTTACGAGAAAGAAAAAGGAAAGAAAGAAACGAGAAGAAAATTAGTTCCCGCTTTGATGTTATTATCGAAACAAAAGGATCAGTCACGCCGGCATTCCTTTCCACACGTCAGCAATCTAGTTTTTATAAATATAAAAACTAGATTGTAAGGTTGATTCTAAAAAAGAATAGCCTTTTTTTTAGACCACTACATTAATAGTAATAAAATTATTGATAGAACTCTTTATTGAAACATAAGCAGCCTATCGATGAAGAATATACAAATTATTGATAAAACCTATCAAGCTATCGATTTTTTAATGTATCTAGTTTTCATATGACTAGATCGTAGATGCTCTTTAAGAGCTTTAGAGACGTAGACAACTATTTTTGCTGTTCACTGCTAGGGTACACCATTTTAAAACAGCATTTTTCGCAGTCCTACTATCAACTGCTCATCTGCCATCAACTAACTTGGGACTATCTGACACAACATGGGACGGTAATTCGAACACCATTTCACCGAACCTCCAAAGTCATTTGAATTGACTTAATGAACGGCGTATTAAAAAATACATGACATCAAACAAATTTGTTGTCAAAGAGATTTAATTAACAGTAAGTGAAAATACAGACCAGATATCAACCAGTCCCATGTTTCGACCAATCGTCCCAAGTTAGAGCAGTTGACGGTAGCTACCAAACTGAGAAAATTTTCGTGGCTTTAAGCCAAACCCTTCAAGGTCATTTTGACAAAATCATTGGTTTAAAGATGTAATTTATATAGCAAATTTTTGCTTGGGATAGAAGTTTAAAGGTACGTGCACACAATGTAGCAAAACTGCTTCGCTCATAAATTTGCTTCGCAATTAACCCCAGTGTGCGTTGGTTTGAATGTCAGTTAGTCACACGTACTAGCGTCTGCCTGCCGCTGCAAAAGGGTGATTTGCGCAAAATTGTTCTAAAATGAAAAATGGCACGGTTTTCCAATCAATGTAAATTTTAAACATTTAATGCGCATTTCCTGACAAATTTACATACCTTTCATACATGCATTTTTCTGTTAGCCTGCTATTTAGAATTAATTCAGAAGTACAAAATTTTATCTCATATTTTCAGTTAGTGAAGGCCTATGCACCTTTGTCGCAGCAGTCCAATTTTTTGTCTCGTACGTGTCAACTCCACTTTTAACAAGTGTCTCTGAATCACAGGCCTATTGTATTATGAACTTTCTTTTCATCTTGACTTTTAACAATTGCTTTGTTTTATCAGCTCACTTTCTCTGTAATACTTAGCTTTATTGACTCGTTTTTACCTCAACTTAAACGAGTGTATCTACTTCTCGGTTTTTTAATTGTTCATTTTGAAACTTTGACAAGATCATTAAGGCTCAGAAAGATTTTGAAAGGAGATCAATTTGCGTTAACTAATCAAATCGAATAGAAACACAAAGTTAAGTTTATCCAAAATTTTGACTAATATAATCGATCAGCCTTTTATGTTTTTTAACAATAAAACTTTCTAAATTTTATTGATGTACTTAATAGTAATAAAATTATTGATAGAACTCTTTATTGAAACAAAACAGCCTAAGAATATACAAATTATTGATAAAACCTATCAAGCTATCGACATTTTAATAATGTATCTGGTTTTCATATAACTAGATGCTCTAAGAGCTTTAGAGTTAGACAATAACTATCGCATCAAATTCGTACTTATCGTCTAAAAACTAAAGATAAGAAAAGGTCTAACTTAGAATCACTGATTGAAAAAATAAAGATGGTGCTAATAGGGCTACATTTACATGGACGCCCATTCTGCAAGGTACTGAAAAAGACTTCACCAAGTCGAGCGCCTTGATTGTTTATTTCATCACATCTATAGATCTTTATCATATGAAGTTGTTCTTTCGAATTGGTTTGTAATGCCTCGAAATTTAGGAAATTTTTGAAGGTTTCTCTTCATGCAAGAAGCTACTATGACTAATTGATTTGTAAAAGAAGTTCCTATTTTTTTAGATACAATATTAATCAACTTGGCTTTAAAACAGATTTCCAACTTATAAGTTTATTGATTGAAAAAGATGTCGTATCCAATCAGTCTCTCTGTAACTGGTAAACCATCACCTAGGACAAATCATCCAGCCAGCGCTGGCCATAGCAGAACACCAATGACAGCAAATCGATCACGCAATCAAAAATCAAATATTTTTTGTTTGGGAAGCGAAAATCTTGATCAAGAAGAAAAGGCAAAAGCTAAACATGTAAGTGTTGGTCTTTCAGTTTGATCTGATCCAGATGATTTTTTAATAATGTTTTTTTTAAAGGCTGTTTTGTTCTACTTTTTTCAAAATTAATAGTACCCATAGAACCATAAAATTTACTTTTAGGTTCGTTCTGAATTTGCGATTTGTACAAATTTTTTCTATTACAAACTTTTTACAATTTGATTTTTAGCGCTCATCTGGAGTGGTTACCAAATCAGAATTAGAAGCTATCAAAAATCTGACTTCCCGTGCAAATAGGCCAACCAGAGAGGTAACAACTGTTGCTTAGTCACTTCAGTACTAAGACTCATGGCTCATAAGCTATTCTGAAGCATTATGTTAAGGTTGTGCTGAAGTGTTTGTGTCTGTCAAAGAGAAACAATTATTTTCATACTCTCTATCAGCGAAGCTAGCTCACTCTCTAACCTTTATAAGCTGTGAACATTTTCAGACAATACCAAACTTCATGTGGAAAGTCTGAATGCACTGTGCTATTCTTATTCACCTTTTTGACATAACAAAAAACTTTGAGACAAGGCGAAAAATATTTTGATTGCAGACTTTTGCCCATGTTTTTGGTAATGTTTGTTTGTTTTTATAGGACCAGAGAGCTGTAGAAGCAAACAGATCCCCAAGTAAACCACCACCAAAAGGGTACATTTCATTACCCCAATAATTGCAGAAATTGCTTAATTCTAATTGTCATTTCTCAAAATATACTTGTATGTGTGGACAGAGTTTCAAAGTTTTTCTTTTTTCTTGTTGAAAATTTATGAAGGGGAAAGAGGTTCATGCTTACATTTAGGCTGAAATCTCACAGTGCTCTGTTCTTTTTTGTTTTTTTTTAGTGTTCCGAAATTGTCTTTGGATGATGTGGTCGGAGCTGATGAAGACAATGTATGAATTTTTCTGAATCATTTATTTGTCTAATAGTTTATTGAAAGGATAAGTGCTGGATGGCTCAGTCGCTAGGGTTGCCAATTTGATCTTTCTATGGTCGCTGCCAAGTCAGGGAATGATTTTTAAGTTGGATATTCTTATCTCGGTCATGGTTTCAGTTTTCCAGATATCCTAATAAGTCAATAAGCTAAGTCTGGTGTTGGCGGGAAAATTTCAGCAAATCAATCTGGTTACCTAGGCTCACTAGGAAGGCCTCGTAGAAGCTTGATAGGGTGTTCTTTATTTGTATGTATGTTTCTAAACTGAATTTAAACTATGTTGCATTTTTTAAACTAAGTTTCTCATTTTTCTTTTCCCCATTTCCACTATCATCACAAAAATGTCGATTTCAAAAAATTCTCCGTAGGGAATTCACAAAAAATCATTTTCTAGATTTTTTAATCTGTAGATTCTTCAACTTTTAAACACTATTTATAACTTTCCGTTTCTTGTGTTATAGTCATATTCAAAGTTACCACCTGGAAATCCTAAAGTCCATTCACCAACTTCTCTGGATAGTTGTAGGTTAGTTATCCATCAATACAAGAATCATCGTACAAAAACTTCCGCAAGCAGAAATTTAGCAATTTTGGCGAATTTTACCCTTTTTCGCGAAAGTAAATGTCTTTGAAAATTCTTGAAAGGGTCATTCGCGAAAGTTTATGCTTCCAAAAAATTCTTGACAAATAGAAAGTCTATAAAACTTCTAAATTAAATTAGATTGTAAAATTTATTGTACCTCTCAGCCTGTTAAAGCTTCATAAGTCAAAAGACACAATTTCCAAACTATTTCAAGAAGTATTTGTCCCTAAGCCATTTTTTGTGTGACGATTTTCATTGAAAAAGATTTTTTCATCAGATTCGCGAAAGTAAATGTTTTGATTTTTGTTTATTTTTGTAGTTGGGGCACACCAATTGGGTACCCGCCGCAACGGAAGCCAATCAAAGGTGGCGGGTGGCAGGTAACTTATGACTTTTTCTAACATATGGTTATCTTGTGGATAGTATGAAGATTTTTCCAAAATATGCTGTCATTCAAACATAAATTACCAACTTGCCAAAATCGCATTGTGTCATAGGATAGGACATGTTTATTTTTTTTGTGGATTTCTGTGACATTTTTTTGCCTTTTTTAATGTCATTTAAACGCTAATTGTTTTGCAGAAGAACCAGTTTACCTTCGTTATCAAAATAAGTTCTCGCTAAAATTATTATTACTAATTTTTGGGATTTTTTATTCTTGCTTAATTAGTTCTCGCAAAGATTTAGTTTAATCATAAGTTTTGTTAGATCTTCGAATTCAAGTGTCTCAGGATTCCTTATTTTATTATAACAGCTTATTACTGAATATTAATCAATCAATTGCTAAGTTTTGTAAAATGAGATTCGAACAGGTTACTAAATTGTATCGAGCAACCAATATCATAGATTAGTGTATCATTGATCGTACTAAAATGTCTTAACATCGTCTTCATCAATGTCTTGTTCGCAGGTTAACCAGTCAAGGAGACCAGTTCGTTCTGCCACCTCTTCTCAACGTAAACGTGATGATGTACCCGACTTGGATTTGAAATTATCACAAACGAACGAAGGGCTGGGTCAATTACGAAAGGTAGGATAAAATGCGTGTGTTATATTTTCGATGCGACAATTTTTCTTATCATGGAGGTATAAAGAAACAGGAGATGTATGCTATTGTAACCAAGCTCGCCCTACGATTAAAAAAGTTACGATGTATGCATGCTCATAAACTCATATATCGTGCATTGTTAATGAGCTCTTTTATCCATAGGTGAAATCTTATTGGCTCATTGAAGCTTTAAAAATTAGTTAAGACGAGATTCATTGTTTCTGAAATCAGTGTAAGAAAATATTTGGACTAAAAAAATCATCATCGGGCGAGCTTAGAATTTCTTTTGATACTTTTTATAGAGGCTCCAGCAAGGTTTCAACTGAAACTCTCGAATTGAAATTTCAAAGGTTTGAGTTTTATGGAGATACAATTTTAATATGCAAGTTATTGCTTTTGTTTTCTACTGGAAAGTAATTTTTTTCAGGATGACCTTTAAAAGTTTTAATTACGAGTTTTGCTTTAAATTCACACACTTGTCACCTCTGGAATCTTGAACTTCACTTCACTTTTGAGTAGTTGTATATAAGACGGTAACATCGAAATTATGACGATATTTTCCTTCAGTCTTAAACCGGCTTAAATGCGGGAGGACATTTTCATTTGGTTTCTTTAATAATAGCACTCTTTCCTTGACCTTTCTTGCGCGGCGTTTTTTTTTTGAAAAAGATGATTTTTTTAAGTATATAAATTTTTATAAAAGAAATCAAAAGACTTTAACGACCAATTACCGACAAATTAAACTCCTGTTTTTCTTTATACCTCCATGTTCTTATGCTGTACCAAAAGGAAAAGCGATATAATCATCCATCTATAGTTTAGATGATATTTTCGTTGTTACTTTTCTTGTTGAGGGAATGGGATGGGTATAATAAACAGTGAGTTTATGTATTTGCACATTTGAGGACTGAAACGATTTGGAACAGCCCACAGTTCTGACCTGCAAAATCGAGGTCGGTGAAAGTGTGTCCTCAGTCAATCAGGATTTAGAATGCGTCTCCGTCGCAGATAAGTAGATACCAGGTGGAGGAGAAAAAATGTTTCGAGTTATTAAAAACATTCAAGTTGTAGAGGTTTTCAAGTTACAGGAAAATCTCCTCACTTCGCCTTACTTGAACCAGGTAAAAACACGGGGTTTTATGTTTTATCACATCAAAAACAATACATTATAGAGGTTTCCCAAAATTCGATTGTTTTACATCAACTTTGTCATAGATGCAAATTGAAATAATACGTGTAGTAAAGAGTTGAAAAAACTCAAAATAGCCTGATATTCCTTCAAGCGACCAAAAAAACGTACAATATTTGGGTTATAGAGGCTCCAGCAAGGTTTCAACTGAAACTCTCGAATTGAAATTTCAAAGGTTTGAGTTTTATGGAGATACAATTTTAATATGCAAGTTATTGCTTTTGTTTTCTACTGGAAAGTAATTTTTTTCAGGATGACCTTTAAAAGTTTTAATTACGAGTTTTGCTTTAAATTCACACACTTGTCACCTCTGGAATCTTGAACTTCACTTCACTTTTGAGTAGTTGTATATAAGACGGTAACATCGAAATTATGACGATATTTTCCTTCAGTCTTAAACCGGCTTAAATGCGGGAGGACATTTTCATTTGGTTTCTTTAATAATAGCACTCTTTCCTTGACCTTTCTTGCGCGGCGTTTTTTTTTTGAAAAAGATGATTTTTTTAAGTATATAAATTTTTATAAAAGAAATCAAAAGACTTTAACGACCAATTACCGACAAATTAAACTCCTGTTTTTCTTTATACCTCCATGTTCTTATGCTGTACCAAAAGGAAAAGCGATATAATCATCCATCTATAGTTTAGATGATATTTTCGTTGTTACTTTTCTTGTTGAGGGAATGGGATGGGTATAATAAACAGTGAGTTTATGTATTTGCACATTTGAGGACTGAAACGATTTGGAACAGCCCACAGTTCTGACCTGCAAAATCGAGGTCGGTGAAAGTGTGTCCTCAGTCAATCAGGATTTAGAATGCGTCTCCGTCGCAGATAAGTAGATACCAGGTGGAGGAGAAAAAATGTTTCGAGTTATTAAAAACATTCAAGTTGTAGAGGTTTTCAAGTTACAGGAAAATCTCCTCACTTCGCCTTACTTGAACCAGGTAAAAACACGGGGTTTTATGTTTTATCACACCAAAAATAATACATTATAGAGGTTTCCTAAAATTTGATTGTTTTACATCAAATTTGTCATAGATGCAAATTGAAATAATAGTTGTTAAAGAGTTGAAAAAACTCAAAATAGCCTGATATTCCTTCAAGGGACCAAAAAAAACGTACAATATTTGTTATAGAGGCTCCAGCAATGTTTCAACTGAAACTCTCGAATTGAAGTTTCAAAGGTTCAAGTTTTGTGGAGACACTATTTTAGTATGCAAGTTATTGCTTTTGTTTTCTACTGGAAAGTAATCTTTTCAGGATGACCTTTAAAAGTTTTAATTATGAGTTTTGTTTTAAATTCACACACTTGTCACCTCTGGAATCTTGAACTTCACTTCACTTTTGAGTAGTTGTATATAAGACGGTAACATCGAAATTATGACGATATTTTCCTTCAGTCTTAAACCGGCTTAAATGTGGGAGGACATTTTCATTTGGTTTCCTTAATAATAGCACTCTTTCCTTGACCTTTCTTGCGCGGCGTTTTTTTTTTGAAAAATATGATTTTTTTTAAATATATATATTTTTCAAAGTACCATAAAAGCTTAGCCTGAGAATTTATGAGCTTTTTTGGTACTTGTGCAAAAGCTTTTATTTTGCCATTAAAAGCACCATGTTTACTTTCAAGACGTCATTTGGGGTTTATAGGTTAAAACTTGGTTAATCGACATCTAAAAATTGTTTGAAAAATATCTTCCTTGTTTAAATTAAAACCTTTGTTGTTGAAAAAAAAAACTTCAAGGGTTTACTCTAGGACGGGAGAGTATGAAATATCGTTTGATATTTCCTTTGATTTCCTTTTTCAAGGCCGGGGAAATTACTAATAAATTTTTACTGATTAAGCATAGTTCAAAAATGATCTTGAAATGTCATTCTGCTAATGTCATTATTTAACTGTATATTAAATGAGAATTCCAGATCATCAGATTCTTGATGGACTAACTCTATTTTCTGTTAACCACATAACATTCAACAAATTTAATTTTAGAAACGAAACATTTTTTTCAACAACTTTAGTACATTAAATTATACCAGGATGGAATGAGATGTCTTTTTAATTTGATTTTAATGTCGTTTTGGTGCTCCTCGCATTTTGTTATTTGTTTTCTTGGAAATTCTTTATGTTTGAGCTCTAAAAGCGGCATCCTTTATGATCAAGTGCATTATTTGAGTAAGAGCTTGCCAACAAGGAGAACTTCAACTTTAATTAATGAACGTTTTTTTTTTTTGTGTTGTTTCGAATCATCTTTACTCATTGTGAAAACACACAACTCTTGATTTATAAAACTTCCTGATTTCAAATCATCAAGCAATAGACAGCTGATACAATTTCTGGACCTCAGTCTTTTTGAGTTCAAAAAACAACATTGGTTTCTTTGGTAGAGAGGAAATGAATCTAGAATCTGATCAACAACGAATGTCTGCAACCATGGATTATAGATGTCCAGTTCCAGAGTCACCAATTACAGAATCGAAATGTTGTGACTTAGAACGAGCACTAACTTTCAAATATGTAACTGATCTAAAATGGAAAAGTGAAACGTTCGAATCAGTAATAATGAGAGAAATTAAAAGTTCCAAGCACTTGCTCAAAGACGGAGAAAATCACCATAACATTGATTTATTCAAACATTTTCCATCAATGGAGGTGCCAATTGGTTTGCCAGAGATCGATCAAGTCAAATATGTATCAATACTTTTGCTTGATTTCTTCGAGTATCTGCACCAATCACAGAATGGATTCGAAACGTTAGATCTAGTCATTCAAACTGCTGGCAATGGAGATAACACTTTACCACCAGACGTTAATTATGTCAAACCAGCATTTGACAAGATTCCTAAAATCATCAAAACTTTTTATGAAAAATCGAAATCCTCGTTGGACGGAATAACTCATACGGAGATTCTTGGTGACGAATTGGATTGCGAGAATCAAATCACACACGATCTGGAGTTGCATGCTTTGAAGCGACAATTATTGATGATTATCGGACAATTAAGATTAGCTGCGACCTCTCTACACACGATATTTTTGTAAACTTTTTCCAAAGTAATATTTGAATCAAAAGAAACTTTCTAGCTTATACTTAATTTTAAATATTAACTTACAGATAAAGATTTTATCGTATTTTAAATTTTTCTAGAACCTTATGTACAACCAAGGTCGAAATATATTGATAATTCCGGTAATTTTAACGCTTTTAAAGATTTAAAGTTCCGGCGAGAAAGTCGATTTTGGGCTATCTCTTTAATTTAATCGAATATTTCAATTTGGGATGGGTTGGCAGACTTCCAGGCTATATTCTGAAAAGTCGTATCCTATTGTCAAATTTTTGACGCTGCCTTCCTTTATTTTCTTCTGCACGTAGAAATAGAAAATATTTTGAGTATACATTTTTCCTATTATATACTCTTTCAGTTTCTTTGGTTAAACTTGTAAAAACTTCATTGTCAGCATATTAAATGGTGTTATTCCCACCAAATATCTTGAGCTGTCTAGACACTTTTCTAAAGTTTCCAAATTCAGCGTAGAGCTAGAATCTATGAATGTATGAATCGGACTATTAAGAAACAAAATTACCTTTGCTCTTGTTTGGATACAGTCTGGTTCATTTGTTTCACTATGTATATAATTACTTACCACCAAATCCCTTATGAATACATAGGTAGCACAAGAAGTGAGAGAAGACTTGAACATTGAATACATGGGCGCATCTCACATCGCTGACAACGAAAAATCGAAGGTACTCAAAAATATGTTTTATCTAAAAATTCAAGGAGTTGTCGGCTTGGTCGATTTACTTATATTATATTATTGTACATTAGAATCTCACATTAAACTCTTTACTTGTTTTTTTTTCTCCATGTCGTTGAGGTGTGATTGGCTAGGTATTGGTGACTTACAACTTATCAGTGTGTTTTCCTTAAAATTATCCTTCCCAATAGAAAGGTCGAAGTAAGAAGCAAGAATTCATTGAAGATGCCATCCTGCAGGATCAAGTATCAAGGATGAAACTGTCAGAAGAAAAAGAAGCTAACCAAAGAGCGTACGGTGGTGGTCCAACACAACCTTTCGATTCACGAATGAAACGTGTCGATCAATTATTCAACACTAAGTAAGCTCAGTACCTTATTGGAACTAATTTCCGCGGTTTTAATTTTAGCGTTTTTCGCGGTTTTTCGTCAAAATCGCGAAAATTTGATCCCGCGAAAAATTTTGAGAGTTGAAAACCGCGAAAATTAATTCCCGCGAAATACAATTTTTTCCAATTTTATCGAAAAATTTGAAAAATCCCTAGGAAAATGAAAGAAATTTGTCCAAAAAAGGGCAAAACCACGAAAATTAAAACCCGCGAAAATTCCAGAATGGAAAAAACCGCGAAAATTAAAACCTGCGAAATGCAATTTTTCGGATATTTTTTTTCGACCGCGAAAATTAGTTCCCGCGAAAATTAGTTCCAATAAGGTATTCATATGTTTCAAAATTGTTTGAAAGAAAATGATCAGATGCCACTCTTTCTACTTATCTGATAAGTTGCCTGATAACCGTGCTCTATTTTAATTAGTTTAACTTTGTTTTTGATCGAGAGCCTTTACAATTGCCAAGAATGTTTCAAAACCTCTTGTATCCTACCGCAGATATTTAAATAAGGCGTGATACTGTATGAGTGAAAAGCAGTAGGACTAAAGTCTATTCACGATAAGTGTGCACTCTTTTTTCATTTACCGATAACTTTTGAAGGAATTCTTCAATCTTTATAAATTTGGTATCATTGGAAAGATATTAGTTAGTGGAACAATTTAAAATAAAAAAATCTTCAAAAAAATTCTAAAAATGAAGATGAAAATGAAGAAGAAAAAAATGAAGATCTTGTAGAAAAGTGCTATAACTACCATTTTCCGTGAAGTGAATCCTTGATCATCGAACGTTATTACTGTGAAAAAATTTCTCAAAAATAATCATTCAGTCAAAAGATATCAAACAAAGTTATAAGCTGATTGACGTCTAAAAACGCTGTTTTCTGCAGTTTTTTGCTGTTTTTTGGGTTCAATCACTTATTAACTTTGTATCATAACTTTATATTGAATAGATATCTTAATGAAATTTCTTCACAGTGATGATCTTCTAAGATCAAAGAATCTCTCCAGTGAAAATGAAAGTTATAGCAGTATTCTACAAGATCTTCATTTTTTTCTTCTTCATTTTCATCTTCATTTTTAGAATTTTTTTGAAGATTTTTTTATTTTAAATTGTTCCACTAACTAATATCTTTCCAATGATACCAAATTTATAAAGATTGAAGAATTCCTTCAAAAGTTATAGGTAAAAGAAAAAAGAGTGCACACTTATCGTGAATAGACTTTAAATAAGACTTTCATTCATTGTTTCATCATAAATGAAAATTAAATGCAGGTAAATCCCTCAGTTCGTTTTGAATTCAATTTGAGTTATCGCCTTATCGAAGTCCAACAGATTTGTTAATAAAAAAAAAAATCAACTAACTTGATGCAACATATGCATAATATTCGCCAATGCACCTTTAAAGACTTTAAACCGACATCCTAACAAATGGTTGGGTTTGAGATTACATGTCGATGAACAGACTTTAGAAATTTGATGTCGTTCGGCTCTGTAAATCCGGATCCAATCTCCTTTCTGTCGCTCTTAATGTAAGGGTTGACAGATGTACATAGGAAGATGTGAAGAACAAAGAAAATTAAATGAAAGGCATTGGTAAAGTAACGAAGCTGCATAAGACTGCTATTGGTGGGAAAATGTACTAAATTCTAATTGTGCGAAGCTCAACACTTAGTGTTTTGAGCAGTCTATGCTCGCTTACCCGGGCCGCACTGATGAGCCCTGGGAAACACATGTCTGCGAATAGATATTAATAGAAACCAAAAAAATATATTGGACAAAACAAAGGATTTGTTTTTTTTGTTCTTTTAGATCGATGGTCACAGGAACTCATGAGGATTTATCGAATCGTTTTCGTTTCTCGGCTCGTATTTTGTCGTTAAACGGTCGTGACGCGTTACGAGAATTGAACGGGTTTTTCTTTATTGTTGACAATACTTTGACTTTATACGAATTCCGACAGTTTGGTTCAAGGTATTTATTTTAATTCGTCAGTGATATTTAATATAGTGGTATTTTGATTAGAAGGTATAGGGAAGTTTCAGGCTTTTCCCTTACCTTACATAATTAAAAAGCTCCAATTTTTCTGCCTTTAGACCTAAAACCGTGTAGTTGAATTTCTAACAACAATAATTCCCGTTCCTATACCTGGAAAGAAGAACTTTCAATAAAATGTATATGGTGTCATGTTTAAGACTTTCCGTCAAGAAACACCAAAGTCAGTTACAACAATTCAAAAATTTATTTTAAACGTCCTTGCCAAGATAGCATTTTCTACTATTAGGGTTCACAAGTTTTAGAGCGGGAAGGATTCATATAATTCAGCAATAAAGGTCGAAAAGATTTTTTTAACTAGTCCATGTATACCGTCGTTTGGCATAAGATTCCATTTATCGGACTTAGATTCCACTATTAATTTTCAAGCAGGGTAGTTGAAAAACGAGTTTTTTTTAAGTAAACACAAGATTTTCCGAACCCTTTTCCATCTCATGGTCATTTCCCGACCCGGGAAAAATAGCGGAAATTTTCGGAATCTTTATCCGGGAAGCGATATCTTATGCTAAACGGCGGTACATCTCATGTTTAAAGGGCTAATGCGACCCCATTTATTCAACGTGGACAATATTCTCATATCTCCGGATTCCGTAAAAATCGTCAATATCATTTAATGGACATTGGTACGGGTAAAAACTTGACATTTGACACGAAGAACCAGCCATCACTATCTGACGGATTGAAAGCGAAAAGTACGATCACGATACGTATCACAGACACAGACGACGAGGAGACACGTAAAAAATTACTTTATCACGGTTGTAAAACATCAAAAGAGAAAGAAATGGTGAAACGATTTGTCGATGATTACATGAGAGCGGAGACAAATGATTCGATCGTTGCGTTGAAGCAATTACAAGGTATCCATTCTTATTTTCTTCTACCTGTAACCATTTTTCATTTACAAATGTTCCCGATGTTTGTTCACTGCCGTGGAATATCACACCAACAGCTATTGTACCGAACATGGTATTATTACACGTTGCGATTCAATATGCCGTTCTTATTTCTTTTACCTGTGACCATTTTTCCCGATGTTTATTCACAGCCGTGGAATATCACAGCAGTAGCTATTGCAAGGAACAGGGTATTACACGTTGCGATTCATTGTGTTATAGATGGGGGTAACCCTTAGAAACGGTGACATCTTTTTCTCTAAAATTTTGTTCAGAGGGACCCTGCGAATAAGGCATGGCAAAAGTTTTCATGGCCAAACGACTGACGTTCCAGGCAAAACACTAACCTCAAAGAAGGCAAAAAAATGATATTTTTCAAAGCCTAATCCAAAAATAATTGATACCATATATTCATAGGATGAAATTTTGAGCAAAAAAGTACACTACGACATTTTCCTTACTGAAACACACAAAGAAATACAGTGAAGTAGCTCTGTAAGGATTGATTCGTGTTCGTGGGTTTCATCTCAACAAAGAACTAAGTAACCACCTGCAGTTGTAACGAAAGATGCCAAGGATAGATCCTAAGGGTTAGCTTTTCAAATCACATGTTAGTAAATCTTTCAAAATGAGGCATTCGCTGAATTCAAAATAACTTATGAAAAGGTCTACACGTCTCTTTTTATAAGAACATCCAAACTTTTTGAAGCCTTCGGATGTTCATAAATTTTTGAGTTTTAAACCTAAAAATGTTCTTAAGATGTTCTTAATTTCACTATTTTGTGAGTATTTTGTGCATTTTCCTAAGAAATTTGGTGTTTTGGAGCTAATGAAATATGTTCTTCACTTGTTCTTAAAATTTTGGCCATTGAAACCTTATGTTCTTATGTAGTTTGTTCTTATAAAGAAAACGTGTAATAATTTCTTCACGTAATTAACTAAAAGGGAAATGCACCTTATTGAAAAGTCTCAGTAGTCTCAGTGATATCATGTTAAGGAACAAATATTCAGAGATCGCGTTATTTATTGCAGTTTCCCTGCAGATACCAAGTTTATTCATCGGATGATGCTTTTATCGTGAAAATTATTGACGAATATCGACAAGGTTTGCCTGGCCGACTCCGCTCTAGGGTTCATATTTGCTTGCTATTTACTATAGTGCTTACTCTGATGGGACTAATTTTCCAAAATTCCAATTTATGAGGCCCCCAGTCACCTTTCAAATCACGCAAAAAAAAATTTCCAAATCACGTTATCACGAGTTAAAATTCTGTTCTATCACGATCACATTGATCACGATGGTTCCTCCGATCATGCAATCACGCACTTCAAAATCTTATATCACGAAAATCACGAAATCACGAAAACGCCAATCACGCCATCACTGGGAGCCTCATTAATTAAGAGCTTTAAGAGACTGGTTTGTATTTTGATGTTTTGTAACTCTGGGACTGGTAGAATGTTTATTAAAAACTGTACAATACCACTTTTCTTCGAACTCCACATGAAGATTAATTTTACTTTAACAATATTCTTGATTTCGAATTTCAACTCGTTTCTAGCCAAAATGCGCCATTCTCTTAAAACACGTGGAACGAAGATGATGACGTCATTATTTTACCATTTCAAGATGGTAGACAAATCAGGAGATGGTTTGTTGAGTAAAGAAGAAATCAAAACGACATTTCAGAAATTTCGCGTCCAAGTACAAGAGCACGTAAGACATCTTTACTCGACGTATTAAATATGGCTTCTTTAAATTTCTTATGTCAAACACATAAGAATGATAATCTGTCTGTTGGTATAATGAATTTTTCCTCCTCGACCTCTTCCAATTGAGCCACAAGTACAGAAATGTGGTTGTTTGACTTATCTGGCACTCGATGTAGGATTTTCTCTACGTTCGTACTGCTCTAATAGTCGGAATCTGGAATGCGGTACTTCGCCAGACCTCGTCACCGGTTTGTATCCGGGGATTTGCGGGTCCAACTGAAATCTTTTTAACTTTACGCGCAAGGGTACCTTATCGGTCAAAACTTAGTCGGCCCTAAGTGAATAAATTTTGGCTTGGTGACTAAAATTAGGGCCGACTAAAAATTTGGGTAGACTAAAAAAATTTGGGCCAAATTAACTGTAAATAGAACCGCTTAGGCGGCTCTTAGTGACTAAATTTTAACGAGGTGACTAAAATTAGGGCCGACTAATAATTAAGGCCGACTAAGTTTTGGCCGATAAGGTACCCTTGCGCGTAAAGTTGAAAAGATTTCAGTTGGACCCGCAAATCCCTCGATTGGGGGTGCGGCACATTAAAGGATGATGAATCGCCAATCCGCCATCACAATATTACTAAGATCGTCCCTTTGACTATACCACTGCATAGAGAAGGATAAAATAAACTTTTCATTATTTTTAACTGCTTATACATGTTTTTTTTTTATAAGCAAGTGTATGCCCCTTGGTCAGGCTCGTGTATGCTTAAGTTCTCAAAGCATCCAGGCATAGTTTATGCTTATTATATGCTTAAGAATTATGCTTATGATTCACCCCGAGCCAAGTTTTTTAATGAAATTTCAGAAATTTTGTAAAAAATTTGTTCAGATTTTGGGAGCAGTGGAATGTAGCTATTAATATTAACCCTAAATTTCTACGAAACTACAGAATGACCCGTTGAAATGAGAAAAAAAAAAGATCAAAATAAGTTATTCCAATTCTTCCGTCAAAAAAGAGGCAATGAACTTTAACGTTGATGTTTTCAATTTCTTTTTTTAGGAATTCAACTTGATATGGAAGCTTATCGATGAGAATAATGATGAATTTTTAGATTACGGTGAATTCACACGTGGCTTCTTCGGTGAGATGACCGAGCATCGCAAAAAATGGGTTCGCAAAGCATTCACTAGGCTGGATACATCTTCAAGTGGTGTAGGAGAGGCTACCAATTTTTACAAATTCTTCTGTCCATCCAAACACCCGTCTGTCATCAAAGGTATCTTACATACAAAGAATTTATTTAATTCCAAGATATGGGGAATTCGGACTGTTTTTTCACTGGGACTTCCAAAATGAAGAAATAGCATACTTATTTTGACTCTTTGTTTTTATATTGCACTAATCTTCACTTTTTCATACACTTTTATTTAACATAATCATACCGAGTTGCTTTATCCTAACCTGATAACAGATCGTCGCGCACGATAAACCTCTGAAGGCGCTTGAAAATCATCCATAAGGAAAATACTCATAACAGGAATCTTGTTACGTGCTGCGATGGTAAAAATTGAACTTTTTTCTGATACAGCGCCCTTTTTTTAAACACAATCACGCAACTTTGTTGATATTCCCATTCCTTTGAAACGGTCCTTACAAATTCGAGATACCATGTTCGTCAGATTGTTTATTTTCACACATCGCTTTAGAGCTTCTGCGTGGTGTGCAGAAAACAATAATGATCTGATTTCAGGTAACTTTAACCTATCCCCAATAGATGTGGTGTTCTTCAACTCATCTCCATGTATTTCTTTAGGTGAATTGAGTGAAGAAAACTTAATGAACAATATGGAAGAAATATTTCAAATCACCAGGCGTAAACGGGATATACACTACTCGGTAAATTAACTATTTCAATAAAATTTCAAACCACAAGAAATAACTTAGCTTAGATCGGTAGAAAATAAGCCTTCACATAGTTCACGATTCGTATGTTGGGCCTGTTTTGGGTCTGACAAATATAGAATTTTACCATAAGATTGGCGATGGATATGTGTTAGATTTTACTTCAATTTGAATATTCAGCTTTAAAATTTTTGCCTTTAGCTTCAAAATTTTACGAATTTATCCGACGAGGATGAAATTTATAGAATATGTATTTTTTAGGGTTGTTTACGATTTCCAAAGGGTTCTATGAAATTTATATTATAATTATGGTATATAATTTGATAGTGAAAAACATTCTTTCTCTTTATTTTTAGATATTCGAAGCATTTTATGAAGGGGTCAGCTTAAGCGTTACGTCTGACGAGGGATTTACGTCACTGATTCGAAGCACGTGGTCCATGTGAACACCTCAGCAACTTATTGTTGAAGGGGTGAAAATGTGGAAAAATTGAAAGTAAACTCGTTTTCTAGCATAGCATAGTATTTATGTGATGAAACTTGGGCGAGACCAATTTAATTTGTTGTTCTACGTGCCCGACCGACCCTATTTTTGCTAAAATCAAAAAAATAATAATATCGAATTTCCACTATAATATATTTTATACACTAGTTATTTGTAAGAATTAAACTTGAATAAAGCTGAAAATTAATTCAAGAAATTGAATAATCATAAAAAGCATTCCATACACTAAAATTTTATTATGATCTTCATCGAAGATAAAAAACAAAGTGAATTTTTGATCCAGATACATTTTGGAAAATTTTCTCGGTACCTTACCAACCCTGATAAATGAAAAATTTATTCTTATTTTGCCGACCGACCGACCCATATTTTTGTAACGATCTGTCCGTAGAACAACAAATTAAATTGGTCTCGCCTTACAAACTACTTCCGAGCAAAATATAACTCTCTTTAGCTCTCCCATTTTACACACCTCTCCCATCGTCCTTGATCTAAGTCAGCTCGCTAATTTGGTAGAACATTTCACAGTTAACATAGATATAAATATTGATATTCCACTCCTTGATATCTTTTTTTACGAGCTCAAAATTTCCATCTTTACGGAATTCCATCAAGTTACATTACAACAGTTTTTTTGTTTACACTACTAATTATTACGAGGACTCAAAAATCATTAATATTGGTTAAAAGATTTTGATGGTGTAATTTAATGTTATTTTAAAAATATTGTAATATATTTTAGATATTTTATAATTTTTTGCACATTTTAATTCATTTACACAAAATGTAAAATATTACATACATTATATACTTTGAATATATGATCAAATGATAATCGATATTGTGAAAAGCTGTTTCTCCTCCAAATTTATTGGCTGTCAAAGCTGGGGCAGATGTACAAGTTTTCGTATCAAATCGTCAAAATATTTGCTAAAAAAAGATTTTTTGGACCTAAAGCCTCAAGAAGAACTAATTGGCCTAGGGCATGAGGCTTTATTTAGTGCGTCAAACTCATTCTAGCCAATTACTTATCATTATTACATCGTTAATCGCACGATGAGTTATTTTTTCTTATTTGCCGCTCCTTCAAAGAGAGCAATTAATCGTTAATCACACTCTTCGATGCGGCGCCAATGTTTGCAAAATTGATTTTAATGTTTTTTTTTCTTATATTTTAGAACTAGATCAATATATGAGATACAAAATGCAATTAACTAATTTTCATAAGATTCATTTGAAATTTTCTATAATAACTCAAACGCAAAGAAATTGTTTCAGTGACAAGGTGTATAATACACCCTAGCTGGGAGACCCGTCTACTCTGTTTGTGTGATTTCGGAGTATAGCATTTAGTTAAAACGAATAACAATATAGAAATAACAGAGTAGCCGGGTATTTTTGTAGATGCCAAATCTGGTCGCAGAATTCTATTGGCTGTTAAACAATTGTTGAAATCACGTGATATTATTGTTTTGATTGGAAGTGCGCGAACCTGATTGGCCAGCCTTATCAACGGCTTTTTTGGCACGAAATTCAAAGCAAATGTAAACAAATTCAAACTGGGTCGAAAATACCATACTCTCAATGAGTAGCTTCTGATGGGACTTTTACTTATGTGGTGTAAGTTTGAATAGAGAGTATGGATCTCCAGACTAAATACACCCCTGTGTCACGGACCCGGTGGACCCCCACCCCGGTGGAAAAATAGACCAAAAGATCGTCCCCGGTGAAAAAGATTTTCCTACAATTTCAACCCCAATGCGAAATCGCTCTATGATTTTATCCCCATTGAAAACTGAATGTAAAAAATTGCACTCCAAAACCATCCCACTGGAATTTTCGAGCTGGAAACAATAGATTTTCTATCCCCATTCGCATTTTGATAGAAAGTTTCATCCCCACTAAGGAAAAAAGTTCTACCGGGCACTGAGACAGGGATGTTATAATCTTACATGATTGAGACATGCGTGATAAAATTCTAATACTAGTATTCTAGTATTCCCTCGGGGAATTAGTACACACCCGTTATTTGCTTCGTATAAATTTCCAGGGATGTACCCAAATTCAACTACTCCACAGTTTTCGTTGGTCGAAGCAAAGGAGCCATATTCGAGAAAACCCAATCGCCAACCACTGTCGGAAGATGCGTTATAATGACAAAAACAATCGAATCTTTCCCTACAATGTAACGTCTTCTTGGAAAGCGTGCCAACATTGCATGTCTGATTTTACCAGAAACCTCTGATATGTCACCACCATATTTTATGCTTTTCAAAACACCATCCACAACTGACGGAAAAAAAATTAATGTCTAATGTAAAAAGATTCAAAATACATAGCCATATACCGTAAACCTTTTGGTTTCGCTCCACTATTTTAATTGGAGCAGAACTGCTCCGCTATCTTGCTCCGAAACGTTCCGACACCAATGTGAACACTCTCGATCCGTAACGGAAACCATACCGAAGCGATACGAAACCGTAACGTGTGAACATGGTTTAAGAAAGATGAAATATATATCACTAATATACTCACAAATCTCGAAACGTTCTTTTCGAAATTCATCATGTGTTTCTTGTGGTAGTTGATCCCAAATATTAAACCAAACTTTCTTTAGCTCTTTTGTACCAGCCAAATTAGTTTTGTAGTAGGTGGGTTCGATCAAATGCACTGAAACACCCCATGGTTTGACTTCAAGACGTAAGCTATCAGAAAACGCTTCAGCTGCGTACTTTGAACTAAAGTAAGGAGCTCCATAAGGCACAGATAATCTTCCTGAAAAAAAGATAAGAAACATTACTAATGAAACAATTAGCTCTTCCTAATTCGAAGTCGAACTGGGGAGTCTAATTTTTTCGAATTATAGAAACATTCGAATTATAACAAGTAGTTTACGAGGAATTTTTCCTGATAAGAACTGAAATAGTTCGAATAATAGAAGTTCGAATTAGAGAGATTCCACTTTATACAAAAATTGATATACACAGTCTTTTAAGAGAGAAGAAGCGATTCAAAGTAATGACTGTAATAACCTGTTGGAAAGGGAATTTTGAGTGAATTGATTTGAAATTTATTAAGTTCAAAGAAACACTGGACATAACTTTTTTTCGGATACATCTATAGTATTTTTCATTTTACAAAGTTAACTGATTTGTACCTCCCATGCTTGTCACATTGACGATACGACCACGTGACTTTTTCAATAATGGTAGCATGACTTTGGTAACACGAACAGTTCCCCAATAATTCACTTCGAGCGTCTTTTTCATCAGTTCGATAGATTGCCATTCGATCAATCCTGGTATAGCGATACCAGCATTGTTTACTATACCGTCCAAAGCTGTACGAAAATCAAGGAAGATTCACAGTATAACTCTCAATCTTGGCAGGATTCTAATTGAAGTTCTACAATTATAATCGTTTAAAGCTCGGCCGTTCTCATTTTTCAGCACTACTCGAAGCTTTAAAATGTTCTTTACCTTGTTCTTATTTAGCTACAGTAGGGTGGATTTTACAATCCATGGTACTTTAGGCGTGCAAACTTTCCCGAGCAGAAACCTTTGCGAGGTCGGAAAATTCCGAAATTTCCAACATTTACTTTCGCGAATTCAACGAAAATATATTTCGCGAGCATAGACTTTCGCGAATCAAGACAAAAATGAAAACTTTCACATGAAAAAATTGCTTAGAGCATAGTATAAGAAAGCCGCGGCTGGAATATCTACCGCATTGTCTTTTCAGTTAATTGCTGTTCTATCTCTGTCTCCGAGCTTTATAAGAACATCAAGATTGTCAGTTTATTATTTGTAGATAGTTTTGAAATTTTTCTTTTATTTTCCTTCACAAAAAGCTTTTTTATTGCTAGATATCTTTGAATCTGTAATACAATAATGACCGGTTAGTGAGGGCTATACTGAGAAATATTGCCCGAGGTCAATATTTTCAGTACAGCCCGAAAAACCCGGTCATTATTGTATTTGTTAACCGTTTCCTTCAGCTTCGATTGATTTATTTATCAAGGAAAAATAGCGAAATAAAGCGAAAAAAAACAAGCGAAAAGAGATAAAAAATTGTTATAATTTCTGACGTCAGAAATAAAAAATGAGAGAAATGATGTCAACGCATTTAAGATAAAGCACAAATTTATTTTGATATACATATAATAGAAATCAAATATATTTTAAGATGAAAAATCTGAAAAACAGTGAGCAATGACCAAGAGGAAAAAGAAAAGGCAAACATGAAAACTGAAACCCTGCAAAGACCAGTGTGAAAAACTCAAAAAATGTCCAAAAATACGTATTGAAAAATACGTGTCTAATAAAATATAGTAATAAACAAGAGCCGCAAAGATGCGGATAAATATTTCCTTTACAAATGATAAAATAATTATTGATGTCCTCAAAAGATTTCAAAGTGCTTTATCTCAGATAAGATCAAGCAACACAAGTCCCCAAGAATTTCAAAATTCGTTTATGTAATTGCTAGTATTTGCAGGATTATTCCTAAGATGACGAAGGTTCAAACCAACGGATTACGGAGTATATCCAAGCTGAACTCGACTGAGAATAACAATGCAGAAACCAAATTGGCTAGACAACCTTTAATTTTCGTTACTCTCGGGTACCTAATAGCCGCCCCCCCCGCTAATTAATTTTTCAAAGATTTCCCATCCCCGGGGGGGGGGGGGGTACTTAGGCAAAAATAGGTGCTGGGTATGTGCGGACGGTAAGGGTCGGGTTTTTCACCTTTCAAAGTCTCTCTAAGGGTTGCAAAAATCAGGAAATTTCAAAGTAGTCTCTTTAAGGGTGGGGAAAATCACGATTTTTAGAAAAAAATTTTAATTTTGAGAGAAAAAATTACAAAGAAGTCTCACTAAGGGTAGGGAATTTTTGAAAGTCAGAGAAAATTTTTTGAAAAAGTCTCTCTAAGGGTCACTTTTTCACTAAAATTTGGTCTCTCTAAGGGTCGGTTTTCGGAGGTCCCGTCCGCACATACCCCTCATTCACCAACCCTAGTACCCCCCCCCCGGGTTTTCCACCCAGGACATTCTTATTCCAACCCCCCCCCCCGCTTATTAATTTTTGGGAAAATGTTTTTGAAAGTTCCCTTTTTTGTCCCAATTCTGCTGTATTAGCCTCCTTTCAGCCTTTTAAAAAATTTGCCACCCAGGACATTTTTATTCCAACTCCCCCCATCCCCGCTTATTAAGTTTTGAGATTTTTTCCAACCCTCCCCCCCCCACTTATTCCAATCCCCCCGGGTATTAGGTACCCGAGAGTAGAGTAGGTGGACTTTAGTTGGATTTTAGTATTATACTAGCCGTCACCCGGCGTCGCACCCACTGAGTAGAGTGTTGTGTTATATTGAACACATCAAAAAGCCTTGGGATAGTGCATAATTATATAATTTTATTTTAAGCGCTTATTGTCAGAAATATTAGCCAAAAAGGGGAAATATCTGAAATGAAAGAATGACAAAAAGGAAAAAAGTTGTCGCCAGACCAGGAAATCACTTGAAAAAATTGTCAATTGACACTAAAGTTTTCTTCATTTTTAAGTATGCATATGTGGAAGAAAATGTCAAGTTTTAGGGCACATTGAAGAAAATATATATTCATAACAAATGTTTTCCATCTTTTAAATGCACGTGTAAGAAATCGCCAAATTTATAAAGTTTTCCACGTTTTCAAACGCGCATCGAAGAAAATAAATTCATAACAAAAGTTTTCCATCGTTTAATTGCACATGTAAGAAATCTCCAAATTTATAACAAAAGTTTCAACCTTTTGCCTTTATTCGCACATGGAAAACAATCTACAAATTCACAACCAAAGTTTTCCACGTTTTAAATGCACGGGGAAGAAAATCTCCAAATTCACAACAAAAGTTTCCACGTTTAAAACGCAAGTGGAAAAAATCTCCACGAACAAAAAGTTTTCCACATTATAAATGCATGGGGAAGAAAATCTCCAAGTACCAAGTTCAAGATAATGATTCCAATTGTTTAATTCCATATTCAATACAATCAAAATTTTAAGAGTTAACATTCTTCATATTGGCCAAGGTGTTCCGGTTATAACGTCGGTTATTACAGCTTAAAAAGTTTGAAATTACAGTTCTGTGAACCGCAACAGAATTTTCCCCACAAAGAGAGTTTTCACTAACTGTCACTAACCAGTTAATTCATTGTTTTAGATAAAAACACCAAGGGAAATTCAATCATTAACCAGTCAATTTTGCTCCATGTTTAAATTTTTAGCTCAAAGCTAGCTAAATCATAGTTCATCACCAACCATCGCCATCTGACCATTGCGCATTGGGTGGTGCATACCATAAAAGTGAGTTCAAACTTTTTTTTCAGGTATAACATGGTCAGATTTATCCACAATCACTTTAGGTAAATATACAGGCAAAATTGAAGTTAGCTTGTTGTGAAAGTTGACAAAATGTCCTGTTTTTCCAAGACCATCAAGATAAGAGATTGTATCTCTCACACCAAGAGTATGTAAACTTAACATCAAATCCAGACAATCGTATAAAAAAACATGATCCAATTCAACTCATGAAAGCAAAAAAAAACAAAGAAAAATAGCGAAAGAGCAACATTTGTTGTTTATTTTTTGCCTCCATCTTTGTTATGACTGTTAAAAAGCAGTATGGTCCGATCAACAATACGCTTTCGAACCGGGTGACGTTTTCCGATCGGCAAGGAAAATAGAACACCGTACGCATATTTCCTACGACGTGTCTTGGAAAAATGACGTCTTCCGCCTCGAAAAAAGAACATCCCACTGTTTTTACTGCCGGAGCTTGATTTAAAAAGAGACTCATGTACAAACTCACGAAATTGACCAAAACCGAGCGTTAGACTTGGAGGAGAAGAAGAAGGAGAAGAAAAATTACCGTTTTAACAAATATTTCCTTCTGGAAAGGAAATATTTAAAAAAAACAAAAAAACTGAAAACTTATTGAAAACTTTAATTAAATATTACAAATGAAATTTGTGACTTCTGCGTCAGCAGTGGTGTTAACGAAAGGTGAGTGTCTCCGGTGACTCCAGGACCTCGATGTTAGCGCATTGTTAATTTTCCATTGAAAAAGTGACGTCACAATGAAATTTCCTAACGACGGGCAACTCTGGACAGTGTAGGCCCGTCCTCATGGAAAAAGAACCAATTGCATTGCGCAAAAAGCCGTGTAGCCCGCTTTGAAAAAGTAACCGGTTAACAATACCCAATAAAACACTTGAACTGATTTTGGATATCTTTTAGGGGTATTTTTGATAGTTTTTCGCCAAAATTAAAATTATAAGTATATATAACTGTATTTAAGATGACAACTTTCCTGTCAGTTTGAATGATAAATTTGAATACTATTTCATCGATTTCTAAAAAGATTTCACTGAAATATTGTGAAGGCATTTCGAGGCACTTTATTAATTTTTGAGTTCTTTCAGCCCAGCCATTTTGTGCTTGTTTAAATTTCTTATTGTTAATCTTTCCTGCACAATGATTTTGTAATGCAAGTGTATTATCAAGGGCATATCCTTGATGTCTAAAACGCACTGACAAATAAGTATTAACGACCAACCAATAAAATTTACCATTAAAGATGCTACATTACTTATTTCTTGATCAACAAATAGTCATTAAATACAACAGTGATAGAACAACAGACATTCAGATGTTACAGTGCCGTAGCAACTGGGGGGGGGGGGGGCAAGGGGGGGCTATGCCCCCCCCCAATAAATTTTTCAAAAATGGTTATTTTGCTAAATGCAAAGTTTTTCTTTTTCAATTTGTCATAATTGTCACAATTGAGTGCATTTTCAAGCAATCTAGAGCTCAAATTTTCAAAACTTCCCCCCTCGGGCCAAGCCGGTTGGCCCTCGCGGTGTCACTAAACTTCAGCCCCCTCAATATGAAAATGCTTCCTATGGCACTGTGTTATCATTCCAGCCGCGTCATTCTTGGACAAATACTTCTTGAATTGGATTGAAACTTATGTCTTTTTGATTTATGAAGCTTTAGCAGGCTAAAGATAAAGAGTGACATAAATCTTACATTTCATTTTAAGTTAAAAGTTTACAGATTTTCTGTATTGATGTAAAGAAATTTTCGCGGACATAAACTTTCGCAGATAGCCCTTTCAAGAATTTTCAAAGTCATTTACTTTCGCTATAAAGGGTAAAATTCACAAAAACCACGAAAGTTTCTGCTCGCGAAAGTTT
This sequence comes from Clytia hemisphaerica, assembly GCF_902728285.1. Lineage (NCBI taxonomy): Eukaryota > Metazoa > Cnidaria > Hydrozoa > Leptothecata > Clytiidae > Clytia > Clytia hemisphaerica. The sequence continues at coordinate 502,267 of NW_027103824.1, forward strand.
GTACGCCTAAAGTATACCTTACGTAATTTGCTTAAAACTCGTTCATCCCAGGCTTTGTTCTTTTATTCAATTTTTAGATATTTTGGAGCCTTATTGTTCTAATAAAAGTATTTTCATTTTTCTCTCTTTTTGACCGAAAACTGCCTATTCTAAGGTGTAAAAAAGCAAATGGGCGCCGATATTAGTAATCAGAGGTTCCTTTTTGCGCCAATGGTAATTTGGCACCCCCCCAAAAAATCGGCCACTAGGGGTGGGACTGCCCCCTGCCACCACGCTACTGCCATTGACGAAAGACTTAAATAAAAAAAAGTCTTATACCTCCATCCTCTTCAATGATCTCCTTTGCTTTCTGAACATCCTCGTCTTTGGTCACGTCCATGATAAAAGCCATGCCTCGAAACCTGGCATTGCTCTCAAGTCGTTTGACACCATCTTGAGTTAAACAACCAGCAAAAACTTTACAATTAGATTCACTTAATTCTAAAGCTGTTTGAAAACCAAAACCAGAATCACAGCCTGTCACCAAAACATTTTTCTTCTCTTCGGTTGAAATCCAATCATCCACAATGAAATAAAATTTTACTATTTCCTATTCCTAAAAAATAAGGATAGAGAGCCCTTTAAGAAGACTCTCTGTCTATCTTGCATTTTTCTTTGCAATAGCCAGTCCACAAAACTTTTCAATCGAACAATTCTCATTTTTAATTACTTGATCGAGTAAAGTCAAAGAAATTCTACCACGTTTGCAATTTTTATCATCATTAAACATTAACAATTTGCTGGTTGTTGCTAATGACGTATCGAAAATCATTATTGACCTCATCTACATAACGAAATCCACCTCTGACCATTCTCCTCAAAAACATTCTATAGGTGACATCGAGGCGGTCGTACTGGAGAGACGTTAAGTTCCAGTTCTGACATGAATACGTTAACCGGCTCCTGACGAAACTGTTGACGAAGAAGATACGAACACGTAGGTTGATTTGGAAGTTTTGTAGCAGGTTAGACATTTGGGCGAATTTTACAATTGCAAGTTGAATTCGTTGATTGAGTTCTGCTTCCCCTGTGTTTGGTTGAAGGTGATTAAGGACAGCACCAAGATATTTGAATTCTTTGACATTTTTGAGTTGCCCTTCACGAAGAGATACGATAGAATCGTGATATTGTTCTTGATTGATGGTCATTGTTTCGCTTTTCGAGACATTGATTGTCAAACCAAAGGCAGTGAAAGTTAAATCCAAAAGCTCTGTTGCAGCACTGATACCCTCGAGTGAAAGTAGAAAGAGGACGATGTCATCAGCATATCCACACCAAGAGAGAGTCGCTTCTCCCCAAGTTCTTATACCACTTGCTCTCATCTCGGATCTTTCTGCACGAGAGTGTGCTTGTGGGTTGACTCGATATTTGTGTTTGAAGAACTTGATTCGGTTATCATCTTTACATTTTTCGATAAATACTCTCATAACAAAGTCTAGATATAAATTGAACAAAAAGGGACTTTCGGGTCCCCCTTGACGCACACCGGAAGTCGTTTTGAAGGATATCATAGCATCGTCGTAGGTGAGGGTGGTATTTTCGTACAAGGTTTGAAGAATTTCGAAAGTTCGAGGGATGGATCTATCAGGGAAGCGCAGTTTTATACTTTCAAAGAGCCAGCTTCGTGGTATGTGGTCGAAAGCTGCATTTAGATCAACAAATAGAAGAAATGTAGGTTCAGACTTTTTGTTTGAAATTTGGTGAACTCGTTTGACTGTGTAGATACCATCTGTTGTTCCACGATCCTTTCTAAAGCCATTTTGCTCATCCGATAACTGATTCTCGTACCAGGGTCTGAGTTGTTCAAGAATCATATTAATGGCTAATTTGCAGACGGTTGATCCTATACTAATTCCGCGGTATTTTGTTGGGTCTTTCTTTGAACCTTTCCCTTTCCACAATGTCTTAAGTCTAGAGTTTCCCCACACACCAGGGATGTCGAGATTATCCCACAGGTTGAACATCATTCTCTGTATCACCTGAAGCATGATTGGTTCGGTACATCTTTTCAAGAGCTCCGGTTCAATGTCGTTAGATGCCTTGTTATTTTTAAGTTTTTGTAAGTGTTTCTGTATTTCTTCAACGGTTGGGGGTGCATCATTTAATTCAGAATTCAATGAGATATTCTGTAGAGCATTGACGAAAATTGGAAGATCCAGAAATTCCTCAGGTGTTTGGGTTGTAGAAGGGTCTTCTGGGTTAAAATGTGTATTAAAATGGTTCAAAAGTTTGTCCGGAGGACATGATCCAATGACTGGTTTTAGATGGTTTCTTGCTTTTTGGCACGGGCAAATAATTTATCAAGTTCTCTGTTAATGGACAATTGGTTTATTTTCTCGGCTTCATCTCTATAAAATTGATATCGTAATTGTCGAGCTCTAGTTCTGATTTTCTTACGAACGGCATTCACTTTTTCAGACAGGCATTTCTCATTACCAATAGTTCTTTCTGTTGATATAGTTCCTTAAGTTTTACATCCTCATGTCACGGCTGGTGTAGTTTTCGGGCAACTATTTCGGAATCGTTTCGTCTGCAGCTTCTTGAATAGAAGTAATAAAGTGTTCGTTGAGTTGAGTATTCGATTGCATTTCTGGCTGAATATACTCAAGCTTGATGGAGAGATTCCTTTTAAAGTTTTGTTCTGTCTCAGCACGATTCAGGGATTTGAAGTCAAAACGTTTCTTTGGTGATTTCATTCGATGTTTTTTATAGCGTGACATTTTGGTGCATGGAGTAGATAAGTTTGCGATCACCAAACGATGGTCACTATCAAAGTCATATGAGTTGTATACTCGACAATTCATACAATACTGTCTCAACCAGCTACAACAGAGAATAAAATCATATACCTTTCTGGTGTTCCCATCTGGCGAGTGCCAAGTATATCTACGACAAAGTTTATGATTGAACCACGTATTCCAGACTGAAAGTTTGTACGATTGGAAGAGATCATGGAAACGTTCGCCGTTATCGTTGTTGACCAAATTTTCGATTACAATGTTCTCTCTCAAGGATGAATTGCAGAGTGATGCCGAGGTGGTAGCATTGAAATCCCCAAGACATATCACTTTTTGATTTGCATTTGTGGTAATGATTAGCTTTTTGAGAGTGCTATAGAACAGGTTTTTGGTAGTTATAGCACTCTCTTCTGTCGGGGCATAACAGTTTATAACTCTCATTACAATGATTTTATAATGCAAGTGTATTATCAAGGGCATATCATTAATGTCTAAAACGCGCTAAGAAGTAAGTATTAACGACAAACCAATAAAATCTACCATTAAAGATGCTACATTACTGATTTCTTGATCAACAAATAGTCATCAAATACGACAGAGATAGAACAAGAGAAGTTCAGATGTTATCATTCCAGCCGCGGCTTTCTTATACTATGGAAAACAGAATCGCATTGATAGCCATGACCTACCAATTATAAAATAAAATCATTTTTTGCCTTGTAGAAACACTAATCTTTCGAATCTCGCACCAGTGCAAGGTTTAATTTGATAAGTTCTCAAATTTGAATCCTTGATTTGAGTGAGGTTAACTTTGATGGTCAGTTTATTGTTCGATATGAAACTGCTCAAAGCATTGTGTTGAAGAAAATATGGAATTTCAACAGCTACCGACGACGACATTGGTTGTGGATTCACATTCGGTCTTTTGAAGATACCTGCATCAAGTTTACTATCCATTGTAAGGAAAGTCACTTTGTTTTTATCAGTTTCTCCTTTGACGAGTGAAATTTTAATCTTCGCTTTCAAAGGCCATTGTAAAGAAGCATCGTTCCATCCTTCAATGATTCGAAATAAAATGGAAACATGAGATTCTATTTCTTTGATATAAACAATCATGAAATGATAACCAGTAGACGAAGAATAAAACATTGCTTTTGACAACATTCGAGGAGGGTAGCCAACCTTTGCAATCTCCAACTTCCACAAGAATTCTCCACATCCCAAAGCTTTTGAAGGTGCTTGTTCGGCAGTCTTAGACTTAGTAGTAGATGTTTCTTTAGGTTTAGTAGATTGTTGTGTTTGTTTGGTGGAGTCATGAGAATTTTGTTTGAGGAGAATATTTATTTGTGAGTTGATGATTTAGCTGGTTCAACCTTCTACTATTCGCTGAGTTTATTCTTTGATAAAATTCAAAGTCACCGTCAATAAGATAATCTCATAAACAAACGATAAACGATGTTCTACTCAATTCTATTCAATACACTCCTTTATTTGATGAAAATCCAATTCCCCTTGAAAATCGAATTAGATAGTTTCAACTGTATCGTATATAGTTCGTTTGGATAGAAAGTCCAACTTTGTGGAGTTTTAGAAAACGAAACACAATAGGACGAGATAACGAAACAGATTTATTTTACCTTTTGCTTACAACCAAACTTCCCGTATAGACAAGGGTGTAGAAATTTGGTGCATTTCTCTGATACATGCTTCTCAAACTAGGCAAAGATTGGAAAATATCGATATCTAGAGCTTAAGTTATGATATTGAAGATCTAAACAATTGCCCGGGTACTTTCTTTCAAAAAACGCACTTCCACTTCCTAACCGCCATATCACATTATATAAAAGCATATCAATTTCAAGATTCAAGTCAGTAATCTGGAAATTCCACAGTGTTGTACTGGCTTTCTCATTAATACTGAACACTTGTACTAATTCCCTTCTATTCCAACTCAAAAACAAATTATTCTCGATATGATCTACCATGCCAGTGTCATCTAAATCGTACTGAAACAATCGAATTCCTTCGAAGTCATACGCGATGATCTACCACTCCTTGTGACGTTGGTAGCTATGTAAAAGGTAATGCCAAGGATAAATATATACATGCTAAGGAGATGACATGTTAGTCAAGTCGAATCTTTCGTAGGGATAGTAGCTTAGAGGTAGTTCTTCTTGTCGGGATGATGTTTCGATGTATTTTTCCAATTGAATAAAAAAGGAGGTATAACAACACAATCTTGTACCCTTTTTGATTTTACTGATGGATGCGATATATAATTTTGAGTGCTATCAGAACCCGGGGGACCCTTACAGTGTAGAGGAAATTTGCAAAATTTGAGCAAATTTGAGCGAAAAATCGACCCTTATGGTGCATTTTCTTAAATATTTTTGACCATTTTCAGGCAAAATGTGGTCAGGTTTTCGAAATTTTACATCCTTAGAGTGCATGTTTTCTTATCTTTGCTTATTTCGACCCTTTCATTGCACTTTGGGAAGCTTGGAAAATATACCCTTAAGGGCTGCACGTATGGTAGGTCATTTACCTTGAGTGTCCCCTCCCCCCCGGTATTAGAATCATAATCGCTTTTGTATAGCAACCGTATTATACTTTCTATCTGTTTGTTATGTGGTCACCAACGGTGATTCCCTTTTATATAAACCATACATCTTAAGAGATGCTTAGTTCTTTAAGACCTTGTGGCATACCTCTTACCGGAAGTTAACGGGAGGTCATTGATGACGTCATAAAGAATATCGCTTCATCGTGAAACAGTTAACATTATGTATCAAGTATGCTATTTGAGGACTGAAGTGCTATAAATGCATACTGGTGGTCCCTATGATAAGAGTATATGTAGTATACGATATTAAGACTCCAACATTATCTTTTTAACTGATTAGGGTATATTAAGTACTACACCTTTTCGACCGTAGCCGCCAATTGCCTTACGGGCTTTTTTGTCCGTTTTACCACCTTAAAACCGTTTTTTCGCACCTATAGACAATAGAAAAAGGTGTAAAAAAGGATTGGATCGAATTTAGGGGGATTATTAGATAATAAAGTGCTATGCGCCTGACCGTGAGACTACGGTGGAAAAGGTGTGTACAAAAAAACCTACAGAGGACAAAGTTTATGGCGTTTCAGAATAATCAAATTTTGAGTTTCAAAGGGGCTTCTTTAAAGGGGTTTGTTTACCAATAATGGTCAGTGTTAGTCACACTCCCTTCTCACAGACACGATTGGACCCTCCCAATGAAAGAAATATCATCTCCAGTGGAAAATTAAACTCCAATTTTTGTTCCCACTGAAAACAATCAAATAAACAAATCCTCACTGCTAAATATTGTGCTATTTTTTCATAGATCTTTTCATAAATTACGTCACGAGCAACGCTTACCTCTTTTTTTTAAATATTGCTATAGTAATTGATTCCATGAGTTCATAAGAAGTTGGCTCTATTTATAAAAATATCACTTGAAAACTCAAGGGACATTAGCACCTTGTAATGGTTTCAAAACGAAGCAATTGTTGCACTCAAAATAATTTATAAAGGCCTATTCAAATCCCCAACCATATCAAATCTCCATCCGTTATTTCTACCCCCACTGGCTGAAAAATCCTTCAAGGTCTGTGAGAAAGGATTGTGTGTTAAGGGGGTAATCCAGTCCGGAAAATTTGAAACGGATCGGTACGATTCGTACTAACTCTCTTTACTGATCCGTTCTGTGTCTTAATATCCACTAATATCCACTTCAAGCTGTTAATTACCCTTTAAAAATTGTTTGCTCTTCTTGCACATATATATGTGACTTTTTTCAAAGGTTTTTATTGGTTTAAAATTTATGGAGCTGTTTTGAACCGTCGTTTCGATCCACCACGGGTCGAAAAGAAAGGTTGAAAATTGTCGATGAGCGAACCGTTCACGTGATAGAGAAATGTCAATATTTGGTAGGGGGGTAATCAAGAAAACAATAGAAACCATTCTGTTCCGTACCGATCTGTTTCAAATTTTCCGGACTGGATTACCTCCTTTATAACACAATTCCAAATAGGAAGACTTGCTGAAAAAAAATCATTGGAAGTAATTAAAAAGACAACAACTTCAATCAAATGAAAATAATTGGTGAAGATGAAGAAGAACAAATTACTATAAATAGCATTCCAATTAAAATTATATGTTGGTAGATCGGAATTCGCATATGAAACAAAGGAATCAATTTCACTTTTATTACAGGCGTCGGTGATCAGAAGCATCTGCCAGGTGGGTGTCTGGTAGTCTGCCGTTATTTCCCAGCTAGCACACAACGTTCTTTTGACGTTTATCTAATGTTCACAACGTCCATATAATGTTAGATGAACGTTGAAACAACGTTGTGTGCCAGCTGGGTTGAAATTCTGCCGCTAAAGCAGGAATGAAGATTTTCTCTTTTAAACCGATAGACGTTTTTTTAAAAGATCATCAAAAATTTTGGAAGCCTTGGGATGTTCTTACCATTTTCAGTTTGAAGCCTAAGAATGTTATTAAAATATTTTCAATTTTCACCATTTTGTAAGTATTTTTGTGTCATTTCCTAAAAATCGTGTGTTTTAAGAGTCCATTAAGCTTTAAAAAAATAAGTTAAGTTTTTATAAAAAACGAGTACATTCTTGATTCAATGAACAGGAATGCCAGCATTCGACTGAAAGTGCCGCTGATCGAACCCACCCCTGTTTCCTAATGAATGTAGATATACATAGCTTGATTTTTTTTTTGAGTCGGATAGTTATTGGGAAAATGAGATATTTGCCACAAAAGGTCAACCAAAAGGACCTCGATGATCTATTTCCAGAGGATATATTTTGGTCATTTTTGAAATATTTATTCACCCTCGACTCCAGACCTTATCTGACTCCTTTACGCTATTGATAATTCTGATGGACGCGTTGACTGGGGATGTAAACGATTCCTCCCATTTTACGACACTGGCCTCTTTACGTCGCAGAATCTCTGGTTTGCGAGGGTGATATTTATATTCCCGCAAACCTAAAAACCTTTGCTACAAATCCTACGCTATAAATTTAAAGTAAGCGAATTGAAAAAAAAAACTTACAAAAGGAATTAAAATGTGTTGATTTCATCATGGATTTACAACTTCCATCATCAAAAAACCACATTGGTTTACAAATATTTCCCATGCTTACGACTAAAATAGCAGAAGATAAGGTATTTTTGATACTTTGGAATGGACCATCGATTAAAGACAAACAAAACAAGTACCATTACTGTCAAATTGTCTGAAAGCCTAAAACATTCTTTTAAACAAGTCCTTGATTATGGTATTTTAATATGTTTTTACAGTAGTTTCGCATCACAACAATTCTTTGATTTATCAACCTCAGGCATTAACTGATGTAACCATGAAACCCAATTACTTAAGCTGAACCGCCTTGTCTGACCTTTACTTTGAAAAAGAGTACAGCGGAGTAGTACCTTTTTGTTTGGAAGAAGCTTTAGCGCTATAGTTACAAGTTAATACAAAAAAATAGAACTAGCCCTAACTCCTCTTGTTAGATACTATAGTTTCTTGGGCTAGAACAGTTGTGGAGGCCTGGGTATGATCGTAGTCGAAACCCATATATAAATAACAAAGTTCCCCAAATACAACTGACTGGAAAGCTTACCTAAAGGGAACTAATTTTTGGGACTTTGGCCCGAAATTCGACTCAACCAATTTCTAAACGTCTGTCTGTCTGTATCTATTAACATTTGAAATTAGACAATATATTCAATTATGGCCATTCTTTTCAGGAGGTAGGAAGTCCCACCGCGTCTGTGGTGTGTGCTATTCCTATACCCCTGACTCTGATCCCCAGTATTGAGATTCAAGCGGGATAGTTCAAGATTCGCAAAATTCGAAATTAACTTGGGTGTGAAACTTGAGTGGGATTGCCAAAGTTGATTGAATTTCGCTGGAGCTGGATTCATCAATAAGATTTTTGTTGACTGACCTTCCTGTTATAAGAAGTCTATAATTCTATGTTTTGAATAGTGTGTAAGCAAGTCGGCACTGTTATCAATTTTACCGACCCTATTCCAGTGACCAATGGGTTGAATCGCACTAGTCGCGAATACTAGGGCATTGTTTGGATCGGGGCAGGAGTTGATTGTTTAGAAAGGGTCGAGAACATTGTGAAGTTTTATGAACGATATTTTATTGTTGGGGGTCATTCATCTTAAAAAAATCAATTGGTCAAAATATGACAGGAAGACACAGGATAAATTGCTTCTTTTACGTATATCTTTGCTATAAAAAGAATAATTTTCCGCAATTTATATTGATTTCTTATCCATGGGAGACAGATCTAACCCAAAAAAAATCAAATAAAATGACGCCAATGCACCAAAAATACGTCCCGAAAATGACATTGATGTGACGTTTTTTAAACATAACGCCGCTTGTTTTTATTCATACCCCCAATTAATTTGCGATTTGTTCAAAAATAAAGAAAATTGTCTCAAAAAATGTAATGTTATTGATTACATATTTGAGGGCATCGCTTAAGCACTTTGTTTGTGACAATTTGAAACGCAAATTTGAAATTAGCGGTCAAAATTTTTTTTTCATAAAATGCTCCGGAAACAATCTTTAAATCTAAAATGAAAATTTATTAAAGATGATCAAGATTTGCCTGCTATGGTTACTTTATATTATCAAGTGCGGAAGGGCTTTTGAAAGAGTCACTCCCTTTGTTCCTCAATCAGCTGGTCATAGGTTGCAACCACATGCTATTTAGCAAAAACAGAGAATACCAACATTGGGGGAAATCTTAGAAAAAATCGTAAAAAAACCTTTTAAATAAGGAGTCCGGCGTTATGAAAATTAAGTACATCTTTCCCGTAATTCGCAAAACAGATGCGCGCATATTATTTTGATGCTCTCCAATTTTTGGTCTCTGGAGGTAAACAAACCGCTTTGCCTGCGTTTCCTTAGGGAAAGTTGGTTTTTTAAGCTATTCTTAAGTTCTGTCAATCAAAATCCCCTCAAATTTTAGTATGTTCTTTCTTTTCATTATATTATAACTCCCTAAAAATATTTTGCCAAAAATAGATCACTATAAAAAATTAGAAGCTGAAAACTCATTTTAACTCTAACCCCTCGCAGACAATCAAAAACGCGTTCGTTTACCTCCCAAACAATTTTATACACAACGGTACGGAGCGCACTTTTTGCTGGACCATTTTTAAGAAGTTTGAATCACGGGAAAGATGTATTGTCAGAAGGGCTCCTGAAAGAATTTCCAACTTGCCCGGTCCCTTTTTTTCGAACAGCTCAAAAGTTAAAATAAATCTGTTGACCACTATTTTTCAATTACCATCCATTTAAAAGGCGTGACTGTAGGAAGGTAAAAAGGAAAAATGATATTTGACCGCAGTATCCCATATTTACTTAAATTTTCACACAAGCAAGTATCTAAAACGAGACAAAAACAGCAAACGTGTCTATGGTAAAACAGAAAAACACAATACAAGGTAATCTCAGCATTTCAGGGGTACTTAGTGGTCAAAATTTAATTAGAACTTCAATTAACACATAGTTAGAGGCTTTTTTATAATGACTTGCTAATGATACCTATTTTTTCGTCTGTGATTTTTTCCAATTATTTTGAAAAATATAACAAACAAAGCCAAAACAAGGCATGTACAGAGGAAATAATTAATCTTATTTTTATGCCTTTCAAAAGATAATAAGGTGCTTTAGGTCGGCATTATATTTTACCATGTCTGCAGGATGAGAGTAATTAATTTTTTTCGACAATCAAAACTAGACAGTCAAAATGGTACAAGAAGCAGGTGTTTTTTTTTACTTTTGAAGGTTTTCATCCATTTTGAATCTAATTTGGATCAGTAATGATTCGCTCCCTTTACTTTCACATATGAACCTTTGGCCCTGTGATACTACAACAGTCGACGCTCTCTAATTCGACGTTCTACTATTCAATAGGCTCCCTTATTCGATGAAATTTAGACTCCCCGTCAACAAGAAACTCTCATAAACGACGCTCCCTTATTCGATAAGCTCCCTTATTCGATGAAAATCCAATTCCCCTTGAAGATCGAATTAGAGAGCGTCAACTGTATATCACTTTTCTGCTAATAGATGTTGATTTTTTCTTCAAAGACGCTAAAGCTCTGAAGATCTTGATATTTTCAAACATCTAGAAGGTTTTGGACTACAATGGCAGTCGAGCGCGTCTGAAGAGGCGGTACATCTAAGGCTGACTATCATTCCTCTCAGATGGGAAATTAATTCGCTACTTTTATGCTTTGGATTGGCATCCACCAATTCGTCATTATAATAACTATCCGATAACTTTAGCGCTATACAACAGCGATTTTACCCGGGCGAGTACTAAAGGCTGTCCTTCTTCTAGAGTTATCTAGGCAAAGAAGTAAGGGGGCATTACCTGCCAAATTCTTAATTTACCTATTATGACCTAGGTAGACAGGCCTGGCGGAAGCAGGGAGACTGGGGAGACTTCAGCCTCCCCACTTTTATGGTTGTTCTACCGGGCCTGGTAGAGAGACAGAGGAATCTGGACAGGGATTGAACAAATGACATCTCTTAGCCGTACGCCCTACCTCTAATTTATGGATTTGTTAAATAGCAAAACAATGTTTTGAGCACTCGTATGAATGAAACATTTTTCAGTCGTAAATCAAACTGACATTTCAAAAATCAAACAAAATCTATCGAAGGTCCTCATTGAAATAAATCATTGCCAAAAACAATCTAAGCAATCTTAAAATGAAAATATTGTTTTAAAAGACCCCATACCTGAAAATCTAAATAATTAGTTTTGGCTGTTTAAAGCTCATTTTTGGGCCAAATCAAATATCTGCGTCAATTTTTTCTATTTTTGAAAAATTAGCGAATAAAGAGTAAACAATTTTGATAGAGAATCAAAAGTAATGTTGAGGTCCTCTGGTGGTTCGGTAAAATTATCTACATTGTTTTATAAACTTGACTGAATGCGAAGAAAATCACCGGATTGGTTTATTGACGATTTAATCACCTAAATTTTAGTAGTTCGCTAAAAAACATATCTGGAAGGTCCGTTTGCATTACAGAATTTAGTCTGTCTGCGCGTTGAGAATCTGGAGAAATTAAAATGAAATGTAGTATGGAAATTCTTCGAATCAAGTACTTATCTCATTTATTTAAGGATACTAAAACTACAGAACTAGCATTTGTTTTTTTCGCATTACGACCGGTGTCGACCTTAAACGATTCGAGCTCAACTTAGCTCATTATTAGGATAATTTCAATCGGGCTGTTGTCGACATATCAAAGGACGTCTACCACCGTTCTCCAGTGATAAATTAGACCACTCCCTTTATGCTTTCTTTAGCATGCCCAGTTGAGTCTTTATAACACGCACGGGGAACACAAATTTGTTTTAGTTATGGGAATTTTGAGTTATGGATTTGATTTTAGTTTATATAAGGCATTCTTAAATAAAGGGACCAGGAAATTTGTTCGAGTTACGGAGGCATTCGAGTTATAGAGGTTCAAGTTAAGGAGACTCCATTGTATTAGATAATTAGACACTTTACAACATGTTTGTCTTAAATGTTGAATGATGGATTTTACTAGACTTTAAAATGAAAATGACGGAGTAAGGTGAGCAAGAAGGGCAATTGAATAAGACCACGATGAGTCAGTTCCAAATTGTATATTTCCTCGAATAGTCTCACCGAGATGACTGACTAGAAACGATTGACGAAATAAAATGGAAGTTCGAGTCTTTTCATTACTCAATGTTTATCTTAGGATTTTGTATCAAAGTGGAAATGAGAGCTGAGGTTTGATATTTAGAGAAGAGTGGAAGGAAAAAGGTAATGAGGAAATATGAAGAGGAGTGACTGAATTTTCCTGGTACGTCACTTTGACGTACTCTCTGGTTTCCTATCGTTTTAGGAAGTATAAAATTTGATTAACCAGCAAGATTTTGATTTTAAAGCATTACCCTTGAATGAACTGCGTGTTTAAAATAATGTGTTTCACAGACCACCTTGGATTAAATACCTACTCTTTCTAGAATTTCATTGCGACCGTAGCACAAAGGTGGAGTATCCGGCTACGATGCGCTGGGTTGTGAATTCAAACAACAGCCTAGTTATATCGAAGATCCCCAAAATGGTACTTGGTGTCTCTAGTCTGCTAGATGCTTAGACACAAAAGATACGGATCAATGGTAGGTGAAGAAATCCAGGGAAAGGAGCCGCTATTCAGTTATCGACAAAAAAATCAAAAACCCCTGTGACGGAGATAAGATTCTCCTGACATAATAGAAATATTAAGTAGCAGTCTTAATCTTAGAAGAATATCCAAGAAACTGAGAACAAATTTAAAAGGAGGGTTTTCAAATCTCATCAAATTTTAGAAAGGTGAAGTCTTTCGAAACTTATTTATTCGGCTTTGATATGCTCGTCGTCATCATCTTTTGAGATGATGGGTTCCACCCTCTGGTGCCAAGAATCGCTGTCGCACATGGCAGTCTCCAGGCCACTATAATGAAGCCGACTGCGTCAGTGAAAGTTAACTTTCTCGATCTTTGAACCAGTTGCTTGGGCTTCCAGAGTAAGAGAGAGGAGATGACTTCTGTGGATGCACGAAGGCAATGACCAGCAAACTGAACACTCCTAGCCTTTAAGATAGTAGAGATAGGCTTTAAACAAACCCATAGATGGTGTTTTTGGTGGGGTGATCACGCCAGGTAAGACACTTATGGTTTTTTATGATATGCTACTGGCGGAAGCAATTCAAACAATTTCAGTAGAAAAATGTCATAATGTAGAAAAGGTTTTATTATCTATCCAAACTGATCCAAATTAGGTAAATGATGATATATGGGAAAGTTGATAGATATGATAATGATAAGATATGTGGAGGTAGTTAGACTTTTGAGAGTGCTGTTTGGGTAATGTTTTAACACCTTTCTTTACTACAGAGGCGTTTGTTTGTTTGTATAGTTTCACTTCCCAGTGCTTTTCAAATGACTAAGAAATCGGAGCCTCATTCTTTAAAAGGAAATTTACAAGGGAAAAATATTACTAAAAGTCAAGCCACTCTTTTGAAATCAAGCGGTTGTTTTCAATACACATATCAGCGAGTTTATATATTTGCGCTTTTGAGGACGGTAAATTCTGCCCCGCAAAATCGAGGACGGTAAAAGTGCTGATTTACCGTCGTCCTCAGCTGGTCATGATCTAGTCAAATTAGAACCTTACCGTCTCCGTCGCTGAAAAACACATACATAAACTCGGTATCATTACATGAGGAGACTGGGTTCGAGTTTATAAGGAAAGAATGACGTCAAAATGTTTGAAGTCGTCACATTAACATTCTTAAAGACAGCGAATTTTGACGTCTATTTGGTTGAAAGTGACGTATTGACTGATTTTATGTCACTTACAACCAAACAGCTGTCGAGTCCTTTATATATACCTTGTTTCTCAATCAAGGCCAAGATAAACCTTTGATCGGAGTTTTTTGAAAGCGGTACCCTAATGTAGCACTACTCAATACCAGTTTAAATGCATCGACAGCGCTAGATCTACTCCTCCCTGAATACTGTGTTGATGTAGTCTCGTTTGACGTTAGTTTTTGACACTGCATCGGCTTCTTTGCGGGTACCACTTTCAAAATAGCGAGTTTATGAATTTGCACTTTTGAGGACGGTAAAGTGACAGATTTGGAATAGCCCGCAGTGCTGATTTACCGTCGTCCTCAGTCAGTCAGGATTTAGACAAATCAGAACCTTACCGTTTCCGTCGCAGAAAAACACACATACATAAACTCAGTAATAACTACGATCGTATAGTGGCAAATATTAGCTTTATCCACGGGGTTATGGGTCAGTGATTGCAATGGTGCATAACATGCATATATTTCCGAAAACTAGTGCTGTCATATTATATTCAGAGCACGAAAAAAGAGTCAGGGCAAGTACCCCATTTGCTTGTACTAATGAATGAAAAGAATTTTTTAAAGCTTGACAATCATTTAATAAAGTCATCAAGCAGTTATCCACCCACTAGCTCATAAAACTTTCACGGGAGACGGGAGAAAAATCTCTGCAACCAACGCATTATGTCGTAGGAGAAAGCAAAAATAATCTTTTTTCGTTTTTTTTAAGTGGATCGCTCAAGTCTTGCACAATTTTTTCTGGATTTAATTGCGAATACAGTAAACGTTTTTTTGTATAAGAGCATTCAAAATTTTGTTCGTTGCTTTTTGACTTTCAAGCCTAAAAATGTTCCTAACATGTTCTCATATCACCCATTTTGTGAGTATTTCTGTTTAATTTCTTTCAGAAATCGGGTGTTGTAAAGCCAATAAAGCCATAATTTTGGATATCAAAACCTTATGTTCTTATATAGCTTATTCTTATAAAAAACATTTCGAAGTAGACTTTTATAAAATGATAGACTATAACAGCAAAAATTGAGCTAAACAGATAATAATTATTTCTTGTACAACTCTACTTGTAACCAGTCATCAACAAAATTTTGTTAGTCAAGTAGAAATTTTCAAGGCGCCAGGAAAATGCTCGTATCCGTTTGTGTGGTGAGTGTGTGGGGCACTTAATTAGCTATTCCAGCCAAGAAAATTGAATTGTATTAGAAAACCCCCGCACTAATCTCATAACAGATCTCTCATCTTGTGCATACCACGCTCTGCTCTGAAGGGATGATCTGAACTGATTGTCAAGTTAAAACATTCAAAACCGGGTTGCTTTTTTTTGAAAACGAAAGCAAAAGTGGCTAGTTTCCAATGTTTATTATTGGCGTTTGATTTCGTGGCAATTATTTTGCTTTAACCAATCAGCGCGCTTAAAAGGGGTTAAAAAGCTCATTTAATATCCATCCCAAAACTGGATGAAAAAGATCAAAAGCGGTGCGCCAACCTAGGCAGATTTTCTCACTACGGAACCTTTAGAGTGAATACGTGCCGGCGCGGAGTTAGTCAGAATTCTGCTCCTGAGATTACCCCCGCGCATGAGTACTTTCTCGGGCATTCTAAGGATTTTGCATTCTGCAAAATATCAGCATCTAAAGTTAAGCCAATCAAAAGTTATTCAAAAAATAAGTTTTGCTGACGTCAGCATTTTTACATTTTTTGCAATATTTATTCATATATCTTTATTTAGGCAAGCAAAACAATTATTGAACAGCACTTTTCCTATTCTACACCCTAATATGCTTTCAAAAAGGCATGAATGAACACCTCTTGGCGAGTGCTATTGGTGTTTAAAAAATTACAGAAAATTTGGACATGCCTTAAAATGCCTGAGTTAGTTGTATGAATTGTAACGTAAACATGCAATGTATGGTTTTCCAATCAATCAATCAATCAATCAATCAATCAATCAATCAATCAATCAATCAATCAATCAATCAATCAATCAATCAATCAATCAATCAATCAATCAATCAATCAATCAATCAATCAATCAATCAATCAATCAATCAATCAATCAATCAATCAATCAATCAATCAATCAATCAATCAATCAATCAATCAATCAATCAATCAATCAATCAATCAATCAATCAATCAATCAATCAATCAATCAATCAATCAATCAATCAATCAATCAATCAATCAATCAATTAATCAGAAAAGTTAAAAGGCGTTTTTATGATTCCCGGACAATTCCCCCTGGTGAATCCCCCCCCCCGGAAAATTCCCACCCGGTGAATTCCCCCCTGGTGAACTAAAAAATCATGTGATTTGAAATAAGCGATTTTACTATTTTACTAGACGACTATCATGTAAAAATCTTTCAGTTCTTTTCTCAGAATCAAAAAAAATGGGCGTTGTGATTCTTAACTTTTTTCAAAAATCGAAAAAAAATTCAAAAAGTCTCTAAGGGTCGGTTTTCGGAGGTCCCGTCCGCACATACCTCTCATCCGCCAACCCTCTAGTACCCCCCCCCGGGGTTACAGTCCATGATTTCGAAACTTAAAAACACATATGAAAATATATGGGTGGGAATTCACCAGGGGAGGGGGGGGGGTTCGCCGGGTGGGAGTTTTCCGGGGGGAATTCACCAGGGGGGAATTGTCCGGACACCGTTTTTATGCTCGTGAAAGTAAAAACCAACTAGCAACAGAACAACAGTCACGAAATCTCCCACAAATACCTACCTACAAACACGTACAAATCGCATTAAAAACTTTTTGGCAGAGCTCATGTGTACACCCGCTGCTTTTAATGAGGCGTAATTACTGGAAAAGGACCATTCAAAAAGCATCATATCAAATTAAGTGAGTGTTGTTTTGCAGGATAAATGACTTCCGCAACCTAACCTGCTTGAAGATCAGGTCTGTTTATTTATCCTGCACTATGAGTTTTATTAAGTAACTTTAAAATAATCTATTCTTTTTTGTCGAGATATCAAAACTGTTACTAATTGTTCCAACCTGCTTTGCTCTGAAAACTAAAAGGGTTTGTATTTTAAGGTCGATTGGGTTTGATAATCCTATGTTTTTTTTAAGACGGGGAATATTAATTCCACTGTTTTCAAATCAGAAAATTCAGTGTGGATGGAAGAAATAGCACAATATTATGCAATGAGGGCTGTTTACTTGATTGTTTTCAGCGGGGACAAAAATTTGAGTACAATTTTCCACTGTGCGCGATATTTTATTAAAAACAAGTCTCCAGCTGATTCAGTCTAGACGTGTGGGTTGGTAGGGGCCAATCGAAATAAAAATCGGGGCAAAAATTGGGGTGAGTAAGATGAAGTTTTCTTCGAAAGAATACTGAACGCGCACTTTTACTTTGGACATACATTAAATATTTGAAAAACATCGGGTTTCTCCAATTTGAAGGAGTTGTACGGTTTTAGGTCGTTTTGGGCTCTCTTTTGAATGTTTACTACTTTGGAGCACACGTACTACCTACGCTATGAAAAGATATCACTTGAAGACTAGGAATTTAAACATTATTTTATCTTATAAATTATCCATCTTGTTTGAATTAAAATTTTTATCGATCTAAAATGGCTATAGAGCTATAGTAAACATCATTGAATATGTTTAGTGTATGAGCTGGGTCAGGTCACTCCTTCCCTGTGAGTATAAAAAGGTGGAGGGATATTAGAATCTGAGATCACTCGATACAGATGGTACGGTGAATCTGCCTTTGAACTAGCCCGGGGAGCTCATAGCTTTTTGATGGATTGGGTGGCGCTGAAAAGTGTCCCGGGGTAATATGGCAGGCTCTATTTTTTGGTTGGCTTTACTTTAGAGCACATAACAAATCCGTACCACTGTAGCCAGGCCTTTTTTGGAGAAAAAACAAATAGAAATTTAAGAAGAAGTTGGCATTATTTTTCAAAGTTGGAAGGTATTTTTGTGTTTTGAATGTAGTTTTATAAATTTCAATGGGATTTGGATAAAATATTTTATAGTTTTGGTGTTTTTATATAATTTCTAAAAATAAAAGTAAAAAATTCCAAGATTGCGGCATCCTCTAGTCTTCTTCGCTGGAGCTGTCAAAATCATCAGATGGAAAAGTTCATTCAGAAGTATAGACTCTACTCTAACCTTTGAAAGACCAATATATTTAAAAAAAGCATGATATAACCCAATTAAAATTCGTAAATATTGACGAATATTCTAATGAGCTGCATAATGATGATGATGCTGAAACTAACTTTAAAAGATTCCCAGCGGCTGGATTATCTGATGGAAAGATGGAAAATTAAAAGTTTTCTAAGTCAAAACCTCCTCACAAGACAATCTCGAAACATTACTAACAAGCCCTAAGTCAAAACTCCGAAACAAGGAAATCTGAAAAAGTTTTTTGTAGTAGGATGGGCTAGGGAGTTTCCTTAACGTTTTGGTGGTGAAAGTAATTTTGGCTGAATGGGGTGTTACATAAACCTTTGATAATGATTTGATCATTTGATAAACTTGCAGAGTAATCGCTTTTACTAGATCTGCTTTTTTATAAAACAGTTTGGTTGTTTGCAGGTCAAAATTGATTGGAAAATATGGTATTCTCAATATTTTGATTTTGAAGATTGCCAGCATTGAATGTTTTGTCCCAAGCATTTTTCGCAATATTATAGAAATACAATTTTTTCTCTTAGATTCTTCTTCGAATTTGAAAGATTTATATGAAATTATTTTTCTAGAGGAATGTTAAGGAGAATATTTAGTGATTTTGGAATTTTTTATTATTTTTTTTGTTTTAAAGGTGGGACTGACATGGTAATTGTTCAATTTGATTAGGTTCCGTTTAGGGCCCTTCCTTAATGAGCTCTTTGGGTTTTTGGTTGGTTTGTTGATTTCTCAATGTTGGAAATTGAAGGTGGTTAACACCGAAACATTATACTTGCATAACAGGTAATTATTGCAAGGGCATCTATTCTCTATTGCTAAGCCTACAAAACAAATGCCATACCTTTTCTCTCTGCATTAGTCCGCAAAATGAAGAATTGTGCTTGAATTTGAGGATGTTTTGTTTTGTTGAGCTTGTTTAACTCTTCCTTTTAAAGCTTTTATAGGGATGCAATTGGGCTCTTTCAGAAAATGTCCGTACATGGGGAAGGGGTGGAGGATATTGTCCGGGGGGTAGCGAAAAATCATTTGCCTTATCCAGGGGTACTTTGGGTTGTCCGGGGGGTCAACCAATGCTTGTCCGGGGGGTAAAACCTGTTGTCCGGGGGGCCAAAAGTCATTTGTAAATCACTGAAAATTGTTATATCCTCCACCCCCTATATTCAAAGCCCATTGCAAGGTTTGTGTAAGGATAGACCCTTTCAGGGGAATATTGAAAGCTTGTTTTTTATATTGACAACCCCTTCTCAAAGACCTGGTAGAATTATTTCAGCCAGTGGGGGTAATAATAACGGTCTGAAACTCGATGGGGATTGATAGTCACATATTTTTTTATGGCCGGTGATTTAAATCATTTTGTTTTCAAGTCAGGAAATTCATTGGGGATGGGAAAGAGATCATAATTTCTTGCAGTGAAGTGTGTTGTTTCTTAATTTTGAATAACTTTTTGTTGATGATGAGTCTGAACTAAATAGTAATATGACGCACAAATGTAGATTGTTTCTCTTATAATCTGAGACTAATCTGCTCAATAATGTGCCCGAAGAAAGAAGAAAAATCGTCAACCCGCTAAGCCCCAATCATCAAAATATTTACATTATGGCTAATGTAAGAGTCATCAATTAAAACTGGTGGACTGGCCATGCAAAGTTCAATGAGAGATTTATCAACCAATAAGTTATTCAAAATGAAGAAATGATTTATATTAGCCAAAACAAACTTTCCGCCTTTCTCTGGAAGGGAAGCAACAGTCTGTACGTAGCATGTAAACATATGTTTTTGTTATATGTTACGTGTTATTTTGTTATATGTTTGGGTAGGGTCGGTAGGATTTTAGGCTTGAGAGCAATGGAACTACATATTGTTAAAAAACAAGAGCCTTAAGATTACCCATCTTTAAAATCATCTCATGTTTAAATGCGTAGTTCATCAGAACCTTTCGAACTTAAGTTTGTTTTTTCGTTTCG
Organism: Clytia hemisphaerica; assembly: GCF_902728285.1. Taxonomy (NCBI): domain Eukaryota; kingdom Metazoa; phylum Cnidaria; class Hydrozoa; order Leptothecata; family Clytiidae; genus Clytia; species Clytia hemisphaerica. The sequence goes on from NW_027103824.1 coordinate 522,630, forward strand.
AAAGCGATAAGGGAAGTGATTTGGATGTGTCAGATTAAATTTGTTGACTTTAATGGTGAATTATCAGATTGTCAACAAATCATCGGTCTTTAAATCAAAATTCAAGTTATAGGAAATTGAGGAAATATCTGACAAACAAAGTTTTTATGGGATTTAGTTTTTAATCTACACGGGAAATCTAAATAGAAAGTAAAATTCATTTTCTAATATTCAATTTTCATCATCATCGGATTATCTGACATGTTTACAAAGGTCCAGACCAAACATATGAATGATTAGAGGGTTATAACGAGCTAATGATGATCAATAGATGAGAGCTAAACAAGGAAAGAAACAAATAAACAAAAGTCTTATTCATCTTTGTTTGAGGCAGAATCTAGGGTAAAAAAAGGATGTTAATTTCAAACAACTTCATCTAATTTGAGTTACTGGTGCAGTATCTACAGTGACGAATAAATTATTTTGATACAGAGGGGGGGTAGGTTTAGTGACAGGGTGAGGGCCAGCTATTGTTTCGCATGAGGAGGGGGTTGAGAATTTAAGTTCAATGTGGCCGAAAAACGAAAACAACATGTCATGAAATCTTAAATGGAAAAATAGAATGAAAAATCAGTATAAATTTTTCAGAAAATTTTGAAAAATCTTTTTTTTCAAATGTTTACTCGACAATTTACTTCGTCGACAATTTCTAATGATTTCTATATGTTTCTATAATTTTCTTTTATTGGAATAACCTACAAGGTAAATAAACCGGATTAGAAATTGCGGCATTTTCATCTGCTTTAAAGTGTATGAACAAATCGCAACCTTCTTAACGAGAAACTCTTGATCGATTTGTCAAAGATGCACAATTTCGATATTTTAAGCTCATTATATAGCAGACATAAATAGATTTGATGAGCAGAGCAATTGAAATCAATGCAACATTCTCGGTTATACAAATAAAAGCAGCGAAATTTCGTCATTCAACCAAAGTAATAATCTATTTTTGAGTAGACTGGAGTCGTTTAATCCACGTAATACAGTAGTTATATGGGGTTACATCAGTGGCGTTGTGGCAGGGGAGGGGCCGGGGGGGCCATGCCCCCCCAGCATAGCTTTTTTGAAGGGGCGCCGAAGAGCAAGGGGCGCCAAAACAGATTTTTTTAAACGCCCCAATCTTAAAAATCATACTTTATGCGCCTTAAACTGCGCCCCAGGACCAATTGTACTGAGATAATTTTAAAATGCTTGCATTTTTTTCGCTCGCTTCGCTTGCAATAAAGTTAATTGGTAACTTCTTTCCAATCTAGCTAATTTACAAGTTTTTTTCCGTACAATAAAGCATTATTAAATGAAAATCTAACTGCGCCCCAAGACCAATTTGCTGACAGCAATATTGAAATTATAAAACATCAATTTTTTCGCTCGCTTCGTTCGTATTACACATTGTTTCTTTTCACTCTAGCAAGTGTCAAATTTGTCTATTTTTATTTAGTGATTTAGGGTATCTTGGCAGTCGATTTTCAAAAATTTTCTAGTTATCCCTTTTCCATTCATCAAAGATATATCTACTAGGCCGTTTTCACATTTGCTAAATTTGGCCACAGCCTTATCAATGATTTTGAAAATTCTAAACTAAACAATTGATTGTGCTAAGCAAATAAAATGCATTTTAGATATTACCCTGATTCAAACAGGAGAAATATTACAGAACAGAAGATAGTATATGTAACTTAACTTAAGTTGTAGCGGAACAAATACTATGCAAATTTTTCCTTCCATTGCATTTAAAAATAAACCAATCTTAAAATAGATAATAGCTTATGACGCGGTCAGAGAATCCTAGACGCGCAAATTAATTACAGACAAAACTTATTTGAGGAAAATGGGGGTGTTTCATGTATATGAAATGATATGTTCATGGACTTTCCAAGCCTAGTAATATATTTAAATTGAAATTCTTAATTCCCCAGCTTACAAGTTATAGCGCTTATTTTCGCGGATCTGTTAAATCATTTACCGTAGCTATCAGAAACGATAATTGAGATAACTTGATTGATAGCTAAAGAATCTAATTACGGTCGGTGTAAAATGAGAATATAAGGGGGCGGGTAACGACATAACATTAATCAAACCAACTAAATTCTGTAACAATTTCAAACGTAAAAATATACAAAGAAAACAAATTCAAGGGACAAAAATGTTGTTTGTTTGTAAAAATTGTACTATCGCTTTTTCCAGAAATATCGAAGCATCAAACGATGAAAAAAATACACTTCAAAAATATTGTTAATCCAGAAAATTTCTATACAACCTCTAAGTCATCCCACTTATTCTGGCATGTGCACAATACACGTTTATTAAGAATAAACTATATAAGAATATCAGGCTTATTCGACTGCCAATATTTTAAGAATAAGTTAAGATCATTTCATGGCTTTGCAGACCGTGAAGCATCTAAATTCTTCGAAAATTGCAGAAAAATACTAACAAATTTGCGAATATAAAGTTTCACAGGCTTCAAAATTTTTGAATATTCTTATAAAACAAAGGTGTACAAGAAACAATGGGGGAAGGTAAAGGAAGAAATATTGAGAAGCAAACAAGAAGAATGAAGAGCAAAATTAAAGAACGAGACATCACTTTGTTTGACAATGGAGACAGAACGGAAAACAAAGGGGCATTTTTTTGCCAAATCTCTGCCTCCACAGAGTCAGTTCATATTTCAAAATCCTCTTTGAAACAATGCACGTTCACATTAGGCAGATTTAAAGAACTGACTATCTATATTTATTAGAACAAAAATGAAAGTTTAGGAATAAATATTCTGTTTAGAATTTCTTTTGTTTTGAGCAAAAGGTAAGCGTGGTAACCTTGTAATTTACTTACTATAATTAACTACCTTATCGGGGAAAATTTTCGTCGGGGAAAATATTCGTCACTTGCTGGTAGTTTGTAAACGCATTAAGGCCGGGGGGGATTTTTGCCGGGGAAAAATATTCGTCACTTGGCTAAAATTTCGTCACTTTTCCCCGACGAAGTTTTCCCGGATAAGGTACCTGAAAGGCTGACACGTACAAATCTAGTACTAACATATATGTACTGCAAAAATAGCCAAATCTAAAAACAACGAAAATATAGTCGTAATGGATTTAGCAAATCAGAGCTACAAAGTTTTCTCCGCCTTAGACATGTGAACCTCTTTGGCTGGCTGGCAGGAAATATATTTTAAGAAAAATGGTTTAAAACTCAATTAAATGTGACAGGTACTTTAAAAGATACTTGATATATCTTAAATGTAGGCTCTAGTTTAAGTTTTTGTTGGTTTTTTATATACATGTCATTACATTTAGGAATACCATTGTCTAGACATCTTCAAAGTATCAAAACATCCTATTTGACAGAGTCTTACTAAATAACTTTGTAAAAGAAATTGAAGAAGAATGTATATTGCATTCAATTATTGAAATAAAGATTGCAAAATGCCGGAGCTGTTGTATATGTTCAATAAATTGTTCTCAGATTTTGTTTACTTTAAATCTTGCTAAAAGGAGAAATAGCATTACTTTCTGGGCCTGATATTTAAAAAGTTGAACGGAGATTTCACAATTTATTGTAAATAAGACTTAAATAGGACTTAAAGGGACATTACAGTAGTAAAATGTAAACATTGCACGAACCACGTGTCATTAAAGAGAACAATTAAAATCACGTGTTCAAAACAAACTTGTAAAACAATTGAACAATGAAAATTAGCCATATTTGGTTTGATTTTTTATTTTGACATGTGACATTTGTTTTGATTTTGTATCCGCTGCATACAGTTTGTTTACAAATTTCGCCAGTACTGTTATGTCCCTTTAAGAAAAGAAGTTTGGTAATAATTTAATTCTATTTGTTAATATAGTAAAAGTAAAATCAACTTAAAAGCCTGCTTTAGAATCCAGTTTCTGAATATAGCAATTGCAAGTATTTGATCTTTGTATTTACTGTCTTGACTGCTGTAATCGGCTTTGGACATGCAAATATATCGGCATCACAATGTGTACAAAGGAATTATGGTAAGTCTTTGTTTATTCTAGAGGAAAATTTTTCAAGTTTTTGACACATACCATACCAAGCAATGGTTGAAGAGGGATTTTGGTAAATCTCTCTGAGTTTTTCTTAGATATCACTTTTCATTTTATTGTAATGGAGCTGCATATGTATCATACTTCGATACTTGTATTTTTGTTGCAGGCAGAGATTCAATGGAAGACGAAGAACTTGTCTATTGTAAGTTTTTACTAGGAATTAAAAAATTTAGAAGTTGAGAAAAGCTGCAATTTTCCAATAATTTCACCAAAAGTCAAATTGATTTCTTTGGTGATTTTCAACCTCGTTCCCTGCATAATACCAGCTTTTTGATTTTAAGCATATTGATAGCGTCAGATAATATTTGGCATTCATTAGTAACGTAAATAAAGCCTGGTATACACGGGGACGAGGTTGTGAATAATTTTAATTTTTTTCCTGTGTTTGTTTGTAATTACTGAAATCTACTTGCTCTTCGTTTTGAACAAAGGCTATTGTTAGATAGAAAAACTATTTATTCTGGAATCAGTTGTAAATCTTATAATACCGCTTACACATCAACATTTCTTAAAATAGTTGCAATTCACTGCACCACAAAATGAAGGTACTTTGCGCAAAAAAAATAAAAATATACCGACCAATCTAATATAAAATATTTCGTCGTTTCTCGGTCGTTTGATGATTTGTGACGTCACATAGAATGGTCGTTCGAACAAAAAAGAAAGTAGAGCAATTAAAAGTGATTGGCAATGGATGACAATTGGTGAGCGGAAATATATGGAGAACATTTAAAAGCAGCTTCATTTTCTTGTTGATTCGTTATTCACTGTCAAGTGCTAGTAGTGGCAACATCTAAAAGGTGATGTTGATTATAATCTTCTTTTTGTGAAGTTGAAAAACTATTTTATAAAGATGTAAAGGTTGATCTCAGTTTAAGATGATTTTATATTGATTTTTGAAGGGTTTTTCTCATGATTTGATGAGATGTTTTATCGTTGTCCATTACTTTGCTTATGATGGTGGTTACCAAAGATAAGAACGTTTAGAAAAATAGTTTTGACGCCAAATCACCAATAGTTAGTTAAGGTTATAGATGCATTTGAATTGCCGAAGTTCGCAAATTTTCCTACGCGTTCCAGTTTTGCAGAGAAACAGAATCAAAACATTTTGGTTTACCCAGCTGGCGCACAACGTTGTTTCAACGTATATCTAATGTTCATAACGTCCATATAACGTTAGATGAACGTCGAAACAACGTTGTGGTACCAGCAGGGTAATGTTTTCGGAATTACCACTACAGTATCCTTGGAAACTGCAGATGATAATAATAAAATGAGAATCTTTTTTGGCAACTTTTAAATAGATTTTGAATTGTCATATTGATGAGATTGATTACTCTAAGGTTTCTAAATATAGGTTCTACTTTTTTTAACAGCCATAGTAGTGTCAATTAAAATCTATTTGTTAAACGACTCAATTCAATCTTAAAAATCCCCTACTTTTCACTCCAGTAGGTTGATTTGGTCCGATTTGAAAAACAGAAATTAAAGAGTGTCGGTTTCTTTTGATATGCATCATTTGGATGTCGTTTGAACCTCTTTTGAACTAGTTCACAACACGATATATTTTTAGCTTGCTTAGTTGTCTTTTAGATTGTCAGCACAACAATTATAGAAGCCAAGTTACAAAAATAGATTTTGATTTGCTCGTGCGTCTCGAAAAAGTGCGGTGTAAAACGCTCTTCAAATTTGATGATAATATAATATATCAAAAAATAACAATTTTTTCTTCAAAAAGACTCTATCGATTGACCAATGTTTGTTTACAGTTAAGATTAGTAAGACAATATAGTCATCCATTAATAACAAAAATATCACGTGACCAATCTATTGTTTACATTGTCATAAAAAGTACACAATGGTTTTCTTTTTAAAGTGGCGTGGTGACTAGATTTTTGGAATGATTCTATACTTGAGGTGCTTCTTAAGAGTCTCAGTCTTACTTTAGACTTCAGTCTGCAAACATTTGTGCAGGTTATCGTTAGCAAAGTGCACATCTAGAATATTATTATCCTAATTAGTTCTTGTAATTAAATATGAAAAGCTTGATTGGTTTAATTGAATATTAATTAACATCATCTCTTCATCTTTATAGAAAATAAATGAAAATTAAATAAAATAATAAAACAGTGAAACGGAAGAATCCATAATGGCACATAATACATTTTTGATGAAATCAATTATTGTTTTGATTTTGGTGACCTGCGTTATTTCGGACGCACAACCAGCACCTGTCCGAAAATCACGATCGGTACGCAGTAATTCTGGATTTACATGCTCCAGCGTATGCGACGGGAACTATATGGTATGCGCAAACGTTATACGTAATGTTTACGAACATTTTATATGTCTTAAAGTGAGGTCCGGTTGCAAGCGCCGCTGCCGACACCCGGATATTTCCCACGATATTTACATAGCACCGTTGAGTGTTGAATTAGATCAAATTTGGAACACAAAATCGTGAACGAGTGTTTTCTTATTTTTGGTGGTCGAGAAGCGAAAACCAAGAAGGAAATAGATGTCATAGTGTTCTTTATATCCAGTTCGGAAAAAGAAGAAGAAATCATAATCAATGGAAACCGGTCATAGAACAGAAAGTAGGCGGATCGAGTTTTCTTTTTGATGGGATTTCTGGATTGTGTAACCGAGTTTATTACCAAAAGATATACTCTTTTATTATCTATATAAATCTGAGAGGATCTGGGAAGGAAGGATACATACATACTCCTGAACGATGGAGTGCAAGTTATGAATCATGGAGTACCAATCCTCGGTGAAACTTTTGACACAAAAGAAAAAAAACTCTTCATCGTGGGTGCGAATTTAACCCTTTAGCGAGCTGGTCTTGCTTTAAAAAAACCTTGGTATAGAGTTTTGAAAGTTGTGAGATTATTATATTGAAAAGAACATGTTCCCGTTTCAAACATACGCGATAAAAAGATACAATGTCAGCCAAGTCAAACATTCAATTTGGCGTCATCTCTCGAGTTGGCACTCATTGATCCGTGTCTCTCAGAGAAACCAAACATTCAACTTAACTGGACTACTTTTATTTATCCATCGCATCGCATCGCATCATTGTACGAAAAATAATTTCTAAAGTTTTTTTTATTTAAAATTTAAAATCTAAGATTAAATTCTTTAAATTTCATTTTATACCACGCATCATTCAACTACGTAGCCGGAAAATTAAGGTTTTTATGACAAAAGAAAATAAGGTTTTCTGGTTTAGCATCAATTTTCCATTTGTAAATTCTTATTCAACAGAGGTAGCAAATTTGTAAATATTTTTAGTCCAATCCCTCAAGCTTAATATTATTATTTTTTGATAGTTATAAAAATTATATTAGAGACAGACGAAAGAGAATTATATTATAAAAGAAAAAAGGATTTTATAAAATGCATATTTTAAAGTAAACGATAAAGAAATAAATGAATAAATTCATCAATATACTGAAACTCTCAGCCCTGGTACTTTAATTCATTTCATGACCTTTTGAGCGCATGGAATTAATATGCACAGCTTTGAAATTAGTTTCACATTGCATCATTAGACCCACACGTTAATCATAATTAGGTTTCGCTGAATTTTTTCTCGAAATAAAAAATCCTTAATTGCTAAAGTCTAACTTTTGTCAATCTTTTCCCTGATTTAAACCGCGTCAAACGAAATAGTTCCCGCGCATACCTCACTATCTTCCCTTGCAATAAAAATGCTATTTTTAGCACTCAAAAATGTCGCTGTTTTATATCCCTTTTTCGTAATTCATTCAACTGAGAGGAAAAATTATCATCAAAACATTGATTTACTACTTGACGGTCTTGATGAATGAACAAAGATTTATCTTCCTTCAATTGAATGTTTTATAAAAAAAAAATTCGAGAAGAAAAAGATGCACAAAAGTTGATTTTATATAATAGAGTAATTTTGAAGGATAAAGGAATTGTTCATTTCACAAGATATGGGTTAATTTCAACATGTTACAATGAAAGAGATAAGAAACCTTTTGGAAAAGAAAACTGGAAATCAGTGACATTACTTGGCAATCAAGCCAATGTGTTAATTAACTTCAAAATCAAAAGTTCAGAGTTCGTACAAAAGTTACTTAAAGCCATTGACCTTTTACATAGTTATAATGTATGTTGATTCAGCAGATTGAAATAAATAGAATTTTTTGTAATGAATAAAGAAAAATGTGGAGCAAGATTTTTTTCTTCCTTTTTTTTACAAATTTGAAAGGACTCTTTTATTAAAATTTTGCTGACATCAGTTTCAGACGAGTCGGGTGTATATAACACCGTATAATTCCTTTAAGACAAATAGCTGAAAAAGACACACCAAATAATAAAGAAGAAAGGTTTTTAGGTTGACTGTTAACTGACGTACGTGGGCAGGTATAGAATATATATCTCCGCGAATGAAAAAATAATGAAAGAAAAAAAAATAAGAATGGTCAGAGGAATGTCTCCTTCTTTTAATTGTTCAATACCGGTTTTTGCAGTAAAGGAAACTGCGTCTTTTTAAAAAAAGAATACAATTTTTCCTATTGAAAAGACTAATAGAAAATCTTCTGGTCGGTATATTAGCTTTTGTGTCATTCAAAATGCCCTTTACGTAGGTGGTGGCTAAATTAAACAAAAAGAAAAAGAAGAAAATGATTTTTGTCTTCTTCGGATATGAAAAAAACGTGCATTGATAATCGCTTGATAGAAAAGACATTCTAAAATTTGACAAAAATCAACTATTAAGAGTTCGAATTTAGAGTATTCGATATGAAAATTCAGAAATTTATTCGAACAGCAAAATATATTCAAACATTTGATCGTTGACGGTTATCAGGAAATTAACCTTAAAGACCTCTAAACATTTTTAAGAATCTGAACATAATGCAACACATTCCTGGACACAGTTTCTCAGACACGAAATCAATAAGCGCAAACTTTGACAATAGAAAGTGCGAACAAACCAGTTGTCAGAGGTACGGTCGAAAGATGATAAACGTTACAATGAACGAAACGAAAGTAAACATTACTTGAAAATTGCTGGATGGAAGTCTAATATGTTCGAGTTTCGAGCTGTTTGAGTACAATGGAAAGTGACTTGAGTTGAGCTTTGAAAAAGCAACTATCAATGAAGGTATGGAGTATCCAAATCGTACAATGTGTTTACATGGAACCACCTTAAACGTGAACAAGCAACTTTGGCATTTCCGAGAAAGATTTCCGCCGTGAAAAAAAACAAGTGGTAAACAAAAAGAATAATCTTTTTATGGAGACAGTGTCGCCAGAATATGTAACACTGTAATGAAAATTCAGAGAACCACTTACATTCAGAGAACAGAAAAGATACGACAGCAGGTCGAATTTGAAAACTAGTTTTTTTAGCCTTGGAAAGTTAATCTAACTGACGCAAAGTTTTTCTTCTCTTACTGTAATTATGAAGATCAGGCCCCGTGGGGCGGGAAAGTGGGTCACTCGATTTAAAAATGACCGTACGTGAGATCCAAAATTAGGCCTTTGGAATAGGATCCTTACAGTGCAGAGAAAATTTAACCAAACTTGAGTAAATTTGGGGGAATAATCGATCCTTACGGTGCTTTTTCTTGAAACTTTTTGACCATTTTCAGGCAAATAGGGTCAGATTTTCAAATTCTACACCCTTAGAGTGTAGTTTTTCTCATCTTTGCTCAATTCGATCGTTACAATGCACTTTGGGAAGCTTGGAAATAGGACTTTAAGGAACCACACGTAGGGTAGGTCGTTTTCCTTGAGTGCCCCCCTCCCCGGAGATCAGGTTCATACCCAGATCAAGAGCATCTGCCTCAACACGTAAGAAAAAAGCCGAATCTCTATAACGAAATCTCTGATATCATCAAAAGTGGATGACTAAAAAAATGTAGCAATCAACCTTTTTTACACCACGGTGGAGAATCTGGCCTACTTGTCGAAAAGCTTCGAGGAGCTTTTACTGTACAAGATTCACCCTCCTCCCAAGAGGATGCAGCAAATCTCTATATATCAATAAAGGCAAGATTGATAAGTAGCGATTTTAAATATAATGGAACGATAAAAGCCACTTAATATTTTTACTATTCTTAACTGCTCAGACAGGGAAATTGGGAATTTGACAGGGGATATCCTCTTGTTTGATCTTCCTAAATAAATTGTATTCAAATAAAGAAAATGCCAATATCCCTTTTTATTATGATCCACGGGAACAAAATTGGATCACCAAGCATGGCTAAGAGCGACAAAAGTATTGAAGCTATGGATAACTTACTTCAATGGTAATTTCTCTAAAGTAACGAATCAAATTTAATTTGCAAAATTTGTTTGAAAAAACCGACTGGCTTATCCCATGGGAATTAAAGTAACAGAAAAACAGAGGTAAGCTGACTCATCCAGCGAATGTAGTTCCTTGTTGACTACTTTAGATTCTTCTAAAAATGTTAATCAGATTTAGCGGGTTTTTCATTGAAAGCGAGCACAAGCTATATTTTGAATCAAAGCTTTGAGTATTTGCTTAATGTAGTATACCTACATTGGACCGAACAAAATCTTTGATCAAAGTATTTTCAAAACTACTCTATGTGGGTGAAAATATTTTTGAGCGGAAAATTTCGTTGAATTGTAGATTGAACCACATCGAGTAGTGCTACCTTTAGGGTCCTACTAAACTCCAACTCAATGTCTATGTCTGACATTACATCACGGACCCAATAGCTGATTGGTTGTAAGTGACTCAAAATCAGTCAAGACGTCACTTTTAACCAATCAGGTGTTGGGTCCGTGGAAGACTCTCCAGTGGTGCATATATAATGAATACAAAGTAAAAACCAAACAGGCTGACAATGTTTTTCAATGTTAGCCCAGCACTATTTTACGAGCTAGGGGTTGACATTGTGTGCTGAGCAATATAACCTGATTGAAATTGATTTGAGTTGAAATTAAAGTAACAAACGAGTTATACAAGAATTTTTTCGGCTTAGGTCAGCCATAAAATGTTGTTGTTTATATCAAAATAAAGGTTTAAGAGAAGAAGAATTGAAAGAAAATCTTTAAGCCGCGGCATACATACAAATGACAGAATTAAGGAAAGGACGGATTAGAGAAGAAAATAGTTTTCATTCTCGACCGTGTTATAGACATGAAATGAACATTGGGGTGGGGATGAGGCGATTGTGCGAAGAAATGTCAGGAATTCTATACAAGAATGTGGAAAATTCATCCAAAATCGATTTTTAATAGATACATGTATCTCAAATTGATTTTTAATGAAATGAGAAAATCTTAATGAGGTCCAAAGTATGGCCTTTTGTTCATTAAATTTTGATTTTTACTTAATTTAGACAAATTTTCCGGCGATAGAAATGAAAAACAACATTAAAAATGTATTAAGACTGATTATGAAATTTTAAATGCGTATTGAAAATAATCTGTCACCTAAGCATTCGGTAATTTGGAGGAACTTGACGAATATAGCATTCAAATGTAAATCTCCTTTTAACAATGGAAAACATCTCATGACAACCTGTTCCTGGGTAGTCAAAATTAACAGGCGCTTGTCAAAGTGATCACACGGTTTTAAACTCATTTTTAATAGCATAGCACTATCACATGCAAGTCTCAATACACCAAGCTTGCGTAAGACTTCCCAAGCTGGAACTTCCAAAGCTACGTTGATTCAACGTCTTTCCAACATTCTTAGATGAGATAAGCGTTCAAAAAAACGAGCTGGAACACAAGGATGAATATCATCACTGGTGAATAGTGAATACCAATTAAGATTATGACATTTGGAAGTAAGAAAAATATCTGAGCTACATATAGGTATAGCCAGAACAGGCCGGTAAGAATCGAGCTGCAAAGTTGTAAAAACATGCAAGGACCACACTCAAACAGTTTTGATGATTAAAATGATCAACAAATTTAGCATCAGGAAATATCTTAATTATATTCAGCTGGTATCGTATCATGTGAAAAATAGAGAGAAAGACATGAATATAGGGGAAACATTAAGTTACATTGAAATCCAACAACAATGTATCCGAAATATTTTTCAAAATTAAATGAACTGGAAAATAATGACAAGGATAGCGTGACACAAAGGTGAAAGGCTTTTACATAAAAAAACTCGTTTTTACAGATGGAAGTTAAGGAGCTTATATTGGTAATTTTCTTTAAGGAACTTCTTTTCGTGGTAGATACACAATATAAAATGCATTCATAATTCTAGGTGTAATCCACATTCTTAATAAAAAGTCATTTCGCGGCACAAACTTTTGCTTTTGACCCTCAAAATTGGAAAAATGTATTGCCACAAAAATTGACTTCGTGAAAAACAAGTTTCCACGAGTTTGAACCTTTCTATATACAGTTAGTTCTCTCTAATTCGATTTTCAAGGGCACCAAAAATCTTACAGAGCACAACGTAAAAAGGCCAAATGTCCTATGTCCTATCTTAATGAGTATAGTTTTACGTATACATGGGTATCCGTAAAAATATGCAACATAAGTGCTGACGCAAATGTTGAAGAGAAAGAAAATAAATTATGTAGCAGTCAGCAATATCTCTTAGACCAAGCTTTTGCGGTAAATAAAGCTGACAGGTTGAATAGCTTTCGCAAGAGCATTAATCAACCAACTTCAAACAATTGTTACTTCATATTATCAACAAACAAAAACATGTGAAAAAGATGCTGTTTTGTTAGAGCGAATTAAAAAGGCAATCTTCACTGGTTATTTCAACGATTGAAACAAATATATTATTCACAAGAAAGAAGTTGAATTCATATCAGGAATTTGTTTGCCTGATAAAGTCAGCAATTAAACTCTGGCATACATACAGCTACATACCTTAGGCATTAAAACGAGTTCTTTGGCTGATTATTAAGTTCATAGCAAGCAATCTGTTCGTGCCATAACATTCTTATATAGTATGATTCTTATACAAACAATTATAGCTACAAGGGTTGTTTCTCTGAAGAATGACTGTGCTATTTTGATAGTAACTTTACAAAGACTATCTTAACGGTGACACGCGCCAATGTTGTTTTTGGACAATTACACTTTATGGATAAGCAGACCAGCGAATGAGTGCTTATGGGTGCAGTAGTAAACAACCACAGATTAATCATCAATAATAAATTAAGGGTTAAGCTGGTTGGTTTCCTTAATAAAAAAACTGCTTGTTGTTTATTTAGCGCAAAAAAAAAGAGTAATTTCGATGGATACCCAATGAGCAGTGGCCGAGTGGTCAAGGACCCGTTTAATGTTACGTTCAGTTTATAGATAGCCGAGCCGGGTGGCCGTTGACCGCGTGAAAACAATGGAAAGGCTGTCTGTAAGTCCTAGATTACTGGGTTACCCACGTAAAAACTCTAACCATTAGCGATGCAGCTGAGATAATCACCTTTACGCTAATATAATACATTACATTTGAGTCTCTGTAACTCGAACACGCACGAGGAACACATATTCGTTCCTGTTAAGGAAATTTCGAGATATGGAGTAAAGGTTTATAAGGTAGACTGAAGGGGCTAGAATCGGGTTAAGGAGAAATTCGAGTTTAGAGGTTCGAGTTAAAGAGACTGCGCTAACTATATGGTTCCCCAACCAAATCAAAGAGTTCCCTCGAGATTTTATTTCAAAAGAATAACCAAACAATTCAGAAAAATAATTTTCCTCTTAAAAACTGTAGTAGTAGAAAAGGTGGTTTTGAATATTTGGGGTTCGAAGTAGCTGATGATTTGCTGCAGTGGGGAGACTAGCACCTGGATTGCGTCAACAGTATACATTGATAACAATATGCATACATTTAAAGGAAAGTTGAGCTATTTAGATTTGATTGCCACCAATAACAAATGAGTAATCTTGTGTTGAAAACCACACTGTCCGACCACAGGATTAACAGGCGACACGTGTCATAAACAAAACGTAGTAAAGTATAAAGTCAAGTGATCACTTTGCTACAGAATTAGAAGTAAAATCACTGCTCTGAACCCAATATATACAGTAGAGTCCCTTTAACTCTCACTTCTATAACTCGAATATCTCCTTAACTCGACCGGGTTTTATGGTCTATTCAGTTAATAATACATTATAAACCTTACTCCAAAACATAACTCGAAATGTCCCTAACTCGAACAAATTTGTGTTCCCCGTGCGTGTTCGAGTTATGGAGACCCAACTGTAAAGTTAAGTAATGATGCAAATTTGGATATTTCGATACAGAATTAGATGCTAAAAACCCTGCTCTGGTTCCAATACCGTAATGTTTCAAAAGCGTGTGATCGACTAAAATTTTGACCTGCACTGGGCTCTCCAGGCAAATTGAACACTAAAAACTCAGTCTTTCAACTTTAACTTTTCTCAGGCAAATGACAGACACCCACGTTGTCACCGGTAAGATTTAAATCTCAATTGAAAATTCAAAATAATGGTCGCCAGACATGTGAATGCTGAATTTCGAAAGAATTGTACCTAGTGTAGTGTTGATGTTATGTTGCTAGTAGCAACTACATGTATTTTTACAAGAACAAGTCTAAAGCTTATACCATATGAATGAACGAATAGACGTAATACAGCCGACTTAAAAATAAAGACTGGGTTTAAGTATCTCAAACAAAAATTGGTGGAGGCATAACCAAAAGTAGATTTTGACAGCACTTATCAGCGCCTCTATTCATTACGTAATGCTTTTACGGCAACACCCCGGTTTTTGCCAGTGTCAATACACCTTTTTCCGGTTAGCAGTTTCGTATAAAAAGTCACCAAAATTTCGAGTAAAAAACCATCCCATTGGCTAAAAGCAAAAACATAAACAAAAATATGTGCAGAGCATGAGAAAAATGTGCTTTCTGTGCTCTTACTCTGGACATTTTTTTGAGATGGTTTGTTTACTCAAAACTTTGGTGAACATTTATACGAAGCAGCTAACCGTAAAAAAAAGGTGTATTTCAGTTAAAGAACATTTGCCAAAACTTGCGGGGTTTTGCACCGTAGATAACATTACCTCGTGAATATCAGGGAAAGGGCAAACAATAAATTGGCACATTCAAGAATTGCCATTACATCAACAAATTTGCCATTAATATGTGAGTTTGCACTATTTGGCAAAGGAAGGTAAAACGTCCAGGAAACAAGATGATACCATTATGAAAATAATGTTATATGATTGACGTCATTGCAAAGAAGAAGGGAGGGTAAAAGCTAGCATGACAAACCAAATGTTACAATAAAACAATAGCATTGAGTAATCTGAAACTCTGGTAGGTCTGTTCTGAAAACCACATGATTTTGCAGTAGGAAGCCTAAGATTCTATCGTAAATTAGATTTGTGAGAATCTCATCAGAGCTACTGGTTAAAGATATTAATTGCTTTATATCCAGCCGTAGAAAAAAAAATTGCTTTTCATGAATGGAAAAAAAATAAATAAAAATGAAGGTTCTAAAGGTCTATCTGAATTACATGCTCAAAGATTGGTGGTCCAGGTCTTGAAAGTTACTTAGGATGAATATAAATTCAGAACCTTTAAATCAAACGAAATGAAAAAGTTTAAGTCAATGGTTTTGATGAAGAAAAAAAACACCAGGGAAACCGAAAAATTATTTTAGCCAATTATCACAGTCACCGTCAACCAACGGGTGGCAGAAGCATGCAACAAGATCTTCAGCCCGGGGACCACTTATAGCTTTTTGATGGACTGGATGGCGCTGACAATTTGACCGACTTCAATATGGTACAGAGAGATGACAGGACTCTGTTGGTGGTTTTTGTAGACGACTCGTACTTTTCTTGGAACTTATCCAAAATCATCGGCAAAGGAAGAAATCACAAAAAAGAGACAACATAATGGCGACGGGTTGTCATTCTCCATTAGACCTCAAAGTTTCCGTTTCATACACGTGTTGACTTTGAAAAAGGAAATAGAATTTTTTCAAACAAACAATTTTTCTTGGCAACTCTATAGTGGATTGATCCAGGGAGCTGATTGAAATTCTCTCTAGAGCAGATTGATATAAGGTAAAAATTCAATCTTCTGGTGGCAATCAACCATGATCAGATCAGAGATTTGGGAAAAGAGGATAAGAAACGCCGCTGCCGCTCGCTGTTTTCCTATTCTTTCCCTTTGAATTCGGCACCCTTTGAAGAAGCAAGGCTGTAGAATAGTTGAGCAAGAAGGAAGGTCGAAACAAAATGGCGTTACGTACAGGTTAACCAATGTTCAAGAAAGAAGTCCTTGAATAAAGCTTTCCAGTGAGTTCTTTGTGAAAAAGAGACTGGGGAGTGAAACTTTGATCTTCTGGGGGTTTCCCCTGAGAAAATCGAAGAAAATCATTCTATATTCTGGGAGTAAAGATGGCGGACATGAGGCATGCTTGAAATTTTGAAAAATTGGGACCAATTTCTTTCTGGCTTTTATTGCTCTGAATGAATTTTTTGTGTTGCAGACATAATTTTTATGGGTAGTAGGAAGGTTGATTGTGACCACCTATGCCTTAGCTTTCCATGACACTCTCTAGAACTTCTCGGCATTTTGATTTAAGATGGGCAATATCGGTTGATAATGTTGTTGTTTTTTTCAACTTTTAGATGAAAAAAATAGTGTAATCTCAGAAAAACTTCCTCTATGGTAATGGAATTGAGATTCAGTAAGTATACTTGATTTCCTCTGTGGTACTTTTAGCTTTATCTAGGGAAAGCATTGACTTTTCGGTTGGAAATTTTGCAAGTTTCGACAACAAAAACATTGCAAAGTTCAAATAACTTCAACGTGTGATATTTATAAAGTCTGACTATTGATGGGCCATGATTTTGACCGGTCAGTGATTGACTCACAAGGCTTTGACAATTTTTCAGCCAAAACATAATTTCATCGGTGGACTTTACAGTCTGTGTTAGGGTAATTCATACAGATTGCTTACAAAAAAGCCCTAGTTTTACAGTAGATTTTCATTTTATATATTTTCAGGCTAGTTATCGTCATTTTCTCTATGAAATACTGTTTATAACAACACTTCCCAGAAAAACCAATCCACGGAAAGTTAAGTAATTGGATCCAAGCACTGGTGCAATGAAGCAAAGATTGACTCAGGATGACTCAACATTTTTGCATTTTGACCTTCACGTTAAGGCATAAGGGAAAGTATGCTAAAAGAGGAAATTAAACCTGCAGAAACTATATTACGTGCATTATTTAGATTGACCAAAATAGAATAGAATGGAGTAATAAATATATGCAGTGGATGTTGATATTTTGTAAATGTTTTCTGGACAACCGTGGATATGAACAGTTAAACCTGGTTGAGCACCGCCTACATATCCTTTGAAATTGGATATATACTTGGAAAATGTTCTCTGGAAAAAGTGGATTTCCATACACGTATTATGTAAATTTGATCAGTCTGGAGAATATTTTTCGAATCTGCATTTATTTGGATGTTTGTTTTGTATCCATGTTGTCCCTGGAAATATGGTCCAAACAAGTCATCAGAGCCAGGAAACACGTGGGCCAAAATTACCAAATGTAAACAAACTAGCAGACTAGAAGACCCCAAAAGTGCTTCTATTTAAATTCTACAATTCTACTTGGCACTTGGACACATATTTTCACTTGTTATATAACAAGTTTTTCTGAGCACAATGATTATTTTGCCAATATCTTTTCCATATGTAAATGTATTTAATTTTTTAGCAATGAGTTACACATGTATTGGATTTAGTCCTCTATGGAGCATTAATATAATTTTCTAGTCCAGCTTTCAAGTTATACAATCTGAATCAGTACTAATTAAAAATCAGTTGTAAGGTTTTGGTCTTTTTTTATAGTCTTCTCGATTTTATTTCAAGTTAAGTCATGAATGATACTGATAGATTTTTTTCATGCAATACGTCTTTATTTTCCCAGGTGTTATAAATGAAGGTGAATCATAAAAAAACCCTTTTGGGTTTAATCTTTTTTAGAAAAATTTCAAATTATACACTTTTATTATACTGTTTTATTTGCTAGATACAGTAGATAGATATATCATTATATCAGGGGAAATCCCTAGATGGAGCTGTTTTATATAACTATTGTATTTTTTTCAATAATGTTTTTGGATTATTTTATGCTTTATTCTTTCGAGTTCATAAAGCTCTTCAAAGAAAGACTTCATGATATTTGTGATCTAGCATTGATATCATGAATTATCATCGCTTCTTTTTTCTTTTGAGCTCTATTTTTTCCTTTCCTCCAATTTGTTCTATTACCCAACATCGCTACCCGGCTGAAGAGGCCTCCATGATATTGTTTCTTAGAAACTCTAGTCCAAGAAATAACGAAAAATTATCTTAGTTTTACAAGCTTATCATCTTTGGTTTTATAATGTAAATTTCAATTCTTTTAGCTACAGTATGTGTAAATTGATTCGATCATTCTACAAGGAAAATATTTTGGTCGAAGCTGCGAAATTCTCCCCTTCAAGCACAACGACGAAGGCTTGAGAAACACTACGTTCAAAGTGAAAAGTGCTTATAAAAAATATCAAAATCCCTGATTTGAAAAAAAAATTATCTCACTTTCGATATCAATCACGGCTGCCATTTTTTGTTTGTACTTCTAGTCTTGTACGCATAACGAATCAAGCGCTCTGATTGGTTCAGAATGAAAACAATCGATCGACCGCAGACATTTCAATAGAAACAAAAGATTCTACAGCCTCGCTTCAAATAGATGAATAGCGCATTTCTTATCCTCTTTTCCCAAATCTCTGATCAGATTTACTTTGAAGTTTCCTCATCCTTAGACAATGTATTTCATCAATTCAATATTTCCTGGAAAGTGAATCAAATCAAATATTCGTAAGAAAGGCCTGGTCATTCTAGAAAAATGATAACCAGATTTGACTCGATAAATGAGTGAGTCCCATTAATAATCCGAGGTCCTGCTAGTATCATCCAGCCCATGAAGGGGCAGATCGATAGGCAGATTTGATTCACCTCTATGGGTATCTAAGCACCTGCTAGTAACATCCAGCCTACAAAGGCTATGACGTAACATAACCGTCTTGAAGAGGGCCAGTATCATAATGGCTAAGAAATGCATGCAAATTTCATGAATACAACCACAAAGATGTAACCAATATACGATGGACCTGAAGCGCCATGTTTTCAACTAAACGAAATGTTTTCACCTAGAAAAAAGCTTGGTTGAAAACTCTTCAATCAAAAAAAAAGTCAGTTGAAAACTCTCAAAAGTTATGGTGAAAACTATCAAAAGTTATGGTGAAAACTCTTAAAAGTTATGGTTGCAATTGCTGGCCATCCTGGATGGTATTGTCTCAAATTTCGCTCTTGTCGTGCGTCTTTCGAAATACTCATTACAATCAATTACCAGCAATTGCAATGGGAGGTAGGTGTATCGCTAGCCTCCCCGCAATCACAACATCCCTGTACGCTTCGGTTGATTTTTGAGAGTTTTCAACTGACTTTTTGTTGAGTTTTCACCATGTTGTTTTGAGAGTTTTCAACTGAATTATTCTCAACTTCAGTTGAGCTAGAATCTGAGAATGTCTGTCTGTCTGTCAGTGTGTGTGTCTGTCTGTCACCAAAACTTTGGGGCAGGCTGGAGACTTCAAAAATGGTCCGATTGGGCTGAAATTTTGCACACTTGATCCTTGGGCAAATCCCTGGGGGTGTTTTTTTCATTTTTTCAAAATTCTAATTTTTGGGGCCTGGGGACGAGTTTTTCGCCAAAACGAGGCTAAAACTTTGGGGCAGGCTGGAGACTTCAAAAATGGTCCGATTTGGCTGAAATTTTGCACACTTGATCCTTGGGCAAATCCCTGGGGGTGTTTTTTTCATTTTTTCAAAATTTTGATTTTTGGGGCCTGGGGACGAGTTTTTCGCTTGGGCCTACGAATGATTTCAAAGATACTGAAGTTGAGCCAGTGTGGTTAGCACGTTCGACAATTTTTAGTATAGAGAGTTTTCACCATGTTGTTTTGAGAGTTTTCAACTGAATTATTTTTAGTATAGAGAGTTTTCACCATAATTTTTGAGAGTTTTCAACTGCGACTTTTCTTTAATTACAGAGTATTCACCATAATTTTTGAGAGTTTTCAACTGCGACTTTTCTTTAATTACAGAGTTTTCACCATAGTTTTTGAGAGTTTTCAACTGACTTTTTTTTTAATTTAGAGAGTTTTCAACCAATTTATTTTCTTGGTGAAAACATTGTGTCTAGTTGAAAACATGACCTTTCAGGTCCATCGTACCAATAGAAACAAACAAAATTTCTACTGGAATACCAAGGAGATTTGTTTTGGTGACCAGACCTCTGACTTCAAAGCGGCATATTGAGCAACAGGCACCATCAAACAGTTAACTTAATCATCGTTGGCTATTTATACATATCTAACGATTACTTCGTGCCAAACAGTAATAACAATATTGATTAACTAGGAAAATTCCTCAAAGTAGTCGTACTTTAATACGTATGTAATGGGACCCTAGTGATGGCTTTTCGAAGCAAATGGAAACATGAAGAGATAAGCCTGGAAGAAAAACTTTAGAAGTAGTAGATACAAGATACCGGAATACAGGTAGTTTTTTCATGAAGCTCTGGCGTACCGGCCAAATAATTCTCAAATACCGGTCAAAAATGTTTCGCTGAGTAGTAGAACACTGGAAATTCAGCCATTCAATACAGCGTCTTCAACAGCCCCCTCTCTATCAGGGTACACCTCTTCAGCCTATTTCTGGACCTTTAACAAGATTCTCCTCTCGACCTTCTGACAACCAGACGTGTAAACTATAAGGGAGATATGACGCAATCTTTGGGACATACGAAGATGACACGCAAGACGTATACCTTAACCACGATAAACACCTTACTTTTAAGTTTTGGGTACAAAAAGAGACAACAAGTGACGTGGTAATTTGGTCTTGAAATAACAGTATTTCTTACAAGTTAGTTAATGCATAAGCATGCATAATTTAGTTGATATTGATTAGGTTTGAACTAAGTACTTTCTACTATTATATACATCGACTATAAGGAAAAGAGACATTTATTAGAAGTTTTCCTAAGTAGTGAATTATTGACAGTCACGTTGCCCTTCACACAGGTTTTTCCAATGCTTTAATAAAAAATTGAAAAGTTTGAAATGGGAAAAAGAAAACTAAAATGATCAGTAGTAAGTTTTGCCTGCAGCACATTTAAAACTTAAGATTTTGGTTTCCGAATCGTTTGCTGAGACATACGGTAATTTCCAGTGCTCTCAACATATGGAGCTTATTTCAAATTTATGACTTAATTCTAAAACTCCACTTGACTATATGGTTAACCATAATGATTTATTTTGGGCATGATCCAAATTCAAAGTCAAGTTAAGAGCTTTTGACCACAACATAAACATTATCCATTGAAGTACATTGTAACGATAAGACGACATATAGTGGTTTGAAGTTTGTCATTTCTTGTAAGCTGAGTGTCAGACTGATGACATATGATGCGTCATCTTGGTGACTTTAAGTTGATTTCAATGACCCTTGATTCGTAAGGAAAGAACAGGTGGCTCTACTTAGTAGATTGGTCGTAAACAGTAGACTTAGGTCAAAAACAGTTTTTTATGCAAGTAAAATAAGTAAATAAGTTTGCGACTGGAATCGAGGCCGGGGGGGGGGGCACTCGATCTGAAAACGACCATACGTTTGGCCCAAAATTTGGCTTCTAAAATCGGACCCTTACAGTGCAATGAATTTCCATGAAAAATCATACCCTTACAGTGCACTTTTTCAAAATTTTTCTCTCGCAAGGGCGAAATTTTTTGCAAGTTTCCAAGAAAATGTGGAATTTCTCCTCCAAAATTGACCAATTTTGTGCCAATTTTACCAAAAAATTGGCCTTTTATCACAATTTTCTACCCTTACAGTGAAGTTCAGTGCAGTTTTGTAATTTCCTACCCTTACAGTGCACTAGCTGAACTATGAAAAACCTACCCTTAAGGGCCGAACGTCTGGTAGGTCATTTACCTTGAGTGCCCCCCCCTCCGGGAATCGAGGGCAGCCCGAAAGCTGTCTAGCTGTCTTTCCAGAGGTGAGGTGATTTCTTTCCATGGATTTCTCCACTTAACTCTGATTCGTCTCTTTAGTTGCTGAACATCAAGTAGAAGGGCATCAAGTACCATTTTGGGAAATTTAGGGTAAGACCCAGCCGGCTGAGGGTTGAACCATAAAAACCTTGTGCACCGTAGCTGAATGTCCTACCTTCATGCTTCATGCTACGGCCTTTTTTAGGCAAATATGTTTTGGTGATTGTTTGTCTTTACAAATTGAGGAGCGATTTACGGAATACTTAAAATTTTCTAAAATGACATAATAGGCATTACGAGATGTTATTGACAGAATTCGAGATAATTCAATTTTAAAAAGCAAGCAACAATATCAACTTCAAAACATATGAAGAACATTGCAGTTAAAAATATGAGAACAGCGGAGCGTCAACCAAAATTTATTAGTTCTTATGAGAAAGAAGCATGTATTGACTAAATACTTTGTAGCGCTTTCGGTTGGACAATCACAGCCTACTCTCTATAATTTACGATGGTGAAAGTTCCATATAACACGGAATTGTATCATAAAAGAAAAAAGTTGCGACATTACATTCATCGAAACGGTGATCATGTCTTTTTAAAATGGCCGCAAAAAATCAATCAGCAAGTCTACAATCTACAATTTTGAGACATTATCAAAGAACATTAGGTACAGTGGATGACAAAAACACATCAAATTTTGTAGTTGTTGAAACTTTTGTGCAATAAAGCCTAAACAAGAACGTCCAGTAAACACAGAGGGGATCTAGCCGCAATTTACACTTTGAAGGACTTTGTCCATGAAATTCTGAAGAAGGCGGTGAGATGTCGTACTTCGGCTGAAAAGTGTGCCGTGGTTAGGTAGGAAATTCTACCTAAGTCACGTGACATTACAATAGAATTTCAGCGCTTGACCAATCAGAAGCTTCAAGGGTTTTCGAAAACAATAGCAACAATACTTTTTCCGATATTCAATTTTTTTAGCCTGCAATGGCTTAAAGAACGACATCTAGGTCCTTATAAATCTGTGGGTGAGATTGGTAAGTTATCCTTATTGCAAGATAGATATCTGGTAGATATTAACTTTTGGATATCAACTTTCTAATTTTCCAAAATTTTAGAACACATAGGATGTTCTTAACTTTTTCAGTTTTTAGTCTAAAAATATTCTTAGAATAAGCATAATTTCACCATTTTGTGAGTATTTTTGTGCAATTTTCTAAATATTGGGTATTTTACAGTCTTCAAAGTCTTAAAATAATATCAACTTGTTCTTAATGTTTGATATTCTTGCGACCCTACCTGAGACTCATGGAGGTACCCTGACTAGCGGTACATCCCCGTACTCCTTTTTGCCCTAGTAACCCCCCCGGGCCTCAAAGACTAGGTTGTTAACACCTAGATCCATTAATCTCAGTAGAAAAACATGACTCACTTTGAGATCATAATCTAGCGAGTTTATGCATTTGCACTTTTGAGGGAGGCGGAATGACTGAAACGATTTGAAATAGCCTAGTCTGAATCGCAGACCTCTATAGATATACTTCCTTTAAGAAACTTCCTTCGCTAGAAGATGAGCAGAAGCCCGCAGTTATGATCTGCGAAGTCGAGGACGGCAAAAGTGCTGATGTACCACCGTCCTCAGTCAATCAAGAAGCCTTAAAAAACACACATACATAGACTCGCTATTAAGAATATTGGCTTCGCAAGCGTGGTGCGCTGGATCGGACAGGTGGGATGATGGAAAGTCAAAAGCTTAAGCGATTTTTAATAAAAGTTACACCTTGAAACTTGGCATTAAGACACTCATTATTGGACCATTAAAATTAGACATATTTCGCAATGTTGTCACCGCAAGGCGAATAGAATTCAAACCATGTGATTTTTTTATCAAAATACAAAATCGGAAAATATCATTAGTACCTTACCTTTAATTGACATTCTTAATTAAAAATAGATAATAGATTTTATGATACTTAGCAATCAATTAGATATGTACCAATTAATTAAATGGAAGAATTTGATTTCTTTTGTTGGATATACGAATGGAAAGAAATTAACCCTTCGAGTATCTTCTCAAAAGAAAAAGAATTTGATATCTTACAAAATAGTAATATTGTCATCTTTAGTGCAAATTTTGGCATCATTGATGACGTCATCGTGGCCTGACTACTTCATCATACTACCGGGTGCACCAAAAAAAAAGTATACAGGTTTGTCGAGATATTGTGGGCTTCAGGATTTAAATTTTTTGTTCATTCTTTTTTTATCGTATAGAGGATGCTCTAACTTGAATTTTGAGCTATCATAAATTAGATTTGAAAAGGTAGTTTGAAAATCATTTTTAAAAAACTGACTTTTTTTTAATGTCAAAATTTCAAAAAATCATCAAAAACAGCGAACAAACTTTTCTCTCGACATTTACCTTCTTTACACATAAAAATACCGAAAAATGCATCAAAACTTGTTACAGAATTTAAAAATATGGTAAAATAAGCTATTCCCATGTGGGATAATATTTTTGGAAAAGCTGAAAATTTTTTTTGGAAATCTCCAATAAAGGTTTTGATGTTATGTGTGTGCTATGTGAGAAAACTTTTGAAAAATTAGATCACCATTCCTCCACTTTTTGCTCAAAAAAATTGGGTCTGTATTGAGTTTACTCGTTTTGGAAATGTTCATGACGTGCAAATAAGATGGATAAACTGTTGGCAAAATATAAATAAGAAAAAAAAGAATAAAAAACCCAATAAAATTGTGTTTTGTCATTTCGTCTTATTTATAGCGTGATTGCTGTTTTTAATGATTTTTTGAAACTTCGACATGGAAAAAAAGTCAGTTTTTCTTAAATAACTTTCGAACTACTTTCTCAAATTTAATGTATGATAGCTCAAAATTTAAGTTAGAGCATCCTCTATACGATAAAAAAAGAATGAACAAAAAATATAAATCCTGAAGCTCACAATATCTTGACAAACTTGTATACTTTTTTTTGGTGCACCCGGTATGAAATCCCGAAAATACTTTTTTAATTATATTTTTGCTCGAATTTTGTGAGACAACTCAATTTTAGCGGTTTTGAGATATAAAGGGGAAAGTGGGCCTCGATGGAATTTAACACAAATTTCTACCACTGCAATTGCTGAAAACAATTAGCATCGTTAATAGTAGCCCGGGGGCCACTTATAGCTTTTTGATAAACTGGATGGCGCTAATAAGTGGCCCGGTGTAGTTTGGCAGGCTCCATTTTTTGGCTTTGCTTGAGGTGGTAGCAAATCCATGCCACTAGATCGTGTCCCTTTTTGAAGAAAAACAAACAGAAAACCATGACCAATAGACCAATTGTTTTCAAATTTTGGAGGTATTTTCTTGTTTTTATTACAGTATCATAAACTTTGATGGAAGTCTACTTCACTGGACTCAGCGTCATCAAAATCATCAGAGAAAAAAGTTCAATCAGAAGTAGACTTTAGTCTACGTTAATAGGGACTTCCAGGTAAATCTTTCTTGATTTAAGATATTGCTTACGAAAAAAATTTAATCACCAAAGCTCGGAAAAGGACTAAATGACCACAAATGGATCGTAAAAATCACATTAACACAAGAATCAAAATGAAGGTTGGAAGAAGAGAATTAATCACATGATGAAAGAATGAAAACAACCAATCTGTTTTCCATGTGTACGTTCAAATTAAAAATGCATAACAACATCCGCTCATTCCAAGCAAAACAAGTGATACTTATGGACCTACTTGGTTATGCATTTAACACATATATAATTGATATCTACGTGAGCATGACCGTTAAAAAATTATTCAGAACACAAATAGTGACGATCTACTAAAATTAGTCGTTTGTTTCTTATAAAAAAACGTTTAGAAACCAAAATTTCATGCTCTTGAAATATTCTTTCATATTTAAAACTTCGTGAGCAAAAAAAAAACATCTATCTCATCAAAAAAATTGAGTAATTTGGGTAAGAACATTGATGTATGCTTATGTGATTCTTATAAATAAAGATGTGTTTCTTGAGCTGAAAAGCTCTTTTTTTACAAAAATCTGCTTGAGCCATCTTTTACCTACTTTCATGCAAAAAATCAGAAAAAAACAATGATCGAATATTTCACAAAGTCTAAAAAACCCTTTTTTTAGCCGTTTTTTGGCCCAAATTTGCCCAAAAACATTATTTTTCGAAAATTGGGCTCCGTCACATTCAAGGGTTTATAGTAATGCATCTTTGTGCAAAAAATCATAAAGAATGAAAGAGCCAATCTCGAGAAAAGCTAATAGCTAAGTAATTGATAATGTGCTTATAAAAAAATATCGAATTTGGCCAGTTTTTCTATAAAAACACGCCAAGCTACCAAAATTTCATGTCTAAACACACTTATTCTTCAAAAGTAAGCCCTCATGAACAAAAAAAACATATCTCATAAAAAAATTGAGTAATTTGACTAAGAACATTGATGTATGCTTATTAGTGATTCTTATAGATAAACATGCGTTTTTTGAGCTAACAAAATTTTGTTGCAAAAGTGTGCTTGAGCTATCTTTTACCTATGATAGTACCCTAATTTCATGCAAAAAATCTGAAAAAATTGATGATCCCGTTTTTTAGCCGTTTTGTGGCCCAAATTTGCCCCAAAATTTTTTTTCGAAAATCGGGCTCCGTCACATTTTGCCCACCACCATTTTGCACCTTTGTACCAAAAATCAAAAGATTCCCGTGATTCAATTCTGAGAAAAGTTGGTAACAGACGAACGGACGAACGGACACAGGTTAATTTATAGGACCTCCACCCCACCGGGGTAGGTCCAAAAATAAACAACTTTTAAGAAATACATTGGATCTGTCGTGGATCAAGTATGCTAGACTAGTAATTGGAGCAATTTGAAGCCAAATCTGTTGGGCTAATCATCCAAATTCCCTCATTTGAGCTTTGGATCCCCTATTTCAACCTAATGATCTGCAAAATACCAATTAGACAGGATGCTGAACCGAGATTTGGCAATTAAACTTGCCTTCTATTTGATATACTATCTTCTATTGCCTGAATTTCGCCAATTAAAAAATGGTAGACGCTCGAAGACTAATCGCTTAGCCATTCTGTGGTTCCTTGGCCACAAGAGGCCTTTCGATCAGATTCAAACTTCGCAGGAGGAAGAAAATAGGTTCCATAAATAGACCAATCAATTTTTGCTTTGTCGGAAAAAAATCTGAGAAAGCGCTAAACGTCAAAATGGTACCAGCAGCTGACGTTCAGGCGCGCCATCTTTCCTGAGAGAAATATATGGCTGGAACAATCATTATTTTTATTTATTTTTTATACAAATTGGTTTGTTTATGTTTTGTTTATAGTGTATACTTAATTGGGATTAATGAATAGTTTTCTCCATCCTGATTTGTTAATTAACTTAATTAGCTCGTTCTAGCAGTGCAACATGAGACTGTGAGAATGGTAGTGATCACGAGACCGCTAAGACGGCCTGCTTTCAGCCCTAAAAGGTCCTTTCCTCAAGAAGGCATGCAAAAAAGAATCCATCAATGACCATTATAAACCCATGGCTAAGCTATATCTTTTTAGGTTGACCGAAATTTAAAAAGTCTACAGGCTTTATATAAAGCTTAGTACTAGTAGTTCAAATCATACCCTTCTAATGAGTTTCCTTGATTTTCAATACTTTAAACGTAAAAAAGAAGCCATTTTTTGACTACTGCATTACAATGCTTTTGCAATTGGGGTTAACAGAATATCCATCGGTCATTTTGCATTACTAGTTACAGAAATGATTGATTGATTGTCAAAACGTGATCTGGTTCGAAGAGCACAAAAACAAGTCTAGAAACAAGTCTAGAAACAGGACCCAGATTTGCAATAACTCAACCTAACAGTAATAGAGAGAGAAAAAAACAATTGATTCATCCCCATGCTCTGAAATACAAACCGCAAACGATCAACCAAAAATATCAGTATACAACCAACAAAACACTAAAAAGTAATCATTTCCGTTTTCCCGCCATTTTCTTGACATCATGATGTCAAACTTTACGACGTTTGACGTCAAACCAACAATCAAATCTAACTAAGTAGTTCCTAAACTCTCTCCCTCTGATGTTGTCAGTCACATACATACAATGACAGGACAGTGAGCAGATGAAGCTACTTATTTCCCATCTGAGACGAATGACCCGCGTGGTATTCACACGAAGGCCAGATTGAAAGTAAAATATATCACTAGATATCAAATGGTATACTGGGTCAAAACAAAGAAAACATTTGATTCAATCCGTCATTCTAAGGCGAGATCAATTTGATTTTGACCCTGAAGTTTCAAAAATCAAATAATAAATCAATAAAATTAATTTTGGTAGTATATTTTCATTTTCATTGCTTTTACAGACTCCCAAATTTTCAAAGTTTTGGTAGTTTTTCCAAGGTTTATTTTTGGGTAGCTTGGCCCGTAAAACAACAAATTAAATTGGTCTCGCTTAATTGCGACGCAAAGCTTCAATTTTTCTTTCTTGAGAAAGGTTAAAGATTCCTCTCTTTCCCTTCGGGTTTTAAACACAATGAGATGGAAAACTAAACTGTGGAAAAACGATTACATAATAATTCTTATCAAAATTTTAATTATCAAAAATAACATTTGTGACAGTAATGAGAAGCTATTTTCGTTCTTGTTCCTATGTTTTGATTATGGTTGCGGGTTGGCGGATGAGCTGTGGCGGCTAAAGCAATTAAAACATCATTAGTTAGTATGGCTGGATTTTTTGAAAAAGTGTGGAAACAAAAACCAAGCATGTCATCGATGTATAAATTGAACAATGTCTTTTGTCTGGTTTACAAATTGTGGTCATTGGTTTATGGGGCTATTATCTGAAACAACCCATAAACAAGCACTCAATTAAGGCATGTTTTTTAAGTTCATGGTTTTTTTAGAATTCTCTAATCAAAAATAGAGGTTTTTCTAAACCAGCTTATTCAACCAGCCCTTCCAACTTTCCATACAGTGACAGTTTTAGTGGATATTTTGGAATTTGAACCTTATCTTAGACGCTTCTACAAAAAATAAATTACCCATAGGACCACGTTTACTTCGATTGAAATTTAAATTCCTCAAATATGGATATTTTAAGAGAATGCCTAATATGATCAAAACCTACTACTTAAATGACAAGAAAAAGGACCATATTTTGTTCTAACCACATTTATGGTTGAAAAGCTTTTCAAATATTGGTTACTTTCTTGGCACAAAGAGCAAAGTCTTGCGAAATATGCAAAATACCTTATAAACAGGATAATCTTGTTTTATCTATTCTATTCCAACTTTCTACCCGACATACCGAAATTCGAAGACCGCGGGAAAATCTTCAACAACTGCAAAGTTCTGAATACGGATTTTAGCAACTGGACTGCGCAATGGGTTTTCAAGATGAGGGTTTGGTAGCCAATAGCTCTCCTTACGGGAGATTATTGGGCCCAGTCCCAATTCTTTCAGGTTGAGGCATGGAGTGAGGATAGCTGAAACTGCCTGATAACGCCAACATATCAAAGTGAGCCTACCATATCGGCCCGGTGACCATGGAGATTTTTAAGGCCGGTCACCACTTGCGCGCGCTTCGATCGCACTTTTTAAAGCAAAGCTTCTACGCTATTGGTCAAAAGAAGCAACTCCATTGGCGCAATCTGACGTAACGGTTGAAAAAAGTTGAAATGTGTTCAACTTTTTTTCGAGCGCGCGCAACATTCTATGACGTAATCTTTTTTCCAAGCAAAAAGGATTGAAAACAAACAGTGCAATCGCAGCGCGCGCAAGTGGAGACCGGCCTTTAGCGTTGTCACCTACCAATACGCCATCAAAATAGCCAACTTTGAGTATGAAACATTCTTTTTGCGCATTCGCACATTCTTTAATAAGCCCACTCGGATCTTATAACGACTTTCCCTTTCATTAATTTTATATATTAAAACTTTCCAAGTAAGATCAATCGAAAACAGTTAATTTTGGAAATCGATGTAAGACATTATAAGGGAGGCAAAAATTAGGCGGTTTCTGATTGATATTGGTACTTAGTCCAGAGCTAATTGGTAGAAAACAGACATTCTTATGACGATATCAGTGTTTTTTATTAAGATCTCGACATCCAAAAGAAAAGTACCCACGCTTCCTTAAATTAGAATTATAACGACGATGAGCGACCGCCCATGTGGCGAGGGTTCATAAAAGCCCGTTACCTGTTTCGTTTCCTTGAAAAAAGTAAACACACCGTAAGGTTAAGCTTCAAATGGGCTTCGGAAAGAAAACGTATACCCCCTTGAGGAGGTCCATTTCCGTTCCAAGGGGGTAAAGTTTGATATGTGGCGGAATTCCATAGGGAGATACAAAGATCTGTCAAAAGTAACTGATATTCCATTAGGGTAGCTTTTTAAATCCTACAAAAATTCAGAATTCCAGAGGATTTTAAACCTAAAATTGCCTGGAATTCTAGAGGTGTACAACATTTCCAGCAACAAAAGTTTGGTCCTCCTCAACAGGGGGTATACGGTTTCTTTTCTGGAGAAACCCAATTAGAATGACTATCAATAACAAAAAATCTTAAGGTAAAGTCATTTTGGTTAAGGTGTATGTTCAAAGCATTATCGAAACTACATATTGAACATCGAACATCAACGATTTACACTTCAAGGTCCGTGAAAAATGTCAATCAAGGTCAAAATGCCTAAATCAAGGTTACAAAAAGTCAAAATTTGCCAACAAACCGCAGTAAGAATATCAAGAGGAACTAAAAGTGAATAATTTCTGATGAATGACAGGATGGTATTGAAAAGTTAAAAAGAGTGGGCATTTTGACGCTAAAGCTGGACATTAAATTATCAATATCAATCAATTCAATATTAAACATCACCATCGTCATCAATCGATGGAATGGCAAACAAAATTAAAATGAGTTGGTGTGTAGGTGTAGGTGTGTCTTCTATTTGGCGGAAATCACAGTAACAAAATTGATTGGCTAATGATGCGATTGCATTGACCTGCCTGTGAGGCAGACAGAAATTAAACTAAAAACTTTTTGATATAGTACAGTGCTTTTAACCATCGTTGTTAATTGAAGTATTACTCTTCCCTGATAACTATAATATCCAAACAACATATACTTGGCCCTGGCTGGTCACTGCCAGAGAACGTTATAAACGGTCTCTCAAAAGTCCAAATAGGTCCGAGAGCGAAAAATTACGGCGAAAAGGGCAGCCATTTTGGACAGACCATGGGGTGCTTGTGAATTTACAAACCTTGCTGGAAAACTGAAACAAACATGGCGAGCTCTAAAGGGATAAAACATCGGAGTGATGAATTAAACGACAACAGCTACTCCAAAATAAATAACACACAAAAAATAATTTTGACTTAGCCTATAGCATAATCGTGGAGACGGTCTGCCTTTTTGAGTGATGGGTATTTAAAGAGATTCGAAACAGTTGAACGGACAGCCTGGAAATCTTGAACGCAAGAAAAATTTCATAAAAAATGACAATCTATCAATGCTCTCCAATTCGATTTTCAAGGGGAATCGGATTTTCATCGAATAAGGGAGCGTATCGAATAGTAGAGTGTCATTTATGAGAGTTACTTGTTAACGGTGACTTTCAGAATTATCGAATAATGGAGCGTATCAAATAGTAGAACGTCGAATTAGAGAGCGTCAACTGTATCTCGATAAACCAGATCCTAACCAAACAATTAATGGTTACGATATGGTGGCTTGACCTAGAAGATCGACAAATTAGCCAATTGACATGGGAACGCTCCATAGCAACTACCATGTTCCATGTACCAGTATTGAAAGAAAAAGAAGAAGACAAAAAAACTCGTTCATCAAATACATGACATGTCTACGGATAAGAATTTCCTGAATGAAATGAAAAGCAGTTAAAAGGAGAAGTGGGCTGGTCAAATGAACTTGATGTTCTTCAAATTTCTCGTATCCCGTATCGGTGACGACAACTATCCGGTTATTGCAAACGACCTTTCATTAATACCGATATCTGAAATAATTTCTAAGAATATTTTTGTAAGAACCGTACTTACAACGGCTGAATTCTGAGCGGTTATAGCGAATAAAAATAACACTAAAATTAGAATTTATGCTTTAAATAAAAAAGATTGAATTCATGATATGCACCACTGGAGAATAAAAATTTATGCTTAAAAAAAGATTGAATAACATCATATTTCAGACTGAGTGTGCTAAAGAAAAACAATGCGTGCAATTCTATTGGTTCTAATCAAAATCATGTGCAGTTGACAATTTTTAAGGGGAATATGGTTTTCATCGAATAATAGTATTGAATACTAGAGAGACGTTTTCTCGTTGACATAAGAAAATTTAAATCACATGGTACTAAACATATTTGCAAGTCATTTTTATGATAAACGATATATTGGCAACTGAAAATATCCAGACAGACAAACCATGGCAAAAGAGATAATATAGGCTTCATAATTAAAACGTGACGATAGTAATAAAGAACGAACTGGATCCCACGCACCTACGCTCAAATGTGCAGCAAAGGAAAAAACAAGCTCTTTGCAAAAAGATAATAATGAAATAAAATTAGTTTTAAACTTTCAGTAACCAGGACGATTTATATCAATTAAAATTAGATCGAGGAAGATGAAATATTTTTTGAAGATTTCCTGTAAATAGGAGGAGCGTAGCCAAAATGAAAGAAATTAGTGTACATGGTAGACCACCATAGCCAACTTAAAAGAATTTGAAAAATTAAAGTTTTCAAGAAAATATTTCTAGACTTTTTCTCAAGGCGAACTTGTCAATTTGATCGAAAGCGAAAAATAAATTTCCCAACGAAGTTTCTTGACTTTTTTTCACAGACCCTGTTGAGATTATAATTTCGGTCACTGAAAAAGGCAAATAGTCCCAAAGCATTTAACGATGAAGATTTTGTCAGCAAATGCCAAGAAATGTTAGAGTAGTTAAAGATAATTTGAGACAGTTAGATTCAATTTTCGAATCAAAATAAACCAAAAATCTTTTCAACCCGATAAAATAAAAAAGTAAAAAAAAGTTATAAAGTATTCTTGGGGGATAAAAATATGGTTTAAGTTTATAAAAAATAATAATTTTGGCTACCTGTTGTTAGGTACTCTTTTCCGTTCTTTCATTTTTCGGACGCGTCGGACAGCATCTTTGTGCTTCTTTCTAAAGTCCTAGAAATTGAAAAAAAAGTCGATATATTATAAAATATTTTGTGAAATTCACGACAGCGTGATTCCCGTAAAGAGTTGTTTCCACACGGAAGGTAGTGCACGAGTCTGCACGAATGGATTTTCATAAATGAAATTCTTTAGAGAATCGGGAATCGCATCTGTGTAGAATCATTGGATTCATTGAAATTAAAAATTATTCAACATTTTTTGTGGTACGAAAACTCAACGATGGTTCATTCAAACAGTTCCTTTAATCCGTAATCTCCATAAGTCAAGAAATTTAACGACTTTGGGGTTTGAGTTATAGAAAATCGACTGTTGTATTGGAAAACTTCTTTTAAAAATTGTATGATATCTATGATGAGCGGAACATGAGGAAGCGGGTGTTTGAGCCGCACCATCTTTCTCCCTGGATTGCTTCACTTATCCTTTATCATATTTTTATTGCTGAGCATCAAACTGAGAGGCATCAAGTACCATTTTTGTTTTAAGTACAAAGTCTTTGGTATGACCCAGCCGAGGGTTGAACCCATGAACTTAACCACCGTAGCCGAATGCTCTACCTTTGCACTACGGTCGGGGCACCACCATTGAGTTTAAAGCCCGAAGGGCTAGAGTTCAATCTCTAACCTTTCTCAGGCAAGAAAAAGTGAAGCCTTAAAAAATGCGCCGCATTTTTGACGACAGATTGAATCTAGCAATTCCTTTGTTTACGATTGATATTTTTTTCGAAATTTAGCGGTAAACTTTAGTTTCTATCTGTCATTTGTGTGAAAACCAGGCGAGCCGCTCAAGGCCGGGCAACTTTGGTAGGATTTGTTGGCTTCAAATCCTACCAAGGAGATTGACTTCTAGCCCTTCGGGCTTATACTTCATTGGGCACCACACTACCCTAACCGATTCTCCATTGTGGAACCGGAAGAGGTGATTGCTTCCTTCATTAATCATTTTTGATTCAAGTTTTATTAGCGTTTCAGTAGATTTAATGAACTCACAAATTACGAAAAAAAACATTTTCGATCAATATCGCTAAGTGTATAATGAGATCAAAATTAGAGCAATCTGAATTAAAAAGACAATTTCGCGATTTTGTAAATTAAAGTTCGCAAAAATAGATCTGTATAATTTGAGTAAAATTGGACTGGACCTAATTAACAGGCATTAAGGCAATTTAACACTCATGAATGTACACTAATGCTGAAGATTGTTTTGATCGTTAACAATATTGACGACGCGTATTTTTATTTATTGAAAGCTATAAAAATAGCCAGAAACGTGCACATTAAAACTTAATATTGTAGATGAAACAAATTTTGGATTCTGTTTTGTACAGTCATTCTATTTATCAAACTCTTATATTGTATTCAAAGTGAAGATTTTAAATACAAAGAAAAATAGCATCAGAAATACACCCCCGAGGCCACTCCTGTTTTCTTTCCTTTAAAACTTTAAAACAATTACGAAAAGGCAGTTAAACAAAGGAATAGAATATTTTCGGACCATTTCTTTGTAAATTGAAATTTCATTCATCGACGATTGATGTGTTTCCTGAGTACTACAATTTTCATTGAGCTAATATTACAATGAATATTATGTGCCTAGGATAGAAATAGATCTGTCATTACGTGTGTATCCTTTTCTCTTTCCGCAAAAGATTTATTTCTTCAAAGTAGGTCACGATGTTTTAAAAAGAAATCTGCAGTATCGTAAAAAAGTGATTGTCAAAGAAATTGAATCATACCTCGCGTAGTCCTTGTCGAATATCTTCCCATTGTTTTGTGATCTCTTCCAATCCTTCTGAGCGCATGAAACTTGCACCTATCGGTTGAGAAAATTATTTGATAAAATATTTTGAGAAAATGAAAATTTAGTCAGAATAGTATGGTGATAAAGAGGTATCATATCAATAATTTTAAGCATTATTAGATCCCCCTTTTGCCCCCTTGGTAGTGCGACACTGTTCAATTTGTTTAAGATAGGAGAGAAGTACCAAAACCGATACCTTTTAACAGCCGTTCATCATTTTCTTTGAAGAAGAAGAATCCACCAGCAGAAGAACTTTTTCCTTCTCCTTCTTTCGTTTTTTCTTCCGACTCTTCTTCTTTTTCGTTTTCCATAGAGACGTCCCTGTTGTCACGATCTTCCCGTAAACCTTAATATAACATTAACATGAATGAGAAAGAAGTCAAGGAATCGTTCCAATAGGGCAAATTTCCCAATCAAGGACTAAAATGAACAGATTCGCAAAATATCAAAACAACCTTTCAACTTGAATACAAAGATTCAATGTGACATGCATCATAAAATAATGATCACATTAAATAAAGATACCTTTTTTCCAGCTTAATTCTTTGATGGGTTTGGCTTTATCAACAGTTTCTTCATCTTCTCCATCATCATCGTCAACATCCATGGTGTTATTTACAACTTTACCAGAGTCATCTTCCTCGTCATCGTTCGTTGGCGCAGCAGACAAAAATGTAAAAGCTGGTGCAGGCTTGTCCTAAGGATAAGGATAAGATAAAGATAAGACGAAATACCAATAAATGAGATGGCTGAAAGAGTCTAATAAAGGAAAATAGTCAGATATAGTTTCAAATCCGATAGACAGCGGGTTGATTTAAATACCAATGCTACAACAACAAATTAAAAGCAAAGGTTGAAGAAATTTGGCATACATACTAAATTATTTGAATCATACAAGCTACGGATTTCTTCGATTGGTTTTTGTAAGAAATTTCTTTTGTTCGAATACTTCAACAGTTCAAGCTAATTCCCCGGGTCAAGAAATAAACCTTAAAATACTTTCCATAAATCAAACCTTTCTGTAATTCGATTTTTTAAGATTCCATGTTTGAGTTCAAATTAGCGAAAGTCAATTAAATTTATTAGATTACAATGTTCAAAGCCTAACCTCGCTCTCAGCAGCAGTAGCAGTGCCGGAGAAGAGTGATTTCAGTGAAGTTTCAACTTTGTAGAAACGTTCTTTGGAGACTTCGGGTACAGGGTTCGCTTCATCCTCTTCGACATCTTTCTCTCCTACTGATGTTTCGTTTAATTTTTTGCTGTTTGAAGGTTTCTCTTCCTTTTCAACTTCGAGTTCGGTATGGTCTGATTTTGTTGGATCATATCGTTGGTATGGGTTGGCACTGAAAACCGAAAAAAAGGACCATGTTAAATAATATATTTTCCATTTATAAGTATAACAAATTATTAAAGATAAGCAACATGTGTCTTCAGTTGAAGCAGGCTTACATTCTTGCTCGAAAGAAGGATTTGATAAGAATCGAAAATTTAAGTTCAAGTAAATAAAAACATAACTGCAAGAAGAAGAGTAATGAAGACACCTCTAATTCAATGTGTCAGAACTAATATATAAAGAAACACGAAAATAGAATGGGCCATTCCATTATAAGTCCGTACAGGGAGGGGGTGGAGGAACATTTCTAGGGATGAAAGAGTTTTTTGTGGGGGGGGTTAAAAATTATCTTAAAATTTCCAAGGGGTAAAAGACTAATTTTGGTTCGTCCAACGTCACTTTAAGGTATGAAAATAAATTTTCTAAGGGATATTTTGCAAATCTTTCCATTTTTCAAGGGGTATCTACGCGTTTCCAAAAAATCTTTTTTGACTTGAAAAGGTTCGTCCACCCCCCTGTATGGGAATTTAATGGAATGGCCCAATAATTCAGTAAACTCGGAGCCTTGTATGAAATAAAAATGGTACCAATGGTAAAATTAGAGAAGCGACTCACGATGTAGCAATTAATTCTTTTTTCAATTCTTTCTTTGATTTGTTGTGTTTCAAGCTTTTGCCAAGGATGCTTTCCAGTACAGACATATTCCGCTCCTTCTCTTCTTCTGCATTCAAATTTTTCGTTTCTTCGTCTTCTCTTTCTATACTTCTCTTCTTGTTTTCTGATTTTTCGCCTTCATCTTCTGAATCAGTATCGCCGCCGTTGTCATCTTCGGCAAACCGTTCGTCCATCCGGAAACGATCATCACCACCATAATGCATTTGCATTTTGAAAAGCTATAATTGATGAAGGAAATGAAGGAAAGTTTTTATACCAATATCCACTAATTCAAACCCAATATGGGATGGAAGACATGTTGGACAAAAGGTCAAGTGGAAAAAATCTCGTAAAATCGAAAATGTTTATAAGATTGATAAAAACTTTAAAAGTTGAAAAATGATCCTAATTCGATTCCGAAAGCTTTTGAAAATGTACCCTCTCATCTGGCTTGAACATGAAAGATCTAACTCAATGTTTCACCGAACTTTCGGGTGCACTGAAGCTGCAAAAAAAATCACGAG
This sequence comes from Clytia hemisphaerica, assembly GCF_902728285.1. Classification (NCBI taxonomy): domain Eukaryota; kingdom Metazoa; phylum Cnidaria; class Hydrozoa; order Leptothecata; family Clytiidae; genus Clytia; species Clytia hemisphaerica. The sequence continues at coordinate 560,369 of NW_027103824.1, forward strand.
AAACAAGATGCAAACCTTTTTGCCGTGTTCTCCTTGAAATTGTGGTTTGACTGAAAATCTGTTTTCATCCTCATCTTCATCATCTTCATCGTTTTCATCACCAAGGAAATCCTGTAATAGGGAATGGACTCAGAGATGTAAATCACCGAGCTAAGAATTGTGTACATATGACTCAGATCAAAGAGTGAGAGACAAGGCAAACCGCGAACTAGATAATGGCGATATTTTACGTGGATAGCCCTGTAATCTAGGTCTTTTACACAGTCCTACGATTGTTTTCACAGCCGGCTCGGCCTTCTATGAGCTGAACGGAACATGGGAAGGAACATGGGAAGGAGCAAGGCTCGAACCACTGACGCCTTTGACTTGGCAATCTCTCCTTGAAGATTCGATCTAGAAATGTCCACTTTTAAAGTGACAAAAAACTTTGAAATTCAGTGAAAGGTCAAGAAAAAGTGAAACAATAGTCCCAAAGTTCTAGGCTGTTGATAATAAACTTATCAATCGTTCATTAGCCTTACATCCACGAAAAGAAATTCCAAAAATACACCGAAAAATACTGAAAGACAAAAATGAAATAAAACTCACGACTGTCTTTTCATCTTTATGTTTCGTTCGTGTCATCGTCCCTCCATCATCTGACTCGTCACTATCACCATCCCAAAGTGCACTCTTCTTCTCGTCTTTGTTAGATTTAGTTTTCGTTCCTTTGTCATCACTATCATTTTTACTCGATGCTTCATTTGTCGTCAAGTTTTGGAAGGTGACTTCGTCATCATCGTCGTCCGTGTCGCTGAATCGTATTTTATTGTTCGCAGATGACGAGTCCTTCGTGTCCAATCCCCGAAGTGCGTTTTGTATGAGCTCTTTATTCTGTTGCGTGCGTTGGTTATGAGCTTCGACTGATTTTTGTCGTAACTGTTCGGAATCTTGCGGTTTATGGTGTTTGACCTGTGACTCGCATGCGGATTTTTCTTTTTTCTTTTTGCGTTTCTCTTTCTTCGTAGAAGCTGTCGATTCTTCGGTTTCATTTTCATTTTCTTTTTCGGTTTTCTTCTTTTTCTTTTTTGATTTCATTTCTTGTGTGGCGGATTCGTCAATTTCAAGGTTTAGTTTCAAATTTTCATCTATATCATTCGAACTCAATGTCGATTCTTTCTCTTTCTTCTTCTTTTTCGAAGAAGACTTTGTTTCAGATATTTCTTCTTGTTCATCTTCGGTATCTTTTCTCGATTTTTTCTTTTTCTTTTTGACTGGTTCCGCATTATCTTCTTGGGGAGATTCACTCTCAACGGGTTCATCAGAACTTGCTTCTGGCACAGCTTTTTCACCCTCTTTCGACGCCTTGGGTGACTTATCGCTATCCGTTTCAGAGTCTTCACTTGAACTCTCCCCACTTGAATCTTCTCCCACATCTTCTTTTTCCCAGCGCAATTCAAAACTACTAAGAAACTCTGTTCCTTTTTTTCCTTTTAGATTCTCGAATTCGAAATCAAACAGATTGATGGGTTCCTCACCTTCACTGTCATCGGTAGACTCATTACTCGATGAAACTCCTCCATTGGATTTAGGTCCTTTATTCATATCGTTGATATCAAAGTCGAAAAAGTTATTCGTTCTTTCACCTTCAGATTCAGAACCACTATCTACATTCGAGTCCTTAGATTCTGGTAATGGTGTTCCTGTTGTTGATGGTTCAGCCATTGATCTCGATTTCAACTGTTCGATAATGCTTTTACCAAGACTGCTGTTATTGTGAGCTACCTTTGGTGTAGCTACAATGTTATCACCCGGGTTCTCACGTAGATTTTTCTTAACGCAAGGAACAACAAATGGAGTTGAAGCAATCATTGAAGTTGTATGGAAAGTCGGTTGACCTGGAATCGTTCCACTGTCTGATTGAGAATCTTCTTCGTCTTCACTGTCGACTTCAGATTCAGAGGAAATTGAAACGCCGTTATCTTCCGGTTCATCGCCAATATTTTTGAGAGTACCGTTTACGAGCACTTCTTCGTCTTCAGATTCAGACGATTCCTCACTTTCTTTATCCTCAGATATATTGTTTATATTCGAAGAAATTTCCATTGATTCATTGTCAGATTTATCTTCAATATTCTCACAAGAAGCTATTTCAAAGTCATTTTCAAGTTCTCCAGCACCATTACAAAGTTCCTCAGAATCATTTCCATTCAAATCTTTAGTCTTTAATAAAGCAGTATCTCTCTCGTTTTCATTCACCACATCTTCCATACTCTCCAAACTGGCTTTTTTCTTTTTCTTCTTTTTCTTAGGCGATTCTTTTTCCTCATCGACACCATCAAGCTCAACAACGCCGTTCGCAATATCCTTTTTCTTGGTTATGCTCTTATTTCTGATAATACGATCTTGAAGATGTTGGCATTCATCCAATTCCCAAGTCAATCCATCAATTCTGTCCTCGGGCACATCAGTAGCTATTCTTCGGATGCAATGGCAATGCTTTGATGGATCGTGTTTCAAAAACTTCCTGCCAGAGCCTTTACCATTGATATGGACAATGGGTAACGGTCGACCAAACTTGCCGATGACCCAGTTCTTTTCACCTTCCAAAGGGATACCGGGAATGGCTTTCTTTGTGCTTTTACTTTTAGCAATATATTCTTCGTAGCTGCGGATAGGATCGATCTGTTTACGTTTTCTTGATTTAGAGATTTTAACTGGTTCAGGATTTTCCCATTCTTTTTGTAACCTATGAGTGTGTATAAATAAATGATTATTGGAAATTGTAGTTCTTTTAACCTCCGGGATTTTAGGTCTTATTCTCATTAGGAGTTTTACACTCGAAACGAAGAAGCCTAGTAAATCTTGGTTTGCTGAAAAGTTTCTAGGTCAACTTTAGGTCGAATTGTGAAAATTCAATTATACGCAATAATATCATTCCTTGAATTTAGTACTATGACTTATATAATATCGATTACTTACATTTTTTACTTACATTAAACTTTTTTCATAAAACTTCATAAGATAGGGTTACCTTTTCATGAAATCGTCTTTGGCCAGTTGCACTTTCAGGCTGTGTCCTTTCCATTTCGTGCCACCAAAGATTGCGAAACCTAATTCAAAAAGTATATAAAAGATAAAAAAAAGACCACTCTTCTCATGTAAAACGGCAGCCTAGAGTCCCTGAATACAGTGTGCGAAACTATTCGAAAGAGCTCAATGGAAGCAAATACAAGACGAATGAAACAATTCTCACACGAAACAAATCTCAAAAAATTACAATCGCTTTCAAATCTTTACATACATTTCCTGAGTTGTTGCTCAGTCGTGGTGAGGTTAACATAACCAAATGTCTTTGAGATTACCCCTGAAAAAAAGAAAAGAAAAAATATATGAACAATTTGAGGTAGTGAATAAAGTAATCTCGAAAGAAGGCGAAGCTTGCAAAGTTTTGCATCTCAAAATTTAAGTAAATGAATGACAAAACATGAAGTTGTTTTAAAGATCATATGCCTTTCTTATACGTTTCTTATTGTAGGATAAGCTACGGTTTAAGTTTTGCAATTTTCAGAAAACAAATTAACCCAAAAGTAAAGTACTGTTATCACTAATGATTCCCCATCAAGTACAACCACCCACTACAATGATTGGCACTTTAGGGAAACCATTTGCAACATAAATGGAGATGCCAGAAAATTGGTAGTATCTAATGTTTAATAAGGAACAACAGATGATTTGAGATTCTTTAATATAAATCCATTTGTTTGATTATCCTTTGAAAGCTTTTAAACGTCATACCATCTGAAGTCTTTTTCTGAAACAAACATACATCTGACGTCGTACCAAAGCTCTTGAATCGATCTCTGAAAGTATGATACAAAGTTCATGTTCACAATATGAAACTTTCATTGTTTTTACGTACTGAGTAAGATTCTGAGTCAGATGAGAGAATCTATGTCCCGTGCAAAGATTGGGCCATTCCATTTTATGACCATACAGGGGGGGGGTAATCCGAGAAGAATTTCCAGGGGGTGTAAGAAGTGTTTTCTCATTTTTCCAGGGGAAAAACCCTCACTATAAGAGATGAAAATAATTTTTTCCAAGGGTTCTTTTGCAAATTTTGCCATTTTTCAGGGGGTATCTACACTTTTCCAAGAAATTTGTTTTCACTTGAGAAGGTTCGTCCACCCACCTGTATCTCCTGTATGGAAATTCATTGGAACAGCGTATTGAAATAGATCTTTTGAGGCCATGACTCAACTCTCCTTAAATTCGTTAAAAGATATAACAAAGCATAATCTTTTTACCTTAGTTCCTCTTCCTTGACTTCAGGGGCAAGACCACCAACAAAAACACGGAATAAGCTTTCTTCTTTCATTTTTATTTTCAAAATACTTTCTTTAATTGTAACTTATGTATATTTTATACCTGAAAAATAATAAGAATTGAATAGTTAGAACAAAGCGAAAAATATACAGTCAAAATAAGAAACTCAAGGCTACACTAAGGCGGTTTTAAAATAAAATTCGTCAATATGGGCCTACTGTTGCAATAATAAAGAGATATAACAGTAATCAAATATATTTTCTCATTATTCTAGTTAAATAATAATAAAAGCTTTTTGATAGTTATAAATTTTCTATAAAAAATGCATAATTCTAAAAAAGTGTCGAACTAAGTAATAAAGTGATAAATAAATCAGCGTAAATATTTTTTTAAACGAATGACAAATTAATTTGATTTTCTATAGACCACTAAATATAACTGCCCAAAAAAATACTTCTTTCAAATCTTTGGAATTATGAATTCAAAACACTTCAAATAAAAATTGTTGAATTTCATCAAGATGAATTTTTGACCAAAGACAAAATTTAAGAGGATATTATTTTCTGGAGCCTCTCAACTCAAAACTGTACAATATGAAAAATCTCTTGTGCAATCTCTAATGTCCTTCTTTACTATAATGCTTCATTAGAATAATCGTTAAACCCAATACATAAATGTCAGTGTAAAAATTTCATAACATTAATATAAATATGCAATAAGCTTTATATTTTTCTTTCAACAGAACATGATGGTCAAAAGGCCAACTTTTAGCTTGGATAAATTGTTCTAAATGTCAAATTGATCCTTGGCTGTCGATCATGGTATTCTTTTGGAACACGATGCTAGAATGATATGAAAGATAAAACAATTTAACATAATGATGTTGAACAAACTTGCAGGTCCAGAGAAGGTTCACCCTACAACTCCACTTAATTTTGACAAAAATTAGAAATAATTGGAAATTTTTGCAAGAGTTTCTCCTTTTTGTTTAGAGAAATTCTTAGACTATGTACCTGCCAGTCTTCTTGACAAGCTCCATCCATGATTAGCAAACTACCATTGGATAGAGGTACTTTAACGTGTTGCGAATAAGTGTAATCAACTTCACCATCAATAATCTGCATGTAAAAGTTTGGTAAATGTTTTAATTGTTAGCATATATATAAAAGAGTACAAAATTCCCTCTAAAAATAAGCAAAAAATACAACCAAACCATTTTTATTTGGAAAATAATACAGATAATGCTACTTTATAGTTGAAAAAAACAATTAAAATATTAAAACTTTTACTTCACTTTGGTCTTTCCGCCGCAGTTCAAAATTTCTTGTTTCACCAAATGATAAAGAAGCAATGACAGGATTTCTTTGTAAAGATACTTCATCGTCTGAATGCCAGTCCTGAAGAGATATGGAAAGGGAATCAGTTCACATCTTTAGACATCCAAGTGAATAGAACTAAGTGGTCCTCGTTTTGTGCAGTTATGGTGTTGGAAATAATGATCTTAACCCATTAAAAGTGCCAATGGTATTATACGAGATCGCTCAATTTATTCAGTCCTGTACTAGGTTTTTTAACCCCACCTAAATAAAAAACGTCCAATAAAAGTCCAGATTGGTATTTTATTTTTAGTTGGGGTGTGTACAGGCGTTTGAAATCAAAAAAAAATATAAGAAAATTTGAAGTTATTCAATGGCATTTAATGGGTTAAAGATGAAATTTGATTCGTAATTTTTTGTTGAGTTTAAAGTATAGAAAAAAGCAAGAAATGATGTATTTACGATACTGTCTTTCTCGCCACGATACAAATTTGCCAGCATTGAGTTGAATGGCACGCGATTGATCTGCTGCTCATTCATATATGATTCAATCTTGTCTCTGATCATGATCAACAGTGGTGAAAACTAAAAGTATATAGAAAAGCAAACTAAATTGAATTTAAGATTAAAATACCTACACCGAACAAAAAAGAATTCTAAGTTTCAATTAGGGGTCATCTGCATCTGAATTTACAACAGCTAGTTAACCAGAAAACAAATGATTTTCATTTCAGCCCAGTAACAATTATTATACGGATCAAAATGAACTTCAAGAAAGTTAACAGTCTGAGTTTCAACTATGTCCATTTTTCTGGATTACTGTATGTGAATAGGTCATTCAAACCTGATGTGGATTTAGTGTAAGTCCTGAGTATGTGTATGTAATATCTCCAAACCATGCTGTATGTCTTGGTTGTTCTACTGTTTCACCTAAAATAATAACATTATAAACGCTTAAGTATAATAGCAAGCATTAGTTACTACACGTCTTCCATTCCTAAACTTCAAAATTTGGGTTTAGTTTTAAAAGGGAAGTCTATTGTGGCTTGGATCACGAGATTTATCTACGCTGATCTCAATGCATTGGGAAAAATATATTTTAATTTCTAGTTGGTCGAATATTTCTCTGAAATCCTCTTTCAAAAGCATTTTTGGTGTGAGGGAATTTAGAGCTTCTATATTATATAGTAATGAAACCTTTAATTTTAATGAGTTCTTGCTTCCAAGGCACCTCAGCATGCAACTGTTCAAAAATCCATTCACATTCATTGCTATCGAAAAATTCATTTTGGAGAAATATCCTGTAACATAACAAGCAATATGCTGAATGGACCTACCTGATGATTAAAGTTAGATAGCAATGCGAAAAGAAAAATGAAAAAAATCAGTCAGAAAATATAGCGTTTAGCGAAAATACACAACACAATAAATTCATCATTGATTGTTGATGGGGGGGAGAGGGAAGGGTTGTAGGGAAATAATAAATAGGAAGTTCTGGTCGCAAAAATCAGTTTTATTGACAATTGAATCATGCTTGATAATGAGCATTGTTATGAATAATGTTTTTGTGTGAAAAGCATAGAAATATAAGTAAACTAAACCGGAAAAATTTTTTCTCAAGAGTCGGACTAGGTCAAGTTTTGGGCATTGTTAATACGATTCTTTGAGCAAAAAATCAGAAAAAACTAATGATAAAATCTTGAGAAAATGCCAAAAAACCAGTTTTTCCGGCATATTTCCGGCATTTTCGGCAGGAATTGAATTTTTTTTCGAAAATCGGGCTCTATCACAATTTAGGTATTGACATTTTGCATCAGTGTGCAAAATTGAAAAAATGAAAAAATATAAAGTACAGCTCAAGAAATTCAAGAAAAACCGTTTTTCCGGCGAAAATCGGCTGTTCCGGCGATTTTTAGAAAGTTCCGGCTTCAAAAATCAATTTTATTGAAAATTGAAACATACTTAATGGTGGGCATTGCTATTAATAATGTTTTTGAATGAAAAAAAAAACCAATTATATGGAAAAAATCCAATGAAAATCCAGAAAAACGGCGATTTCCGGCATATTTCCGGCATTTTCAGCCGGAAAAAATTTTTTCTCAAGAATTGGACTAGGCCATGTTTTGGGCATTGTTAATACGCATCTTTGAGCAAAAAATCAGAAAAAACTAATGATGAAATCTCGAGAAAATCCCAAAAAACTGCTTTTTCCGGGACATTTCCGGACCTGGCGACCGGAAAAAATTTTTTTTCGAAAATCGGGCTCCGTCACATTTTGGGTATTGCCATTTTACATCATTGTGCAAAAAATTAGAAAAAACTAATGAGCCGATCCCGAGAAAAGCTGGCAACAGACGAACGAACGGACGGACGAACGGACGAACGGACAAGGGTTAATTTAAAGGACTACCTTAAGGTAGGTCCAAAAAGAGAACAATGGAAATATTCTAAATGAGTATTACTTTTAATTTAAACTCTAACCACCTTAAGTGGATTAATTATCATGAGAACCAGGATTAATTTTTGCGTATCAAGGATTTTAAAAATTTTGCCCTGGATTAAATTTTGCGAAAATGACCAAAATTTGCGAAAAGCGCGAAAATTAATCCACTGAAGGAATTGTCAGAAAATTGTCAAATAAATGAATCTTCAGAGTATTAGGTTTTCAGGAATCAAAACTCAATTAAGCTAAAATAGCATAGCATAATAAAATATTATCTAGCACTCTGACCTGGATAGTCCATTGTCAGTATCACTCAGTTGATGAACCCCATTCTTCCTAAAAATGAAAAATAAACAATGGCAACATTTGCATCAATCAGTATGACAGGCTTGCCAGGCTACATCATTTGAGGCGTGCCATAGCACGCGCACACCCCCATAAACACCTAAAATGTCTAAGGAGCATGCCATCAATCACACAACATAAAGTTAGTTTCACAACTAAAAGTTGTTTATAGCACTCACTTATCACACGCCTAAATTACTAAAATTAACATTCTAGGGTGTGATTAACCACACACCTGGAATTTTCAAATGATGCAGTCTGGGTTGCTTTGTATGGCATATAAAAAACAAGTTATATATATCCTTGAAAGACAAAGTCACAACTACTAAAAGTTTCCAAACAATATTAGGTCAAAATTTAAGATAATTGCTTGACCCGTATAATTCTATTCATAACAATTTGATGGAGAGGTAATAATAAGCGAAAACTTACTTTATGACCAGCTCTTTAGGCTTACTTCTGTTCTGAAGACAAATATAATATATTTTGAAGGTTTTTCATTCTATTGCAAACTTGCAAAGATAGAACATGTCATTGTTTCTTTTACTTGTTGATATTTTTTAAAAACTTTTATTCACTTTTTGTCAATTTTATAGAAATCAAAAAGTTCATTTTCAAAAACAGTACACACCAAAAAGATAATCAAAATAAGAAAAACCAAAAAATTATATCTTTACCTCTACAGTTGGTTTAAATTTGAAATTAATAGGATATTTTTCATCTTTGTTGGCAATCTTTGTTGGTCCCTCATCTCTTCGTGGCTTGGAGGTTGAAGCCCACCCCCCTTGGACCCTTGCACGTCGGCGTTTCTCACTCATTGATTCACTGTCACATTTTTTATTTTAATATAATGTTCCACTGAAGAAAAAGATGAAAATAAAATATTTTAGAAAACAGAATAAAAGCTCCACCTACATTTTGCAGTCAATTATTTGGACTTGAAATCATTTTTAAAGGAAATGAAATCTTAGAGAATCATAACATAACATAATCGATTTTAGACTAAAACTAGAGCAAGCCAGAAGCTCAAAATTTATACTGATTCAAAAAGAATGTGTGTTGATGTGTCTAAAGATAAAATTATAATAATAAGTTATTAAATGTACAAAAGGATTCTTAAATTACAGTTATTTACAAACAAGCGACAAAACACCTTCAATGTCATAAGGGAGTATCCTTTGCAAGGACAATGAAACTTTTTGATTTTGGTGTTTGACCCCTAAACAAATAATGAGGGGATTTTCCAGGTGTCTTTTCTGATGAGAAATTGTTTTTCAATTCTGTGCAACGAGAAGTTAAGGTGTTTTCCAGTTCTGGTGTAGATAAATTAGAAGGTAGATTTGGTGAATCTATGTCATCGATTAAAGTTACATTCTCCTTTTCCGGTGAGCGGCAAAATGTTTTTGCCATACTTCTAGTGTATCTTCTGTTACCACCAAGGACTATGGTCTCATCTTCTTCAATCTCATTGTACTCAATTTGAGTTGATAAATCATGCATCAGGTTATCGTCTTGTTTTTTCAATACAACTTTGGCTGATTTCTCTTTTTTAGTCAATCTTTTCATACCCGACCGTTTTTGTTTTGGAGTGACATTTACTTGGGTTATGTGAGGCGTTATCCATTGTGTTTGTCCATTCACGATAGATGTCGGAAATTCAATTGGCTCACCAAAATCAGGATGATCAACACTGGAGTATTTATCAATAGGACTTTCGATGAACTCTAATTCAGGTCTATCTTTCTTTTTACGTCTACCCTTCCTTTTAGGTGCTTTACTCATTCTGCTATTCAAATTAACATTTTCTATTATTTTTTCTAAAAGATAAAAAACAAAAAAATACATAAACAAAAAGATCTGGATACATGGAGACCCTTTGTTGATAAACAAAAGCAAAATGTTTCCTAGTCATGAAAATGGCATAGAAGAATGACAAAGTACTGTTATATTTCAAACAGTGATGTTTTTCTGAAAATGCAAATGTAAAATGTTATTTACAAAAAATATACTTGATTGAATAAATTATTTAAAAAATTGATACACAATAATACACAATAATACATCCCTCCTTTTTAAATTTCAAATTAAACCACAGAATGAATTAACAGTAATTCGAACTAGATCATCAGTTAATTAACCCAAAAAAAGCAGCACGAAAGAAAATGGTAGAGAATCTAAATCCTAATCAGATATCAATATAGGTAACAAAAATGCTATAGGAATTCAGGATCATAAATTTGGTCTTCCATTGGAAAGTTTTTGTTTACTTTTTTGAAAAGAGCTATTACAGTGCTCATATTATTCTCAATTTGTCTGAGTGTGTTAGTTAGATCCTTTACTGTTTCAATTTGAGAGATGGCCTTTTCGCAAGCCTTGTTTTTCTCATTTGAACTTTTATATATTCTCGATGCCAATGCATCAGTCTCTTTTATTTGTTTTGTGAGTGCTCCTTGATCAAAAGAAACAGCCTCCGCACATTCAGTAAGATGATATTGATAACGTAAAATCATTTCTGTTAAAGGTCCTGATACAATTTTTGGGGCTTTGATGGTTTCAATTTCCCCAACAGCATTATTCCCAAGAATTGGTCTTGTTAATTTTGTTGTCCGTAGATTTTTCATATCTTCGTCAACAACTTTCTTCTTTGTTTCTGTTTTATTTGCCACAACAACAATCTGATTGACTTTTTTTGCTGACGATTCTGAGCGTTGCCGTGGATCTCGTCTTTGAGCACCATCAACAGTACTTTGATCTTGTCCCATTTCTTTTTAAATAACTTAGTAAATAGTCACCTAAGAATAAAATACCTTTATTATATCAAATTCTATTCTTGTCTTCCCACAATGCACAAAGTAGGTTGGATGAAAGAGACTGTATGTGAAAGCCAAACACCAGACACATGTCACATTCACAAACAATTTAAAAAAGAAAATAAGACAAGTGAAGTATATTTCATATTAAGTCAGCAAACCTGAGCTTTCAAATCAGTTCTTTCCATCCGATGTGTCTGTTCAAAAAAAGTGTTTTCCTTTTTTACAGTTGGAATATCGAATTTATTGGGAAAATACGGGTTATACCTACTGTACGCAATTTCATCAACTACTTGCATCACCCTTTTATGTCTTGATAAAACGAAATAAAAACAAACCTTTTAGATACTTATACCCACACTCCATATTCAACTTATACAAACTCTTAACAAACCGATCCTACGTAAAATCAACTGCTCTTGAGTGGTCAGATCGAAAGCCTGTAGAGCAGCATTCAACAATTATGTAGTGAAATGTGTTGATCCGGGAGAGAACAACAATCCTAAAAAAAGTGTTTTACATTTATAAAATCTCGTAAGTGTGATAATGATGGTGTTGCCCCTCTTTGTGACAAGGGTCACATCCACATTGATGACAAAAAGAAAGCAGACGTAAGGAACCACCAATTCTCCAGTGTCTTTTCAAAACCAGATGAACGCATCCCTCCACTCATTGGACAGCGTTGCACAACTATACCAGACATAAAGCTAGCAATATAGCCAGGGGGGTCCATGTACAAAAAAGCGGCATGTATCATGGGGTGGGTGGGTGTTTTCAAAATTTTTTTGCTGTTTAGTACTTGTGTACTATACATGGGGGTGTCAGGGTCAAATTTCTGATTTGCTGTTTAGTATAAGTGTACTATACAGGGGGTGTCAGGGTCAAATTTCAGATTTTCTGCTTAGTATTTGTGTACTAAAAAGCCAAAATCAAATCAAATTGTGATTTATTTTAGATTTTTGTCGAAAATTTTTTTAAATTCTCAATTGTTTTTGTCAATTTTCGAGAATTTTTTTATGGGAAGAATAAAAAACTTGCCCCAAAGTTTCAAGTTTTTTGGCTTAAAATTTTTATTTTATGAAGGGGTGTAGGGGTATATTTGGTAGTTTTCTGGATAGTATATTGTACTATGTAAGGGGGGTGTTGGGGTATATTTGGCAGTTTGCTTGATAGTATATTGTATTATACAGGGGGTGTCAGGGTGTATTTGGGAGTTTGCTGGATAGTACTGGATAGTATATTGTAAAATATAGGGGGTGTTGGGATGTTTTGTGAGTTTGCTGGATAGTATTTTGTACATTTTGTACATGGACCCCCCCCAATAAACTTCTGAAAGATTTCAACCCAAACAAAGCATCTGGTCCAGACAATGTCTCCTCTAAGTTCCTAAAAGAGCTTGGTAATGAAATTGCACCTGGACTAAGATGTAATGCAGGCCTCCATGATGCAGTCAAAGACTCCTGAGGACTGGTGTCATGCCTTGGCTGCCCCAGTCTTCAAACTAGGGAAAACAGTCAAACCGAGCCAAAGCTGGATTTTATAGGCCTATAAGCCTAACATCAGCATCACGCAAGATATTTGAGCATATTCTTCACAGTTAATATCATCTCCGACCTTGATACACAACATGGCTTTCGAAAAAATCCTTCATGTGAATCTTAGCTTTTACTCACCACTTATGATTTTGCAAAATTGCTTAATGAGGGAAGTCAAATCGATTCCATCTTGCTTAACTTTTCCAAATTTGACAAGATGGACCATGAAAAACTGTGTATTAAACTTGATCACTATGGAATAAGAGGTAATACTCTCTCTTGGATTTGAGATTACCTTGCAATGGCATTTACCAACTTCAACATGACCTGAATGAACTGGTTGAATGGGAAAGGCATTGGTCGATGGAATTCAATCTAGACAAATGCAAGGTCCACAGAGTCACCAATAAAAGCAAAATAATTCTATCTGACTATTCCATGAACAACCAAATCCTTGAGCTTGTTCACTCAGCAAAATACCTTGGTGTTTTTGGTGTATTTATACACATAAAGGTATCTTGGAATACCCATGTCAGCTACACTTTGAAAAAAGCCAACTAAGTCAGATGCTTCCTTCAGCGCAACTTGCGTACATGTAACCAAGTAATCAAGCTCCAAGCCTATCATACCTATGTGAGGCAGATTCTTGAATACGCATCAGTTGTATGGGATCCTCATACTAAAGCCAACATCAACCAATTAGAAATGGTCCAACGCAAGGCGTCCAGATTCATATGTAATGATTGGAGATATTCCAGTAGTCCAACCACCATGATTGGTAATCTTAACCTGAAAAAACCCTTCAGCAAAGACGGCTTGAAGCAAAACTGAACTACATGCATAAGATTCTACATGGTCGAATTGCTCGTTTATCTTCAATGGTATTGTACCACTAACTTAAAGAATGGTACCAATACAGGGTAATTTCCAACTCAATTTCGATTTGAGTTTTCAAACTCAATTCTGTAAAGAAAAAAATTATCAGCATCTTTTGATTTATAGACAAACGTTATCAAACGATCCCTTCGAACTGGGTATTTTATGTTGACCTTTGCATATTCTGTTTATATTTTAGCTGTAAAAATAGGTGTAAATAAGATTTCTTTGTTTACTGAAAACTATCGTGACTCTTATTGTTTTCGATTTTATGATTTATTGCTAATTTAGCAAATTATTTCAGGGGGGGGGTCGGTACTAAAATTTCAGACATCATGACTTTTAGTGACGTGGTGGTATTACAAAAAAGGCCTTGAAGCATTTTAGTACCATGTGTACTAAAATCCCAAATTAGGTGGGGTCTTCAAGAAATTTAAGAAAAATTTTAGTACATGAGTACTAAAAATCACCAAATTTTAGGAAATTTAACTATTGACCAAGCATTTTAGGCAAAATCAAAAAAATAAAAACTTTCTATTTAAGATTTAAACACCCCTGTGTCATAAATTAAGCAAACATTTCATCCCTGGTGGGAAAATACCCTTGAATTTCAGTCCCACTGGAAAATTGACTTTGACTTCATCCCACTCGAATTCTATGTTGAAAAAATTGCACTCCAAAACCACCCCCACTGGGATTTTTAGCCTTGGAACAATAGAATTTCTATCCCATTAGCATTTCAATAGGAATTTTTATCCCCACTGAGGAAAAAGGTTCACCTGGGCTGTGAAACAGGGGTGTATTTAATGTTCTGCTTTTATGTACTATGGAATAAAAAATGTTTTCGAAGTTGAATACTTTGTTTTTCTAAAGAACCATGGATAACTGGATAGAAAAGAAATAGCAAGCTGTAAATTAGAGGTGAAAAAAAACCAATCAATCTTTGCAATAACTAAAGTAGAGCAGAGAAAAAGTGTCTTGACTGTTTCTGAGTCTTTATCTAGAATAAAGAGAGATAGATCAGGTTCATTGACAGCTTAAGGGATCTTCTCAAAAATAAATTCGCTTAAATAGTCGAATTTAAGCGAAAAATTCGCTTAAATAATCGAAGTACTTCGATTATTTAACAATCGAAATTCGATTATTTAGTCACCTCAGTTCGATTATTTAGTCCCCTCAGTTCGATTATTTAGTCCCCTCGGTTCGACTATTTAATCTTATTATTCGATTAATTAAACCTTTTGATTCCAAAATATAATCGAATTTTTTCCGAAACATCGAATATCGGTTATTTTTTCTCACGTAGATCGAAAACAGCGCAAACAAGCCTTTGTCTACTGTGCCGATTTGAAAGACAGAAGAAAAAATATTTTCAAAAAGCCGTAGTCAAATCAACCAATGACTGCATAATTCTTCTTACCTTTAAGGATTTTTGATCTGCCAAGGGACATCATAAATTATGAAATGATAGAATAATCCTTTTGTGAATCACATTATCACATCATCTTTAAGTTTCTTAATGTTTGGATAACAATTCCATGATCTCTCCACGATAATAAAGTACTTCTATCTTTTTCTATCTTTTTAATTTCCACTCACTCCTCTGTTATCAACCTCTCAACACAGTTGCTTTTTATGTCTTTGTTATTGTTTTTCGATTCGAAAATAGCACTCCATCGTTGTGTTCATGTTCAAATCAAAAAGGGCAAAACAAAAAAAAAGATAAAAGGATAAAAGGGAGAGCGCTCACAAGATCAAGAATACGTCATTACGTCATATAAAAGCAGGAAGAAAACATTCTTTTGCTCTATTGTTCTGTTCGCAAACGTCAATCATGGTGTTTTGATTGGTCAATGCAACATTTTTTTCTTACAAGTTACGTCATGCTCTATTATTCTGTTTGCAAAAATGGATTCGAATTTTACATCCAGGTCTTTTTTAATGGCTAGATAAAGGCCGGTTTTCACTTGCGCGCGCTGCGATCGCAACTTTGGCTTCAATCATTTTTGCTTGGAGAAAAGATTACGTCATAAAAACGCAGCGCGCGCTTGGAGAAAAAGTTGAATGTATTTCAACTTTTTTTTCAAGCGCGCGATCGTAACGTCATATCGCACCAATGGAGTTGCTTCATTTTTCTTTTGACCAATAGCGTGGAAGCTTTGCTCGAAGAAGAGCGATTGAAGCGCGCGCAAGTGGAGACCGGCCTTAAGAGATTGAATCATCGCGCAGAATTGATATTACACTTTTTGTCATCTAAAAAATGAAGTCGTTGCATTGTTTTTCGCGCAAGTTCTATTTTTGCGTCACGCATTCGAAAGATTCGAAAATGTTGCAATCAAAACATTGAATTCATTTGTGAGTTTGGTTTTGAGAAGAAAACATTTTCTAAAAATTAAACCTAAAATATTCTGATCTTATTCATATTTTGAAAAGACTTTGAAAACAGAAAGTTATAAAATTTATTACATTTAGATATGGTTGTAAGAGGTATGTATGTATGGAAATGGAATGCTTTGTTTGCTTCAGTTTTCACTACAGACTTTCCTCCCTTCGAAATTCAGTTTTCGATGGGAGCCTTTATTCATCTAAAATTTGTTTTTATTAATGGTGATTCATTTTTGGATAACAAAAACTCCCAAGGATAGCCAGTAAGTTTCATTTATTTTGGAGGTAAAAAATGCTAAAGAGAATGAGTAGATATGTGTCGGTGATTTGTAAAATAAAGGGATTTCTTTTTCGAAATTGCGCTTCCATTGAAACGTGAAGTTAAAATTGACGTTACAGCATTTGAAAAAAGCTATAACTTCAAGGCAAAAAAATCAGATTACAACCTGTACTTTTTTATATATCATTTTTTAGCATTTTTTATCCTCTTTCACTTGCGATGGGTGGGAAAATTGCCCAAAACAAACAGCCAAATTTAACCGAAAACCATTTTACAGAAATTCGGTATTTTTGAGAGGATCCCTAAGATATAAGCGAAAAAGGATTAATTAATCGAATACAAGGATTAAATAATCGAATAAAGGAGATTAAATAATCGAATATAGGAGATTAAATAGTCGAAGCTATTCGACTAAACGACAGCAGCTATTCGATTAAATAGTCGAATCATTAATCGAACTTATTAATCGAAAATCGATTATATTTTTGAGAAGATCCCTAAATAACCAGAGTTGGCATTTTGTTGAAAGTCCAAAGACCGCCATTCTCTGAACCGAATTCCAAAATAAGCCTAATTTAGGTGGTCACTATGCTAAAATGTCAAAGAAAATTTTAGTACATGTGTACTAAAATTCCTTTTTCAAAAATTAGTTGGGGGTATGTCAAAAATCGTCAAAAAACCTTTTAGTACTCATATATGTCTTGGATTTTAGTACCGACCCCCCCCCCCTGATTATTTTATACATAAAAAAAAGGTTGGTGGTGATAGAAAGTGCAATGAAACTTTAAAGTCCTTATTTCAAATTTACCTTCTTCAAAGATATGGAAATGAGATTAGTTTATTTAGTTCAATAAAAGTATTCCTGTTATCAAAAGATAAGGATTGACATCAACATTCACATTAAACTCCTCCAAAACATTTCAAATAAAGTTTGTTTTTTCATAATTACGCTACTAAGATGCAAGAAATCCCCATAGCTACCATTACGCAACTATGGGGAATCGCGATTTTACGGAACTGGGAATCCTCATATCGAATAAAGCATCTTCTGAAAATTTCATTCTTCCCCAAATGCGAAAATGAAAAAGGAAGAAACTTTCGTTTTCATATTGTCTTTTTAATCTGCCATGCAGTGCCATGAAGTGTTATAAAATTCCTTATTGAATGACACGTTCTCCTACTAAGAGGTTTAAAAAATGACGTAAAAACAAGAAACTGTGAAAATCGATTACAAAACCTACGTCACAACAACGGAGTGCTGACTTTTAGTTTTAATGACTTGTTCTCACTTGTTTGGTTTCCGTAATAAAAAGAAAGTTGTTATGGCTAACTTTGAACATGCTTTAAATGGAGGTAACCTTGTGGAGCACCCCTTTTTTGCCCAAATATTTGAAGCCTAGTGTTTTTAATTTGTGAAAATACAATGTTAGAACCTTCTAACACTCTTATAAGAAATCAGGTTTACATTTGCTCCGTAACTTTAGCTACAGTATATAATCATTTTTGTGAAAAGTACTAAAATCTACTTCTGTTTACTGAGTGCAGCCTTGTCTTCCTTCCTCTCACACTTTAAAAAATTACATACCGGACCATTTTTATGGTTTACAGAATATTTTTGGATCCCCAACATTCTAAAACAGAGACTCAAAATGAAAATCAGAACAATGCGTAGTTTTATAATATTAAAAGGATAATTACCTTACAGTACACCTATGATGGTAACTTAGGGATTCACACCTTGTAAGGAAATCACCCAGCTTAGAAATGGTGCACAGTACACCAAATTATGTTTGGCGCGAATATATTCAGCGCGAGACAGTTATTACTTTTGGCATATTGGCGCACGGAGCGAATATAAAGTAAGATATTGGCATAAGCCAAAGTTTCTCAAAACGAGAGGAGAACTGCCTGCCCCATTTTATTACGCTAGGTTTAAGCGCATCAACCTTAAGAAGTACCAGCAATACAAGCTATTTCAGTTAGGGAAACCATCCAGGATCCTGCCATTCTATCAGCCAGCAAAAACTAAATGACACTTGTAAACTTAAGCTTCTTACCATTTTCCATCAAAAACAATCGAAAACATTACTACTTCCCAAAGCCGGAGACCAAAGCAAATGATCTTTCTTGATGAAGGCGCCCTTTTGGATCTATTGTTAACTCATATAAAATGGTGGACAGAGTTGCTGAATGATGAAGGCGCCCGCTGCTTCGAGGGTGGTAACGCCAAAACGCCCAATATGATCAGCCAACAGAAGGCGAGTTTGTTGCTGCTCGAGTTACGTCATGCACTCCACCGTAGCAAAAGCGCGAACAACATTTCACAATTATAAGAATATCTTATGTGCTTAATTCTATTTGACTTTGAGAGCTTCATGGAAGATGAAGAATAGAAAGATAAAAATGTGCTAGTTAATTTTTTTTAAATATAGGTGTGTTTTATCTTTGTTGAAAGATGGAGAAATTTCTACCGACGCAGAATTTTTTTACAGCCAATTAAAGGCACAGTCTGCTTATACTTACTATGTTTCCTATATCATCTAGGCAAAAAACGGTAAAAAAAGACGCAAACATGATTTTTTTACGAGTGTGGCTAAAAGGAGACCAAATATACCAGGGCTTTAGGGAGCTCTGCCCCTTGACCCCACCAAGCCTGGACCCGTTTGGGGGACTACAGCGCCCCCTCTCCCCTCTCCCCAGTTTTTAGAGCATGTCATGGCTCCCCCAAAGGAAAATTTCCAACATAAAACTGTGCCCCTGAGATCCGTTTCCCACCACAAAAAAGCCAGAAAAACAGGTAAATACCAGACAGTACTAATCGAAGGTTCGATTGTGATCGAAGTAACCAATAATGATCGATAATAATCGAAGGTGATCAGTGACCACTTATCGATTCTATCGGTGATCGAATACTCACTCGACTCCAGATTATGGCATTTTCTTCAACCATTTTAGATTTGTTCAATCATTTCGATTACTTTTCGATTACCTTCAATCATATTGAATATCTTCGATTGTATTGAATACCTTCCAGCCTTCGATTTTATCAAATATGTTTCCAGTAGCAGCGCGTCAAAATAATCTGAAACCAAGTTTATTTTGGCCAATTAAAACACGCGATTCACTCGCGAAATCCACTTTTGTTTTGTCCGACCAATCAGAACGCGAAAACCACTTTTGTTTTCTCCGACCAATCAGAACGCACGATATGAGTTACTCGAGGAAACCCAGGGCGAAATCACACAAAATGGCGGGCGAAATGGCTGGGAAATACCTTTAAAGCGGCCTTTATTTTCTGCCCCCAGGATATTGGCTCTACTGAATTTTGACATGAAAATTTCAATAAGGGTACATGAAAAAACTTGAATGGGACTCAATGTGGGTTAAGTAAACAAAAAATAATGATTCAAAGACATGCTCTGTTCGCCCGTGCCCGCCATTATGCGGGAAAGATCCGATCCGAACCTGCGAACAGCGCCAAAAAAAACCCGATGATTTTACCAACTTTCCAAATCAGGTTTTCTTGTAAATAAACGGTCGGTCCTAAGACCCGAACGCAGCATATTTTTGATTGCCGCCTAATTTTAATCAAAATATGAAAAAAATCTGTAGTGGAACACACGCGAGTGTCTTCTGTGCACATTCTAAGGGGCCGTCGACATTCGACTTTCGAATTTTTTAACGGCATTTGGCCGTTATGGTTCTGACCCCCTCCCCCCCTCTACGTTAACGGCCATCAAATTCTCTAAAGCTAAAAAATTCTCAAAAATCGATGAAACTCTAAATTTTCTCCTTCACTTTCATCGTTGTTTCGTCAGCCATCTTTAATATCGCTACTGTTTCTAAACTTTTTTCCGAAAGTTGGGCGAATTAATTATCTCCGTAATCATACTCAAAAGAATAGCGGCATTTCAAAGAAAAAAGACCGACCGTCTGCGAAATTCAAGGGCCGACGCGGACCGTCTAAATAAAAGGAACACTAGACAGAAACATCGGGTCGTTTCTTTTGGTTAAAATTATTCTAAAAAATAGCGAAGTGAATACTTTAGGATGCGACTTTAGCAGATCTTAGTTGATAAAAGGAGGAAAAGAAATATGGAAAGTAACATTTGTATGGAATAAACGTCTCAAAAATCAATATTTTCTGGTGAAAAGAATTGATATGTGGGGTACAAACTATTGGTCACTACAAACCCTGCAAACCCTGCAAAAAACCCATATTTGCAAATCTTTGGTCACGAATTTGAAGGGTTTGCAGCGTTTGAAGGAGATTCAAACACAGTACCTCTTGAGCTACTTTGTTTGCAGATATCACAGGAGTTGCAGCTGAATTTCAATCTTTTCTCAGCAAAAAGAAATGTGCAAATCTTTGGGACATTCAAACCCTACAAACCCTACAGAAAATTTACAAAATCTGCCATATTTGTTTTTATTCTTTGGTTTAATTTACTTAGATTAAAAACCGCTATTTGTTAGCAATGTCAAAAAAGAATGACTGACCAAGGATAAACCATGCGGCTTCTCTTCTCTTTATTACCACAGCGGGCGGACTCACCTTTCAGAGCAATTTTTAGCTATCCTTGAGTCGGCGTTCGTTACGGCGGAGAAAAGAAATCATGTAGGCAATCAACAAATTTCAATCTACAAACCCTGCAGGTTTGCAAATCTTTGGACAAAGTTGCAGGAGTTGAATATCTTGTAGATGTTGTAGCAGATGAAGGTGACCAATAGTTTGTACCCGTGGCGAGTTGACCCCTAAAGAGATTTTCGACCTTCCCTTAACGGCACATGGTCGACCCCCTCCCCCCCTTAACCCTTTCCGGACGCACGGGCCACTGGGTGGCCCATGAATCGTGTTCCTATATGACGCACGGGCCACCGGGTGGCCCATAGCTTTGTAAAAGATTTTAACCATTTTCGCGCCAAATAGAATAACATGGTTTTGAATAATGATTTTGAGATAAATTTCCCGTAACCTGCAAAAAACCGCTTTTCGATATCTTGTTTACAACTAGAATTATAAATTTTCAATATTTGTTGTAAATTTACTCAGGCTAAATCTGTAAGGTAAAAATTGCTCAAAAATTTGGACAAAAAATCACTTTACTCAGATTCTTGGAAAGCTTTTGACATGAAATTTTTTTTACCCGGCCAGTAATTCAATTCTCTAAATCATATTCAAAGCTCAAGGCGTAAAGCAAAGGCCTTTTACTCTATTTCTTTATTCAAAGTCAAAAATTTTGCCTTTCCGAAAAAAAATCTGCCGATTTTTCGGTCATGTGACCAGGTGTCAGCCATATTTAAAATTTTTTTTTGGTTTTTCAAAACCCCTATTACATGTGAAAAAAACGAGGTATTACTTATCGTGATATCTTTTATCAATCATTTTCTATTGCAATTTTATTGAAGCCAGTCAAAAATCAAATTTTTGTTTGCGTCATATAGCCGTGAAATCATGCGTCCGGAAAGGGTTAACGGCCAAATGCCGTTAAAAAATTCGAAAGTTGAATGTCGACGGCCCCTAAGAGGAGGAACGAAGAAGTATGATTGATAAAATTGGTGGGGTTATCAAAACAAATTTTTTGTCAAAGAGATTTAGGCCGATGAAATTTACATATGAGTTTACCGTCGTGAACTTACCCAAAAATAGATGTGGCATGATTTCATTATTCATTATTCATTATTTTCCCAACAGCACCTTATCCACCATTTCTGCCAATCATGCTCTCTCAAAATAAAAAATTTTGCTTTTTGCGAACGAAAAATAAAGATTGATTGCTACAGTGGCGCTAGATTTTGCAAAAAACTAAAATGGCGGTCAGGGCGGGGTTTGGCAGATATATGCATATGGGCGGGACGCCCACTGCAGTTGTAGGATTAAGGGGGCGGCAGCATTTTCTGTAATAAATCTTCTTTGTTTACCTGTGTAAACATGGGTAGAGACGATTTTAACAAAGATAGAGGTTGTAGTTGTAAAGAAATATGGAAATAATGAAAAATTTATGAATTTTGAAAATAATGAAATTTTCATGCGGGTGCTTTTTAGAGATGCGGGCGGCCGACGGTAAACTCATATATAAATTTCATCGGCCTTATACGACCCTGCCGGTGCACCCGACAGTCGGGTGCTGTCGGGTGTTTTGTCGGGTGCTGAAATTTCTAAATTTGCGAAAACACCCGACAAATAGTGCACCCGACAGTCGGGTGCTTAAATTCCTAACTTAGTAAAAACACCCGACGATCAACACCCGACATCGCCTAATGGGCGCCCTATACTATTTCCCGCTATCTTTGCCATCTTTGCCGATGCCGTGGACGTCAGTCAAGGCACTATTGTCACTGGGGCATGAAAGGGCCGGCGTGTAAAATCGAATCAGCGATCGGAACTACCTGGGGCTTTGTAGAGGTCTTCGATTCCTAATCGGTGAAAACAATTTAGGGGGCAGAGGAAAGTGACGAAAATTCTAATATCACCCAAACTCGAGTCGAAACCTTAGTTTGCTTTTTTGATTTATGATATTCTGACAGCACTCTGTTGTTATCCGTGAAAAGATTCTATCGCATCCATCAGTAAAATTAAAAAGTGCGATGCAAGTGGCTCTGGGTACGATTTGGGCGCGCAACCTCGTCCCGTGTATCCTAGGTTCTTTTACGTTATTACTGATCGATACGATAGAAAGGCCATACCTGACATTAACCTTTACCCCCGGGAGTCGACCTCCCATGTCAACTAAATCTCAATATCAATCATTCTATTTTCAGAGTCGCAAATAAGAGAAAATGAATCAATTAGTGGAACAGGTGATCACTTTTAATTTGATATTTACATTTCAGTCGTAAAAAAATTGCCGTGTCTTTCTTTCGATTCTGTACTTTGATCAAATATCAAATCAATGTTTCGATATTCTTAAATTCCAGCCTGCACTCTATGGTCAATCTAGTTCTCCGTGTTTAGGTTTGAGCATCGATGGTTTGAGGCATGACAATCCGTTTACTTTTTTTCCCTTTTTTTCTTCGTTTTAGTCTTACATTCTGATGGCGAAACACGCTGACGTGCTCTGGCTTATCCAGGTAAAACGTATATTACCTTTAATTGATATAAATAGCTCGATCTCATCTGATATTTAGTTTCATAATGACGTAATTTCCATGGCGTTCTAAATAGCCTGTAAATGCGTAATTCAGCATTATAAGCTATAGTTTTAATTCAATAACGACGTAAGTGGAAAGAGATTTAAAATCGTGAAGAGGTACCGTGCGTGAGTATCACAGCTCGAATAAATTGCAAAATGCAGCGCCTTCCGATTGGAAAACCAACCTTACCTCGTCCTTAGAGGTTAATATTTTCTCTTTGAAAACTTGGCCTCTGATACTCAGGGTAGTGAAGAGAGTGGTAGTCTATAAATAAATTTTTCTACTTTCTATCTCTCTCAGGAAGAAAACAAAAGAAACGATTGTTGGATCTATCGATGGATCAAATTCAAATGACCTCATAATTTACATCTTGCATATTTTTAATTATATATAATGTATTTCGAAGATTGTCTGTAAGACCATATTCAGACGTTACAGTTTCATATCGTTCCGGTACGATTTCCGTCACGGATCGATAGTGTTCATATTTGGTTTCGGAACGTTTCGGAGCAAGAAAATGGAGCGGTTCCGTTCCAATGAAACCCTTTTGACCTGTTTTGCTTAGTAATTGTAACGTCTTCTTTTTTGATGTTTCAAATTTTGGCGTTCACAATTGTTTCGTAACCGTTTCGTTTCGGAACGATACGGAACCGTAACGTCTGAACATGGTCTAAATTATTGTTAAAGAATAAAAAGGTTGTTCCAATTTCTTCTTTTGATCAGCATCACACATTGATCATAACGATATACCCATTTTTTTCTTTTGGGTGATAAAAGAGAAGAGAAAAAAAAATTGTCCCAGCCATCCAAACAGTTTGCATGTACGTAATGGTTACTTGTACAAGAACGGTGGTGGTACGCTAAATAGATAGAACAAAAAATTCGGCAAAGTAGTGTGTCGTTACAATACGAAAACCCAGGTAATATATAGCGTCCAGTTGACGAAGTTACTCAATCAGCTCAGACAAATTAAACGTCAGTGGGCATCCCCCCATTCCACCTGGGATCCCCGGACCTAGCTAAAGTCTTCGCCCCTGTTGTACCACCCCTCCCGCCTCCCCCCTCGCTTTGAATTTCAGAGTTTCAAAATGGCTCAGACTCTAACCCCAAAGGAAAAAGATTGTCTTATGAAAGTTGATAACTCCTGTCCATGTATGGCTGATGCTAGAAAGAAACGGGTGATGGTCTGATGGTAGCTACAACGACAACAACGGTGATAGTCGCGCGGCTGAGGTCGAAAAAAGTGGCTAGAAAATGATTTTCGTGATACACCTCTTAGATCCCAATTTTTTCGATGGAAACTCTCGAATTAGTATATGTAGATTCCAAAATCAAAAAGTTTCCACGATATTATCGTGCAAGTAACGAGTAAATGGCGATTTTTTGCGTTTCCAGGCAAAATTGCAAGGCCTGGAAATTCATGATTTTTGGGGGGTCTTCAAATTAAAAAAAGACCTATATCACATGATAGAGCTCTTCAAACTGAGCAAAAAAGTGTATTACACCAAAGTCCCAACTTCTCTAGATCAAAAGTTATTGGCCTATTTGTGGTCAAAAAGGTGTTTAATTTTGCATAAATTAATGCAGATTGTGGGGAAATTCCCTGTTTTCCATCAGTTTTTTACCACAAATGCCTTCGGGAAGGTCCTAGTAGGGGCCACTATGTCGCGAAAAAGCTTCCCGTGTGCAGCAGCTTGTGCAAAGGGATTTTATGATTGAATATTGTTCCTTGAATGTAGAAGATCAAAATTTGAGAGGTGGGGCCGGGTGTGACCACCCGTTGCCATGGAAACTGACGTCATTGGTTACTATGGCAACCAAAATAAAAAGTCGTCAAAATTGAAAATTTTTTGTTTCAGTCGAAAGAGCATGAAAAACTGATAAAGAAAAAGGTCACAACCTATATCTGAAAATGAATATATCAGGAGATATTAAGGAAATAAGGCAAAATGACGTCATAAAACGATGACGTCATCGAAAAACAAAAATTTGCCAAAATTCAAAAACTTTTGGTTTTTTGGAAAGAGTACCTTCCAGTGAACAAAAATTATTATTACGAAAAAGTTTGAAAATCCTTTTTAAGAAGTCTATGAGCCAAAATTGATATTTTTAAATTTTGCCTGTAATGTGTTTGGGCATGGTTTGGGCAAGCTCCAACCTTCGACAGGCAAAAAATGAAATTTCACAAAAATAAACGTGTCTGTGTGGTCCTGGAATTTTTGCTGACGTCAGCAATTATGTCATTTTCGGTCATTTTTCAAACAACCTTCCCCAATAGCTTTTATTGGCTTCATTTTCAGATATGGGTTGTAATGTTTTTCTGAACGGGCATGAAACATGCTTTCCAACGGTATGCAACATGACATACTTTGGAGAAAAAGATTTTCATTTTAGTCTGGAAACCTATTCTGGTCTGTAAAATACACAAACAGGTGCCAATTTTTTGGGTCTGAGATTTAAATCCATTTTTGACCCTTAAACTACCATTGTGCAAAGTTTCATGCTTTTACGCCCTTGTGCACAATGTTTATGACTTTTGGCACATTTAGACTGCACTAATAATATGACCAGTTATCATTTTAGGAAGCACAAAATCACGATCTGGGTTCAGTTCATTACTTCAAATCAAGAGCATAAGTACCTCGGCTTCTTTTAAGCACATCATGAACTGATGGTGATGGTCACAAAAATTGGTCAAAAGCAAATACACGTTTTTTTTTATTAGAACCCAGTTTATGAGAACATTTAGGCTGAAATTCGTCGAAAAATTAGGCACAGCACATCGTAAAAACATGCCAAGAATAGAAAAAATTGTTTTCTATTTTCAAGCAGTTTTCCAAACCATTTACCGAACTTAGGAGGGATCGATTTTCTTAAGGGCTTTGACCATAGTCGGAAAATTGATTTAAGTATTTGAATATAAAAGTTATGCTTTAGGTTCTTTAACACTTTTAATAAAGAATTGCCTTTATAAATCTATACACGTTTTTTTTTTTTTAAGAAACACACTTTTAAGAAACACGAGGCTCAGAATGCCTGAAAACTAAGAAACATCTAAGAAACATGCTGAGGCTGAGAATGAGAAAATAGCATTTTTTTAATCGGCAGGTCCAAAATGCATAAAACATAATGCATATTGCATAATGCATAATGCATAATATTTGAAAAATGTCAATTTTAGAGGCTATAATAAGGAGAATTTGAAAGATAATACTTTCAACAAAACAAATACACTATTTTCTACCAGAAAATAAAGGGTAGAAAGCTGTAAATTTGAATTTTGGATGATGAAGAAAATCCATGATCCACTGAAAATGCTTGTCGCCATTTTGATTTTCATAGTTGTATTTTACAGAACGTAGTACAGTGTAGAAAAAACACGAAATTTCTTCTCCGTATATTACTTTTCTAACTCGAAAACGTAAATTTTATAGCAAGATCTTTATTCTGGGTTTACTCAGACTGTCAGAGATCTTTTTGAACAATTATGCTAATAAATTTCAACGGGTTTTCCCTTTTACAAAGCATTAACCATGTGAATGCTTTTGTCTCCGTTTGTTAAATAAGCCAACCCAAAATAATTATTAATATAAATTAAAGAGCTTCATGTGGAAGCTAGATCAAAGAAAATAGACTTCGAATCTTTTTACATTCGAATGTTTATGTGTTTACCTTTTTTTGAGAAAGAAGAAGGGGGAAACCTTTCTGATCTGTTGCATCTTCTTATTATTTATGCTGACGGAAAACCCTTTGTTGTTATGATTCGAATGTTTTCTCTTTCGTTCGGATTCGAAAAGTAAATATCATGTCTGGGTAAATCCCTCTGATTGACTCTTATAGGGCTCTTCTAAAAGTTTTTCGCGGTTTTAGCCTCTACAAAGGAGAGTTTCAGAAAATATAAAATCGTTCTGTAAATTACACAATACTATTATGCATTATGCAATATGCATTATGCTTTATGCATTTTGTACCTGCCGTTTTTTTAATTCGTTTTTTTAAGAACCTTCCAATCAAGGTTGCAGAAATATACATACCTAACAGTTAGAAACACTTGAGAAAGTCAGAAAATCAATATAGAAGATAGGAAAGTACCGTAAATTAGTCAATTAGACTATTGTATTATCGACATGCGTCCTTTAAGCTTGATAAAGTTTAGAAACATGTAAGAAACATTTAAGGCTCAAAAGGCCGATTTCTTAAGAAACATTGAGGCTGCTTGGTAAAACTAGTTTCTTAAAAAAAAAAAAAACGTGTATATTAATAGCGGTAGTCTGTATGTCGTTTTGTATGTTTGTCTGTTATACTTTCGTTTTCGCACGCAATGTTTTTGTTCTTCCAAAAGATAGCTTTTAGTTCTTGCTCCACAAATGTGTTAAATCATATTCGCGCCGTTTTATAAAGACTTTGTTTTGATTGATTGATAGATTAGACTTTTTCTTTTTTTTTCTTTCTTTTCTTTTGTTTTATGTTTTCGAATGTAATTAACGACCTTATTTGATTTGAGACATTCGAATTCTTTTCAAAACAAAAGAAATCTTTTAAACAGAATCTGTTAAAGAAAAGAACAAATATAAAATAAAATACAAGAATCACATAACAAGTTTGTTAGAACAACAGCAACATTAAGAATACATTCAAAAGGCGGTAAAAACTAGAATTCTTTCTTCGTAAAAAGGGACCTTTAAACATGTATGTCGATAATTATTTTGCTGTAAATCTAAGTCATTGTTGAATTTGAAAAATTATTGAAGCTATGACGAAGTTATTTTATAAAAAGCAACAATAAAATAGCGCTATCTATCACGTTTTTTTGTCTGCGTGTCCTAGCTGCCTTCCGGGGGGACTATGGTTTCGAGCTGACTTGCGGCCCTGTCCCTCGGACCCTTAAATAATAAAGAGGAGAAGAAACAACGGAAATTGTGTGAATCTTAATTCACTTTTTGGAACTAATTTGACCAAATTTCTATCTTTCTGGGACAAAAAGTCGAAATTTCCCTATTTTTCCAATTCTTAGTGGGACTGAAGTTTGGTTTTCCGATTTTCAAACTGCCATGTTTCAAAAAAAGGCACCCTTAAGGCCGGCACATACCCATACCCATACCCTTCTCTTGCCTAAGTACACCCCCCCCCGGGCTGCCTTTTTTCGACGAATCGCATGTCATGTCTATTATTTCACTCCGCCTATCTTGACATCAAAGTTTTCCTAAACATCAAGAACTACGGTAGCCAGGAAACCCTCAGCCCTCGCGAGCCAGCGAAGCTGGCGATGGCCGGGTATCACCCAAATATGCCGAGAATTGTCGAGACTCTTGAAACGTTTTTTTTTTACTTCTCGTGTTTTAAAAATTCGCGGTTGGTTGCATAATTTAACATATTTAGTTTTATAATTTATTTAAAAAAAATGGTAGGCAGAGCTATAAAGCGTAAAAAGACTTCCTCAGATAAAAAAGACTACACAAAAGCAGCCTGTTTTAAAGAACATACAATACCTAAGTTTTTAAAGATGAATATAGACCATAAGATAAAACCATTTTATAACAATTTCCATTTAACATAATACTTTCACCTATAAGCAGTGTTTAACTAAATTCAATTCAATTAACAAAATTTCACAAGCAATTAGTAACCAGCGAGTAATCTTCGAATTGCTTTCTCTTTCAGTGAGTCTTCTCTTTCCTTCACTGCAAGCTCTACCATCTTTCTCGTTTATGTTTACAGCTGCTTGTTCACATCTACGAGAGCCAAACTAGAGGCACTTTATTGGTTTGTTTATTCATTTTCGAACAAAAATCACTTGCTTGTTTGACCATTGATCGAAATAAGGCTTGTTTTTCTTGTAACGAAATATCTGAACTAAAGAACCAAGCTTATTTAGGTGAAATGATCAGACAAATATAATATTGTAGTGTGTATGGGACCATGGGACAGAGAGAGAGAAATTTAAAAAGCGAACGAAGTTAAGTTAGAAGTTATTCAAGCATGAAGAATAGCGAAGTTATTAACTTTTTTTATAGGCAAATGTAAGTGACAGTTTTTTCTTACCATGTAATACCTTTAGTGACTTTTAAACCGACGGCGCTTTCACTTTAGAATTAAAAAAAAAAACGTATTGAGAAGACTTGTTTGATTTCTGAAAAGTTCAAGTCGCTTAATGTCTTAAATCCTAAGAAACAAATTAAAAGCATCCAAAATAAGCAGAATGTTCTTGTATATAAAATCAATCAGGGTGTTCTAAAGAAAAAGTATTATTTAAAACAAATAACAATGGGTTTTTAACTTTTACAGATGAAAACAGAAAAGCTGCATATATTATTTTGCAATTCAATACGATGATTATGGCCACACTTGTTTAAAAGAAAAAACATATGATAGAAATCAATAAGGCTTTAGAGAAAAAGAACACGACTCGGTCTTTCGTGATATCCGGATTGTAAAACTTGTTTTAGTTTGCTATTGTTTTAGTACAAACTCGGTCTCTATTTTAACCCTATTAGCCCCAAGCTTTTTTGACTTTTGTATCCCCAGGGGGGGGTAGAATCTACCACCCTCGATTATTTTCGATCTAGAAGAGCTATGGCCATGAAATTTGGTACGGATGTTCTCCATCATGATACAATTTTCCAGGAAGAAAAAAAAAATTGATTACGTCATTCAAAAACTGATGACGTCATCACAAAATTTCCACCCGTCGGAAAAAAGCCCAAATATATGGTTTACAAAAATGTCTATTACAGTCGAACCAATAAAGATATTTCAATTTTGTTTGAAGATTCTGAAAGATAAAAGACCGTTCTTTAACATAATTGCCGGTTTTGCAAATTCCATTAAGAGTTTTTCTTAAAATCTATGCTGAAGATGAGTAAAATTTTCAAAATTTGATGACGTCATAAATGATGATGTCATCATTTTCAAAAATTTACTTTTGATTTTTTAAATTTGTATTATCAATGCCTATCACGTGTCAAAATTTGAAAATGATTGAATAAATAGTTTAGAAGTTATCAGCACTTTAAAATTTTGAGTTTTAAGCGATTTAAGCTGGGTTTTATGTCATGTTTCACAATAAAGTCGTAAAACCTGATCTGGACAACCTATGACCCTAAAATTTTGCACAAGTACTCTTAATAAGATTTTATTAAAAGTCAGAAAGTTTCAAGTCGTTTGAAAAGTTTTTCTACGAGATATAAACAAAAGAACTCCAGCGTGGTAGATTCTACCCCCCCCCCTGGGGCTAATAGGGTTAACCAATCAGCTTGTGCAGCACTTTTTTGCCTGCAACCGACTTTGGGTGATACCCGGCCCTCGCAAGCTTCGCTGGCTCGCGAGGGCTGAGGGTTTCCTGGCTAGAACTACGGCAAATATAGAGCGAGCGAAGCGAGAAAAAAATCTAATTGCAGAGCCGTCTCGGACGTCGCTGGTCGCCGGTATGGTGTAATTTGGAAATGCCGCCCTTTCTGTTTTCTGATCATTTTTGAAAGTATGGTTAAAAGATACGTCACCCGGGAGGGATAGAGTCAAACTTTGAAGAGAATTCTTCCCTTTAATTTTGATTTCATCGTGTGTAAGCCACCTTCCCAACATCTCAAAGGACTTTAAATGCGTTCAGCAAACAGTCAAACCGGCGTGCGACGCCGGGTACCGGCTAGTTGCTTTTTAATCAAATATCCCTTAACACAGCGATCTGCTATCGGATTCAAAATAAAGATAAATTTTAATTTTTGTAGAAAATTTATTAATCAACAATTCGAGTTATTAAAACAAGTCAAAGTTTCCCCGATTCATATTTTTAACACCAGATCACCGTTAAGAGTAAATAATTTAATTGCAAAAATGACGTTAGGCGAGACCAATTTAATTTGTTGTTCTACGGGCAGATCGTTAGCAAAATATGGGTCGGTCGGTCGGTCGGTGAAATAAAAATAAATTTTTCATTTATCAGGGTTGTTAAAGTACCGGAAATGTTTTCCAAAATTATCTGGTTCAAAAATTCACTTTTTGGCCCAGCGCTAGCAATAGGGCCTTTTTTTAGACCAGCGGCCGAGGCAGTGGATTGTGTCACTTCGTAGGGCACCCCTTAGATCAGGGCAAATTTTTGATATCATGCTCCTATTAGGGTGTAGAATTGACAAAAAAAATTTGCCCTTCGAATTTCCTGCAGTTTTCGAGTGAATCGATTTTTAGTTAATCGATAGAACTTATCAAGGGTTCCCCCTTTACTAACGGTTTTTTCGAAGTCTGAAAATCAAATATCTGAGAATACCAACGGATTCAGCGTGAAAAGTAGATAAAGAAAATGGGGTTATTTGTTAAGTTTCGACCACCTGGTGCAGAGAAATAGCATTTTTAAGGCGAAAAATCGACGTTTTTGGCGTTTTCCGATGACGTCAGCATTTTCCTTTGAGCATTTTCAGAAAAAATCATTCCCACAACTGGATAGCCCTGAATTAGTAGTATCCAAAAATGGTATGGTTTGTTAACTTTCGATGTCTAGATCTCGAGATATTTTAGTTTAAATATTGAAAATTATCGATATTTTTTGCTGAGTCAGCAGTTTTTCAGCATATTTATCCACCTTAAAAATGAATTATCTCGAGATCTATACATTGAAAGTTGACAAACCATACCATTTTTGGATACTACTAATTCAGGGCTATCCAGCTGTGGGAATGATTTTTTCTGAAAATGCTCATAGGAAAATGCTGACGTCATCGGAAAACGCCAAAAACGTCGATTTTTCGCCTTAAAAATGCCATTTCTCGGCACCAGGTGGTCGAAACTTAACAAATAACCCCATTTTCTTTATCTACTTTTCACACTGAGTCCGTTGGTAGTCTCAGATATTTGATTTTCAGACTTAAAAAAAAACGTTAGTAAAGGGGGGACCCTTGATAAGTTCTATCGATTAACTAAAAATCGATTCACTCGAAAACTGCAGGAGATTCGAAGGGCAAATTTTTTTTGTCAATTCTACACTCTATTAGGAGCATAATATCAAAAATTTGCCCTGATCTAAGGGGTGCCCTACGAAAACCATTTTAAAGGCCTTTTTTGAATCTTGGACGCTGGTCTATTTCATTAGCACTTTTCCGTCCGTCCGTGTATCTGTCTGTCCTTTTTGGTAGAAACGGCGCTTAAAACCAGTAACACACTTTTTAATTTTGCCGTCTGGAGAGGGAAAAGCTTGCTAAAGTCGGTACTGGCTATAAAAGATATATTTTCTGATTCCGCGCTCCTTCAAAACAATTTTCAAAACAAACAAGATGGCGGTCGAAGCGAGGAGGTTATGATTCATACTTTCTTGAACATTTTCTTTGCTTTAGTGGTCAAGAGACTTTCAAACCAAAGAAATTTTGTAATTATTTTTCTTTATAAACCTTTTTCAACATTCTGCCATATCTTATAGTCTTTGCTCAAGTTTTCATAAAGTTTTATGAGTGAAAATTCTACCTTAAATCACTTTAGTTTCTTGTTTTCAAAAAGATTTTATAAATTTTTAGGAAATAATGGCTTCTGATATAGAAATAAATAAA
Organism: Clytia hemisphaerica; assembly: GCF_902728285.1. NCBI lineage: Eukaryota > Metazoa > Cnidaria > Hydrozoa > Leptothecata > Clytiidae > Clytia > Clytia hemisphaerica. The sequence goes on from NW_027103824.1 coordinate 593,328, forward strand.
CTGAAATGCAGCTGATGTGTAAAATTGAATAAGATTGGAATTTTCTGTTGCTGTTCAGGCTGTTAACAAGACAACAGTGTGGTCAGTGGTGGGACGTGGTAGATTTTGGACACTAAAATGGAGCCCATGTGTAAATTGGAACAAGATTGCAACTTTTTCCATGATGCTACGCGTGAAAATGGTTATTTCTGGATCTGTCTCGTTTTGACGATTGGTGGCTTGATTTGTCAAACTCGACACAGAATTATTTCAAATAAGCTGATTATGGAATCATGTTAATGGAGACTAAAATGCGGCTCATGTGTAAATTTGAACAAGATTGGGACTTTTTTCATGATTCTACAAATATATTAAATAAAATGGTCATTTCTGGATCTGTCGCATTAAACGATCGGTGGCTTGATTTTTCAAACTCGACTCACATAATTATTTAAAGTATAAACTGATTCTGGAATCTGTTAATTGACACTAAAATGCAGCTCATGGGTGAATTTGAACTCATGAATTTTATTAGCCTTGATAAGCAGACCGTAAACTATTTTATTATCTAGTTTTTTAAAGATTATTTTTCTGGTTTACTGTCTGGTCCAACTAACATGCCTGCAGGGATATTTCTCCCTGAATATGTGAGTGCACCTAATTGGTTAAAAAGTGCCCACTCACTATATATTCGCGGTTTTTTAAAAATATTTTTCTATGGGCGCGCATAATTTATGGAAATTTTCCACCTAGGACATTTTTATTCCACCACCCCCCCCCCCCCCCTTATTAAGTTTTGAGATTTTTTTCCAACCTCACCCCGCTTATTCCAAACCCCCCAACTATTAGGTACCGTGAGATTGGGTAACTTGCATCAGTGGAGGCTAACATGCTTAGCCCTCAAATGAAAGACCTGGCTGGTCATTAAAATTAAATAAAAATAAACATGCGTAGTTGTATTTTAATGACCAGCCAGGTCTTTCATTTGAGGGCTAAGCATGTTATGTTAGCCTCCACGGATGCAAGTTACCCAATCTCACGGTACCTGAGAGTATTCAACCGGGTGAACCTGCGCCGGTTGGTAGGAGACCATTCAATAAAATTTCAAGCGTCTAACCAATGAGAAGTACAGCGGCGATTTTGGAAAAATTTTCCCTGTCTTCACTTTGATCCATGTCAACAGGGTCATACATTTGCTGTTTTGCACGCTCGTTTTCAACACGTTACTTTTCGCTGGGCCTTCAAGCCAACAGGCTTCTTGTTTTATCTTCGATGAAGATGCTTGATTTTCTAAATTTTTAAATTTCTTGAATTAATTTTCAGTTTTATTCAAATTTAATTCTTACAAATAACTAGTGTGTAAAATATATTGTAGTAGTGGAAATTGAATATTATTATTTTTTTTGATTTTAGCAAAAATAGGGTTGGTCGGGTCTGTAGAACAACAAATTAAATTGGTCTCGCCTTATGAACTTTAAAAAGACGTTAATAATATGTTGCATCACCTTCTTCTATAGAAAGTGCTATGTTTTAATGGGTAATTAACCTTTTTGTTTCAAAGTTTTTTCAAACTGTCCGCAAAGAATTGAACTGTTTTAAATTTTTCGGAAAAATTTTCTAAATTAATGCATCAAAAGTTATGGCTGTTTTTCTATGAAAAAGTGGTATGGGAAATTGGTCAAAAAACACTTTTTGCAAGATTTTAAAGCAAATAAGCTTTTAGAAAAATTTTCCGAAAAAATAATTTTAATTAGATAAAAGATACACCATCTACCTCAAAAAAAATCTCAAAATGTTTTTTCTTCGCCGAAACCCGAAACTAAGCTCTTCAAAGTTGAAATACTCTTCTTCGCAAAAGTCTTCGTTTTCTTCTTCATCAAAATTTTTCATTGCGATTCTTAAATTTTCAGGCTCAATAATAATTGGCCTAACAGAAAATGTATAACATGCCACAGTGTTGTGTGCTACATCAAGTAGAAATTTATATTTTGTATGTGGCAAATATTAAAAAATTCACTATGGTCAGAGCCCTTAAATCGAGAATCAAATACTGTCCAAATTTTACCAATTTTAAGGGCTCTTTATTTATTGCATAATGTTGTCGATTCAGAGTAGTCTTAAAAATTAAGAACACATTTAAGAAAATTTTAGGCTGAAAATTGTAAGAAATAAGCACACTCAGGCTCAGCCAAATTTTAGGTGTTCTAATAAAACAAAAACATGTAACCACACCCTCGTTAGAACACGCGCGCCAAATATTGGATTCAACTTGCTATATGTATTTACATAGGTTTATTGTACAAATTCATTATCATTTTTACGATACCGAGCATGTAGACATCATGTGTTGGTACGGTCTTTCTACATTTTATTAAAAGTTGCCCCAAAGCGCCCCAAAGTGGCAAAAAGAAAGAAAGTTTAGCCATCTTTTTTTATCTTTTTCGGCGGAAGCGTCCTCTGAAGGGGCGTGGAGGAGGGCGTTTTTTTTACTTTTCACTTGTGTTGCGAGACTTTGGGGACCCCAAAAAACGGCGTTTCGACCGTTTCGACTTAGTGGCAAAAGGAAACTTCGTCTTGTTCACATGAGGTGAAGGCTTCTTCATAAAGACGAAAGACATGTATCTATTTTTGGATCCGGTATGCGGGAATAGTGTCAGGACCTGCAGGCGACCTGGTAGGGTTGGGTATGGGTGTGGTTTGGGTGTGGTTACGTATACGATTGGCTAGGAATTGGGTTATCATTAGTTAAGGTTAGGGTTGGAGCTCGAAACAAGCACTCTTTTGTGATTTTCTCTTAATACAGTCTGGTCTGCAGTTTGTACAATATAAATAGCCGTCAGAAGCGCTAACCTGGCAGGGAAGCAATAACTACAAGGTCTCAAAAGAAGGTTGTCTATTGCTCATTCCGACATCGATTTTTAACCTGACTGAAATTCGAGCCGTTACTAGCAACCTAGACTATGTTATAGTCTAAGACGAATCACTATCAAAGAAAAAAAGCCCAAGCCGAAGAAAATTCGCAAACGGGTTTTTTTGCCGAAAAGAGTTTACAGTCGGTAGAGTTGCCAGTTTCTTCGAAACTCTCCCGCCGATTTTTTTCCGTATACCGCCATAACGCCATACCGCCATTTTTTCCCGCCCTTACTATCACTGTAACGGACGATAACATCGTCTACTAGCAACCCTGCGGGGCCCAAGGCGCCGAGTATGCACCCGGCACAGTGACAAGCCGTTACTAGCAACCCTGACCCTACCTAACTGTTAGTTACACAGATATCTGTAAAGCCCGAAGGGCGAGATTTGCAGCTTTGTTCAAAAAGTGAAGCTCATCTTTGGAAGGATTTCCTACCAGAGTCACGTGACTAAAATATGCAATTTCACCGGTTTGAGAGATGTGAAATAGCGTTTGCCGCCTACGTTTTTTGATCTCGCGCTCCGAAAACAATTAAAATGCTAGATCCTATCCATCGGCACGAAATTTAAAAAGTCAAATTTTTGCTTCACTTTTTTTTGCTGAAGAAAGCTTAAAGTTGCAAATCTAGCCCTTCGGGCTTAGATATCTGTGGTTAGTTAATCAATTCCAAACAACAAAACCCCCGGAAAATTTAAAATGTCGGAATGAGCAGTAGACAACCTTCTTTTGAGACCTTGTAATTATTCTTTCCCAACCTGGCATGAATAGAAAATAACTCACAAAGAACCAGAAAGTCAGAAAAACTACGATCAAGAGACTGGAAAGTACGAAATAAGTCCAGATCTGTCTTTCGTCTTTGTGAAGAAGCCACGACCTTCACATGAGAGTCCATGGTCATGGAGAAAATAGACTTGAGTTGAATGACAATAATAAAAGCAAGTTATAAAATAATCAGGTGAACATTCATTGTTAGATTAATCTGAAACCACGAATGAGCCTTTATGGTGTTGCTGTGTAGCCAGTTTGTAGAGTTCATTCAAATCAAATAAAGAATAATAGAAAGATCAGTGGGGGCTGGCAGGCTGGGCTGGGGGTAGTCAGAAAATCTGCCGTATACTATCTTCGCTTTCTGATTTGAATGATGGCGCTGCTATTTTTCCCCCATCAGAATTAGTGAAGGCAAAACGTAGTTGAGCTCCAGCTCCTGGACTAGGCTGGGGGTCGAATCTTTGATTTTTCTAGGGCTTTTTTTGTTCATTTCTCAAGTTAGCCCAGAGACTTGGAGAGAGATAAAGACCTGTTTGCCAAATCCAATGTTCCTGAATTGCACTAAAGGTTGTCCTAGTTCTATGTCACAATCACAAATAACTTGTGTTAATTGCCAGTCTGGAAATATACAGTAATATATGGGCGTAAGTCAAAGCTTTTCAAGACGAGAGGAGGACAGTCTGGGAAATCCTCTCAGCAATTGCACGCTTATGTTCCGAGGGCGTAAGCGCGCAATTGCATGGTTATAATTTACGCCCGCTCCCGCCCCGGTTGAAATTGCTTAGGGATTTCAAGGGGTTCAGAATTCTCTAATTCGGGCGAAGGCATGGTAACGGGCAATCCATTTTTACGGAATCTTCTTCTACGATAAATTTTGAGTAAAACTGCCCTAGGCTTTTGAAATTCAACAGAGCTTTCGGAAGGAATTGCGTGTCAAAAATATAAGAAATTTTAAAGCATGCAATTGCACGCTTACCGCAAAAGCTGTCACCCGTCAACCTTGCTTAACGCTTACCGCCTGTTTCAGAGCAATTTCGATAAGCGTGTATAAAAATTCTGCCATTTTGATAACTGTGCAATTGCGCGCTTACGGCCTCGGAACATAAGCCTGCAATTGAGAGGATTTCCCAGACTGGAGGAGCACCGACAACGCCTGATTTCATTACGCCAGGTTTAAGATAGACAGGAACCCGTCTGCGTATTTTTTTAAAATCTGATGAATACTTGACGGGTCAGAGCTGTGAGTCCGATTTTGGCCTCAAAAAAAATACAGTGGGAAATTCGAATTTAGGTTAGCGCTGTCCTCACTTACCCAACGTAATTAATCGAGCAGTTCGATTACCAAACTAATCGACTTTTGTCGAACTTAATCGAACGACAAAAGTTCGATTAAATTCTTTAATCGAACTTTTCAAAAGTCGCTAAAATTGTGAGTATTCGATTAAGTTAGACAAAACATATTACTGTAAGTTCCGTCCCGGGGGTCCGATTGGTGCCCACTGGTCAGGGGATGTGAGGGTACACGTCTGCAACGTTGGGGGTCCTTCAAAGTGCCGTCAAAAGCAGGCAAAAATTGCCAAAAATGACCTTCTCAATTGAGGTTGCTACACCCCTTTCTCACCAGGAAAAATCGCCGGTGAGACCAATTGAGGCCTCTACAGGTACAGCCCTCCACAGCCCCCCATAGCCCTTCGGACCCCTTCGGATATCCTCAAAGCCAGCACCCTCCATCAGTGCTCCGAAGCCTTTAAAAGACTTGAAAAGGCTTGAAAATTGGCAAAAATTGGTCAAAATTGGAAAAAATGACCTCCTTTGGGTACCACCGTGGACGGCCCCTGGGGGTCCCGGCCGGGGGGTTCCGGGGAGTTTGATCGGTGCCCACTGGTCAGGGGGGATGTGAGGGTACAAGCCTGCACCAGCGGGGGTGTTGTCAAAGGCCGGCATACGCGCAAGTGGAGCAGCCTTCAGTTGCTCGGGTTTTCTCAAATTTTTGTTCGATTAAATTAAACTTGACAAAGTTCGATCAATTAGTTCGATTAAGTTCGATTAATGTAATCAAACTAATCGAACTATCGAGGTCTCTTTAAAAAAAATTTGATTAAGTTCGATTTCAGTAATCAAACTTAATCGAACTTTGTATTTTGAGAAATTTGTGAGTATCCGATTAAAGTTCGACAACCGAACTTAGTCGAACATTAATCGACCAACAAAGTTCGATTAAGTTCGACAAAGTTCGATTAAAAATACCGTTCGATTGGTTCGATTAATTACGTCTGGACTTACTAAAATAAAAACCAAATTTCGGAACTTGCGCTTTTTTTAAGAAAGTGTGACCAGTGAAACAATAACAGGATTTGATGGGCTGTGTTTTCAACCGTTTTAGGATATGGGAAATTCAAACTGTCAGCCCATACCATGCTATATATTTCGCTATCAGTATATAGAATAAGAAATCATAGCATGGATGTCCAGGCTAGGTTTAAGAGCATCCTGTTAGAAGTACCAGCGATACAAGCTATTTTTCAAACTTTTTAATAATAAAACTATGAAAAATTTATATATTACTATAAAAAATTTAGGCAACTTTTAGACGTGAGAAAATCAAATATCCCAGGGCTCAGCCCTGGACCAGTTTGGGGGGCTTACAGTGCCCCTTAGAGTCCCTCCAATTTGCGACGTCCCGCTGAAGTTCCGCATGTGGAATTTAGGTAGACCTCAGTTTAATCAAATAACAATTCAGCGTGGACTTTGTATCGTTTCCACATTCTGTGTTAATTGCGCCGTTTTTTTTAGGTTTTTAAATCAATATAAAAAACCGGGTTGCGCACGCTTCATAACTCTCAGGTTCCTCCACTCTGTTTGCATAGGAAAGAGAGTGACAAAAGGTGATATCGAGTACAAAATGTAGAACAGTAAATTATTCATTTATTCATTATTCATTTCAACCCCAGGCTCAAGATGTTGCATTTTTCTACTACTTTATATAATTATTGACATCATCAGGCCCAAAATTGTAAAACAATTTGCCAGTTCAAGTCAATAAAATAGCCTCATAACTCCCCAATTGTATTCTCCATGAAATTTCAGATTCATCAACTACATCAAGGGGTCAAGGTCCTCTTAAAACTCCTTTTCAAACTTGAGCAGTCAGTGAAAATACCTCCATTTATTTAAGTATGTTAAAAGTTCACAATAAGGCGAGACCAATTTGATTAGTTGTTTTACCTGACCGACCCTGAAATTCCAAAAGTCGAAATAAAAATAAAGTTGATTTTGGTAGTATATAAATATACATAATTAACAAAAATATTCTTAACTTTTTTTCGTTTTTATCAGTTTGAGTTATTTATATATATATCAATACTATTCCTTTCTAAAATGACAGATATTACATATCTTCACTATATAACATTTTAATTTTCATTGCTTTTATACAGACAGACAGTGTCTGGAACCTCGATATTCCAGGATTAGAAAAAGCTATATATACCTGTTATCTTTTTTCTTTAAAGAATCAACTAGCCATCAACATCAATAAATTACACACATTTACTCAAGAAACTTTAAAAATTATCTGCCATTATGACTTTCTTGACTAGCCGTTCCGAAATGAACCAATCGGGTTATGTATCGGAATTCCTATGGGAGTTCTTTTCCGAAATTTGTAAAATAGCTAAGTCGGCAAAAAATCTTTTCCCGGGGGTTTGAGGAAAAACAGAACTGCTATCATTTGCTTTTTATTTAACCAAATATTTAAATTTGAGCTAAAAAATACTTAAATAAATAAGTTAATAATATTCAATATACTATTTGTATCTCTCAGAAAAAAAACACTTACAGAAGAACGACATCGTTTAACATTTGGAATACCCCGTATTTGGACCATTCTATTGTGGCGCAAAAAACTAAGTAGCACCTTCAGTGCAAGATTGCCGCCTCATCTTTATTCGCCCGCGCAAGAATGCGAGCTAATCATTTTTAAGGGGAAAAACTCTAATTTCAATCTTCCTTTAAGGTAAAGAGGTTGCGAGATTTGGGTTAGCGAGGCAAAAATTGCTAAAAGGCTGGTAAAATTGTAATCCTCAAAAATCGAAACGAATGAGAGCAAGTCATAAAACTAAAAGTCAGCAGTCCTTGGTTGTGACATAACTTTTGTAATCGATAAACATCTTCCTCGTCAGTATAGACTTGAACTCATATATCAAGATTACGGGATTTCGAGTACGGAAGGATTTTACTTTCGTTTTCAGTGGTTTCATTTTTTTATTTCAAGCCCACATCTTAGCAACGGGGTACTCGCCCATAGTTTCAGGGGTTTGTGCAAAAAACTAAACATAGAAAATTTTCCAAATTCCCCATTTTGATTAATATTAATGCAATGAAAAATGAAACTTTTTTTATGTTTCACTTTGTTGCAACTATTCTTCAAAATGAAAATATTTAAGATTTTTAAACTTCTTCTTTTATTCAATGATTTTTAAAGCACTTTGTTGACAATCTAACTCTTGCATCAAATTCCCGCTTTCTTCAGTAAATGGAAGATGAGAAAAAACCTAAGCCACGCCCACGGATCAGGAATTGAAACAAATATATGGAGGGTGGGATTTTACAGCCGCCCGTCGTGCAAGGCACTGAAAGGCAACGGGTGCCAAAAAGAAGGGCCGTTTGAAATGCGGCAACCCCAGGAAGCAATCAGTAGAAGAGACCACTTTCGTTTTTGTTTCAGATGTCTATAAAAACTCCTCTCAGGGATTACTTGTCAATGTACATGTACGCATGTGTTGTGTCAACTTGTCAGCATTGTATTGTTGTAAAGGAAAAGATAAAAGAGGTAAGACTAGCCTAGTTTTTAATCCTGATATCATGGCATGAACCCCCCCCCCCCCAGCCCGCAGGGGGGGGCTACAACTAAAATCTTCCTGAAAAAGGCTGGGGGCTGGATTTTTTTTTAATTTCAGGGGGTACCTATGATCTCTGGGGGTATCTAACTTTTATGCAGTAAGGTCTGGGGGCTTGGGAACTATATTTTATCTTGCTTTTATCTATCTATCATTATTCTTTTTAATTGTAAAAATATACAATTTTTTCATTTCTTGACATTATACGCAAGTCACAGGGGTACCAATCACAGGGGGTACCTACTGTGGGGTTTACCGCATATGGTCACGTTCAAACGATTGAAATTGTTGAATTGATATTTCAATACCGTCAAACTAAATAAATACAATGAATGAATGCTAATAAATATCTAGTTCGTACATGAGTAATTGATAATTGAAAATGAAAAATTAAATATTTGTGAGAGACTAAGTCGAAAATGAGCAAAAACGACAAAGTCCAAATGAGTGAAAATGAGTGAAAAATGGCTAAGTTCAGAAGTCAGAGTGCCTGAGGTCAAGTAGACCATGAATACAATATGAAGATCTGAATAAAAGAGCTATGAGTATATAAATATATAATGTCTATGTCTAACTTAACCTTAACCTAAATGTGAAAAGAAAAAAGCAAAAACAAGATGGCTGACTTACCAGTTACGCCATGAATGAAAACTGTGAAGGTGTGGCCATACAGGTAAGTGTGAGAGACAAAACAAAACTGAGACTATGACTTGTCTTCAGTTGTTGAATGAATTGAGTTTATGTTTATTTGAATTGACTTGTAAGTGACTCAAGTCTGGAGCTGAGGTCCTTACTCCATGGCTGTCATGAGTCAAGTGAGAAGCTGAATGCCTTTAAGCCTTAAATACACTTGATGCACCAAGTTGTCAAGGCAACAAAAAACAACATGGTTTGAGAGCATGACCTCAGTTGGCCAAATATACTAAAATAAAATGGTAGCTAAGCTATGAAAAATGTAAACAAAATGTAAACAAAAATGGTGGCTAAAGCTATGAAATATTCTAATAAATTTTTATGAAATTTTCTTTTTATAATTTTTATAATTTGGTTTTATAATCAATAACTTTACACCTACTAACGTCTGTTGTTTGGGGGTACCTAAAATTCAGGGGGTACCTATTTTCTTAGGGGGTACCTAAACCCCTGGTCCATGCCATGTCTGATATAGGAGTTTAAGTTTAGACTGCTCTTAAAAAGTGTCATATTGAAATATCTTTGAGAATACTAAATCAACTAAATGCCCACTAAATGCAATATCTTCCTTGTACAAAAAAATGAAGTGAGTGCAATCTTAAATGAATAAGTAGCGAAAAGGCATATTTTAAGGACACAGGCACCATCCCGTTGTCACACCTGCAACACCTCAGCTGACATAAACATAAACGTAGGTACACAACGTGCATGTAACGTTCAATTGTAAAGTTAGATATACGGTGAAAAAGTGTTACTTCTTAGTTGCGATATATTGTGGGGAAATAATGAGATGAGTCAGATGAGTTGATTTCAAAGATTTTGATTGATTTTAACAAGAATTTAATTTCCGAATTGAATTTTCTCCAGGGTTGAATTTGGATTTTGGGGTTTTCTAATTTTTTTTCCTTTATGCATCTGTTTCAAATTGATTGGACATGAGCACGTCGTCTTCACTGGGGGTAAGAGTCATATTCTTTCAAATTCAATTAGTTTTGTGATGAAGAGAAAATTTATGATGAATAAATTCCACTATACCTCGAGACTGTCAAAGTTGCTGCCATCAAAACCAGAAATTGGTTTAATCCCCATTTAATTTTATACCTCACCCTGTGGCCTATACGTCGAAGTTTCTTTCCACGCTATATGTATTTTTGAACACCCTGTCTCACAGCCCCAGGCGGAAGTGGGGATTCGGGACAAATTTCTATCGAAATCCCATTGAGGATGAAGTTAATTTTCCATAAAATGAAATTTGGCTAAATTTTCCAGTAGGGCTGTACTGTGATGAGCACCGGGTGCTTTTAATGAGGGACTCTATATTTTATTTATCTCTATCTAGAAATCTGGTCCAGCGCTAGAACTAAAACGAAAAGAAGACAAAGATATTTTTAATTGTAAAATGATCCATGGCTTTTATATTTTTTGACCAGATAAACTTTTAACGTAGTGGTCTAAAGAAACGACTATTCTTTTTTAGAATCAACCTTACAATCTAGTTTTTATATTTATAAAAACTAGATTGCTGACGTGTGAAAAGGAATGTCGGCGTGAATGATCCTTTTGTTTCGATAATAACATCAAAGCGGGAACTAATTTTCTTCTCGTTTCTTTCATTCCTTTTTCTTTCTCATAAGTTCAAGCTTTCCCTCAGTCTCTTCCAAGCGTGATTAGTTCAAATGGTTAGACGGTTGTCTCAGAAGCATGGGTTTCCGAGTTCGATCCCTCTGGGTGTCAAATTTTTCAACTCTTCAAATTTCTTATTTTAATTCTCTTTCTATTAAAATGAAGGTCAATCAAACAGGTAACTAGCATATATTACCTCCGCTCTCTGTGTAAGGTTTAGATAAGCTATGATAGCATCACTTAATAAGAACTTTTTTAAGTTTTTTTTTTCTTCAATCTTTTTTTACCACAAGCGATTATTCAAGCCTGAGATATAGAAGAACGGGTATAGGCGTTTGCGCCTGCGTTTGGTGACTGACAGTTTCAGTTTCAGTTTCACTACTTTCACTTTCACTTTCACTTTCAGCCAGCGAGTGAGCGAGCATGATAATTGATTTCCGGGTCAAAATGTTTGACTCTTGATCCAATCGTTTGCTTATCTTTCTTGCGTGGTCGTCATTTGAATTTCAGTATTCAGTGCTTATAAAATACGGTTGTTATAAGGGTATCAAATTCCTCACTAAGAGGGAACAGATCATAGATTCGAATTGAACGCGTAATTACTAATAGCAATTAACATTACATAACGCGTCGATATCTCTTCACTCCCATGAAATGTGATTCAAAATTAAAGTGATGAGCACGAAAACAAAATCAAGAATTGGAAAATTTGACACCCAGAGGGATCGAACTCGGAAACCCATGCTTCTGAGACAAACGCTCTAACCATTTGAGCTAACCGCACTTGGGAGAGACTGAGGGAAAGCTTGAAGTTATGAGAAAGAAAAAGGAAAGAAAGAAACGAGAAGAAAATTAGCTCCCACTTTGATGTTATTATCGAAACAAAAGGATCATTCACGCCGACATTCCTTTTCACACGTCAGCAATCTAGTTTTTATAAATATAAAAACTAGATTGTAAGGTTGATTCTAAAAAAGAATAGTCGTTTCTTTAGACCACTACGTTTTTTATTCTTTTAGCTTTTTTACCTTACGTACACTTTCGATAAATTACAATTAGGTAACACTACCATGACTTTTTCACAGCTTGACAATAATATTTGTCTGTCACGGACGGTTCATCAGGCTCTTCGTCTTTAAGTCAGCGATATTCTGAAGAAAAAAATGGAAGCGTTGTCATACATGTTTCATTTCTGCGAGGGAAACGTCCCTGTCTCAAAAAGTTTGAGTCGTTTATTAGCCAGTTAGGAAAGGGACATAAAAGAGCATAAAAACCAATAGAACAAAGGTCTGTTTTTGGTGGATTTAGATTTAACGATAATAGTACAGTTCAGAGATCCAGTCTGAATTACTAGATTCATTACTTGACTTATACATACAAGTGAAGTTTCCATATAGGATGAAGATTTTTTTCCAATGGATGGGGTTCTCACTGGGCCTGTCTTGTTCGGTAAAAATGAGTACACTGGGCAATTAGTCTAAAAAGGCTCTATTCTAAATATACCCCTGTCTCTGCGCCACAAAAGCTACCAGTCTTGGAGTAAAAGTAATGAAGTTATAGCACAGAGAATGATAGTTACTTTATAGCAGGCTGACAAACGTCAAGTACAGTACCAAAGACACAAAATAGCCTTGACGCATATATTTTGCGATCTCTCCAACCATGGAAGTTTTCCCATCTAATTAAATTCCAAGTCAAATGTTCAAAGGTTTAACCGTGATTGTTGTTCAAACTTGTACTTGGACATTTTTCTTCTACTTTAAATTCAACAATCAATAAACGGGAAACTGGCACAAACACGCTGAGGCATTGAAGCACAGAAGTTTACCCTTTAATGGATTTGCAAGACTGTGGTTTGTGGGTGGGACAAGTCAAGATGTATTATCACTTACTTTCTAATTTTTAAGCTGCCATCAACATAATATTCCTGGATGGCGCATGGGTATTCGTGTTTTTTCGTCACTTTGAGTACTTTAATGGGATAAATTTTCGCGGGGATTAAATTTCGCGGTTGAGCTCATCCGCGAAATTTTAAGATCTCGCGGGGATTAATTTTCGCGGATGAGGGATTTCCTGATTATTCGCGGGGATTTAATTTCGCGGATTGGGGTACAAATTAAAATTTTTGAAAAGGGTCAAAACATTGAAATAAAATTTTTCCAGGAAAATTAAGAATTTTTTTTTCAAGTAATAAGAGGGTGTTTTGGAATAGGGCGAGGAGATATGTATTACAACTATTAAAAGTTGAATACACGGGTTTCGAATTAAATTTTTGCTTAGCTTTAGCTTTGATCCCATGTAAATTTGCACGAAAAATATCAAGTAAACAGAACGAAAATTGGCCGTGTATCAAGCAATTTTAGCTCATTTTTCCATTTTGACAGACTTTATGGGTCATTATGAAAACAAAAAACATTAAAATAAAAAGTCAATCGTTTAATCATATTTCTTTTCTTGAATTTAAAATAGAAAAACATCTTTTGAATGAACACCTGGCTTTCAAAAGAGAAGAAAGGAAATCTATCAACCTTTTATAAGGCATTTCCCCTTATCGCTCCTTTTATTTACTTGATTTTTTCTCTCGCGCCAGATTTAATTCGAAACCCGTGTATTTGAACTTCCATGGTGCGGAGCTAAATTTGCAAAAAAAATTCAAATTTTTCGCGGAAACTAATTTTCGCGGATGGGCCTTTTTCAAATTTCCAGTGGGACTTATTTTCGCGGATGACACCCTAATCCGCGAAATCCGCGAAAATTAATCCCCGCGAAAATTTATCCCATTAAAGTATTCTTTCAATATTGTTTACATCGTTTCGTCCCGTGGTCCCGTGTGAGATATTTTAGTATTTTTCTAACTGAAAAAGAAAATATATTGACAATTTCATAATTCTTATGCCAGTAGGCTATGCGTCCAGCGCTGATTTTTAACAAATTTCCACACAGGTGAAATCTAATTCCTACAATACAATAGTGTTGTGATATTCAAAGCAATCAAATATTACCTTCAATTTTGCTGTTCAATTCTGTTCAATTTTAAGATCCATTCTCAATTCATTGATTGTGTTTGACAGTGAATTTAAGTAAAAAGTATACAGGTTTGTCGAGATTTTTATGGTATAGAGGATGCTCTGACCTGAATTTTGAGCTGTCATACATTAAATTTGAAAAAGTAGTTTGAAAATTATTTAAAAATAACTTTTTTCCATGTCGAAATTTCAAACAAATGTTAAAAACAGCAATCACGCTATAAATAAGACAAAAAGGCAAAAACACAATTTTATCGTTTTTTTTGGTTCTTTTTTTTCTTATTTATATTTTGCCAACAGTTTCTCCATCTTATTTGCATGTCATGAACATTTCCAACACAAGAAAACTCAATGCAGACCCAAGTTCTTTGAGCAACTAGTCGAGGAATGGTGATCTATTTTTCAAAAGTTTTCTCCCATAGCACACACATAACATCAAAACCTCTCTTGGATATTTCCAAAACATTTTTCCAGCTTTTCCAAATATATTATCCCACATGGGAATAGCTTGTTTTACCATATTTTTAAATTCCGTAACAAGTTTTGATGAACACAGTTACATTTTTTGGTATTTTTATGTATAAAGACGGTAAGTGTCAAGAGAAAAATTTGCTCGCTGTTTTTGATGATTTTTTGAAATTTCGACATAAAAAAAGTCAGTTTTTTGTAAATAATTTTTGAACTACTTTTTCAAACCTAATGTATGATAGCTCAAAATTCAAGTTAGAGCATCCACTATACGATAAAAAAAGAATGATCAAAACGAAAAATGAAAAATCTAAATCCTGAAGCTCACAATATCTCGACAAACCTGTATAATTTTTTTTGGTGCATGAATTAAAAAAATTACTTTCAGTAAGGCAATTACTTTTTTATTTTCTGGATTACGGAATCACCGACGTTTTTTTTGCAAAAATAGAATAAAAATAAAATTGGATTTTACAAATATTTTATTTATTTATGCTCTATCGGCCTTGTACTGAACAGCCATAAAAAGGAAACTTTATAGAAAATTACATTTTATAAAAGCAAGAAGGGCAAGTAAAAGGGTCAGTGTCCAGGTCTTTAATAACTTAAACACAATTTCCCTACTAAAAACGTTCTTAATGTTAATGTATGTAAGTTTTCCCAAAACATATTTTTTTAATTTTTTACAAAATTAAAGTTTGAAAAGAGCAATTTTATTTTTATTTTGTTTCCATCCTCCGGTCCAAAGGTTCATCTCCAAATGTCTGTAAACCAGAAAATAAAAAAGTAATTGCCTAAGGCCTTGAAAAAGGCCTTGAAAACATTAAAAATTGTTATCAAAATAGATAGAAGCATATATTTCAGGAATGTTTTGTATTAATGTGACAGAGTCTGATTTTCTAAAAAAATTTAATTGGGCAAATTTCAGCCAAAAACAACTAAAAGGCCAATAAACTCGTAATTCTAATTCTCTCCCTTCCATTCTCCTCCCTTAATACCACCCCATGGGCGCTGGGGACGATCAATGATTTTTAAAACAAACAATAGATTCTAATAAATCATCATTATTTGTGTTATGAATGATTGTTTTAACGGTCACGCTCATGTTCAGGTATATATCCGTACATATTTATTGATACTCTCAGGTTCCAAATAAACGCCCCCCTGTTTGTTAATTTTTCCCAACCCCTTCTGTTGGCTTGGGCTAAAATCCTTGTGATAGAATTTTGCCTTTTCTTTTAATTAACATTCTGGGACTTTTAACAAAACCATACTATATGGTAAAACTATGCAGCATAAGCTCTTACATAAATATTAAAAAGCCCCTAAGATTATCGTTTCTCTTTTTAGGTAAAAGGTAAAAGAAATAAATATAATAAAAACTTGGTTTTGGCTTTTGGTTTTTTTATTGATATTTATTGAATTGTTTTTTTGTCTTTGGTTGTCATGGGGAGAGTGTTTTTGGAACATCCTGGTGGCTCTAGAGTTTTTTCATGTGCTAATTGTGATACAGTACTGACAAATCGTAACCAATTGATATCTATGCGATTCACTGGTGCCACAGGGCGTGCATTCCTTTTCCACAAGGTGGTTAATCTTACATACAGCGAAGTGCAAAACCGTGTAATGTTAACTGGTCGTCACATGGTACGTGATGTCTCCTGTAAAAATTGTGATGCCAAGTTAGGTTGGATTTATGAGTATGCTACAGAAGAAGAACAAAGATATAAAGAAGGTCGCGTGATTTTGGAATGCGCTTTGGTCACAGAAACCGATGGAATTGATGAAACGCATTGAAGGAAAAGGTGTTGATCATTTTATTAGAAATTCTTTTGGAGCTAGCCTGGTATCGATTCTTGTTGTTTTTATTATTTAACAAATAAAAGTCTTCTTTTTTCAATTTTCAATTTCAAGTGTTCTACAATCTCTGTGTTTCCCTTTTTCTTAGCAGTATCCAGCTATTTCCTTTAAAATTCAGCACAAGGAAAGAATAGAATGCCCGGGGGGGGGGTACTTAGGCAAAAATAGGTGCTGGGTATGTGCAGACGGTAAGGGTCGGGTTTTTCACCTTTGAAAGTCTCTCTAAGGGTTACAAAAATCAGGAAATTTCAAAGTAGTCTCTCTAAGGGTGGGAAAAATCACGATTTTTAGAAAAAAAATTTGATTTTGAGAGAAAAAATTACAAAAAAGTCTCACTAAGGGTAGGAAATTTTTGAAAATCAGAGAAAATTTTTCGAAAAAGTCTCTCTAAGGGTCACTTTTTCACTAAAATTTGGTCTCTCTAAGGGTCGGTTTTCGGAGGTCCCGTCCGCACATACCCCTCATTCACCAACCCTAGTACCCCCCCCCCCGGGATAGAATGATAGGAGTGAATATAATAAATCAGAGTGTACTCTTCTGATTGACTTCTTAAAAGTATGTCTGATGTGATCTATTTTGATTTGATCACGTGCTACCTCTTTACCTTAGCTTTCTAACCTTTAGCCTGTAACCCATTCTCCTAATGATCATTTGTAATAACCATTAGAGGGAAAGGAAATTAGTTAATTGCTTCGTCTAAATGAGCTACGAATTACGTGCGTTTATTATTAACGAATATTATGAAAAAGTGCTTGTACATCTTTTTTCTATGAGTCGTTAGTACTAGTAATCGTATGGTTTGGAGTGCAATTAACGATTAATCACGAGTAACAAAGGAGAAAATAGTAATTTGCACGAGTCCGAAGGACGAGTGCAAATTACGGTATTTTCTCCTTTGTTACGAGTGATTAATCGTTAATTGCACGACAAAACATACGATTCCCAGGTAATCGTCAGTAAATAATCATTAGTAAATCATAGATTTTCAGAAAAAGGGAAAACTTTTGACATTCGAATTCTTTGTTTTCAATTAAAAGAAGCTATTGTAACGTAAAATTTCTTTGTTCTTTTTTATATTGAACAAAAAAAATGTCTTTGTTTTTTATTATATAGTAAAAAAAAGTCTCTGACACAGGACTTGGGAGAGAAAAGAATAAGGGGACAAAAGTGTCCTCCCGCCGAAGAGTGCAAAAAGTGGTAATAGTGCAATTAACGATTAATTGCACTCCTCTAAACCAATCAGATTCGAGTAATTTTGCACGGCTGACGATTAGATTTGAAATCATGTTTTGACTGAAGGGCTCTTGATCAAATCTCATGTAAATAGTTTATGCAATATGGAAAATGTAATGCTTAATGTTTTTTGAAAAATGATTCAATCTTCGTTTTATAGGAGTCTTTATTTATATCATTTTTATTACGTTTAATTTATCAGACGGTTTATCTATTTATTATAGACAACAAAGTATGTGTTTTTTTACTAGATTATGGTTATAAGCATGCATTTTTTCTCCATCCATCAATGATAGGAATTTTCGTCTTAACAATGGATTTAATTATAGTTTTTATTGCTTTCCTATTCATGCTATTTTCTCTTATTGAATCATTACTTCTTTGATTGTTGAATGTGGTATAATAGTGTAGTAGTGACAAAATGACGGTTAATGAAATTTTACTTGAGGTGTAATTTGAATCATTTTTGGAGGAAAATATCAAAACGTCTGTAAAAAGGATTTGAAAGATCCTCTTTTGGATTACAGTTAAATCCTCTTTTGAGTCTGAAAAATGTTTACAAACATGTTAATCTAGGTTTTGTTTTGAAATTGGTCCTGAAAGTTTTTTACTCTTTAGAGTAGTGCTCAAAGGCTTTTCTTTTACTTTTATATTTATGTAAAAAAATTCTCGTTTTTCTTTTAATGTGTTGTTTTGTTTTGAGAAAAGCAACTTTATTTTAAATGCCTTACACTGCGTAATGTAAGCTCAGCTCAGGTTACGTAGAGGTGTATACAACTAGCTATAGAATGTTTTTGCAACCTGTCTACAGGTCTACAGCATAAAAAGAATAATAACATGATTTCCCTTTCTTCATAGTAAGGTTTTGATTTACAATCTGACAACTCTCACCATTCAAGCTAAGTAACGATTCTATTGTCATTACTCTCTTCTGTCAAAATTCAAGGTTGTGGTATAGACATCAAAAAAGGCTTTTCTTTGTATAACAGTTTATTATGTCCATTTTATAGAGCTTTTTTTCTCTTTATAATTTTTTTGTAAAGGGTTAAGAGGCACTATGAATTTGCAATCATTTTCTCACATTAAAGGGTTTTGATGGTGTGTAATAAAATCTCAGACTTTGTTTGATTTTGGGGCTTTCTTTTTGTTTGTTTGATATTTTTATTATGATTCCTGTTTATGAATATCGTGTTTGGCTTGAGATTAGCAATAACTGAATTTTTGTGTAGTGTTTTTTTTGAATGAATTTTTCACGAATAGGACCAAGCAAGTATCAAGTTCAGCTTACTATTATAAAGAAATCTATTCATGAAATCTTAAGGCAAACGTTTCATTTTTTGAAAAGAAAGTTTATGAAAGAGTTGGTGGGTGTTTGATATCAACTTTCAAATCTTGTTTGTGGTGTTTTGAAATTTATCACAAACTTTGAACATTTTGACCATGAGCAAGTTTTTGTATTGTGAAGTTCTCTTTTAACTTGATTAAGTTTTCTTCGAGATCTCATGGAAAGTTTTTTTTCTATTATGGTTAAACTATTTCAACAACGTGATAGGTATCTCTTGAAATTTAATTTTTTGATATTATTTATTCTTAATTTCTATTTTTAAATGTATCTTTAATAGAAATGGTGTATTGTTAACACACTGTAGATAGTGTATAGTGTATTATAAAACTTGAATCTTTATTAAAACTATAATTTGTCATTTTCACTTCTGTTCATGGAGTCTTTTTTTAAATCTGCTTCTGGTTAGGATTAAAGAGATCTTTCTCAATATTCTCTTTTTGAATTTATGGTTAACTTTTTGTTTATGTTCATGAGTTGAAAGATTCGAAAAAGAGGAAAATCTAATTTGAACAAGGTGTCCACAGCTTAAATGGAGTATTTTATCTTTGGATTTTCATGTCTTGTTTTTATACTGCCCTTTGAACTAGAAATTAGATGGAGGTTAAACGTCTTGTTTTGTAAAAAACCTAAATCTTTTTATATAATATCTAAACAAGAAAATAGTCCTCTCGTATAAAAATCCACTTCACAAAACTTGAAAACTTCAGTAGCTTTCATCGAGTCATTTACTATAACCTTTGTGCTTATTATAAGTGTTCTGTCTATCTATCTCTATATTGCTGAGCTCAATTTTTAACTGCATACCTAACAATGATTTGGTGTGACGTCACTCATTGTTTAGAAATTTCTCCATTTTGAAAAAAAATATTTTGACGGTTTATACCATCAGATGTAAAAGGAGAATTGTGTGTATATAAAGTGTGTGTGAAACATACTGGCTGACAGCCTTATCATTATATCGATTTTTTTTTTAATAATTTTTGTTCAGAATTACGAAATCCTAAAGTTAGTTGTTTTTCTTTGTACTTGAAATGTCTTCGTTAATTTGCTAATTGTAATAGCTCTTTCTTTTTCTTTGAATTGTTGAAACTCGTGATTTGATCAATCTAATACCGGATCTTATTAAAGGGGAGTTCAGACATGAAGAGAAAGTTCAATCACAAAATATTACTATATTGTGAACTTTTGTACGGATGTTTTTTGTGTGACAATTTTTCTCGTGTATCTTTATGTCAGCTTTTTCATGTATTTTTATTTTTTTTAAGGAAAAATTTCAGGGAATATTTTAATTTTACAAAATCCCAACAAACAAATGAGTATATAATGTTACAACAGTGGCTATGTCTTGTTTTGATCTCATGTTCCTTGCAACTGGCAACTACCAGGAGGAAAGGTAAGGTTTTATTGTATAAATTGCTTTTTTAATGATCTAAGTAATTCGTTGGTCCCTTCTTTCTTGGTTGTTTTGAACTTTCATTATCTAACTTATTTGTTGGTCTTTGTCCTCATCACCCTAATTATATAGTTGAAGATTATATCTTTCTTGGAAAGTTGGTACTTTGATACCAAGTCTTACTTTTGTTTAATTCTTTGCAATAGCATCAGTTTCAATTTCAGTAATTTTCTTTGAAATTCACTTTTCTCAGAGTTCAAGTCTCTCTTTATAGAATTTAGGAATTTAAAAATTTCCTACAATTTGTTATCGGAATGGAACTTTCTTTTCCTTTTTTTTTTGTTTTTAAAGGGGAAAGGTTATGGCAATAATGCTGAAAATATTTGAAATGTACACATCTTTATTTTGATAATGAGTTCGCCGATTTCAACCTTCTTCTGCCCCCATTTAGAATTGTTTATTGAGGTCTTAGATTTAGAATCTTCAAAGTATATAGTTTTCTTTTTCAAATCTAAATGCTAAACTATTCCCTTTATATTTCAGTGTTTGATTACAAGATATTAAAAGATTTCCCTGCCGAATGTACCGAAGCTACCCGAATAGATGATGGTACCCGGAGATTCGATATGCCAGAAAACTCTCCGACATCTGGCGAAATGGATAATGAATTAGAACCGGGCTGGTATTGGTTTCTCGGCAGTTCCGGGAACGTCCTTATGGAAGGACACCCAAAGAATGTGAAACCTGGTGATACTGCACCCAGGTTTTGCAGTACCACATATTCTGGTACCTTGATGGGTAGTCATCCTACAGAGGAAGAAGGAATTGTGGAAATGAATGTTTGTTTCCGAGCTCGTGATTGTTATAAAGAGGGCATCAAAACTTGTACTTGTCATAGTATCAATACTATTTTCGTTCGAAACTGTAGGACGCATTATATCTATTTCTTGATGCCGACCAAAAGAGACGAACGCTATTGTACCAATATGATCTCTATGCCCAAGAAAAATGGTAAGATTCTTCTTCTTCTGTCTTCTTTGAAATTGTGCTAATTAAATTGATTTGTTTTATTGATGTATCTATGTCTTTGAATTTGAGGGGGATCGTTGTCCAGATTTCTAAAGTGATGCAACCTTAATAATTGCGCCGTCAGTAAATACACACGAATAAAACAATTTTGAAAATGCTACATCGTGAAATCTAGACTTTAAATCAGAGGAGATTGAAGCTTTTGATTAATAGAGGTGCTGTTTAATGCACGCAAAATAATGTGAATTTGTCGAACAGTCTGTCTGAAGTGGTTTAGGCCACCATTTTTTATCAACAATCGTTACAAAAGTTATGCCAAACCGTTGCTTTTGTTTATTGATGTCCACAAAATATTTTCTCGCTATATTTTGATTTCAAACATAAGCACGTCCTGTCATTCTATAATGCAAGAATGATCAATGTGCGAGATAGTCAACGGAAGTATCTGTCATTATTTTAAACCATTAACTTTTAACGAGTGCAGCCTTTTAGTTTGTGCTTCCGGTAAATTACCATGTCTCTAGGGCTGATAGATCACTTATTCTGAAATAAAAAACATAATTCGATTAGCTTAGGTTGACACAGAACTTCGTCTAAAAGTCCTGTTAGTTATGGTACATTTTCTAGTTTAAGACCTTAAAATTTCACATTGTCACTATTTCGGTATTCTTCAGAGAGTTTTGACTTATTCAAGCAGTTTGTCGTTTTTCAAACAAAAACAGTTCTAAAGCCTTAGCAACATTAGCATGTTTTTAAATCGCTTACCTCGAAGCCTTATATGTTATGTATGTTGTTATATACTTCATTCTTATAATAAGAACATGTAAATTGACAGGAATGAATAGCTAGCACTACACTTTTTTTCATAAGAACAATTTTATAAGTACAATTTAAGAACAGTGGAGAGGCTGAAGTTAGAGAGTTATAGCAAAAAGAATCACTGGTTTCTAAAATCCTCTAAATAATAAAGTAAATAGCCAAAACTTGTTTTTTACCTTAGAAAAAATAAGAACAATTCAAGGCTCAAAGTGCCAAAAAAATAAGAACAGCCAAGCCTCAGCAAAAATTTACTGGTTCTTATAAAAAAAAGTGTAGTATAGCACGTCTGTTTGCTTTAGTATTGTACTAGTATTAAACCGCACGTCTAATATCTAGGAAATTATATCTCATACTTTTGTCTGGAAACTTCTTATTAAAGCTCTACTTAAACTATTAAGTAACTATCCAAAAACCCTCTTTCTTTTAAGTCATAATGTATTGACCGCACTTAACACATTTATAATATGTACCTAAAAAGACTTGTGACTGGTGATAGTATTTTGACAAAAAGTTGGTCAGCTTTGAAAAAAACACTCTATTTTCTCTTTTCTTAATCTCCTAATTGGCAGATCTCTCTTGATCCTCTTTCAAAGCTTTTTGAAAATGAGCTATCTCCCGTCATTGCGCAACTTTCCGAATTTCGTTAGTCATCATTTAATTGTATGGTATTAAAGTATAAAGCTCGTTTAACCTTTACTTATTCGTGATTAGGTTTTGAGCACTAGTCTGTTGTCAGATTAAATACTGTAATGCAATTCGTATTTATAACTGATTATTGTTTTCCCACAGACTCTTGGATATCATTCTATCTTTCAAGTTGAAGCTATGTACTCAAACCTAATCAAACTTTGTCATTTATTGAACGTCCTCGCAATTTTTGCATAATGTTTACTCGAACTCATTATTACTCGAAAAATTATTTTTGAAAGCTCCAAAAGTGACTTGTTCCAGTTAGTAGCTTTGAGTAGTTTGGTTGTTTGAGGGGGTGGTCTATGGACAGTATAAAATGTATATCGGGACTTTTCTTAAATACGGTCTGATCTGGTCTAATGTCGAGCTATTACCAGATACAGAGTTTGCTGAAAAAACTCTTACTAGCATAATATATTTTACTTTTTCATCAAACCATCACCCAATCCCAATCCTTTGTATTTTACATTTTCATCAAACCATCACTCAATCCCAATCCTTTGCATTTTACATTTTCATCAAACCATCACTCAATCCCAATCCTTTGTATTTTACATTTTCATCAAACCATCACCCAATCCCAATCCTTTGCATTTTACATTTCATCAAACCATCACTCAAATCCTTTGGCATTTTTACATTTCATCAGACCATCACCCAATCCCAATCCTTTGTATTTTACATTTTCATCCAAAAGTTGTACATCACTCAATCCCATTTTCATCAAACCATCACTCAATCCCAATCCTTTGTATTTACATTTCATCATCACATCAATCCCAATCCTTTGCATTTTACATTTTAGCAATCCCAATCCTTTGCATTTTACATTTTCATCAAACCTAATCCTTTGCATTTTACATTTTCATCAAACCATCACTCAATCCCAATCCTTTGCATTTTACATTTTCATCAAACCATCACTCAATCCCAATCCTTTGTATTTTACATTTTCATCAAACCATCACTCAATCCCAATCCTTTGTATTTTACATTTTCATCAAACCATCACTCAATCCCAATCCTTTGCATTTTACATTTTCCATTATCCCACCTTTTCACAATCAAACCATCAATCCCAATCTTGCATTTACATTTCATCAAACCATCACTCAATCCCAATCCTTTGTATTTTACATTTTCATCAAACCATCACTCAATCCCAATCCTTTGCATTTTACATTTTCATCAAACCATCACCCAATCCCAATCCTTTGTATTTTACATTTTCATCAAACCATCACTCAATCCCAATCCTTTGCATTTTACATTTCATCAACATCACCAATCCCAATCCTTTGTATTTTACATTTTCATCAAACCATCACTCAATCCCAATCCTTTGTATTTTACATTTTCATCAAACCATCACTCAATCCCAATCCTTTGTATTTTACAATTTTCTCAAACATCACCAATCCAAATCCTTTGATTTTACATTTCATCAACATCACCCATCCCAATCCTTTGCATTTTAACTTTTCATCAACCATCACTCAATCCCAATCCTTTGCATTTACTTTTTCATCAAACCATCACCCAATCCCAATTTTCATGTATTTTACATTTTCATCAAACCATCAAAACCTTTGCACATCAAATCACCAATCCTTTGTATTTTAATTTCATCAAACCATCACTCAATCCCAATCCTTTGTATTTTACTTTCATAAACCATCACTCAATCCCAATCCTTTGCATTTTACATTTTCATCAAACCATCACTCAATCCCAATCCTTTGTATTTTACATTTTCATCAAACCATCACTCAATCCCAATCCTTTGCATTTTACATTTTCATCAAACCATCACCCAATCCCAATCCTTTGTATTTTACACTTTCATCAAACATCACGCATCCCACTCATCAAACCATCACTCATCCCATCTTTGTATTTTACATTTCATCAAACCACACTCAATCCCAACCTTTGCATTTTCATTTTCATCAACCATCACCCATCCCATCCTTTGTATTTTACATTTTTCAAACCATCACCAATCCCAATCCTTTGTATTTTACATTTTTCAATCCCCAATCCTTTGATTGTACTTTTTCATCAAACAACACTCAATCAATCCCATCATCCATTCAATCCCAATCCTTTGTATTTTACACTTTCATCAAACCATCACTCAATCCCAATCCTTTGTATTTACTTGTTATCTATTTCTTCAACAGATCCACCTCCATCACCTAAAAACGTATCAGAAATCACAGAATGTCTTCAATACAAAGAAATGCCAAACGGCCCCAACAGCAAACGTGTGTGGGATCAAATGGAAGACGTCTCTTGCGACAACGATCTTCAAGGATGGTATCGATTCAACCAGCCCGAAGGCTATGAAATGGCTAGCCAATGTTTAGAAAACCAAGAAATTACTGACAAGTCACGGTTCGGTCAGCCCTGCGGTGCTAACTTCCGTGGCTGGATGGTTGACCGACATCCAACGGTTGAGGAAGGACGTGTCCAAAGAAAGATTTGTTTTTCGTACGATAAACGATGTTACTGTGAATTCTATACCAATATTGCTGTAAGGAACTGTGGTACCTTCTATGTTTATCGGTTGGGCTCTGTTCCAACGTGTAACGCGAAATTTTGTGGAGCACCGGCCGGTAAAAGAGCTAAAGGTAATCTTCTACACTAAACATTAAAACTATGTGAATAACTTCTTGACTTGGCCAGAAGAAACCTTTTTTAATTTGAGCTGGGTAGTTTTTTTGTAATCTTCAAGAACCATTAATCAACCTTATCGTATGTTTTGATTTCTATAATTTTCACCACCTATTATTTTCTACTTCCTTAAAATATTCTTTGCGCCGGGATCTTTTTACAACAACGCCTTTCTTTTCATTTTATTGTAGATTTAGACTACACGAAAAACAAAATAGCGGCAGGACCATACGATATGTGTAAGAATTACGAAGTACAGTACGATCCTGACCGTCTGTGGACCTACACAAGCCCTACTGTCATGAAATGTGATTCTGAGTTGTATGGGAAATATCGTTTCGGTTCTAAATACACTCCTTGGCAAATGAAGGAAGGATGTAACACAACCGAAAGTAATAGCCAGATTCACAGATGCGGATCCAAATACCATGGTTTCATGTTGGGCGAACATCCTGTACCAGATGAAGGTTACGTGGAACGTGTTATTTGTTTTGAAAGCGCAGACAACCCGTGTGAATGTAAACATTCGGCGACCGTGGGTGTACAGAATTGTGGTGGATTCTTTGTGTATTATTTCAAAGGCGTTCCGTCATGCTCATCCCGATATTGCATGCTGGCCAATAATTCTATGCGTAAGTTTTTAAGTATTTTTTTTTGTAATACGGCCTTCCTTTCTTCTGTACTGCGATCATGGTCAGAATATGTTGGCATTTCTGGGTATTCTAATACTATAGCGTCTTGCTGAATTCAAAGTTCGGTCGAGAATGGCATTTTCTGGCTTTCTTCTTTATCTAATTGGAGATTTCAATTTGGGAGGAGTATATCGACTTACAGGCTATATATTCATGATATGCACCATTGCAATGTCTTCCGTTCCACCCAATAGCTGATTGGTTGAAAGTGACGTATTGACTGCTTTTACGTCACTTCCAACCAATGAGCTATTGGGTCCATGACGTAATGTCAGAAGACATTGCAGTGGTGCATATCATATATTCTCATCCTACTCAGACCATTAACAAGCTTTTGGATCCTCAGATCTTCAGAACTTAGACTTAAAACTCACTCTACTTTCCAACCCTAAGTTAAGGCACTTGCAGGGAAAAAATGCTTTTGTGTCAAATATTACGGCCATAGTTGTAGGTGTTATTTGTAGATGTTTCGCGTTTGTCTTTTATAATTGACTTACGCTAATATATACGGACCTACCTAGCGAGCACCTCACTAAAATCCGGGATTTTTCATCTCGTTTCTTAGTGAGTTCCACTTTGACGATTTTCGAAAAAAAGAAGCCTTTCAAGTGTTAATTGCGTAAAAAAACGCGGGTGACGTCTAGTATAGGCTAGGACCTACCCAGCTAGCACTCAATGTTCTTTTAACGTTCAAGTGACGTTAATTGGACCTTATGAACGTCAAATGGACGTTGTTTTGACGTTTTGTGCTGGCTCGGTTGTTCGAATTACAGAGAGATGAAAATTCTTTTGAGGATTTGTCAGGTTGATTAAAACCCTTGTAGCATCCACCAGCATCCTCTCTGAGATATATTTAAAGACATACCTGCTCTAACACTTGATCTGGTCTGTTTTTAATGCGTGATGGTAAATTCTCATTTTTTATCTTTTTATCATGTAGAGATCCGATTGAACCCAGGTCTTCCACCGATGTATGAAATTCCATCGCCTAACGAAAAACCAACTGCTGCTCCTGTTCTTGATGATGATGGTAAGTGATGAACCCGCCCTCTCTTTCAATCTAATGCTTGTTTCCGAAGAGGCTCTTGATGAATACATAATCACAGCCACACTGTATACTTCCACCTCAATGAGTTAATTACTGATAGTAATTAGTCATTTTTATCAATTTCTTTGGGTAAAAAGTCCTAATTTTACTACTTTTAAATTCTTTCTTTTATCGATTATCCAACAACGACCAGTTTCGTAGGGGCATCAAAATATGCAATTCTTTACCTTGTCAAGTTTGGCAGCCCTGACCTTGCCTAGAACGGGGTTAGAAATGGGGTCTTAAAAACAACTCGGCCATTTTTCCAAAGTTGGAAAATGTAGTACTTGTTTGTTTAAAGGGAGGTTAAGCAAGAATCTATTTATGACGTACGGGATCTTCTTTTGTCCTATAAATTCTTTTACTTTTTTGTATACGTCATAACTTCCAAAGATGAGATTCAAAAAATTTCTTCCGGTATATTTACAAATGTTTAGTTGTTTACAGCTCAAATTCACCAAATTTTTTGTTTAACTGTTTGTTTAACTTTTTTATCGGGTGATTTTTTATCCTAAATGAATCAGCCCAATCTCTGTAAGGTAAACTTCCCTTAGATCGTGCTTAGATCTTAATAGATTTCTATGACGTGATACTGGAGAATTTCGCGGTCTAGATTCACTCCTCAAACTACAACGTTAATCTGCGTTAATGTCAAATTTTACGGGACAGAGCTAGCCTTGAAGAGATTCGAAAACCTCACGTCATAGATTTCGTACGTCGTAGATAGCTTCTTCGCTTATTTGTTGCTAATTTTTCGATTTCTCCTTCAGATGATGGAAACGGTGGATTGATAGCAGCAACAGCAGCTTTGTCTATCATTATTCTCATCATTATCATTCTACTGATTATTATCATCGTTATTTTGGTAATCAAAGTGTTACCTGGTTACCGACGCCGTAGTCGCCATGGAGACGAAACACCTAGTTACGCATCTAGTGCGCATGACTATCCAATGCAAAGTAAATCAAAGCAACCGAAGCAAAGTCCGCCACCTTCAAACGGTGGTTTACCGAAAGAAGATCCGGAACAGATACCACCCTATCCTTCTGTATTACCGCCTGGTAGAGAAGACGCTGATGAGATGGACTCTCCGGCATCTTCACAGGCACGCCCGGGTGCTTCTAATAGTGATTTGAAAGATATTCCGGATGATTTGCAACTAACGGACGATGATGATGAGGATGAAAACGCTGATGATTGTGATACGCTTATGAAGAAAGAAGATTTCAATAGGCCTCAATCTTACGATCAATTACCATCTAAAGATTCTGCTGTCTAACATACAAAGAGAAAAGGGGAAGGATAGATAGAACTCCTTTCCGTGAAGGGATGTTTGAAAGTACCCTTTCTTCTTGGACGTTGTTTTTAGATTTTTTTTATAAAAGAGAAGAGACACCATGGTCAATAATATTGTACATATGTAGGTTATGTTTTTTTTTTCAAACAAAATGAAAAGTTTTTTAAATATTGTTATGGCAAGGCTGGTTTGTTCACTTTTAACCAGTACCCGTTGTTTTGTATACGATTTCCATTTCCATACTAAGATTCTTGTGCCACTTTCCTAGTGGAAACACCAGGACTTCGGATAGTTGAAAAATAAGCTTCGGAAAATTAGACAATTTCGTGAGTAATCACAAGATTTTCCGATCTCATGCCGGTTATCCCGAAAAAAACTGGAAGATTTACGGAAAAGTGACAAGAATCTTAGTGCGGAAATGGGAATCAAAATACAAAACGATAGTAATCTTACCACCAAACGGCTGTTTCCCATCAGCGCCAGGATATTACCATGAGTTTTATTGGATGGATTGATGGATGTGATTCACTGTTTCAGGACACTTACATGGACGATTATTTTGTTTTATTGAAGAATTTTCACTTCACTTTTATTTTAAATTCTAAATTCTAAATTTTAGTGATTCTAATTCTTCATTTTTTACCCCTAAAGTAAAATTTATGTGTTTTTCATTTTGGATTTTAAGTTCAATTTCAAAAGATTTTTTTTGTACCATAGAATATGTTTTATGTAGAAAAATAACCTTATTTTGCTTTTTTCACTTATTTTTTCTGGTTTTTAACCAATCTTATGTAAAATTATTGTTCTAGTATTTTCAAATATATTTTCAAATATTTTTCTACAATTTCCATTTTTTTAAAGATGATTATTCTTCAAAAGATATTATTCTTGTATCCCCATTTGTACCCAAAAATTACACCTGCTTATGATCAGCACGGGTTATCGGAGTATCAGACAACAAATCTTTTCACAGAAATTCGAGCTCTGAAACTCAGAGTACAAAATATAATATACACCGATTACGAGTAAATGAATTGTTGTAATATGTTTTTGTGGCATACTTTTGCAAAGCCTCGTGCGAAATCAGCAGAAATAAATTACTATCAAGCACAATAAAGTGCATGATATTTGATAAAAAGAGGAATTCCCTGCAAAATTTCAATTACCACGGATGATTTTTGAGCGCCCTAGCCCTCTGGAACGTGTAAATTTTTAACTAAAGAAACCACATAACATTTTGCGTTCCGTTATTTGGTTGTTAGTGAGGTACTCGCTAGCAGTTTCTGTACACGCAAAATTTTTGAATTCACGCATTCACGCGTTCACACAAACCGTTGGGGGCTTATAAATTGGAAAGCATTCCACCCTCCGAGACCAGGGCTAATCTAACCCCCTTACGGCTAACTATAAACTATGATGGCGACGCCTTGTTGACGGGGGGATAAACCATTCTTAATGAAGTATAAGCCCGAAGGACTAGAAGTCAAGCTCTTTGGTAGGATTTGAAGCCAACAAATCCTACCAAAGTTGCGCGGCCTTGCGCTATCCGCCTGGTTTTTACACAAATGACAGATTTAAACTAAAATTTTCCGCTTAATTTCGAAAAAAATATCACTCGAAAACAAAGGAATTCCTAGATTCAATCCGTCATCAAAA
Source organism: Clytia hemisphaerica (assembly GCF_902728285.1). Classification (NCBI taxonomy): domain Eukaryota; kingdom Metazoa; phylum Cnidaria; class Hydrozoa; order Leptothecata; family Clytiidae; genus Clytia; species Clytia hemisphaerica. The sequence continues at coordinate 623,474 of NW_027103824.1, forward strand.
ATATGGCGTATATTTTAAGGCTTCACTTTTTCTTGCCTAAGAAAGGTTAAAGATTCTCTTCTAGCCCTTCGGGCTTTAAACTCAATGACCATTCCCTCATTTTTACGGCACAGGCCTCTTTACGTCGCAGAATCGTTTAACGGCCCTGTCTCACGAGAAGGTGGAAAGTATGAAAGCCCAAATGTTTACGCTTCGTAAACCTAGGTTAGCGGGTTTAGGACTTTTTACTTAGGTTTACATGACTAACCAATCAATGCTCATTCTTCCAAGAACCTATTGTTCTCGTATTTCTGATCAATACGATAGGAACTGGAGAAGAAAATTCCATAACAGGAAACTATATATATTCCAAACAGATATTTCACAGACAAGATTGTGAAACAAGACTACGGTATGGGTTTGCTACCAGCTCAAACAAAGCCAAAAATGGAGCGAGCCTGACAAAAATTACACCGGCCACTTACCCAGCGCCCATCAAGTCTATCAAAAAACTATAGGTGACCCCCGCTCTAACATGTATGTCATCCTAAGCATTATGTTAACATTAGCTAATCAGCTTGCGATCCAGTCTCTTCTTCGTTCTTATGACTATGAGTTGATCTGGTCAGCAATTTCAACAATGACGACTATATGTTATTATTATTATTATTATTATTATTCAAAACAACTCACGTAGTCAAACCGCCAACCTAGGTTTACAAAAGCGCAAACCCAAGTTTTAAAGTACAAACCTAGGTTTACGGGGCGTAAACTCAGGTTAAAGAAGCATAAACCTTCCATCCATAGGCTATGTACTAGTTATCGCATGACTTCGAGTGCAATACGAGAAATATTTTACGAGTTCCGAGATTTTTCCGTAATATTTTTCCGAGCCTTTAGGCGAGGAAAAATATCGGTAAAATCTCGGAACGAGTAAAATATTTGAGTATTGCACGAGAAATCATGTGATAACTAATTTATTGTCGACCCAAAAAAATGTTTTCTCAAGAATCATTGTCGAAAGGCTTGTTTATAGAAAAACCTATACATTTTTTTGTCCAAAACAGTCACGTTCCTAAGGGTTTTCTCAGAGGGAGGCAAGTTTCGAATGTTTTTGTTTTTTTTGATTTTTCAAATTTTCGAATGTTCTGATTTGATAACAAAAGAACCTTCACTCAAACAAAGAGAAAAAAAAGTCTTTTTTTCAAACAAAATCTTTTTTTTTTTGAATGACGATTCAAAATGTTGCAAAACAAAAGGATGAGACAAAAGAAAAAGTAGACATAATTTATGCTCATTGTTTCAATATCTTGTAAACATGCTATTTGTCAAAAATAAATTCCAATACGTGTCAAAACATTTAGTTCCAAAACAGACTTCGACGAGTCAAGACGTGGAAAAGTAAACCAAAATGTTAATTTTCTTGAGAAGAATCTGAGTCTGAATAAATAAGTATCTGCGTTTTTTTGTCGTGGTGGTGAACAAGGAGCTTGGATGGTGTCTGTGCCTGTGATTGATTATAAAAATTGACTGTGCAGTTACTAAAATTAAAAGCTGAGGTGCGTGGACAAAACTTGTTGATGCTGATCAAAAAAACTGAAAGTAGGATTTTGGACACTGTGGTTATTTGCAGGTACGACCCAATTTTGATGTGGATTTGATCGCGAGGAACAGGGAACGTTATCGATGGCATGAGAAATTCTTCGTTGTTCAACCTCGTCCCCACTATCATAAGGATCCAGCCCTGCTTCACTCTTATGTCCAGTGACTGTGATAATTTCCGAACGTGGAATGGAGTTGCTTTCATTCGTTTGATTCCAGTCTTCCTCACCGTATGATTTGATAGTTTCTTTGTTGTTGTTGTAGAAAGAGTAGAACTCTCTACCATACGCTTCATAATCGTATTAATCGTGTTTTGGCCCATTTTTTGGTTTTTGAACCAGACATTCGTGGTTGTTTTATGGTTGATGGACAGATACATTGAACCTGAGTGTCGAAGTGAAAGAGGACGTTTCGAAAGATACGTTTTGTAAATCATCAAAGGACAACGAGACGAACCGTTAGCAAACATTTTTGGCTGAGCTACACGATGAACTTCACGAAGACCATTTTGCCTGGTTTTGGAAAAACTTTCCGAAAAGGTGAGGAACTCATTTCCATCTTCGTCCAATTTCCAAGTAAAATCTTCAACTTTCATAATGTGGTGTTCTTGACGACCTCTGAGCCCAAAATGCATTGAAAACTGCCACCAAATTGTATGATCAACGAAGAAGGGCTTTCAGTTCCAAGCTGACCACATTCCCAAAGAATTTCTTCCTCTGCTTTTGTTAAACTGGCAGCCTTGTTTGGTCTTTTCCCCATTCCTTGTTCCCTAAGGAGTCGAGCTTTTCCTTCAAGAACAGCCCTGGAACTAGAGAATTCAATGTCATTTATTATAGAATACTGATAGCGTTTCTCCTCAGATAGCGATCGATTCCAGATTGTAAGCTTGCAAGTGAACCAGGCTCGTAATCCTTTCCATTCTGCTTCTTGATTTCAGAGAAGAACCGTTGCAACAACGAGTCGAGATCGACAGGATTTAAAAGTTCAATGTCCTTTGTTTGGTTCCGTTCGTTAGCCCAAGCATCGTATGTTCTCTTCGACAAACTGGTTGCTTTAGTCGTATTTTGATTTTTCGATTTGTCAATAAATTGCTGGATATTATTATTGTTGCAGCTATCAAAACGATTCATTTTGTTTGTTTTTTCTCAAAAGATCTCCGAACAGCCAAAAAAAATTTTCTCGCTTTGTTTTTGTTTTGATCTTATTTTCGAACGTTTTTGTTTTGGTTTTAGTTGCCCGCGTACCCAGTCCCCCAAAAGTCGACGCGGTCATATTTTCACAGTGTGAAAATATCAAATATCGCAATTATTTCGATGCTCTTAGCCAATCAAAATGCTTATATTTTTTTGGGTCGACAATAAGTACTAGTTATCGCATGACTTCGAGTGCAATACGAGAAATATTTTACGAGTTCCGAGATTTTTCCGTAATATTTTTCCGAGCCTTTAGGCGAGGAAAAATATCGGTAAAATCTCGGAACGAGTAAAATATTTGAGTATTGCACGAGAAATCATGTGATAACTAATTTATTGTCGACCCAAAAAAATGTTTTCTCAAGAATCATTGTCGAAAGGCTTGTTTATAGAAAAACCTATACATTTTTTTGTCCAAAACAGTCACGTTCCTAAGGTTTTCTCAGAGGGAGCAAAAGTTTCGAATGTTTTGTTTTTTTTGATTTTTTCAAATTTCGAATGTTCTGATTTGAACAAAAAAGAACCTTCACTCAAAACAAAGAGAAAAAAAAGTCTTTTTTTCAAACAAAATCTTTTTTTTTTTGAATGACGATTCAATGTGCAAAAAAAAGGATGAGACAAAAGAAAAAGTAGACATAATTTATGCTCATTGTTTCAATATCTTGTAAACATACTATTTGTCAAAATAAATTCCAATACGTTGTCAAAACATTTAGTTCCAAAACAGACTTCGACGAGTCAAGACGTGGAAAAGTAAACCAAAATGTTAATTTTCTTGAGAAGAATCTGAGTCTGAATAAATAATGTATCTGCGTTTTTTTGGTCGTGGTGGTGAACAAGGAGCTTTGGATGGTGTCTCCTGTGATTGATTATAAAAATTGACTGTGCAGTTACTAAAATTAAAAGCTGAGGTGCGTGGACACAAAACTTGTTGATACTGATCAAAAAAACTGAAAGTAGGATTTTGGACACTGTGGTTATTTGCAGGTACGACCCAATTTTGATGTGGATTTGATCGCGAGGAACAGGGAACGTTATCGATGGCATGAGAAATTCTTCGTTGTTCAACCTCGTCCCCACTATCATAAGGATCCAGCCCTGCTTCACTCTTATGTCCAGTGACTGTGATAATTTCCGAACGTGGAATGGAGTTTGCTTTCATTCGTTTGATTCCAGTCTTCCTCACCGTATGATTTGATAGTTTCTTTGTTGTTGTTGTAGAAAGAGTAGAACTCTCTACCATACGCTTCATAATCGTATTAATCGTGTTTTGGCCCATTTTTTGGTTTTTGAACCAGACATTCGTGGTTGTTTTATGGTTGATGGACAGATACATTGAACCTGAGTGTCGAAGTGAAAGAGGACGTTTCGAAAGATACGTTTTGTAAATCATCAAAGGACAACGAGACGAACCGTTAGCAAACATTTTTGGCTGAGCTACACGATGAACTTCACGAAGACCATTTTGCCTGGTTTTGGAGAGAAACTTCCGAAAAGGTGAGGAACTCATTTCCATCTTCGTCCAATCTCCAAGTAAAATCTTCAACTTTCATAATGTGGTGTTCTTGACGACCTCTGAGCCCAAAATGCATTGAAAACTGCCACCAAATTGTATTGATCAACGAAGAAGGGCTTTCAGTTCCAAGCTGACCACATTCCCAAAGAATTTCTTCCTCTGCTTTTGTTAAACTGGCAGCCTTGTTTGGTCTTTTCCCCATTCCTTGTTCCCTAAGGAGTCGAGCTTTTCCTTCAAGAACAGCCCTGGAACTAGAGAATTCAATGTCATTTATTATAGAATACTGATAGCGTTTCTCCCTCAGATAGCGATCGATTCCAGATTGTAAGCTTGCAAGTGAACCAGGCTCGTAATCCTTTCCATTCTGCTTCTTGATTTCAGCGAAGAACCGTTGCAACAACGAGTCGAGATCGACAGGATTTAAAAGTTCAATGTCCTTTGTTTGGTTCCGTTCGTTAGCCCAAGCATCGTATGTTCTCTTCGACAAACTGGTTGCTTTAGTCGTATTTTGATTTTTCGATTTGTCAATAAATTGCTGGATATTATCATTGTTGCAGCTATCAAAACGATTCATTTTGTTTGTTTTTTCTCAAAAGATCTCCGAACAGCCAAAAAAAATTTTCTCGCTTTGTTTTTGTTTTGATCTTATTTTCGAACGTTTTTGTTTTGGTTTTAGTTGCCCGCGTACCCAGTCCCCCAAAAGTCGACGCGGTCATATTTTCACAGTGTGAAAATATCAAATATCGCAATTATTTCGATGCTCTTAGCCAATCAAAATGCTTATATTTTTTTGGGTCGACAATAAGAAAGCATCTCGCCCGCGCAAAAATCAGATTAAAGTACTTCCGTTGATTTGTCTAACTGTTTTCTCTCAAACAACGGAACTTCCGAGATACAGTACTGTTTTGTTTACGCACCACTATTGAGTAAAACCCAATGAGAAATTACTGAATAACGGTTTTCATAATAAGGAGAAAATTTTCGTACATTTTCGTGCTGGTGTCAAAAGAAATTTCTTTGTCAGGTGACTTCCACGTATCTCTACTTTAAATATCTTTTATGAATTCACATAATTTTGAATACATGTACATTTTAACACAATTTGATCATCAAAATGAGTGACTCTATGTCTATGAACCAGATTCTTGAAGATATTTATGCTGAAAAGTTCTCTGCTGATGATGTTGTGGCCGCTAAAGCAAAGAGTGTCATGCAAGATTTTATTGAGAATGTTTTGATTGGTGAGATGAAAGATATTGATAAATGTTTCAAAGGACTTTTTCAAAAGACAATCGTTACAGGTTCATTTTCCGATGGTTTGAAGGTTGGTGAATATACGGAATTTGAGCTTGGTGTCGTTTTGAATCTACCATTTTTTGGTGGCCACTTTGAGGTTCTCAAGACAAACAGTAAAGAATCTGACAGACTTGATATTCAACCAGGAACTATAATTTTTTGGACCGCTAAAACCTTTCAAGAGTTACTTCCAGTGAACCATCCTTGCTATTCTGATTTCAAATTGCTACAAAGCTTTTTTGAATGTATACATCATTCTGGATTGATATTTCGTCAATATAAATACATATTGTTACCAGGACCTTTCCTTCTTTGGTTCAATAATTTGCTACAAAAAATAATTGAGAAAATTATTTACAAAAATACTTCATCAATTGGAAGATGGTGGTATGGAGAAAAGTTCAAATATTCAAAAACAAGTGAAGTTGTTTCAGTTACACTTCAAAATAACGTTGATGATTCAATCAGCATTCTAGAAATACTTTGTGACAGTGGAACTAAAGTTAAAGTAAAGTTGGTTCCATTCACCATTAATTGATCACCGGTATGATGATATAGCTTTTACTCCAAATTCAAATATCTCTGATGGGTTTGGACGTTTATGGAATATTTCATATCCTTTCAAAGAGGATTCATACTTTCAAGAATGTTGCAGTAGAAAAGTTTTGAAACTGTTGAAACTTTTCTGTGATATGCAGGGACCAAATTGGAACAAGTTGTCAGATTTTCATTTAAAAACAACAATTATGGCTGTCCTTAAAGATGACCAGAAATGGCTAGAGAAACACATAGAGGAGGTTTTCAGACGCTCTATTGAGAAGTTATATGAATGCATTACAACTGCATGCTTACCGCACTTTCATGATGAAGATTTGAATTTATTTGATGATATTGACAATAATGATCTGGAAGCAGTGAAAACAAGAATGGATGAAATAGTGATTGATATCAGAAATAATTCACCATTGACAGTAAAGAAGTATTTCTTGATTGAAGAATGTTGCACAACAACTATTGATGGGAAAGACCCACCCCCTCCTTCATCATGCAATTTAATGTAAACATTTCACCCGCATTTTTTAATAAGAATAGTGTACTTTGGCTGAGGGTGAGCATTATTCTTATTTTTCTATTGTTCTGAACAATAGGCCTATTGTTCTAACTCTGAAATCTCACCCTGATATTCTTATAGAAGTTATTCTTATAAAAAGAAAAGCGTGTACATTGTTTAACTCGGGGTATGCATTTGGCTGTTAGGAAGCATATTACTTATATCACTAAAAAGAAAAGAAAATGGGAAGTAAACAACAAGCAACTTTCCTTAAAACTCGGGTTTACTATAGAAAATTCACCATTCAATTCAATTTTGAGCTCCCTTTATAGACAAGTCTTTCTGGGAAAGCTTTCTAGAAAAGCATTTGAAAAAATTTTAGTCAATTTTTTGGTCGGGCATGACTGTTTGAAGTGAAAAGTTTTTAAATTTTGCATAATGGTATATGGTACAAGATCCTTTATCCAGAACCAGACATCACACCGATCACAGTTAATTGCACTGAGACTACTTGCCATTTTCTGTAAGAACCAGGCAGGTGGTGTTAGTAGAAAAATTTAAATTCCTCCATTTTTGGATATTTGGTAGAGAATAGTGAAAAACTCAGAATCCCAAACAAAATTTCAGGTCCCCGAAATCCATAATGGCGGATTTACAGCCAATCAAAAAATTCACTTTTTTTGCTCGTTTTCTTTGTTACAACTTTAAGAAGCATTTTTTCAAGTTGCAACTAAGATCACATGGGTTTTTATTAATTTTCTTGAAGTACCCAATTAGTGCTTCCAAAAAAACCAAAAAAACCCATGTGACCTTAAACGCAAATTCCATAATGGCGGCTTAAAAACGCTCCAAAATCTATTTCAGCCATCTTTAGAAGTGCCATTACTCAGCCCAGGACTTTTTTTGGCTAAATTTCTTTGTGGAAAATTGTCCAAAACTGCCTGGTTCTTACAGAAAATGGCTCAAACTTAAAAGGACTACCTATCTTAAGGAATTTTTATATAATTTATGATTGCAAACCGAAATTTTCACTGATTTTCTGGCGACTAATTTTTGCAACATTCACCTGATATATTTCGTCAAATATTCGGTCATAGTGAATTTTTTATTTGACAAAATATCAATTTCTACTGTTGCCAAACAAAACTATGCCATGTTCTGTCGAGGCAATTTTTTCCTAAATCCGAAAATTCAAAAGTTAAAGGTTTTATTTTAAAGTGTTTCCGTTTCTTATTGTTATATTGTGCTGATATAAGCAAAAAATATCTTTCTTTTCTTCTTTCTGACCAATCTTGTTCTTCATCCGTGTCAATCCAATATCAAAAAGCTTGACGAAGAGGAATATTTTAATATTCCTCTTCGTCAAGCTTTTTGATATTGGATTGACACGGATGAAGAACAAGATTGGTCAGAAAGAAGGCTTTTGCGAAGACGAGCATTTCAACTTTGAGGACCTTATTTTAATGATGCCTGTCTGTCGTAACAATTCTATTGAAGTCTGTGGGGTCAATATCAAAAGTTTATTCCCAACTTCATATTGCTATGTATACACTTTTTAGTGTAGAACTAATATGATTATATTAATTTAAAAGAATTAGATACCGAAAAGAAATTTTCGTATGATGTATATATTCGATAAACTTAAATTTCGATGTACTCTACGAACTATTTTTTAGTCAAGACAATATGGAAAAAAGAATTCAGTTCATAAAAGTTTTTATTTTACTTTCTGGTCAAATTTTAATCAAATTTAAGGTCAATTCAGTTAAATTACAAATAAATATGTACTAAAGTATAAAAAATCTACTCTACAAAATAAGTTTTACGGACACACAAATTTTAGGACGATGAAGTTTTCTGTCGTTTGTCAATACTTGCGACTTTCTTGTAAGGTTGAGTCGAATGGTGACTGAAATCACAATTTATCTGAAAAAGAACAATAACAGTGAGGTAAAACCTACATTAAAAGGAAAAAATTTTGGATGGAAGAAAATCTTCCCGCCAAAGTTCCCGCCAAATTTAATTTTTCCCTCATCCGCCAAATTAAATTCCCACCAAATTTAAGTTGCTCTATTTATTCCCCCAAATGTGTGCTATTTCAGGCTTTAAAACAGGCTTTTCCTTTTTAAATGGCCTTTTTTGGACAAAAATGTCCCTCGTCTGCCAAATTTAATTTTAAATTTAAATTCCCTCTGAGAAAACTATTTCGACCATCCGCCAAATTAAATCCCCGCCGAAATTTCTTCCTTTAATGTAACTGAAATGCTTTCGATGTAAAAGTTTATCAATCATACTTAAACCCTTTTCATCGACCCTTATACTATAGTGCATTAAGTTTTGCGGAAAAATGAGAAATTTAGACACTAGCAAACCAATAAGTACTTGCTGGTTTTCAGTTTCAATAGAATTAAACTATATTGTGATGTTTTCTCCTCATAGGATTTCTAATAATTTTGTATCCACTCCAATATACACTTAAAGGCTAAAAAAACATGGTAGGAAATAAACTTGTTCTACTTGCAGAGCAATTAGTGCCATATAAATTTCATTTCTCTTTTGGTAGTTGCGTTGGAAACATCGTCATAAGTGCTCCCATTAAAGCTTTTCTCATACATAAGGATATTCTAAAAATGTACATCCCCGGAGATTTCATAATGGGTAAACAGAAAAAAGAATCCTAACCTGAGTGGTGTCTTTACCCGTTGATATTTTATATTTTCCACTTCGTGCATTGGGATTGGCGTTTAGAATTCCAATACAACTACTTGGTAAAATACCGTTCGTTCTATGAAAAAGAAAAAAGGGAGAAGCACTACCTGGAAAATATAAATTCAACGAGAAAGAATCACCACTTTCTCGTATCCCAATCTTAATTCAAGACCCTTTCAACTCAAGAAGTGTTTTTTTATATGCAAATATTTGACCATTTATATACGATTAAGTGTCGTTCCGATGCTTTGGAAAAGTTTTAAGAAATCAATGTACTAATTTGTGTTTTTTATCTATTGAATATCACAGTCCATAGGGAACCTGGCCCAAAAAAATCGACTAAAGAATGAACCCTGGTGAAAAATTTGGCGGATTTGGTGGAAATCCAAAATCCACTAAGAATTAAGTACCCGCCAAAATTTATTTTTTCCTCCATCCGCCAAATCAGATTCCCGCCAAATTTATTTTATTTAACGCATTCCCAAATTGGTGCTATTTTAGGCCTTAAAACTGTTTTTTTTTTACTTAATTGATAACGATTTTGGTAAAAATTATCCTGCATCCACTAAATTAAATTACCCTCAAATTTTATTTTTCCAGTCATTCGCCAAGTTAAATTCCCTCTGAAAAAAGTTTTGCGGCCATGCGCCAAATTAAATTCCCGCAAAAATTTCTTCCTTTAAGGTAAATTCTAAATACCCTGAATTTTTTATTCTTCTCCCCACCCCTTTTGGTATTTAGCTGCATCATTTTATCCTTGAGATAGAAACAGGCTTCGAATGAAAACCTGTTCACGATAATGAATGACATTAAAATCACTCTTATTTTATAGTGCTCCAGTAGAAAGAACTATTCTAAGATTGAAGTGCGACGATGAATTCTTTAAAAGACAAGTGAAAATTTTCTCTCAACTGAATGAGAACACAATGAGGATCACATACCTTTCAGTTTGATCACGTTTGTTTGCATTTTTCTTTTCATTCTTCTTATTTTCTTGATTGGTGACATTTTTCTTTCCCGATCCCATAGAAGAGTCGGTATTCGTTTGCGTCGTCGTAATTTGTTCGTGCTCGTTATACGTTTTCGTTGTTTTCGTATTCGATTGGGTTTCATCAACATTGACTTTCCGACCATTACCCATTGTTTGTTTCTTTTGTTGTTTGTTGTCGGTCACGGCATTTTTGCTCTGTTTATCATGAACTGTTTCATCTTTTTTGTTTTGTTTGTTACCAATAGAAACACCCGATCCAGTTCCTCCACCTGCACTTGAGGTCGACTCTGATTCGCTGCCTGCTCCCGTACTCGTTCCAGTTCCCGTCGACGATTGACTTCCTATTCCAATATTTTGCTTAGCATCAATATTGCCACGTACTCCAAGTGCAGCCACACTGTTAGTATCAGTTTCAGTGTTAGAGCCGCTCTGTGCACCGGCGTTGGAGCCACTCTCTCCACCTCCACCTCCGCCACCACCTTCTTTCTTATCTTTCTTTCCATCAGTGGATTTGGCATTCGATTCAGAGCCGGCACCTGATTTTGAAACTGCTCCTGCATCTGAGTCGCTTCCACCTTTACCTGAACATCAAATAGTAGAGATTTCAGATTTCAACACCGAACACACAAGTTCCAAGTATTATGGATAAGTGTTGAATTTAAAATAATTTTTCAACTATTTTGTTGGCGTTTAGACGCCACGATATTCGCAAAATTTCTTATCATACGATCAAACATTGAGAGAATCTTTTAGACTCATTAATTAAAAAAGCTGATATAACAAATGAATGTGTTACCTTCACTAGAGCCTTGTCCTTGTCCTTTGGCTCCTCCTTCAGCTGTGGTAAAGAATTGATTATGTAAGTGAAAAGTTAAGACTTGTAGTGTTGTATGGGATGGATTAGACATCATGTTCCAAAAATAATAGCCCTACTTTTGAAATACAACATTAATACAATAATGACCGGTTTGTGAGGGCTGTACTGAGAAATAACCCAGTGTTCATTTTTCTTTGGAAAAACTGACGTCACAATGAGTTTTCCTAACGGCAGGCAGCTCCGTGCAGTGAAAGCCCGTCGTCATGCGAAAAGAACCAATTGCATTTCGCAAAAGCCGTGTAGCCCGCTTCGAAAAAGTAACTGGTTAACAACAAAGAATGATATCTAATCTTTCAGTTCAAATCTAGTGGTTGGAAGTGAAATATAAATTGATGATTTAAAAAAGCTGTTATTTTTCATGCTTTGAAATCTACTTACCCCTTGTATCACCGGAACTTTCACCTTTAGATTTGGTGTCAGCTTCAGATTCAGAATCTGATGAAGCACCGGCACTTCCAGCACTGGCTGCTCCAGCTCCGGTTGCTGTCTTTGTACCTGTCCCTGTTTCTGTTGTGGTTTCACTCTAAATTCAAAAGAATATCAAAGTTTATAATATTTCATGGATTTGGTACATTATTTGACATATCTTTAGTTAGACCTGGCAAGGTAAAGGACAAGATATCAAACGAGATTGTTTCACTTGTGTTTTCTGATTTTAGAGTTACACAAGTTGAGAAAGAAACTTTGTTTTTTAAACTTTAGAGTTGGTAGTAAATCCCTTTCCAGTATGTTTCAGTATCAAAGATTACACCGCGAATATAAAAGATATGGTTGATGAACATTGCAAAACTGAGCTATTCAAATTACAGGCAGAAAGAGACTTTAGAAATTTTAGGTGGATGGTAACTTGGATAAATTTTAAATTGATTTTACAAGAATTTATTCTTAAAATTCACAATAAATATCTACAAAAATGTTAATGCAATTAAATTAAAATAATGATCATTACTTGAACTAAAAGATCTTTTCAAGAAATAAAGAGCAGATTTCAAATCATGAAATGTAGATTTTTAATATAAACAAAACATGAAATCTAGTGTTTTTATCTAAAAAAAGTATTTTACACCCCTGTGTCACAGACCCGCTGGGAACCCAGTTGAACTCACTTGAAAGATTGACAAAAATTCCCATTCGAAATTCAATGTTTAAAAAAATTCACTTCCTAACCTTGGAACAAAGGAATTTCTATCCCCATTGGGATTTCAATAGGAATTTTTATCCCTACTGAGAAAAAAAGTTCCACCGGGGATGCGAGACAGGGGTGTAATATTGCTCTTTGATTCTTGAAATGATTCTAAAAAGCTTGACTCGATTCTCTCACTAAATCTTCACTTCATGCTTTAGATGATTTTTTTCAATACAAAAATGGAGGATGCATGCATTTAAGACATTGTAATCGAGGAATGAAAAGCGAAAGTGAGTGAAAGAAAAGACTCAAGCTCAATCGAACAAATTGAATAATAGTTTTGTTAAATTTACAAAAGCATAAAGGAAAAAAATGCTGAAAATCACAATCCAGATCAATGCAGCTTGGAGAGTCGTTTCTTTCAGTCATTTTCAATCTCATTTCATTCATTCATTCATTCATTCATCTTAAAAGTGAAGAATCTAACAACACGGATCGTTATTCAGAACTGGGATCTCCTTTTCTTTCTCCTACAGAAATGTAAGAAAACACACAAACATGAGGTAGAATGTTGGCCAAGGCGTCAGTACAGGGTGCTTTTGTTTTGATTAAAACCTTTGTTTGAGTCGCTTCGTAGAAGCTAGAAGGTAACGACTTTAAACGTCTTTGTTATTTGTCAGTCAGTCTGTCAATGTATATGTCATGAGTCTAACGTTAACATCCGTCTTTGGCTTGTTTGCCTGTCTTTATAGTTGCTTCAGAGTTTCCTTTACATTTTGGTGGCTATAGTAAAAAAAGGATAGAAAGAATAGCAAATTGATTCTAAAGTCATAATAAGATAGAGTGGAGTTTCTTTAACTCGAAATTCTATAACTCGAATGTCTCCATAACTCGAACAAATAATTTCGTCCCTTCGGTTAACACTGCCCTATAAACCTCAGTTACAGAGACTCCACTGTATTAAGGTATTTCAATCTCGCTGTTCTTTGCGGACCCCGTATTAGTCTTGTATGCTCGTGTCTCCAGATAAGAGATTTAAAAGATGTTTCGGTTATGTCAAAATTGTGTAAGTGTTGTCACATGGAAAAAATGTTTTTGAAAGCATGCATGACTGAATAAATCATCTTACCTGAGTTTCAACTTCGGTCGTTTCCATCGGTGGAGGAGGGATTGGTGGTGGTGGGCAGGGACATGGGCAAGGTGGAGGGCATGGCGGTGGGGGTGGTGGACATGGTGGAGGTGGGCAGGGCGGTGGACATGGAGGTGGTGGTGGCGGGCACGGTGGTGGTGGAGGTGGAGGTGGTGGTGGGCAGGGAGGTGGACATGGCGGTGGTGGAGGCGGTGGAGGGGGAGGAGGTGGTGGAGGTGGAGGTGGTGGTGGACATGGAGGTGGTGGTGGAGGCGGTGGAGGAGGAGGTGGAGGTGGTGGGCAAGCAGGGGGTGGACATGGTGGTGGGCAAGGTGGAGGTGGAGGACATGGTGGAGGTGGTGGTGGACATGGAGGGGGTGGTGGTGGAGGTGGACATGGTGGTGGAGGAGGTGGACAGTCCTTGTCTTTACCATCCAAGTTTACTTCAGCTGAAGAGGCAGCTTTGATTGCAACGTCCTCTTTCTGTTAATAAAATAAAAACATTAAGAATCAAAGAAGTTAAAACAAACTTAAAGAAAATATTAAACGATTAAAAAACAACACATACTTTGGTACCAGTTACAGCATGTTTCCTATGATGATGATGTCGATGTCCTTTTCCTTTTTTCTTTCCCAACTTGGATGGTTTTTTACCATGTTTTCCAACAGCAGCTGGTAAGTCAGTTTGTTGGATATCTCCAGTTCCTTGAGTACCTGGAGTCTGGTTATTTGTGGTAGATGGTTGTCCTACACCGTTTTGGAATGTGCTTGGAACTTTGGCATCTTCTCCAGGGTGTGACTCGACTCGCCATACAACCTCTGGACCAGGTTTACCTTTATTTTTGTAACTATGAAAAAAATAAAACAATACATTTTGACAACAATAATATCAATACCACACATCACAAACAAAGCAAATTTTACAACTTCAATATTATGTTTTTTTCATACCGCCACTTATCATGGACTTCCGATAACTAACAACAGTGTTTGGTTGGAGCATTTTTGGAACCAGAACTACATCCTTCCAGATTCGACAAGGTTCATTGAATCAATGAAATGGCCTTTATTTTTTATCAAAAGCCTACAACTCATTACTCATAAAAAAGAGTATAACTTATTGCTCATACCTTTCTTTCTTTTGTTTTTCTTCGTTAGGATCTTTCTCGATCGTTGGAGCTGGTTTTGGTTGATATGGTTGTTTGGGTGGTGAAGGTTTCAATGGCTTTTGCTGTTGTTGAAGCTGTGGCTTTTTGTTGGTAACAGCGCTTGATACTTTCTCTTCAGTTTGAGTTACCGTAGCTGTTGGCGGTTTCACTGGTTTCTGAGGTTTTTCAGCTACTGGTTTTAATGAATATAATTTCTTCCATTTTTCAACAGAGAGTTGATGATTTTTAATAGCGTTTAATTTTTTCTCGACATCTGTGAAACGTTTAGCTTGCAATGAAGATGCGAGAATGACGATAGACAATAGGATGATATGTATTGTCCGCATTGTTGGACTGGAGAATGATCTATTGGAAAAGAAACATTACAATTTATACAAAAGTCCTTTTAAACTACCGGGTGACCCACGCACAACTTTGGACATTTTTTATGTCTTGAGTTCGCACTTGGAATTATGATATTTAGGTAGAAGTTTTTAAGTATTCTTTCTAAGAACAAGAAAACTTTTGTTGAGGCTATCGACTATTCTTTTCATTTTGGCACTTTGGATCTCAAATTGTTCTTATCCTGTTCTTATTAAGAGTAAAATTCTGGTATTTGGGCAGAATTGAGGAATTCTAGGTTAAAACCCACTGGGCTAGTTTTTACTACTGTCACCCTTAAATTACTTGAAATTCAGCAATTGTTATTATTTATTATTATTATATGTTATATTCTCATTGTTCTTAAAAAATTGTTCTCATGAAAAGGGTAATCGATTAACATGGTCATCAAATTACCATGAATTGTAAAATTCAACAGAATCGTTTCCTCTGATCAAAATCTTGGTAATCAAGGCCTAATACACTATGTTGAAAATCTTAGAATTTAGGATGTACAATTACACGTAGAACAAACTATATAAGAACATAAGGCTTCGAGGCCCAAAAATTTAAGAACATTCTAAAGGGCTACATACACTACACAATATATTGTCAGGCAATATATTGATGATATATTGCTGAATGTCCACAATATATTGAAAAGGTGTCCGCAATATATTGTCAGCTGGATTTGCAATATTCCAACAATAAAGGGGGATTGTTTACAGAAAGAAAATTCCTTTTTATAATAGAGTACCAGTTGTTTACTTCGTACATTACGGTCCGCAAACCATATTGTCGAATATTGTTCGTCAATATATTGTGTAGTCTAAGTAGCCCTTAAGACTTTGGAGACTTAAAAACGTGCATTTTCTTAAGAAATTACATCAAAATGCTAAAAAAATGCTGAAAATAAGAACATTTTAAGAACATTTTTAGGCTTCAAATCCAAAAAACTAAGAACATCCGAAGGCTTCGAAAATTTTTGACGTTCTTATAAAAAAAAAGGTGTATACGCCAGAAAAAAAAAGATATCCTAGGTCATCCCAAACCCATTACAGTAATGGTTCTGATTTGGCCCTGACCTAATGTAGAACTATTTCAAATAGAACAAAAACAAAATGAAAACAATTCTAAAGGGTGCACTTACCAAAAAACCTAAACTAAATGCCCATCAAAAAATATAAACAAAAAAATACATATAAATAAAACAAAATGTCACAAAAAAAATTTATTTTTTTTATTTTTTCTTAGATTTCTCAACAAAACACTTTTGTTCGATCCCTTCGAATTGTTCACGCCTCAGTGATTTACCACAAAACATGCCGAATTTTTCCTTTTTCAAAACTCTATTGTTCGATTGTTTAAAAGGCTCATCTTGAGTATAATTAAATGTAACAATTAAAAATCTAATTGCTTAGACAGTCTAAAATTCAAACACCGCTAGAAATCATAAAAACGACTTAATTTGGTCTCACTAAACATAAAAAATGTTTGATTAAAGAAGTTGAGATATTTGAGTAAATGTGTGTCCTTTCTATTTCTGACTCAAAAAGGAGCTACCGATTCAAAATAAAAAATAATTTTTACAAAATAATTCAAAAAAAAAAAAAATTCAATATGACAATAAATTAAAATTTAATGACCATTAACCATTGTATTGTTTGTGTGATGGACATAAATGACCACAACAAGTGACTCAATTACCAATATCCACAATCATGGACAAAAGGTCTGAAGACTTTTCAAAAATTCCTCAAATGTGCCAAGAAAAGCCTTTTTTACACTTGGGAAATTCCCCCAAATGAACCACAAGTGGTTATTTGCCAAAGGACACCTACATGCTTGCTAGCAGTCCTTGTGATTTTTAGCCTTCCATAGACTTCAAAAGACTGAAAACGGGTGATCTTTGGACTTCCAAATAACTGAAAATCACTGAAAATTAGTGAAATTCAGCCACACAAGTGGTGGGTACACCAGAGAGCCCTGAAAAGTTGTTTATAATTGATTAAACCATCTCAAATATGTTCTAGTATATGTCTTCTCGAAAAGTTGAAGAACAAATCTCATTGAACCTTCAATCTTCTCTCAGACAAAAAAGGACTAAAGATTTTGCAAAAATTCATTTCCTGCAATGCCGAGTGGATTTGGCTTCTAGACACCCAAACTCTCCAAGTCCAAAAAAAAAATATTGGCTCTGATAAAAATGGGTTTTCAGAGCTTATTTTAAAATTTTTCATAAATTTTTGAAAAGTCTACAACCTTTTGTCCGTGAATACATATATTGGGAAAAAACGGTGAAATACTGATTGCGATAGCTGTTTTAATTGTTATACACGTTTCTATAGTAAATTAAGGGTTGACTTAGTTCTTATTTCATACTGTGAGTTTCATGGTGCCTCCACGCCAATCTTCTATAGTATAAAACACAATCACTGCTCCAGTCTTCAGTTCATCTAATGGAATAACTCTAATCAATCAATCTTCCAAGGAATGATCCAGTCCCTTGAGAAACGACGAGAATCGAGAAAACAGAATTGTAACTAAAACCCAGAGCATCACATCCAATTGCTCCTACAGTAGAGTCTAATTTCAAATGCCAGGACCCCAACAACTTCATCACTATTCTACCTAAAATTGACGATGTGGTGCTAAAAAACATCACCGGTGATCAACTCAATTTCAAGCATTGTGTGTTGAATCCATCACCTTTATGTTGACAAACCAAATCTAAAATTTTATGTTTCTTTTGTAACGCCCTGGATGTTTCTAGTTCGTAAACAGTGTTCAGATTGAATAGAATATCTTCGTGTAAAGAACGATTGGGTGATCTCCAAACCATATTCTCTAATAAATTACTAGCCTGAAAAAGGAGAATAGAAGTTTAAATTTAAGTCACCACAACAATATCGATGCCACGAAATCAGAACAATATATCTAAATAAATTACTAGTTTGACCATTCTCCTAGAGCATCTAAGTTCCAATGTTTTGGGATGAATCTTGTTTGATTTAGTACTGAGTAAAAATAGAAGATTTTCCTCCATTTATATTTTAACCAGTCTTCTCCACATCAATTCAATACAAAAGAGCTTGTAATTCAGAATGATGAGTGAACAAATGATATCAACCTATTTAAAAATAGAAGAACCTTGAGGATTCGATGCAGCCTTCAAGAAAAAACAAGAAGAAGAAGAACGTACCTCCTTTACCATGCCAAGGAAAAGTAAACAAACAGCCGCGTTGTTACATGCCTGAAAAGAAAGTCATCATTTCAATAAAGTCGACTCTAAAAGCCTTTAATCAATAACTATAATCAAAATTTAGAATAAACAGAACAGGTACTCAGGAGCGGAGACTTTGGGGACCTTACATAATTAGGACGACGACCTCGTATCATGAACATCGACTTTCATTTAATGGACTATTCAAGAATATATTTTATCACCCTGTCTTCATATTTTCCGTCCAAGGGGTGCCTTTGAAAAACTTGAAAATCTCAGAGGGTCAGTAAACTTTCGTGTAGAATCCAAGGTGTCTTTTGAAAAAAAATCTATAAGAAATCTTTAAAATTTCGGGGGAAATCCAGGGGTTAACCTACTAAGATTGGTCTCCTGCACATGGGGAGTGATATTATTTTCTGGAATAACCAGTATTTATCTTAGTTATTGGACATTTTGGGATCATGGCGAAGCCTTTTACAAAGTTATCGGCCTTCGATGAAAATAAAGAGATTTAATCTTACAGTGAAATTATCTGCATCGTTCTTCATAGCAGTAGTGAAGAATTGGTATGAATCGTTATATTTCCCATTTGCAAGTGCATGATATCCACTGAAACAATAAGAAGAATAAAGATGGAAAAAACAACATTGATACAGTAGTGGTACCTTTTAGGTTGAAAAGAGTGAGGATTGGAATTGGAAGGTAGATTGCTAAATGAAAAACAGGTCTGTTGTGAGGCTCGAGCATTAGGGGTAATCAATTATTAAAAAACAAAGAAGTTATCATCGAAAAACATTTTTGAGAGAGCCAAGCTAGGTTTACACCAATAAGCGGATTGTGCCAGTCCAGTCGACATTGAACAAAAATTGCCAAGGAATATAAGGTTTTAACTGCCTTTTAATGGGAGAGAGGGCCTACCCTTTCTAGGTGATAAGCGATAAACGATTTTTACCATAGAAATTCGTTACCTGTTCATAGTAACCATATTGTTTAACTTAACATTTGTCGAATCTTTCGTTAATACTTCAACTTTGGTGAAATATTTCTGTGCTGACCTCAAGTCTCCCAACTGTGTAAATTAGAATAAATAGGTATGTAAAATCGAAGAGTTTTTGGGCGAAAATTGCACATGAATTACACAGTCAACAGTCTTGCCAAACGAAATATTCATTAATTTGATTGCCATTACAGTAATGAAAGAAGAACAGAAGAAAAAAACACAGCAGATGAAATGAAATATCAAAGAAGGGTCCCATCTAACGTTTTAGATGAACCTAAAAAAACTTCGTTTACGCGCAAGTCTAGCAATAACATGATACACGACTAATTCATGATAATCATGACGTAATGCTTTGTACGGTAGCGCAAAAAATAGCCCGGGTATCTTCCACTAGTTTTATTGTTTAAATCCGTATAAAACATTACGTCGTAAATATCACGAATTTAAACGAAGTAGAAGATAAGCAAAAAGTAATGACAAACTCATATCTTATCACATAACAGTTATCGTATACGCGCGTATAGTCTACACTATAGCCTTTGGAGTTTTACAATCGGAGCAGGGAAAGATATGACATACCTTACGACAAAAAATATCAGAAAAATTGCATTTCGCGGGTTTTAATTTTCACGGTTTTGCCCATTTTTTGACAAATTTCTTTCCTTTTCCTAGGGATTTTTCAAATTTTATGATAAAATTGGAAATAATTGTATTTCGTCAAAATCGCGAAAATTTGAGCCCGCGAAAGTTAATTCCCGCGAAAGTTAATTCCCGCGAAATAAAATTTTTTCCAATTTTATCGAAAAATTTTAAAAATCCTTAGGAAAAGGAAAGAAATTTGTTCCAATAAGGTAGCCTACGTGTGCGAGAAAACAATCACAAAAGCTAGGAAACAAATAGATCAAAGGAATTCGTACCTGTAAGTAAATGCGTCCAATGCCAGACAATATAGCAATTTCATTCTCAGGTTGTAGATTGGCACATTCTTCGTATAGTTCAATGGCTAATATGTATTCCTAAAGTGAAAGTAACAATATTTGACATCAACAAGAATTATTTCATCGGGGAGGGGGAGCTATATACTACAGTAGATGGTCAAAATTATAACTCTTTCCCTTATTTTATGTTTTCGACGCTAGATTGGGAATCAGAGATCTATTATAGAAAAAATCTCTTCTTTGGGGAGGGAAATAATATTTATAAATAATAAAATTTCGCTTTTTACTCCTTGGATACATGCTTAACCCCTGGAGAAGCATCATTATGACCACTTGGGCATTGGTGCAAAAAATAACCGTTGGTGCAGATTTACACCATTGACATTGAATTTTTTTATAATTTTTTCAGTACCCTTTGGACAATCTTCCATAGGACAATGTTAGGCGTACCTTCATAGTTGAAAAACAATTACCAATTGCATAATGTAAACGAAGTCGTCTTAATTTCCATAAATCTGCCAAACCTTGAAGAAAGATGTATTGGAATAAATCAGTGTACCCTTTTTCATCGCTGGTAAGTGCTTTGTTCAAACTGATCTGAGCTTTCATCAAGACCAGGTGAATTGAACGAAACTTTTCAAGGAATAGCTATAGGCTGGTAAGTAAAATTGTAAAAATCGTAAAAACGTGAAATCCTCCGTTAAGGAAAGAATATTCGAATTTAAAGGGACGAATCTTTATGCTAATTTTTCTTATACACATTGACAAAAATTAGGTAACTTAGCAAAACACTATTTGACTGGTGTATAGTATTGTTTGTTGCCAGTTATTCTTTTTAAAAATTAGCATGCTTGAAACTCTTGTCGTATTTATTAAGAGTGTTAAAAAAGATTCTATACCTTTCATTTCATTTTCATCTTGTGTTTCCGGCCATTGTGTTCCATCTTCACTTAACCCTTGTTCAAGATGACCTAACACTTGATCCACTTTTTCCAATAGGGCATACAATCGGTCTAAAGCAACATTTGGGCGGCCGTTATGTTGTGGTAGTTCAGCGTGAATTAAACGTAAACTGAAGGGAACGATACTTCCTAAAGGTAGAGAAATAGTGTGGATGTAATAAAGAATGTAAGGATAGGTATTTTTTTCGTTTTATAAGAATATTCTTGGTTGATGAGCCTCACCTCACCTCTTCAGCTCTTTTTCTTTATTTTCATGTAATTTTTAAGTTGTTTAAATTATCTTTTATGGTCATTTTCGAAACTTAGACCTCAAATTGTTCTAAATTTTTATGTTCTTCTGAAAAAAGACCATGTAAGAAATAAGAAAATCATTTTTGGGGGATATCCTCAAAGGAAACTATAATGCATGAAAAGAAATTTCGTATCCTTACACTTGAATAATCTTATATTTCAGAGAAGTTCAATTCATCTGAGCGAGACTGAGAAATTGAAAAAAATAACAAATGATACCTTTCTTCTTTCCTTGATATAATTCAGGGTAATATTGATAATAAAGATCTGGGGCGTCAAATTCTTTGAAAGCGTTCAACTCTGCTTCTGCACTACTGAACATTCTCAACTTGACCAGTAGAGCGATTCGTACGAACCAAATCTAAAAAGAAACGGTCTGAACTTTAGCAAAAAGTAATTCATTTTGTGCGTGCCAAATAAGGAGTTTGATGCCATAGTTTCAATAGCACACTGCTATGCAAACGTCATAATTATTACTTTTAACATTTGACAGAAATTCAATCGCACAATTCTTTTCATCTTGATTCGTAATGCGTGCAAGTTATTACTTTTGTATTGTCAATAAGTTTAATTGACTTGCAAAAGCAATTAATGCAAAAGATGATGGGATTAAAAACTCGGACAAACAGTAATTTTGATGTCTATTTTTAAAATCACTGCGGTATGCTATTAAAAGGCACTTTACCTGTAAAATGGAAGGGCTCAAATTGGATCTTTGGTTTTGTCCCATGGAGACAAGCCCTTGGCCGTGCGCTGTCAGATATTTAGTGGTAAAGTCCACTGCCGCTCTCCAACATCCTGCAGCCTGTAAAGACAAGAAAGAAAGATTTTTCCGAAAGAAAGTTCCCATCTGCTCCAAAAGCCTCAGAAAGTTTACGAGGTAAAACTTAAAAAAGTTTAGGTGTAACTCATAACTTAACTCTCGAGGTATAACTTTTAATTTCAATCGTACTGATATAATTCATATGCTCTTTCTTTAATTCGAAATCTCCTTTATAAATAAAGTAGAAAATAATTCTATCGCGAGGAAGAGCACAGCCCTACTGTTACAAAACAAACCTAAGAAACTTACCAATAATCTTCTCAATCCATTTTCATTCATCTCCACTTGATTGGCCATCAGTGTTGGTCTCTTGTTGGCTTCTTGCTCACCCAAATATTTTCGTACCAAGTCTTTCACTGGATCACCCTGTAAGAAAGCGGTAGAAAGAACACATTCATTTTCTGTTGCCAGTACTATAAAAACACTAACGTACTAAAACCCACTTGTATGCTCAACTTCAGTATCTAATTGTAATTCCAAGGTTTTTTTAACGCATGGTAATGGATAGTTGGGATTAAGACAGGCTCAATTGTAATTTTTCCTTATCATCTTACTTCTTACTCAACTACAAAGAAACCAAATCACCCAAGTTGGGGTTAAAATCAGGCTGAATTCTCAGTGAATAAACTCTGGAAATAGAAACTGTAAGAGAGTAAGTGATCATACCATGAGATTCTCAACCAAGACGGATGGAGACGTAAGAACATTCATCTCAGGGATAGCACCTTGTTTGTATTGTTGCAGAAGACGTTCAGTGTTAGTGCTCGGTTGCCAAAAAGAACATCCACGACGCCGTTGTTCTTGTGCCGGGTCCACTAATTTGTCGTTATATACTTGGCTCTAGGAGTAAAAGTGAAAATTAGTTTGAAGCCCGGAGGGTACCAGGTTTGTAGTACGTTTTTACAACCCTGGGACTATTTTCCAAACTTCAGTCAGAATTTTTTTTGAATAACGAGATTTAATGACCCTTTGAATACCGTATTACTTCGAATAAACGTCCGGGGCGTTTATTTAATTTTTTCGATTTTTGGAGGGGCGTTTATTCGAGAGGGCGTTTAAAAGAAGGGGGCGTTTATTGAATTATTTTAGTCTAAAGTCGAATATTTAGAGCAAGTATACCCTTTGTTTTAGTTCTTTATCAGGATTTTAGTGCAAAATTTCTTTGTTTCAACGACTAAAATTGCATCGAAAACTGCTCTGGCTACAAGAAATGACTAAAATCTTCCTTTTCAAACCCAATCAACGCTGGTACTGAAGTATTAAAGTCCCAAATTTCTAATAAACGCCCCTCCCCTAGAGAAGGCGTTCATTCGAAGGGGGCGTTTAAAAGAAGGGGGCGTTGATCCGAAGTAATACGGTAAGTCAATTTTTTTGTACTTCATACTTTTAGGAGCCTGTCAGAGACTAACTTGATGTTTTATTGTTGTTCGCATATACGACACCCATTTTATTTGAATACCCCCCGGCGGGTTTACAGTGGCGAATTTAAAATTACTATTCTGAATGAAAAGCTTATCCGCCAAGGTTAAAATGTAGAGCCAAAATATAACAAGTGATACTTTTATGGACCTACCTGGTTATGCATTTCACACATATATAATTGATATCTCTATGTGAGCATGACCGCTAAACAATCATTCAGAACACAAATAGTGATTTGGCTAAGAACATTGATGTATGCTTATTAATAGTGATTCTTATCTTATAGATAAAGATGCGTTTTTTTTGAGTTGAAAAATTCTTTTTTCACAAAAATCTGCTTGAGCCATCTTTTACCTACTTTCATGCAAAATAATCTGAAAGAAACAATGATCCAATATTTCACAAAGTCCAAAAAACCCGTTTTTTAGCCGTTTTTTAGCCCAAATTTGCCCAAAAACATTTTTTTTCAAAAATCGGGCTCCGTCACATTCGAGGGTTTATAGTTATGCATCTTTGTGCAAAAAATCATTAAGAATGAAAGAGCCAATCTTGAGAAAAGCTAATACCTAAGTAATTGATAATGTGCTTATAAAAAAATATCGAATTTATCCAGTTTCTCTATAAAAACACGCCAAGCAACCAAAATTCATGTCTAAAAACACATATTCTTCAAAAGTAAGCCATTATGAGCAAAAAAAACATCTATCTCATAAAAAAATTGAGTAATTGGACTAAGAACATTGATGTATGCTTATTAATAGTGATTCTTATAGAAAAACAAAATCTTTTTGCAAAAATCTGCTTGAGCCATCTTTTACCTATGATGGTACCCTACTTTCATGCAAAAAATCAGAAAAAATTAATGATCCAATTTTTCATAAAGTCCAAAAAAACCGTTTTTTAGCCGTTTTTTGGCCCAAATTTTACCCAAAAATTTTTTTTCTCGAAAATCAGGCTCCGTCACATTTTGGCCACCACCATTTTGCACCTTTGTACCAATAATCAAAAGATTCCTATGATTCAATCCTGAGAAAAGTTGGTAACAGACAAACGGACGGACGGACGGACGAACGAACACAGGTTAATTTATAGGACCTCCACCCCACCGGGGTAGGTCCAAAAAAAAGGAATGAATAGAATTATCATACATTGTCCAAAATAGTGTTTTGAATAACGGCTGGTTGTTCTGGAAACACTTCATTGTTGACTTCTGTCTCCAATGCTAGCGCAGGGTTATCAAAGCTTTGTGAATGGTCTGTTTTTTGTTGCTGTTGGTATTGTGTTTGCATGGTGGTCTGGGGCGGTTGGATGGGTGGTTGTTGTTGTGCTTGGGTGGGGCTTTGTTGTTGTTGTTGATATGAGGATGGATCAACTTGGGGCAGTGTTTGTTGCTGGTTTTCTTGGTGAAGTTGTATTGTTGGCTCAGTATGATGTTGAGGAACTAATGAGGTGATATTTTCTGTTGAGGTTCCTAACTCTTGTGATGCATTGTGCGAATCCGGTGCAAGTGAGTCTCTGGATAAAGCTATTGATTGCATACTCTCTGCGTTTTGTAAATGGCTGATAGCGGGCTGTTGTTTCAAGGAAGCGAGATCATTATGGCTTGTACTGTGCTGCAAACCATCTATATTTGAGTTTTCATTTCCTGAGGATAGGAATAATTCACTAGCTGGACGTGGTAACTGACCGGCTGGTGCTTGAGAAGGTGTTTCATTATGTGAACCAAGTGTGTCGAAAAAATCTGCACCGTCAGCAGAAGGTTGGCTTGTTTCTTTGAATAGATCACCAGCAGTTGTCGGTGTGTTGGTTTCTTGGCTAAGTTCTAGTAATGATTTTGTCGACTCTTCTGTTATTTGAGAAACTGGAAATAATAAAGATGCGAAAACTTGTACATACCATCGTACACCCCCTTCTCACAGACCCACTGGGACCAAGGTTTTCCCACTGGAAAAATTGTCCAAAATATCGTCCCCGGTGGAAAATTATCCTCCAATTTTTGTCCCCACTGAAAATAATCAAATAAACCAATCCTCACTGCAAAATGCTATGCTATTTTTTCCTTGAAAACAAAAGAAGTGAAATCCTTAGTCATAAAATCTATATTTAACAATATGGGAATATCAATCCCCATCGAGTTTCAGTCCGTTATTTTTATACCCACTGGCTGAAAAATTCCTACCGGGTCTGTGAGAAGGGGGTGTCATCGTACAAAATAAGGAAAATTTACTCAGTTTTGATTGTGAAGATGGAAAAAAAAGGTCAAAATATGCAGCAAAAAGCCCTTACTTCTTGGTCTAACAATTGGCAATCAGCAGTCAGCAAGCTATGAATCATAGTTTTGATTTGTTACTCGCTGAACTGGTAACAAAAGTTAACAACTGTTCACTTGGCATTTTTACATGAAAATATGTTTTTTACCTGATCTAGCCATCTCAATCTTCGTTTTGGAGTTTTCCTCAGGGATGTTTTCATCCTGGCCAGCCATTGTTAAAACAGAAAAACTACTTTCTGAGCCTAAAAAGAAAAAAACATATCTTTACATTGTAAAGAGATCTTTCCCGATTCATGTTATGTCAAGGTTGAACGAAAATAATAGTCTTGGTATCAAAAACTTCAATTCTTTGAACTTCCCATCCATCATTAGCTTGCAAAAGTTCTCTATTGTACAATACTTTGGTTAGAGTTCAATAGTTTAGGATGCAAGATAAGACTTGTTCAACAATATTTCAAAAGGGGAATAAAAATCAAATTCCTATGTTTAAAAAACAAACAAACTCTTACTTTTAATGGGTGATGGTGTTGGCTTAGGACATTGCAATACAAAAATATTGTTCATCAATTTGGGATTTTTATGAACCCATTTGGCAAACTCCTGAGAGAAAAAACATTACTGAGAAGTTGATGAAAATAAAAATAAAATCGTCAGTTGATTCAGAATCTAGCAGAATCTAATAAATTAAATACAGCGAGTTAAAATGTTTTCTTACATCAATTTCCAGCTTTCCAGTGTTAGAAACATCACAAGTGTCAAATGCTTCCTTCACAATTCTAAAATGTAAAACACACATTGGGGAGAAAAAGTTCTTCTTTTTGTCTTTGCATTAAATCAAATAAAGAGTAATTCATGTCTATTAGCTATGTGGATAAATTCGAATCCAACCACCTTTATAGGACTTTTAGTGGTAAGTTTTAATGTATTGGATGAGAAAATAATACTCACTTATCGACCACAACATTAAGCATAACAGCTGCACCAGTTTGATCAGCTAGCTGACTCTCAAATGCTGACAGCCCTTCGGTTTTCAATGTGCTTTGAAGCAAGGTATTGGCTGACATCAAACAACTGGTTAAAACTGTCGATAACTCTTCACGGCTAATCCCTTCATCCCCATTCTATAAAGTAGAGGAAAAAAACAGACTTGTTAGTATGACTACTTCACATTATGCTGATACATAAACCAAAACCTAATGCAAACAGTATCACTCTCTTTTTCTTTGATATTGTCTTTAGAAATATAGTTTCCAAATCAAATCAGACATAAGAAACACAGATGACAGATGAAGAAAGGAAACATCAAGGTTAGCCTCGTCAATACCGAAAGACATAGATTCCATAAAAACTTTTGTGCCTAAATTCTAGATAATGATATAAGCGTATCAAAAAAATACCAAATTGAAAATCTTGAATAATAAGTGACATTTTTCTTTGATACCACCATGCAAACACAATGCCATACCAGTAACAAATTCTTGCAGATCAATAATACCATTCTAGAACATGATAAATCAGTATTATAGTCAATAGAATAAATATCAATCTCAAAATTCAAATAACAAGACCATGTGAGTCTGGCTGTTTTGAATTTTGAGACTGATATTTTTTTATTCATCAATATCACATGATAAAAATCTGCCCCAGAGAGAAGTAAATAAAATTTGGGAAGTCCTTGCAGAGGAGTGGAAATGTGATGTCCCCCAGAAAAACGACTGCAGATTGTACATGGATGTTGATCACACATGACCAAAACAAAATGAAATTCAGCCTTTTTGGTTGAGTTTCCTGACCAGGTAGATAATTAATTGACATTGGTTAGACCATTATGCCTGATCATATCAATGCATTTTCTTCTACATACAAGTGCTTATAAATAATTCTTCTATAGTACACAATGAAGAACTAATATGAAAAGATGAGGGTAAACCTTGTCACGGTCGAATGTTTGAAATAACTGTTCCACAATCAGATCATTTAAACCAAATATTTCAGCAAATTTATCACGATTGAGCCATGAGGGTTGTTGGATAACAAACTGTCCTTCATCAGTAGTAGTAGATAACTCCCTATAGGAGAAAGAGTGAAGAAGAATCTATTAAGAATCAAAATTCAGCTACAGCTAATTTTTTATTGTGAAAGCTTGTATAAGACAATTTTTATGACACTGATAAAATACTTTTTTCCCATTGCTTCTTTTTCAAACTGTCTTGTTCATTAGTTTGATAAAGATAAAGATCATTGTACGTTCAGAAAAATTACCATCAGAGTGTAATACTAAAGAGAATTAAAAAGAGTAGATTTACATGAAAACTGCTTCAATATCTTTAATCTCCAGCTTGCTAAGCTTGGATACTAATGCTTTCAATTTAGCATCTGTCTCTGAAGATGTGCCTTGCCCCATTTTCTGTTATGAACTCCCTGCAAAAATAAAGAAGAAGAAGAAGAAAAGGTAAGTAAGGTAAATTTATTCATCTCGTTGTATGTTGGCAGAGACTGGAGGAGAGGAGTCTATTCCATTTTCTATTTGCTCTAGACCTGGAAGATCGAATACTGGGGGGGGGGGCACACCTGCTCTACTTAAACATTTTTCAAACTTTCCAGATCTTTATTAAATTATTACAAACTAACCTAAAATGGAATTTTTTGAATTTCTTTTTGAAAATTTGTTCACTTTTAAGTTGTGATTCACGAAAATGCCATTTTTAGCGGAGCGGAGCTTAAGCCCTCTGACAGCCTGACCATTTGGGGACCGATTTTTCTTAATTCAACTTTCTCACTTTCATTAAACTTTTTTGAAAACCCTTTTTGACCAACACTTAGACAACTTTGAGCACGCTCTTCATGTTTGTTTTGATTTTTGTTTGAGGCGATCTTCTTAGAATAAAAAACTTTCAAAGTGAGTGGTACTAGTGCCCAGTACCATGAAGTCGAGTAACTTGCATCAGTGGAGGGAAACTTGCATAGCCATCAAATTACCGTGAGTGGTCCTAAATCCGACAACCCTGCCTAAATCCAATGGGTCTTTCAAAGATACAAACTAAAATAAAAACAAACCTTTCACTGTGATGCAATGAAGATACCAAAGTGTCAACTAAGCTAAGAGATTTGATACACTGAGCCAATTGAACCAAAACATTAATTGCTTCTTATACAAAACATATTTTTTTATTACAAAATTGTAAAGGTTTTAAACACGAGCAACGGATTCAGAATAATAGAAGTAATTATTTTTACAACTCAAACTTTTCTTATCGCATTAATTAACATCTTGACATTTTAGTCCATCTTGTTAGATGTTTTGTTTCAAGAGTTCTTGCAATATAGTTTATTAATCAACTTGGAGAGGGAATCTTTGTAAACATAGAATTTTTTATCATAGCAGTCATTTGTGGGGTCGGATGATTTAGGCAGGGTTGTCAGATTTAGGACCACTCACAGTACTGACCAATCAAAGCAGCAAAATTTCAAAACAAAAGAGCTACCCAGCTTCGCTCGCAGCTCTACTCTACCATTTTTGTTTTGATTTAACTTTGTATTTTAATGACCAGCTAGGTCATTCATTTTGCATTTGAGGGCTATGCATATTAGCCTCCACTGATGCAAGTTACCTGATCTCATGGTACGATGTACCAAACTACAACCAACTGCTTAAAAGAGAAAATTAGTGCTCATAGCTTTATTTGCAGGGGCTAGGTCATAGAAATTGATCAGGATGATACCAATGCTTTGCTAGGGTTTTTCTCTGGATTCGGGTCAAAAGAAACATTTTAGTTTTTTTTTCTGATTTCCTTTAAACTTTCAAGGTTGTACCTTAAAAGTGGATTAATTTTGGCGTGGATTTATTTGGCGATTGGCCAAAATGCGATTTTTGGTGGGGATTTAATTTTAATTTTTTCGATATCTTTTTCACATCATCATTCGTATAGAGTCATGTCACCAGTGCACGGACGGCCTCAGTGCACGAATGAGCGTCTTTGAACTTGAAAAAAATAACCAAAAACAACCTTGTAGAGAACTTCCTTTGTGCATCCTCAAACTATTCCTTGCAATCTCTCCAAAAATTAAAATAAACGGAGCACTAGAACAACACCAAACCGATTTTGAACGAGGCCAAGTAAAAAAATCATGAAATTCGGGATTTTTGTAAATATGGCTGATTGCGAGAGAAAAGTTTTTTATAAGAAAATTTGCGCAAGAAGAGTTCTGAAACTGACTTTCCTCTTTTAAAAACCTGTTATCTTCCATCACAAAAAATTTCGAATTTCAAATTCAAAGCAAATTTAGCCAAATGAAAGCTAAAAATCGATGAATTATGGAGTCATTCACGCCGAGCTGGAATTATTACTTTACGCCAACTGAAAATCAAACAATCTTTGTAAGTACCCTTACGCCAAAAACGTTTCAGTTGTACGCCGAAGATATTTGATGTTAGTTACACAAAATCCATACTGGACTGGGTACCCCCTCTATATTTATAGTAAACAAAAGTCTGAAGCTGATTGACTGATTTTCAAGGCCGCGCAAAGTAAAACCCCAATTTTTGTTTTTTTGCGTGCACGCGCGAAGATATTTGATGTTAGTTACACAAAATCCATACTGGACTGGGTACCCCCTCTATATTTATAGTAAACAAAAGTCTGAAGCTGATTGACTGATTTTCAAGGCCGCGCAAAGTAAAACCCCAATTTTTGTTTTTTTGCGTGCACGCGCGCTAATTTCCCAAGATTTAATTGAGTGAAATGGAAACTGAGTGCTGAAAAATCGTGGAATTTAGCTGGGTAGTCTTGTTTACACCGAAGAGCTGTAAAATTGGAACTTCAAATTGATAAACAGTATCTCAAGAACTAAAACTTTTTGCCAGGTAAATGACCCCTCATTTTTTCTCTGATGATAAGGGCTTTAAAATGGCATAGGTTTTGAATATGAAAAATAAGTTTGAAATTTGGACTGTCAGCTCTTAGAAGGAGTAGTCGTGAACATTACTAACCTCGCTTCTAATTGGTTATTGCTTTTTTTAAATGCCGACTTGCGTCTTAAGTATGGGCTTCCCCTGCGCCGCTTTGTACAGGTTGGCATCCGTCGAGGGTCCGATCTTTTTGGTCTGTAAATTACTTGTGGTTTATCAAAAAAGTAAACAAATCATCAAGCGTAAAAAAGCTTGAAGTCCTTCTTTCAGTTCGTTTTCACTTTATTTGAAAGCTTCTTCTTGGAATAATAAGTCGTTAAAGCGAGCGCTATTCGAACCCAGTCCGCGAATGAAATGAGGAACCAGTTCTTGAACGATCTTTTGAAAGAAAAAATTAGAGCTCTTTTTTCAAAGAGGCCACCCTATTGAATAATTATGTAGTCCAGCAGAAAAACAATGATAAAACCATGCATAATTATTACAATATGCATGACAGGGGGGGGTCAGTACTAAAATGTAAGACATACATGAGTACTAAAAGGATTTTCGCTAATTTTTGACATACCCCCACCTATTTTTCGAAAATGTTATTTTAGTACACATGTACTAAAATTATTTTGAGCAATTTAACATAGATACCACCCATTTTTTGCCCTTTTACGGCTTTAAATTTACCAAAATGGGGTCATTGTTACAAACCTAGTCGAATTTAGTGCATCAATCTGCAAAATAATATAATTTTATTACTAAACTGTGCTGAACTGTACATAAAAATATTCTTAAAAAATATTTAAAAAATTGGAAAAATTCTGAAAGATTTCTGAAGATTTTTTCGAGAATTCCTGAAAAAAAAAATCAATTTTTTTCCAAAATTGTTAAAAAAATGCTCCATTTTGGCTGATTTTAGAGCAAAATACTAAGATTTTTTAAAAATTTCTTTAAGGGACCACCCTTTTTGGTATTTTAGTACACATGGTACTAAAATTATTTTTGAGCTTTTTTGCAGTACCACCACGTCACTAAATGTCATGATGTCTGAGATTTTATTACCGACCCCCCCCCCCTGTGCATGATACAGTAACATAGCTGTCAACTCTCCCGCATTGAGCGGGAGACTCCCGCATGTCAACGATTTCTCCCGCGTGAAGAAAATTCTGCCAAATCTCCCGCATCTCCCGCATTTCCAAAAATTTTCTGATTTTGGAAAAACCAAACGGCGAAATTTCTGGATTTTTAAAGATCGGAACGAAAAATTCCCCAATTTCCCGAAAAAAATTTCCAATAAAATCAGATTTTACGAGAAAATTTCCCCGATTTCCCGATTTTCCGATTTTGAAAAATCGGATTATCGGGGAAAATTTTTCCGACTTGGAGCTCTCCCGCATTTTTGTGAGGCAAAGTTGACAGCTATGCAGTAATTATGCATGGCTCTATCATTGTTTTTATGCATTATGGCTGGACTACATAATTATTCAACGGTTGGCAGACGATATCATCCACCAGGATGCAAGTGAAATTTTTCAATCTACGGACCTAGACGGGGGTTCGGTTATTATCAGTTAGGGTTAGGGTTGGAGCTCGAGAGTCACAATATAAGGCCGAAGGCCTTCTTAGGGGCATCCGTACCCTGTGACCTAACTTAGGATCCCGTAGGGATCCTTGTAGGGGCACCGGTAGGGTTGGGAGCTTTCTTAATAAAGGTCTGTAAATTACACACTATAAGTATTTGTGAATGACAGCATTCAGCCGTATCTCGTTGGCGCTAGCGGTTAGGCATTGGGTTTGTAAACCAAGGTTGCTTGTATTTGGTGGTTCGAGCCGGGGTCGGAGACCTATTTCACCGGTACGGGCAAATTTCAGAAAAATACTTAGAAAACAATTAGAAACACTAGAGAAAGTCAGAAAATCAGGATAGAAGATAGGAAAGTAGAAAATAGGTGGAAAATAAGAGAGGATGCATCCTGGTGGATGATATCGTTTGCCAACCTTATTCAACAGGACGTCCTCTTTGAAAAAAGGTCTATAGTTTGAGGATTTTGCTGCACAAACAGTAAAGACCTAACTGTTCATACAAAAATTACGGGAAACGCATATTTGGACTTTGTACCCTATGCTGCACTCAAGCACTTAAGCCAAAGTCCCGCAAAGGCGGGACAAAATTCAGTTTTTTGAAGTTTGCAAAAAAACGCCACATAGAAGATCTTTCAAATTCAGTATGTGAATAGAGCAGTAAAAAATACAACTTTTCTATTTCTCCTTTTTTTTGCAAAAGTTCCGTAAGACGGGGTGAATCGGATACCCGGGGTGAATCGGATACTTTGTTTAATCGCCTCTCATACTTCACTGACAATGTCTTTTTCCATTCTGTTTTCAGATCCCGTTCACTGATTGATCAAGCTATCGGAAAAATATGGCTTCGAAGATTTGGAACATGTTCTTCGGAAATTGAAGAAGAAAACCTTCTGATTTTCGGACCCTTTTTTGAAATGCCGAATAAGAAATAATGATGCGACCGTGATTGGAGATTCCTTTGGCATCGTGTTCTACGAAAGCCAGTTGTATACAATCTTTGGTTCACTAAACGAAAAACGATGTCTATTCTTCGTATTTTCATTCTAAAGTTAGGGCGGAAAATTGTTCGCGTTAAAACGCGAATCGCCCATTTGCGCCCCAAGTTGAAGGCGTAGTTAAGTGATACGGAACCGAGAAATGGAAAGGAGTTAATTATTGAATAATTAAAAAATATCAAATGCCGTCATCATGTCATTTTTAATTACTGCCACACTATCCCAAGAGGCTTGTTAGTGTTCAGAGTAGCTAGGAATAAATGTTCAAATGTTAATAGTCGCTCATTGTTCATTGTTGTTCATATGAATACAATGTCTTTGTATATTTTGCATAGTGATAATTTAGGAGTTTATGTGTTATGTATTATTTTCCAGAAGAAGATAGTGGGAAGGGTAAGGCTACAGACACTTTACAACACCAGGATAAGAACGTTTATTAAAGAAATGGACGCCTCGATCTCTCGTCCTTCCTAGGAAATATCTTTGACGAAAGGGATTATTTCTAAAGGCTTGATAATGAGACATGGTACAGTATGAAGCAAGACATAATTTTCCGTTCGTTCATATGCTGTTCATTCTCTCGGAGGTGTCGCATCCCCTGGCTTAAATCATCTCTGACTCTGAGACAGGGGTGTAAATATTTCTGCAAGCGGAAATTGGAAAAAGGGGCAAAAAAGTATGACACGGTGGAGCCCCTTCCTAGTGGAACAATTGGCAATAAATAATCGGCCCGGTGAGAAAATATGCCCCAGATATTTAAGAACACGAGAAATTTTTATTTTCTATATTCCTTACCGTTTTTTATCCTTCATTTTCCCAAAGGGTATAAAAGTTCTCACCGGGCACTGAGAGAGACAATGTTATAAAGTAATTTCTTTCGCTAAGAAAAGAATAAAAAGTACATATTTTCCAAATAAGAGCTTAAAAAGTTTGCTGCCAACTACGAGTATACTATGCATCTGAGCATTGAATACCATATAGAATTAATACTGTCTCCTATCTTTGTGTTCATGGCGATTCCACGCTGGTTCTGAATTCTTTAAGTGCCACTGTAACACCCCTGTCTCAGTAACTCAGTGAAAATTTGAAATCGACCAGCGGAGAAGTTATGAAACAAGTAAAACGTCACACACACCGGGTCTGTATTTGTAATCTCTCAATTCTCGCTGGAGTATGGAAAAATTCACTTTCAAGCATTATTCCTAAAATTCATTAATAATTTTTTTTCGATTTTGACCGGGTTGACCTTGTTGCAGTAGAGGTGTCAAAATACCGACAGTTCTCCAAGGGCCGTAACCTTTGATACATATACTTTAGCTTGCTTCGTTTTTGTATTTTTGGAATCTTCCTTAAATTCTGCGTCGATCGGTACGCACTTAAAGCAGAACCAAGGCCACCGGAGCCTTTGAAAGTCAAACTTTCGATGAAATTCAATGAAGTCAAATTTCTGAAAATGGTTTGACAGTGAACGTTAGAGTTAGGTTATTCTTTGTAATTTTTTCACCGGTTTCCATCGAGACGGGATCTGTGACCGGGTCATTAATACAGGGGTGTATCATACGTTTTCTCTTATCATTTTGTCGACAAATCTTAGAGTCAACCCGAGCGTTATTGATAATCTTCCTCCTCTCTCAAGTATCTAAGATTGTTCAGTACCACCTGAAATAACGTAAAAACAAAAATATACGATGATCAGGTAAATTTCTCTACTCTTTTTATCGGCCCAGCTATATCACACCCAGTATCGCTGCGAAACTGGAAAAAGTTAGCTTTTCATGGGGCATTAGTAGAAGTTCAGTGGATACTTGAAACAGGGGTATTCTATGGACGCTAAACGTCAAAACTACGTTCTTTTATAACGTCCGTAAAACAACGGGATATGTACACTGGTTTTTATCGGGCGAATTTTCTATTAACCTAACCTAGCCAGTGAATGTGAAACAGAGGTGTGGGTATGCTAGACTCTTCTGGGATTAAAAGAAATACGCACCTGCTGGGTATGATATTTTTCTGCTTTTAAATTCAATGCTATCTATCGTAACCGCGGAATATAACGACCATGTGTTTGTGTTGACTCTATCGGTCGATGCTTCGATGAAAATTTGATATTTTCGTAAGCTTTTTTAATCATTTATTTACTTCTCCCTTTTCATTTTATCTGGAACGAAACGCAAACGTTAGATAAAAAAACAAACTTGGATTTAGCTAATGTAGTCAGACCTTTCAGAGACGTTTCATTTTCTTACATTGCACTTTCTATCGTGCATTCAACCAACACTTTTCATAGCGCACACTAATCAAAATTTTATTATCAATGATACTAAACGTAATACCCAAATATATATCCCTTAAGTATTACATTTTTATGACGCTCCATCTAATGAATAATTACTTTGTGAGAATTGCATGAATTCAAATTATAACTTCGGCAAAACGTAATTTTTGAAAAATGGTATTGCTCCACCACAGAATATAGAGAGTGTTTGTTTATGTTCCGAATGGCGCCCCGTCAATTTCTATCCACTTCACCCCGAAACGAGTGACTCGATTTTCTTGTATTCGATTGAAGATTGTTCCTCGTAGAAGAAACTTTTGAAAATGAAATTTTCTACACTCGCGAATTAGACCCCAGTGGTAAAATAAAACGACTTCATTTAGAGGTAGACTCATTTTGGAAGAACAAATTTTTGGAAAACAGTCGAAATCTATCCGAATCACCCCGTCTTACGGTTCTAGGAATGAAAATAAAGGGATAATGATAATTGAATACTATCCATTGATGACCCACGGCACTATCGTAAAGCTAGAATCGCTTCGCATACTCTTCGCTTGAGAAAATGATTGAGAGATTGAAGTTTGTCACCCGCGCACGAGTTCGCGGAGCGTTCTCGGCTCAATCCTCGGACCGCGCTAAAAATGGTAGACTGAGCTGTGATAGATCATTTCGATGGAAGTTGTTGGAATGTTTTACAAGGCTCTTGACAGAAAATTGTTTGTTTTATTGTCAATGATGACAGTGCGGTTATTAATTTTGTTAGATCTGACAAATTGATGTTCTGACAGTTAGTCACACTAGCGTCCCGCCAAAACGAGTATCAAAGATTAATGCTGCGAAAACGCTATATCGTTTACTTGACTCTCAAGCAAAAAAATGTGCCGCAAAACTTCTTAAGAGATTCATGAAAAAATAACCCGGCGCTTTTTAATGAAATTAACATTTTCAAAAACTTTGAGAAATTGCCTAAAATTTGAGCCATAGATGAAAAAATTAGAGCCAAGCCAACCTTGAAAACTAATTTGAAGATCAACTTCCCAAGAAAAAGATCTACGGGGGAGGCGGAATCCACCTAGATCCGCGCACCTCCGGATAGGCTATCTCCCGGAAATTTTGCCGGACCTCAAACAATGACCCATTTACATGTGCGGAATTGTTTTTACTTTAGCATATAAACAAGGCCTTAAAAATCGAAGCGCTGTCTCGGGAATTGAATGAAAAATTTTGGTTGGTTGATTTTGGCTGCTGCACGTTTTATTTTGTTTCCAACTTTCAAGTTTTAATTAATATTGTCTTGCGAACTTGATTCAGGTAACTCTCATCCTTGTTGTTGAAATGTATCCTGTAGATGACTGATGTTGTTTTTTCTGAAAGCTTAATTTCCTAGTGTGACTAACTGTCTGACAAAGGAAGTTCTATAGAATTTTGTTTTTGGTTGTTTTTTTCAAGTTCAAAGATGCTGGTTTGTGCACTGGGGCCGTTCGTGCACTGACTGACTGGGCGAACTACTGTGATGGCGGACTGATTTTTAGCTGGAAAAATCTTTGGAAAAAAGTTTCTAAAACAACTAATCCTTTTAAAGACTATCAGTGGATGCTTTCGATATTTCAATGAAAATGTCCAATCGATTCAACAGTCAACCTTTAGTATTATCTAGCAGCCAATCTCCAGCTTCCTGTCTGTCATCTCCACTGCACTGTTCACCTTCACTCTTTCGACCTGTCGGTGTGTCTATCTATCAGGTTTGTTTACAAACTTTCGTGTAAAAATGCACGAAAATAGATCACTTTCGTTTTCTTTTACACCAGACCGAAAGTCACGTGACCAAATACAGCTAAAACAAAAATGGCGGTCGGAAAACAAGGTTTTGGTGAAATTTCTACTATTTTTTTTACTTTTTCTGTGGTTTATGTTTGCTTTTCTTAGTTTATTCAATATTCGAGTGCAGTAAGAAGTAGAAGATTGAAATTAGAGTTTTTCAGCATTTTTTTCATCTTCACAGGATCGATTCTCAACAACAAATTAATCAATGTTTAGAAAAAGGGGTTATGCGCGCTCTCTAGAGCGCTTAAAAGTACGTTCCTCCACTCTGTTTGCGTTGCAAATAATACTGAGGTAATCCAGGATGATCACAACGATCGGCAAAAAATTTAAGGCTAGTGAAAATACGTTACTTTATTGGTTGAAACTCACTAGCCTCGCCTGTTACATTTTTCGGCCGTTTCCGTGGTGATTATGCCGATTTGCTAGTTAACCTCACAAATATTTAGAGTGTAGAGTCTTGAGAAGCACTAGTGAAAGGTGAAAACAACAGCTTTTTAATTGGATATTCTTTTTGCGGGAAATCTGTTAGGCAAAACTAGAGTGCCTTTTCTGCTCTGGGTAAGGGGCGACGTCCATATTCAATCTTGCCACACGTAACGGGAAAAGACCGTTAGTTTTCAAACATACCTACCCACCACCTTAACGGTCTTCATGATTTGACCAAAATTTTACCGAAGCTTTCATTCCCGCTAAAATCAAAACAAACGGCCCGCTACAAAGGTCGCCATTTTCAGAGGTTTACAACGGCCAAATTCCATCACAATTTTTAAACGGCCTTTGTTTTTAAAACTCCCAAAGCAAGAATGTTATACTCTGAAACCACCCCTAAATTGCTCAGGGAAAGGATTTTGGATAGCATGCTAAAGGAAAAAGCGAAGAAGTGAGCGCTACGATAAGCGATTTTTGATTTTTTCCTTGGAATTTTTAGTGGAGTTTCATTTTGGTCATCAATGCCACAGCTAACTCTCAATATTCCGATATACCTACCCACTAACGGTCTTTTCCCGTTACGCGTGGCGACTTTGAATATGGACGTCGCCCCTAAATATGTCGGGGGAAAGTGACAAAAATTATAAAACAACATTTTTCCCAGTTGAAAAAACTTTTATTTACCTGGTTTTTTATCCCCGGCTGAAAATTTTACAACAGCCTCAGGATCTATAAAGTCCAAAATATCTAAAAAACACATTACATTAGCCAAAGGGAATGTAAAAAGAAATTCCAAAATACCAAAATTCTAAAAATTTAAAAAATCCTGAAAATCGAGTATATTGCATTGCACGGGCCCAGGGGGCGGGGATACCTTTTTTCAACTTCACAAGTCCCGGGTCAATGCTGCAAAAACACATTTCAGTCCCATTCAGGGTCACTTTTTTTCAAAAGAGAGTCCCACGAGCCACGTGCGTTTGCGTAGGGTAAAATGGCGAAATGCGAAAATCGAATTTGGCAAAAAATTTTTGAAAAATGACCCTACAAGATTTGACTATATCTTTTTATTCCATGAAGAGATTACTTTCAAATAAAAAATATATTGACAATGAATGGGTAAGCTTTCTAGAAATCCAAACATAAATTGTATAGCTTTTACCAAAAAATAGCACTTTAGGATCAGAAACAGTCAAAAACCAGTTTTTTCCAATTTTCTTCGAGTTACAGGAATTAATTCCTTGTTTGTTTTGATCTGAAATTTTCAGTAGGGGTGGCCATCATGGTTTCCTTGCTCATATCAGGGGGGGCCGAGCCGGGGGTAAGAGAATTAAAGTTTCTAAGTAAAATCTTAATTATCACCCAAAAAAGTGCCTTTTTTATGTCCATATCTTTTAAATAGATTGTCCCAGCCTTATCCCTCTTTCAGTAAAGCTTCCTATACCTTTTGTCCTTCAGAAAAACCAAAAATATTGGCCTTAATTGCTTGCTTTCAGTTCCTGTAGCCAGTAGTGTGACCCCCTGTATTTCTATTTTATTCCGCGCAGGTTTTTCAATAGAGATGTCACATGACTGAAATCTCGCAGTCTTATTGGACTAGAGAAAGCGAAAGTGAAATCGCGCAATCTGATTG
Source organism: Clytia hemisphaerica (assembly GCF_902728285.1). NCBI lineage: Eukaryota > Metazoa > Cnidaria > Hydrozoa > Leptothecata > Clytiidae > Clytia > Clytia hemisphaerica. The sequence continues at coordinate 663,037 of NW_027103824.1, forward strand.
GATGAAAAAAGACCGTGGGAACTGGAACTGAAAATAATTCTCATTCTAAAACAAGATGTTTTTAATTAGTTCAGATTAGTTGAGGCTTCTTCAATGTTTGGGGAAGGTAAGTCTATAAAAGTTATTTGTTTTCCAGTGGAAAAAAGTGTTTTAAAAAGCATTTTTTGTGCTTAAGGTTTATTTTTCTTAGCAAATTTTTGTCTTCAATCTTAAATAGATGAACAAGTTTTTGACTGATGGTTATGATTTTTTTCACAGAACATAGTAAAACTATTCAGGAACTTGGACCTTTTTACAGAATTTCAAAAAATCTGTTAGATTTGGAGTGTTTCGCATTCCCAAACCAGACGTACGTGGGGAGTTTCCTGCCCAATGCGGAAGAGTTGACAGCACTATGAGTATGGGCCGATTTTACTTTCATTTGAGTGGTTTCATTTTCGATTTCAAGCCAACATCTTAGCAACGGGGTGCTCCCCTATAGTTACAGGGGTTTGTGCAAAATACTAAACATAGAAAACTTCCCAAATCCCCCATTTCAATAAATGCAATGAAAACTGAAACTTTTCTATGTTTCAGTTTTTCGCACCTATTCTTCAAAATGAAAATATTTAAGATTTCAAGTTCTTCTTTTATTCAATGATTTTTCACGGCACTTTGTTGACAATCTAACTCTTGCATAGATATCTTGTTTTAATTTTCTTAATGACATGGTTGCACCGTGTAAAGAACTAAAGGTATATCTTTATTTTGCTTCAATTCTTCTTTTCTGTTTGCCAATTTTGTAGTTGGAAGTTTTGTTTTGAAAATCTTGGATCTTGAAAAAAAAATATTTCTCCAAACTTCACTTTGCACTTTCTGTCTAACAGACTTTCCACCACACTGTCTATATTTCATGTTCAAGGCTGCCATTCTAAATTGATTTATCACTGCTGGGGTATCATCTTGAAATTATGCATGTCATTATGTGCATACATTTTTTGCAGCCATGGGATTCATGCAGGAAAATCTGTCAACAGGGTTCACCTTATTGCTAGGTGAACCAAGCTCTAAAATTTTAGAACTTTGTCTGGCTGAGGTAAAGCTTATTTTTTCTAAAGTTTTGAGCTTGGACATCTAGGCTACAGCAAACCCTAATATTCTTTTTCCTGCATACTTCAGGGGAAACAAAAGTGATCGATATTCTTCGAAGGAAGAATTTGGCAAAAAAACCTATATCGACAAAAAGAGATGTCTTGCAAGGTTGGGAATGGATTCTGCAAAGATGTAAAAATTTTGACAAGGAATTTTTTCGGCAAACCTATAAACTCTAATTTTTTCTTCCCTCAAGCTAAAAATGTTACGGGTTTGGGCAATCGAGGCAAAAATTAGCTAAAAGCTGATGTTTTCCGTAAGTCTGAGAATCCTCACTGACACTAGCGTCTGGCCGAAATGTGTACCAAAGATTTAATGCTGCCAAAAAACTTCTAACAGGATAAAAAATAAACCGGCCCTTTTTAATGAAATCATTTTCAAAAACAACCATGAGATCGGTTAACTTGCATAGTCATCAATTGCCTGACCAATCAAAGCAGCAAAATTTCAAAACAAATGTTCTGCTAGCAGCTCTTCTGTACCATTTTAGAATCTCATATTTGCAGCGCAAGGAAAAAACTGTGGTATGCTAATTATGCTAATATATGGTTTTGGGCTATAGCTTTAAATTTCACCAGACATTCTTGATGAAATTCAGGACAGAATCTCACTTATTATTTACATATTAGGATGTTGTATCAAATTTAAGATACTCTCTGAATTAGGAGAGACTGCTGCAGGTATCGCATTTCCAAAACAAACAGGCGTGATTCTTGCACCAAATTATAAACAAAATCATCCTGGTATGAGAAAGTCTTTCAGTCAGTCACACTGACCATCATCGTATGAAGAATTAATAGACCTTTTGCCAGTTAGGATGTCCTATTGAGTAATTAAAAACTCCAGCATTACAATAAAATTATTGACACATTCATGGAAAATTAATATAATTATGCATCCCATCAAGCAAGAAATTCATTTAACCCCTTAATTTATAGAAAGAAAAAGCTTGTTTTTACTAACGTGTTGTGCTGGACCTTGTTGATCAAATCAGGAGTTTTAATAATTTCTTGCACTGGAAAGAAAATATGACCTCATAATTACTGCTTTCTAATTAGAGGTTTTGAAAGTTTGTTATTTGAGTTGTTCTGAAATTGTGGATGTTCTCATTGACTTACAAAAGCTATTTCATTTCTATTAAATAGGAATTTCTTTTGCTTGCAACCTTTTTAGAGAAATTTTGCTTAAAAAGTATACATTCTAGAAGATGTACAATGAAGACAGTGATGATGGATCAGGAAGTGATTGTTCAGATTTTTTGTCAGTACCTGTCAAGAAGAAACGAAACAAAACTAAAGAACTCACCTGGGCTGAGGCTGCTGAAATTGTAAGTTTTTGTGTAAAATCTTTGATGTGAGACAAATTTATGCATAATCCAGGTCAAACAATGACAGTAAATTTCTATCAAGTTTATTTTGTGTTTAAACGAGAAGCTGCTATTCTTCAGTTCTTTTATTTTAGTTCCTATTTCTTGAGCTAAGCCTACACATTTGAGATTAATTACAGGCTGCAATGAAATGAACATAGCACTACAAGGGAGTGAGAAATTACAAAACTGGCATGTCAATTTATACTACAATCACTTTACAACGCAATAAAGATACTGCAACAAAGTTTTTTGCTTGCAATTCAGGGGGGGTATCGAGTCAGTGTACTGGCCCATAGCTGGTGGGGTGGTGTATTTTTTAGGTTAAATTGAGTTAGTACAGTGTACTAAAAGGGTGGTCCTCTGAGAAAAATACAATGAAAAAGTTAGTACAGTGTACTAAAAGGGTGGTCCTCTGAGAAAAATACAATGAAAAAGTTAGTATACTGTGCTAGAAAGGTTGGCGTTCTGAATTGATACACACTGAGAAGTTAGTACATTGTACTAATTTCATGGTAAAAACACACAAACCCAGTGAATTCCCATGTATATTTGCCCTAATTTGCCAGGTCCAAGCTGGTCCGAGACCTTCAAGTCAAGGCTGGTTAAGCTATACAAATTGGTACACTGATTTTCTCCCAAAGTTTCCTGTTTACTTGATTGGATTTGTTTCAGATTCGCAGCATGCGCAAGTGGAGACCGGCCTTAAGTTCAATCTTGTTTACGTTTTCTTTAAGGCCCTATCTACATTATGGCAAAACAAGAATTTGTGTAAACGTTTGAATCGAAGCTTTCAAGTATTATTAAAAAAAATCCGCTCTATTGTTTTATGTTTTTAGTAACCTTGTTGGATTGATGTTAATTGAAAAAAATCTGTATATAAGTGAAATCACCGGGGGGAGGGGGTGAAAACGACCGTACGTTCGGCCAAAAATCAGGTCTCTAGAATTGGTCCCTTACAGTGCAGGAAAAATTTGGCTGAAAAGCGACCCTTATAGTGTAATTTTTCGAATTTTTTTGCGCTTTCAGGGCAAAATCTTTTGAAATTTCTCAAATTTTACCTCAAAATTCAGGGGGGGGTACAGCCGCAGGGTACTAACCCATAGCTGGGTGGTGGTGTCTAATTTGGAAATTCAAAAAAGTTAGTACCCGGTACTAATTTTGGGGTGGGGGTGGGTATATCTCCAATTTTAAGTTAGTACCCGGTACCAATTTTAGGGTGGGGTGGGTATCATTTCAATTTTTCTTCAAGTACTCAGGCCCTGAATATGGTACATTTGTTTAATTTTTTGTTTAATTTTTTCCCTACTTTCTAAGAGGAGAATTTTATGACCACTAAATTATACAAATATTGAAATAGCTAATGTAAAGAAACCTATTGTTCAAAATCAGTATTGTTTTTAATTAGTGAGAAGGATAGTTCGTCTTTGATATCTCAAGTTCGAATGAGGTATATGTTTGTCATTGCCTTCTGATGAAAAGAATTACAAGCTGTTGCATCCAAAGTGATACAATCTGTCTTTTAAACAATAAAATTCTTATCCAAACTGATGATTGTTTTTGTTAGAGGGGTTAGTTTATTTTAGTTTATTGCAGTTTATATTATACCCTATAGCTTATTTCTGTTTATATTTGTTTGTTTGGTTTGTTTGTTTGTTTGTCTGTTTATGACAATTAAGACGGAGGCAGGTCAACTAAGCAAAGCCAACCAGAGCCAACAATGCAACTTTTTTCTATTTCAACTTCTTTCATAAGATTGACACAGTTTTGAATAATTTGAATAAATTACCAATCTATTGAAGAAAAAAAATAAGGAAATCCATCCAATCCAAGCTTTCATACTATTCTTCAACTTTTATCAACTTGATTTTTACATCTTCTGATAGATATATACTTTTATTACCGTTATTACAGCTATATAATATTTTACTTTTGCCAAGGAATTTCGTTGTTTTACCTTTGTAATTAAAAGTTGTGTTTGATTTAAAGAACTTTTTAGAGGATCTGAGTTAAAAATATGGTATATACAAGTCATAATAACAACATAGAGCTGCTTTTGCTGGCTTTTGAAAGATTAGGACCATGCTTGGCAAGTTTTAAGGGTGGTGTCTCCTATTTTCCTTGGTAATTTTAAAGCCGGTACCCGGTACTAAAAAGGGGGTGGGGGTCCCTTTTTCCTTAAAAAAAAGTAAGTACCCGGTACTAAAAGGGGGGGGTGGGGTCCCTTTTTCCTTAAGAAAAAGTAAGTACCCGGTACTAAAAAGGGGGTGGTGGTACCTAAGACAATTTTTCTTAAAAATCAGGTTAGTACCCTATGGGTTAGTACCCTGCGGCTGTACCCCCCCTGCAAAATTTGATATTTTATAAAATTTTACAGGGAAAGCACCTTTTTATATATTTTGTATAATATTACATTTGATAAAAGATTTTCCGTTTCAGTTTGTGTACAATGTTATTAAGTCTTTTATTTTTATTTTTCAAAAAAGAAAAACTGCTACAGCTTGCCAGACAATCAGAAATCAAGTCACGAGAAGGGAAATAACTCAAAGTTGGTTTTGAGTGTTTTGACGTGCTAATTTCAGCTAATTTCACTGTATTTGATTGACTTTGCTTTGTCTGTTTCATTGTTTCAGTGTTTGTACTATATAAGGATTCAAGTATTTTAATATTCAAATCTTTCCTTTTTTATTTTGGTGCTTTTCTTAGCAAAATGCTTCAAAACCTTTGTATATGCTGGCAATTAAACTTATCTGGCCAAGAAAAAATTAGAACAGTGCACTACTGTATAAGGGGTGGTTTCTAAACTTATTTAAACAGCTAGTACAGTGTACTGAAAGGGTGGTAATAAAAATCTAGTTAAAGAAAAACCTCAGTACAGTGTACTAAAAGGGTGGTATCAAAGCTCCGGCTGTGGAAGAAAGTTAGTACAGTGTACTAAAAGGGTGGTGTCAAAGCCCCGACCGTGAAAAAAAGTTAGTACAGTGTACTGAAAGAGTGGTGTCAAAGCCCCGACCGTGAAAAAAAGTTAGTACAGTGTACTAAAAAGGGTGGTGGTCTAATTTTTTGGAAAAAAATCCAAAAATCAAGTTAGTACCCTATGGTCCAGTACACTGACTTGGTACCCCCCCCCCCCTGTGCAATTTTTAACACTGAGCTTTTTGAGGTCTATTTTGGAACATTTGACCACTAAAATGTTTTGGACATTCAAAAGCATTTTAATATTTGTGTGATTGCACACTTTTTAAAAGTGGCTATAAAAAAAATATACAAGGCTGAATCAAAGCAACAAATATGTTGCAGCTGCCTGAAAAAACTTCTCAGTGTTCAGTTTTAGCTTTGATAGAAATAAGATCAGCACAATAATAACCTGATTAAACAAATCGTTTTAGTTTTGACTTAATTTCATCGAAGAGATCTGCATCGAGTACTTTTACTTGCTTTTCTTTCATTCATACCTAAGTAACTGTTGTGTTGTTTTGAAGTTCTTCTGAATGTTTGAAACACTTTCTTGCAGATTCTGAAGCGCTTTGATCATCCTCTTCCACCCAAAGAAGTTCTAAGACTCATGCAAGAAGATGATTTGAAGACGTAAGTCACAAATAAATATTGTGAATTTCAAGGAATATTTTTGTCGGATTATTCCATTTGTTATGTTAAGGTTTTGAGGTTTTCTTTTCGAGATGACAGACCTTTAAGAAATACAACTGTTATGTAAAAGGTGACCTTAAACTTACACAACTTCTTCATTCTGATTACTATTAGCAGTTCTAAATTCTTCTTAAAGTTTTACAGTTCTCTCAAGATTATTTTGTTTTCCAAAGGTTATTTTATATTTATTTTAGTAGAAAGGTCTCATCTTTGAGTGCTGCCTTTTTTTCCTTGCTTTGAAATACTTCTTAATCTTATTGACTTTAGTTAGTATTTTAGGGACTCTCTTTTAACAAGCTTATTCTATTTCCTTTCTAAGCACCCAATGAAAACTTATCTGAAGATATTGAATGGAGAAAGTTAATTATGTACTTAATGTATTTCTTAAATTTTCCATTTTACTTCAGGGGTATTACTGCTTCCTCACCTGTTGCAGTCCTCAATGCAGTTTTGAACAATCAATCTAAAGGTGTAAATCCTCTTTTTTACAAATGTCCATCTGGAGCTTCATCTTATGGCCTTGTGGTAAGTTCAATTTTGCCTGGTATGATGGGTACATTTATTATTCATTTGATAAAGTTTTATATGCTTATTTAAGAACGTATTATTGATGCTGTCTAAAACTTAGTGACTGGATATTTTGGTAATCAAGAAGTGAAGATTAGACCCCCAGTCTCAGTGATATCTAAATTTTACATTTTGTTTATTTTGTATATACTAACATGCAAGATTGGACAACTTTCACTTTCTCTATTTCAGAGGACAAGAAAAAGACCGGGCACTACCATGACCAAAGCACCTCCTTATACTCCTCCAAAACAAAATCAGATAACAAGAGAAGTTAAAGAGCTACCCAGTAAGTCACAACACATCTTACAAAATTTTGTTGAATTTTAAAATGCTTCACTGCAAAGTATATATATACCCCAATTTAGGTCAGATGAGTGATATCATTTATTATAATTACGTTAAGGCAACACCTGCTCAGAACTCCATGTTCAACGCTAAGTGTCTAATAAGGCTAATAAGTATCACAAACAAAAAATTGGCCCTCTTTGTTACATTTAGAGAGGGAGGCAAGAGTCACAAAAAAGTTGAATCCACCCACTGCTCAAATTTCCCGGTCACTGAATCCTCCAGGAAAGGCGTTTCCTGCTCCATCTGGTCTAAGAGTGAAGAAGCCGTTGATACCTCCAGGTGAGAAGACACCAGTCACTAATATCACCAACCGATACACACCACCCCTTGGATCGCTTTCCAAAGCTGCCTACCTTGAGCGACTGAAACAGCAGCCCCAACACAGGAGGATGATGGGACCAACCACATCAGCTTTGGTTAGACCTTCACCTCCCTTTTCAAGGCCACCACCTGGAGCAGCCCTGAGAGTGATGCCACCAAAGAAACGAGTCAAGATTGACAAAGATGAGAATGATTCTGATAGTAGCACTCAATCCAAAAATGACGACGAACCTATCAGGAAGCGTCCTTTGGTTACCAAAATCAAGGTACAATGCATATTTTAAAATAAATTTTCATGTTTCCATTTAGTATATGTAATCACATGATAACGAGTGCAATTCGAATATAATTGCACGAGTGCAATTTTCGAATTGTACGAGTTATTATGTGATTACGAGCTAATCGCACAATGGCTTTCACTACTTTTTCCCAGTTAGGAAAATAAATTACAGAAATTACACTGAGAGTTTTATATTTTTCTCTTCTCTTTATGTCTTTCTTTTATTGTTGTTTATTGATTTTCTTTCTCACAAAATAAATTTCGAATGCAATTAAAACGTTCGATGCAAAAAAAATGTAAGAAAAAAAAATTAAAATCAATTTTGGAAACATTGGCGCGGCATTGGAGAGTGTGATTAACGATTAATTGCTCTCTACAGGATGCAATTAACGATTAATTGCTCTCTTTGAGGGCGTGCCAAATAAGAAAAAAAACCCATCGTGCGATTACTACTGTAATCATTGTTTAGTAGTGCATGTATTCATCATATTTTATGACAGTCTCTTTATCTATAATCTAAATCATGCTATATTTCTCAATCTTTCCTTTTTTCCCAGATCAACAACGACGCGAGGAAAGGGATGCCACGAAACATACCACCTAGATCAGCAATAAAACAACAATTAAAACAACCAAGAAGTATTACACCAGAATTCAAGAACAAGGTTTGCTTTTCAATGTCTATTAATTTTCAGAATTGTTGCTATATTTCTTTTCTTACCTGATTTAAAAAGGGTCTACGTGCCAAGGTTTTTCTCAAACTTAAATCCAGAAGTTATAAATTTGGTCAACATTCACATCTGAAATTGCTCTAGATTAGCCCTGCCAAAAGGACCATAATTAATACTACTTTAATGTCACTAATAACCAGTATTGTGACTGACACAAAAAAAATATGAATAATACCCTTTACTAAATTCAAAAGTTTTTTTTTGGTGATCAAGAAGAAGGTACATAGCAAAAATGCCTAATGCTTAGCAAGCAAACAAACTTTTTGTTATCACTAAGATTCGTTTCAAGTTTTTGTAATCTCCTCAATTGTACTTAGATCTTCCCTCTATTTCCTAATTGATAATCTCTTTAAACATTTCTACCTGAAATATATCGTCGTTATACTTTAGGAGAATAAAAACTTTTTCTTTTTTTAACTAACGAAGTCTTAAACTCTAGCTTTCCTTCGTGAGTTTAGAATTATAGTAACTTGGTGTTTTTTAATACAATTTTTAATCTGTACGTCTTTAGTCTCTCCCTAAAACTGAAATCTTCATTTAATACGAGTGTGAAGTAAACTTCCCTCCTAAAACTAATTATTTTTTTCTAGTAGTATTGACCTATTGTCATTTGATAATTATGCTCTGCCCAGTCATGTAAAATGCATTTCTAAATATTTTAATGATAGGACATAATTTTCCAATATCTTTTCGAGAAGCAATAATCATTAAATTTCTTGGTTAGAACAAAAGGACGTCATTTAAGAACTCGCAACTATTTCTCTTAATGACTTGTTAATAGCTTCCATATCGGTTTTATAGGAAAGCAATTTCAGGTTAACAGTGTGTGGTATGGTGTGTCAGGTTAAAGTTTCATCGTGACTTTGTTGTATTTATAATAAGGTTGCAGTTTTCAGTGTATAAATTTCTACATTACTAAGGTATAGGAATATTTGTACAAATAGCTTGTCAATACAATAAGTGAATGAGTATGTGCTGTCCTAAGGAGCATGTAAATTTTATTTTTAATTAAATGAGACAATCATGGTATATTGAATTCAACGAAAAGTGGAGCATATGATAATAACAACCAGCTAGCCGTATGCGCAGCGTGTCCCAATCCAGTGAATCACTACACATCTAAAAAACTCTAACGGAAGAAAGATAGCTGCCGATTGATGATAAGATTTTGATTTTATAAAAGAAAGGAAAAAAAAGATAACATTGCATTGCAATTTTTAACCACAATTAAGTAAATGGCTTAGAAGAAATATATTTCAGATTTTTTTAGCCATCGTGGCTGGATATTCGAGGGTGACTTTGAAAGACTTTAAAAAGTTTTGAAAGTAATAGGGAGCCGCTATTGTAAACAGAAAGTTTTAAAGTGCTTTTGAATAAGAAATCATCAAAATGAAAAATAATATTTGGGAAGAAGGTTGATTTTAACCCGCCCAGCTCCAAACTTCCTGTATAGAAAATAGTATCTTGGCGTCTCAAAGTTAGTCTAGTGGTAAGAAATCTGCATAAGGTGCAAAAAGATGATGGTTCAACGCCACGAAAATGAGATTTTGTAAAGATTTGTTATAGTTCCGAAAACTTTTTTACAAAACGTTGTAAACACACACGTTTTTCTCCTTTGACAAGATGATGGTTATCACCTTTCTTTTATTTAACCAGATTAACCACCGAAGCATCTCCAGAACTGCCAACAACAAGGTGTCATCACTACAACGCAAGCTAGCACCACCCACTATCAACACTAACAAACATTTATCACAAATGAAAAAATCGTCCAGCCAATCATCACTACATTCACCAGTAACCAACAGAAGACTTGCTAACGCCTCATCATCTCTCAGCAGATTGAAAACTGCATCATCATCGTCAGGCGAAACTAGAGATCATAACAAATTTTTCGTTGGCTCCAAGGTATTTTTTTGTAGTTTTGTGCATAATTTTTTTAGCTTAAGTATGTTTTAGTTGCTATTGATGGCTCGAGAGAAAGTGTTAAATACCTGTCACCAAGAGATTCACATTGGGTACTTTTAACAAGGATCTTTGTTGGTAAGGTTTTTTAGCTCAAATAACCACTGGCAGTGTTCTAATATTTATTTTGTATACTAAAATAGTATTAGACGTACCTTTTTGTTCAACCTGCTCCAATATACCGGCTTTCCCCTACTCCAAAAGTCCAAAATGTGTTATCTAAAATAAGAAATATT